>NC_084480.1:216046901-216654579 GCF_030035675.1 Rhineura floridana
CCTCCCTCGCCCCGCCGATGCTGCTCGCAGTCTCGCCCGCCTGCCCGCCTCCGGCTCCGAAGAGGAATTGAAGCAGTCTTGCCAGGCAACGGCGTGAGGCAGGGTGGCTCTGGGTGTCACCCCCCTCATGGTGACACCCAGGTGCAGGCCGCACCCTCCGCACCCCAGTAGTGACGCCCCTGGTCAGCAGTCCTGTATATCTGCATTAAAAAATTACATAATCAAAACTCATGTCCTCCTTTCCTGTTTTGAAATGTCCTTTTTATTTTTGTTTGTATGTTACCTTAGTTGTATTGTTCAAATTCTGTCATAAAAAGCTTCAGTTAAAAAGAAAGAATTGGAGAGAAATTCTCCAGCATTTTAGTGCAAATGTCTGCTAATAAACACATTTCTATAGGCAGTTTTGACTAACATGCACATTTTTGTAAGCCATTTCTTGTCATATACAATAGGGCCCTGCTTATACGATGGGTTAGGGACCAGGCCCCCGCCGTAAAGCAGAAATCGCCGTAAAGCGGAACCCCGTTGGCTATAATGGGGCCGTCGCGCGAAAATGACGCGAAAACATCGCAAAACGTCGCAAAAGAGCAAAAATCAGCTTTAAAATGGAAAATGAAAGCCGCCGCATTAGCGGAACGCCGAGAAGCGAAGCACCGGGAAGCGGGGCCCTACTGTAATGCATTTTTGCATGTTATTTTTACTCATACATTCATTTCTATGTACCCTTTCCCCTAATATATGCATTTTTGTAAAATTGTTTGCTTGACAAATTGCATTGCAAAATTAGAATAAGAGTGACTTTTGAAGGATGCCTTTGTTTCAGTTCTCATATTGTTTTGGAAAGTGCAAGTTTGATAGATTTATCTTGAAATGCGAACTGAATTTAAATTCTTGCCCATCCCTACTCCAGAGTAAGGGTTTTGTTGATGTAGCCCTCTGTTTCTACAAATAAGAATCTAAGAATGCAAACTGTTACGTTCTGTTATTTCCCAGACCCTTTCCAACTAGTGCTCCCTGTGCAGGATTATCATATTGTTTTATTTTCAATACAAACATTGCAAGAGGGAGGACAACATGTATCATGAAGAAACCTTACCTTCTACTCTTCTAATTATTTTTTTCATGCTTGTTTCCAGCCATTTTCCCCTGAATCTACTGCTTCTTGAGCACTTTCTTTCTCTGAAACGGCTTCTTCACTGCATGATTCCCCACCCCCACCCCTCTCAGGAATCACATAGGGAACATGATGGCATTATAAAGCTAGTGTATTAGTTTTGATTAGATATGTTTCTGAATGCAAATCCTTATCTACACTTTGTTCCAACTAGTCAATGGGACTGAGGCAAGAAACTGTTGTCTCAGCTGCATCAGCAATGGTTGCATTTTTCCTTCCTCATTCACACAACCTCCCCCAAAAAAACAACTATGTGCCCTTTAAAAGATCCAACAAAGTAATCGGTATGCACAGTTATTAAATGCATTGAGTGGCAGGACGTGGCTCCTATTACCAAGAATGGTGATTTCATAATTCTTTTCCCATTCTTCTTGCGTTCATATCAAATCTTCATTAGGGAGGGGCTTTCCATTCTTCTAGAATCAGGGTTATTGAAATGTCCTGGACTTTAGATAACCATGATGAATTTCATTATTTAGACATAGACACACACCAATTAGATTGGTGTATATATAGCTGGATTCTGATCTTAATGACCTCCTGTTGTCTGCTAGGCCCGTCTGATGCTAAACCAGTTAACCTCCGTAGCCTATTTATCTTGGCTGACAATCTCTGTACATTGGCCCATAAAGATATTTCATCTGACAGCCTTGAAAGTTTTAATTTAAACTCTGCTTTTTCTCAGGGTGCACGCACACACACCCTCGTGAATTATTTCTATAATGAGATAAAGATCTCTGGCCAAGGAATGATTCTTATTATAAAGTCCCTGTGTTCCTCTAGGAGACCTCCTCTGGGTATATATTAAAACCAAAATAGGCCTACACAATCATTTAAATCTACAAAATTCAATTCATTTCAGACTTCCCTCCAGGCATTTGTCTTACAAGTGACCTAATAACAATGAGTTGTAACAGTCTCCATAGAGTACACAGAAACACAATGCAACCATTCCCCAACATTTTCAGGAGGCAGCTTTCATGTGTTCCATTTCAAGAAGGGAGCCTTTCAAATCTGTAAAGCTGAGTTCTTGATTCTCATTTGGAAAGAAGCCTGGTAAAAATACATTACATGTCCGTATTTGACTTATGGGTTACCAAGAAGTTACATGTCTTAAATATATAATCTATATAGTTCAATATAAATCTTGGCAATACTTGTAAGTGAAAAACAAATTAAAGGTCAAATTCCTCAATTCCTGTTAGCATATTGTTAGCCAGATGTCACATATTTCAAGGATTGTCTCATATTTTAGAAGCTTCTTCCATATCACAGTTCCATTGAACCTAATAGGAACAGTCCTACAAACGTTAGTAGGAACTTATCCAGGGTTGCAGGGGGTTCTAGACCCCTTACTTTTTTGGGAGCAGGGTCCCAGCCAAGTCCCTAAGTATGAGCCAATCATCATGAAAGGGGAGTGTGTTAGCCACTGAGAAGAGTCCTTGTCCTTTCATGCTGATTGGAGCCAATTAGAGTCAAAGGAGGTGAGTCAGTCACTGAGAACACTCTTCTCTTGGGCTCTACAAGGTTTGTTTTATTGTTTTATGCCATTATTTGTATTATTTTAAATTGTTTTTTAGTATTTTAAGTACCTGTTTCATGGTTTTAAGATTGTGTATAGTTTAATTGTATTTTAATTGTATGTTTTTGTATGCTTTTAACTACATGTAGTTTTATTTGTAAGCCGCCCTGAGTTCCAGTTTGGAAAAAGGGCGGGGTAAAAGAATAAAGTTTCATTCATTCATTCATTCTCAGTAGCTAACTCACAGACTCCCCTTTCATGCTGATTGGCTCCTAGGAACATCTGTTGTAGTGGAGTGTGGACTTGGAGATGATACGGAGAGCAAGGGAGACAAGGAAAAGCGGAAAGGGGGGGTGTAACTGTGATGGGGCTCAGCTATGACTACCCTGCACTTCTGAATTTGCCACTACACTACTGCTTATAACTAAACATTCTAGGCAATGTGTGTAACAGAATTTTAGTGATCTTTACGAGGGAGCCCTTTTTCAGTGGAGAAGAAGTGGCATCAGGGCTGGCCCCAGGCATGCCAGGGCCTTTGGACACCAGCCTGCCCTGGGCCCCTCCGCTCCCCTTTTGCGATCTGCGGAAGCAGCTGTGGCTTGCCGGACAGGAGCTTCCGAGCTGCCTGCCATCCCCGCTTCACCTACCTTTCTCTCCCTGTTTTTTGTGGCTGCGTGCACTGCTTGCGCACATTTGCCATCAATCAAGATGGCAGCCGAGGTTTTCCTAAGGGGCTGAAGCCTCTGCCACCATCTTGGTTGATGGCAGTAATGCTCGCGTGTAGCACACATGCGTGCCATCAACCAAGATGGCGGCAGAGGCTTCAGGCCCTTAGGGAAACCTCGGCTGCCATCTTGATTGATGGCAAACTGCAAAAAACAACAGAGAGAAAGGTAGGTGAACCAGGGGGATGGCGGGCGGCTCGGAAGCTCCTGTCTGGTGAGCGGAGGGGCCCCTGTAGCTCCAGGGACCCTCAGGCCAGTACCCCACCTGGCTGCCCTTTAGAACCAGCCCTGGGTGGCATAATGGCAAGCATGTTGTACCTAGGTGTGGGAAATCTAGCTAGTATATTTGAGTTTTAAAGCCCACTTAAAGTCTTGACAGAAGAGGACAGATATAATTCATTGGAGAAGTTTTCCATAATTGAATGGCCACCACCAAATAGGCCATGTGTCTCTGCCAACCAACTTAATTTTTAATTGATTGAAGTTTCTGAACCATCTTCAAACGCAGCCCCACATGGAGAGCATTACATTTATCTAGCCTGGATGTAACACGTGCATGGCTAAGTCAGACAGGCCGTACTCCATCTAAGTGGGTATAGGACACTGCTAACAACCAATGCCACCTGCAGTTCCATAGACAGCACCAATCATGAAGAACTCCCAAGCTGTGAACTTGGCATAATTGAAGTAATGTATCACCTTGTTCTTGTCTGTTCTGTGCTCTTTGCTAGTTCTCCTAGTAGCGTCTGTTCAGAAAAAGCTTGACTTTCAGGTAGTTTTGCCTCTGTACCATATGCCTATTGAATATTCATGTAGCAGGAATTAGTTGCAGTACAGCAGATGCACAGCAGACTGGAACAGTGTGTGTGTGTGTGTGTGTGTGATTTACCTGAAAGCAGCAGGCTTGTACCCTGCTTTAAATCACTGAGACTTCAGACTTGGCTAAAAATATGAAAAGCTACTTTATTTATAGAAATACATACAGTAGGGCCCCGCTCATATGGCAGGTTAGGTTCCAGACCCCCACCGAAAAGCGAAAACTGCCGAAAAGCGGATCTGGAACCTAACCCGCTGATCCCACTGGAGGAGGAGAAGGTCAGCTGTAGAGCACTACAGCTGATCTTCCCCTCCTCCAGTGCGATCAGATTGAGCGAGGGAGCCTGATCTCACCAGAAGAGGAGGAGATCTGCTGTAGATCTCTACAGCTGATCTTCCCCTCCTCCGGTGAGATCAGCTGGAGAGCAGGGAGTTCCAGCTCCCCCTCCAGCTGATTGCCCTGCTGGCGCCGTATTAGCGGAACACCAAAGAGCAGGGCGCCGAGAAGCGGGGCCCTACTGTAATTGATAGGAAAGACAGGGTTGGTCATTGACCCCATGCTACAGGAGAGCAAGACAGAGGCAAGATGCCTCCTCTCCCTTGTCTGGTCAGAGAATAAAGAGGAAGGTGAGTTTGGAAGGGCCAGCTTCCTTTAGAGTATAACTTTTCACAGAAGGAAGACAGATAGATGATCACAGATCAGATGGACAGCCTAGCCACCTTGGAGGATTATATCTCTATCTCCCCTCAGGCACTCATACATCAACCCCAAATGTGAACTGCATTTCTCCACGCTTTCAACAATGCCCACTAGTGACTTCCCAACACCGTGTTGTTGCCACTTACCAAGGGAGGGGGAGGGCAAGGCAGAGGAGAGTTTGGAGGCGTGCAGGCACAGCAGCAGAGCCAATCTAATGCTCCTGCAGCTGCAGCTGCATCACACTGAGCTAGCCATTGCTTTGGCCCTACCCTCTCTTTCTTGATAACTGGCAGCTATGCGTTGCATTAGGAAGCCAAGTGAGCAAAGCTGCACCACCCCATGGGCCACTACTGCATATGCCCACACATCCACTCCTTTCAAATCAGCTCTGCACTTAGTTTCTAAGACATTTGGTGCCAGATGAGCAGAACACAATATTGAAAATGCTATTTCATTAATCTCTAGCTCCTGCCCCCATTCTTCTGAAATTTTGCAGATTACATACCTCAGGTTATCTCTACAGTGTGTGACATTTTCATTCTGATATTGTTGCCCACAAAGCCATAAGGAGCACCGCAAATCCCTTTTGATTCCCCCACAAGCAAACTGTAAAGGTGTTCAGCACAAAACCCCACGAACCTATAATTTGACAGGTTTGGAAAAAGGAAATCAAATTTTAAAGCTGTCCAGCACAAAAAAACCATACCTATTTGTTTGCAATTGACAGACATTATCCATTTGGGAGAGCTTAATATGCCTGCAAATTTCATCTAATTCTGTCAAGGGGGGGGGCACACATACCTATTTTTTAATTCTCCAAGAATAGTAAATGGGAATAGCACAAAGCTTTTCAAAGAAGGATTTTAGGCCCCAGGCCAAACCCGACAGCTTCTGAAGGAATTCAGACTGAATCATGCTCTTTTCTGTAGTGCCAAAATGGGGTCCAAGCTGAGTCTTTTGTTTGATACATATTCCATAATATTATGTACCCAGAATACTCTTTTCTCACAAAGATTTCTCTAGTTTGATTGGGGAAATTGCCTATCATGAATAGCTACTCATTTAAATCCTATCACTTGTCACATACTGGCTTGATTTTTAAAAGCAGGTTCTACACAATAATTTTAAGTATATTTATTGCTTACTTGTACGTTGTTTTATAACATGACTGTTAGTCAGGCTAAGGCCTGTACCTTCACCCAGGTCAGCAAGGGAGTTCAGTAAACAATAAATTTGTAATCTAGTACTGTGCTGCTATTCTGTTCTATATATATATATATATATATATAAATTGCAATCTATATGTAAAGAAAATGGGGATATAATATGCTCCGTAGTCGCTACTTAATTTTCCCTGTAAGTACATCAAATTATTTTAGGTATGTAGTTTCTGTCAGTCACTGTGACATGCTCTAGCCTTATTTTCCTTGCATACCAATGAGGAAAATCAATGTTAATCCCAAAAGGTGGAGTTATTTGTGAAGATCACTAGACATCAGCAGAGCCACGCTGTTGCACCACTGCTTTTAAACATAAAAAGAGTAAAAGGATTCTCACATATATTGAACTATTCCAGTAAAGCAGAATAGAATTTACGCAGATTAAATAATCTTAAATTCAGTTCTCTGCATTTCCACATTGGGATGCAATGTTTTAAAAAGTCTCATGAAAATTCATCAGGATTTAGTGCTGATTTCTCCCAATATGCACATTTGTAAGCAATGTTGCCTAATATACATATTTTTGCAAAGGCAACTTCTATAATATAAAGAGAACTCCACTGCAAAATTCAGAGGAGTGCAAATTTTGAAGGATGGCTTTGTTTTGCTTGACGTATTATTTCAGGAAAGGAAAATTAGGTAGGTGCACCTTTAAATGTGAACTGACTTAAATTTTGCCTCCATACTTAGCTTGCAATCCTATGTACATTTACCTGGGAGAAAGTTCCACTGAATATAATGGATCTTACATTTCTATAATCATGTATAGAAGTGCACATTGGTCAGGACCTACTCTCAACACCTAACCTGAAAATGAAAGTGCTTTAGCATCTTTTGCAGTTTATTTCTCCACACTCACTATTGTCAGAAAACTGACAAATGGCAACAGTTCTTCCAAATGACTAATTGTGCCTGACCAAATCATTGGCTTAAAGAAACCTTTAAAAGTAGAACTGCAACATTTACAGTCTTTACATATTTACATACAAGTAAGTGCCACTTTGTTCAATCGGGCTTACTCCCAAGTAAGTGTTCATAGGATTGAATCCCCAATGGATTAATCCATTCTATTAATCAACTTAATCAATTAGGCAGCATTTAAAAATTGTTAACTATGCTTAAATTTGGGGGGTGGTAAGCACTATCGTAGATCCATTCTTCCTCTCATACAGAAGAGATAATGTTCCTTCGAAACTATACATTTATGGTGTGGAGTCAGTTGTGCTTCATTTTTTACCTTTAAATTGCAGCGTTTTCTCTCTCTCTCTCTCTCTCTCTCTCTCTCTCTCTCTCTCTCTCTCTGTGTGTGTGTGTGTGTGTGTGTGTGTGTGTGAGAGAGAGAGAGAGAGAGAGAGAGAGAGAGAGATCAGAACTGAGATGTGCATGGAGGGGTTAATCCTCTCCTGTCACAGTCCTGATGAAAAATGTCCCCCTGAAACTGTTATTTGCTCCCAAGACTAATAGCAGCTTCAGAGTATGATTTTCATTAGGACCGTGGCAGGAGACGAGTTACTTCCCCATTCCCATACCTCAGTGCCAGTTCTAATTCCATCCTCCTCACTGCAGTGGACTTTTAAATTTAAAAAAAGAATGTTAATTGCATTCATGTAATTAATGTAATGTATGGCACTAAATTATCCATTATGACATGTGGATTTATCATCTATAAATAAAGCAAACACGCCTTTTCTTCAGACCTACCATTTTAATCATGTATGATTTCATAAAAATGTAATCACTTACTTAATTGTTAAAACTCACACAATTACCCATCAGCTAAGTGACAGTTCTACTTTAGACAAATACATCCATAGGTTATGAAATCTTCCATGAACTGACCTCAATATAAGAACTCTTGAGATCAATTTTTTGCAAAGTATGCAAGTGTTAAATCCAGGGAAATGGAAAAATCATGAGATATTTTTCCTTATTAGTAATATTTATAATTTCAGAGGAACTAATCAGGTGAGTATTATGATTACTTTAGGGGCATTTATTATTGGCTGATTCTCCTATCTGTAATACCATGTGAACAACCTGCTCATATATACTGCACAAGCTGTAACTACTGTTTATGATTACTGTAGTCAAGCAAATACACTCAACAGAATTTGAAAAGGTGATGGTGGTGGTGACCCTGATGTTACCATTACTACAAAAATAATTGAGCAAATGAGGTATTTTGCTCAAGATAAAATACCTCCTTTTAAGTACAGATATTTGAACTTTTATTTTTCCTGCCTCTATGTTGATTCAACATTTTCCCAGATCACAATAACCATGAAGTGTGTTTTTGCAAAACATACTTCATAGCCTTCCATAATGCAATGTCATACTACATCTGAGTTTATGTCCTGGAAAAAGCCTCTTAAACAAATTTCTTTAGCATTCATCCCTCTCTGTTTCACAAACAGGATTATTTATATACCTTTTCTTTTAGAAAGATTCTTCTAAGAAATTGTTTCTCTGCACACTTATAATTTTCAGTTTGCTTGATGGTCTCAAACATATACACAAGCAAACATAGGTTATCATACTGTACATTTGAGACAGAGGTTTCAGTAATGTTTCCTCCCATTCTTTGGCTGTTCAATCATTTGCAGATGCATTACTGTCTGAAAAATAAGTATGGCAGCAGCTATTGTATTTGGTTATATTTGGAAGTAAATGGTTCAGTCAATAATTTATTTGCCAGGTAAAAGTGACAAGCCTACTCCATAGCACATTTTTGCATATTAAGAACAAAGACTTGAAAGTCAGATTTAGGATATATAAACAAGAGAAGATCCCAATATTAGGACTGTAATCTTCTGTGAAAATGGTATTGTCACTGATAAATGTTCATATTGTAGTGAATAAAATTGTGAATGAAACGATGTTCTCTGAAAACCATCCCACCTGAAGTGAATATTTCAGACTTTCAGATTCCTCCGATGTGGAGAAAACATGTGTTAAATGTCTATATCATCCAACTATCTTGATATTATCACTATTGACAAGTTTTCAGTGGACTCAACAAAATCAACTGGACAGATCCTTGAATAAGTTTGTCTTTGCCAAAGCTGTTCCATACTGGGCACTGGAAAGCATCCTTTCAACAGGTGCTGATGGGGCAATGTCTGTTGTCAATGTGTTTCTCTCTTGATTTGTGATAATTTGAAAATGCATCATCCTTTATGCATACCTAGAAAAGGAAAGAAATAATCCCTGAAATGAGCATTTATAGGTATTGCAAGAAAAATGTGTTTTTAACATTCATCTTAACATGTTCAGAATCTAGCCATACAATCCTTGAACGCATTGTCATTTGTTCCCCCCCCCATTACAACTGCATGTAAAAAATTGTTCACTGAACAGTAGTCTTCAGGAGTGGAGGTGCAGAGTGTTAAAATCAGTTTAACTATTTCAAGCAATCCAATGTATGGACATCATAATCATGACATATGCTTGTGTGGGCTGCTGTTCTGTTTGGTGGAGGGGGGGTCTCATGGAGTTTATGATACAGTGCACCTCTGAGTGCTTTACCATAAGCACAAAGAGATCCCATGATATGAAGAATGAGTTTTACTTATGTCTGTATAATATTATATATTATTTTCGAGTATAACAGATATGACCAAATTTACAATTTAAATCCCTCCCTTTCAACCTTCTATCCTTGAAAACCTTCTTGATAGTTCTGATTCAAAGTGCAAGACTTGTGGTTCTGAAGCCAGTATCAAGTCTAGTGTTTCACAGACCTACTCTCCATGGGTTTGTTTAACCCCTTTAAAAAGCCATCTAAACTAGTGACTGTTTCACTACATCTTGTGGTAGTGAATTCCACAAATGAGTTACATGTTGTATGAAAACATACTTGCTCTTGTCTGCCATGACTCCAAGGCCAGTCAATCATAATGAGCGATCTGAGTTCAAGAATTAGGACAGTGGATAAAGATATTATTCTTTGCTCTTCACATGGTTCATAATTTTAAAAACCTTATTTAAGTGATTCTCACTTGTCCTTCTTTACTATTGCCCCATACACTTAACTTTTCTTTATATGGAAGATATTTCTACTCCTTGATGAGGTGTGTCTAAAGTGTAACTGAAGATGTACCATTCCTGGATTGTAAGACTTGCTTATATACCAGTTTCAATTCTGAAATAGTATCAATATCTAGTTCCAAATTTTGCCATAAACCTGTGTTCCTTTACATTCATAAAAAGGCCTGCAGACAGAAATAGCAATGGGTATAAACGGTAAAGATTTTGAGATTTAGGCAATATTAAACATTAATGAAAGCTGATTTAGTGTCTGTGAGCCTTAATTCCCATAGAGGGAATATGTCATGTTTAATTTTTCATTGAGATAGTCATCTGCAACAAAAAGCTTGGCTTAACCCCCCCCCCAAAAAAAGCTTCAACAGCAAATGGAATGTATAGTTTTTATACATAGAGAAACAACAAGGTCTTATGCTATTGATTTTTCCAATTTTCATATAGAGCCAAAATATCCATCTTCTGCTCTTCTTCTGCTTTCAGTTTAGTAACTTCCTTCAAAATGTATCAAGACAAACCTTATGCTGAATGGCACAAATTACTGCCAAAGTCCTGTGAGTTTCCAAAACAAAACAAAAACAATTTCAACTACTCCACTATGAAAAGCTGTTTATAGCTGAGCTAAATGATCCCCTCACCAGGTACCCTTTGATTTATGTCAGTGAACATTGGACACTGCCTTAGACAAAGTCAAACCAGTGAGCCCTCTACTTCAGCATTGTCGACTGGCTGCAGTTCTTCAGACAAGGATCATGATAGTGTAAAAGGTTTTTATTTACATTCTATTTTCTTCCGATGTTATTATTCTACTTTAATGAACCTTAGTGCAAGTCTGGCAGGTAGAAAGCTTCAGCCCAGATGTATTGAATCATCAGTTTATAAATGAATTACTAATGTGTTATAACTGGAATTCTGAAGAGCTGTCATTTCAGGATAAGCCACAGTCTTAGTAAGAGAGCCAGTGTGGTGTAGTGGTTAAGGTGTTAGACTACAACCTGGGAGACCAGGGTTCGAATCCCCACATAGCCATGAAGCTCACTGGGTGACCTTGGACCAGTCACTGCCTCTCAGCCTCATGAAAACCCTATTCATAGGGTCGCCATAAGCCAGAATCGACTTGAAGGCAATACATTTACATTTTTTAAGATAAACAGAATATAATGCAACAAGGGGTCTGGAACCAAAGCTCAGGCACCATACCTTTTGCTTGCATGTGGAAGGAAGCTCCCAGACTAGCAGGAAATCAGATGACACAAGGAACCAATAAGGTCTCATTTGCCCCCATAGAGCAAACTAGTTCCTCTCAGTCTGAGCAACACTGCTCAGACAGCCTCTCCCTGCTGAAATGACTGCTTGTCTGCCTCCAAGCTATCAGCTCTGTGCCATCTCTTTTTTCTCTGGTTGTATATCTGTCCTGACTTGAGAAGCTTCTGCAGTTATTAAAACATATAGAGAGCTTAATCCACCCCCATGTGAGCATCTGTTGTCAAATAGGATAGCCAACTGTGAGATTTTTGGAAGAGCACAGCATTTCTGAAGCAGAAGGGATAGCCTTGCTTCAATCATCTTCTTAGTTTAAAGGGGCAAATAAGTTATCTGAACTTGAATGGTATAGAAATGTTTTAAATAAAATAAACACAAATTTCATCAAAACAGGTTTCAGGGCAGCATACAGCATACAGATAATAAATTAATTAAAACCTAACACAACACAATAAAACACTAACATGAGAAACCATACTAAAAGGTCCTGGCCTCTAGAATATATTCAAAAGGTACACAATTATGTGGGAGGATGGACATGCATTACTTGTCAGAGTGACACCACACACACTTGTGACACTATTACAATCACAATCTAGAATCCGCACAGCATTTACAATTGTAACAGTACAGTATAGAACAATAGGGTGGGGAAACTGATGGCTGTCCGGATGGTGTTGAAGTCCATCTCCCAGATGTTATTAGACTCTATCTCCCATCAACCCCCTGTCAGTTCTGGAAATGGAATTTGTACTGGTGTAGGGATATCTAACCAGAGAACAGTATTCCTTAAATATGTCTCACATTTGTATAGCTTGTGTTTGCTATCAAGAGTTGTTTGCAGCAGTGACAAGTTGCATTCTGGTGCTTTACATGCAAATAGGGTTTCAGTGGCTAGCTATGGCAGATGATGCTCCATGACTGCATGGGCACCACCCTCTGATACTGTCAACTGTAGAAGAGCATGGCTTGCGCATGTTGAAGAGCTCTACCATTGCAGCATGCAAACCAAAAAGTTCTTATGATAGAGTCCCATTCATGCACTCCCCTGTGACTACGTTGACAACTGCATCCATAATGGACCCTAATGGGGATGCTGGAAACAATCTAAAAGTACTTACACAAGTAAAGAAGATGAGCAGCAAGTAAAAAAACCCAAGAGAGCACAACAACACAAGTTCCGTTCTGTATTTTTGAAGGTTTGCATCTTCAGGACAGTCTGGAAGGCAAAATAGACACAAACAGTTTAAAGTACCTTGAATGATTTGTGCACAATAGAAGGTGTTTAAAAAAAAAAAAAAACAGCCAATCATACTGTACCTGTTACTTTTAATGTAACCTTATTACTTTGGATGTATTCTTTAACTGGTGACCTTATGATGCATTTATATGTCCCACTGTTGTGACTTGTAGTATTTGTAATCTTCAGAGAATGCCGGGTTCCATTAGAGACCTCTAAGGTTTCATTAAGTTCTCTTGAATATTCATGTTCCTTATTATATTGCAGTTCCTTCCATTCTTCACCGTTTTCACCAATCTGGAGAACAACATCTGACTAGATTAACTAGAATAAACTTATATTCCAGTCCTAGTCAATCACAGCTTTAAGTACGTAACCGTTTTAGAGTTCTGCTTTAAAGGGTCAGCTCAGGCCCCTTTGAAGACCATGAGAAGCTCAGGGACAGAATGGTTATTTAAGGGGGGGGGCTTTCCATCTTACTTCCTGATAGGAGACACATGTAGAAAGAGTTGCGCAGTGACAGGTTCATGCTCCTTTTATTTCCATTGACACCTACGGTACTAATAGGAGAACAAGAGAATTGTACTCCATGCCCTCCTCCAGGTCTCCTCCTACCATAAAAAAAGGCTTGCAGACGAGCCTCCTGGGTCATGCAAGTGCCCGTTTCCCATTTGGAAAGAGACTTGGAGGCCATGCAGCAGCAACTCCCTTGGATTTCTAGGAGCATAAGAGTGTTCCTTCTTCCAGACACCAGGAAATGTCTCTTGCAGTTGCATAGCAACCTAGTGCTCCTGTAAAATGGCAGCCACACAATTGGAAGTAGCAGAAAAATAAAAAACACCAGCGATCACATTCTGAGTATAGTGGTGCTGAGCCAAACATCTCCTTTATCCAGTGGGCAAGTTTACCTTGCATTAAAGGTCTATGGTAAAGGTGCCTACTGCAGTGCTCCTGTGAGATAATCAGGTATATAGCATTGTATGAGAACTGTGGCATCTTAATATTGCTGAAGGAGGCAGATGAGCAGTAATATTTTCTTTTCATTTATCAGTGTGAACTGTTCAAGAACTGTACATATATGTGTAAAATGTACATCCAGACAAAAAGAGCCAGGACACTCCTCCTTAACACAGACAGACTGATTTATTGAAAAAAATTAAAAATATATAGGCGCAGACATGTATATCTGAATGCTCTCGTTCTGAATTCATGCAAACGTTCAGCAATTTGGATAAGCTCTCCTACTGCCCTTTCCAATTTTGGTTCTTTTCAATCACAATGTTACCGTTCATTGCTATTGAATGCCAAAGCTCAAAATAGTTGGTTCTTAAGTCATATCTACAGTATAAAAAGCTCTGGCTTTGTTCCAATGAAATCTAATATTTTCATAATTGAAATAGGGATTGATTTCAAGTTAATGTATAAACTCTGCACCTGTGCAACCTGCATGGCTAATCATCTGCATACTCAGATGTTGGTTGCTGTACCTCTTTCCTTCCCAATAGAAATGAAAAAGTCCCATTTGCACTTGCACATGGATGTTTCTACTTCAACCATTTAGAGTAGGGAAGCCAAAATGGTGCCTTCCCAATGTTATTGGACTTCAACTCCCATCAGCCTAAGCCAATGCTGGCAATGATTGGGATGATGGGAGTTATAGTCCAGCAACATCTGGAGGACACCACAGTGGATACCCCTGGTTTAGAGAAACAGCAGCATGAGTCCTGCTATGATGAACAAGCATGGCATATGTTGCTGCTTCTGCTCATTCTGCTGCTTGCACTGCAGCCTCCGCCTTTATGATGCTTGACAATATTAGACAAGGCATATGTGTAAACAGCCAATCTGAAAAAACTCACAATGCAAGGGTGTATTTCTGATGCATAACGTTATGACACAGGTTTTTTTTAAAAAAAAACTCCCTCCCCCCAAAAAAACACAAATCTGTAGATACTGTGCTTCAAAATCTCAAAATAACAGAGAACTGTCATCCAAGCTTGTAAAACTGCATTCATAACTTGGCTAATGACCATTTGTGATGGGATACGTTTGCCCATGTAATTGCTTCACAGGGAACAGCCGAGAAATAACATTTTGCATGTAGAGACATCTAGTGACAAATTGCTGATATGACAGAAAGTTTCATTTTCACTTGGGTTTTTCAGGGAAGTTCCTCTTTAAATTAATTGCTTGTAAAGAAACTACAATCCTGTAATTTCTTATGAGATGTAAATCACCCTGCTTCTGAACTGTGGGTTTTTTTTTTTTTTGGTTTTTTAAAGATGTTTTCATTACTGTTTGAACTATACAAATTGTAATGAAACCATAGAAAAAAATGAAAACTATTAAAAAAAAAGCTAAATTGTATGAAGTCCAGTGCCTTCGTGCCAGGAACAGCTGGCAGGGAATGGCAATGCCACAAAGTTGGCCTCCCAACAACAGTGTCACTGCCATGAACTAGAATACTGGGGGGGGGTCAGGCACACCAGTGGGAGCAATGAATTGGCTCCACTGGACACCACAACAACCTAACCTTACTGCCACCCTTCCCCACGCTCACACTATCCTGGCATGTGGCACTGATGCCACTGCCTTGAGGCCAGGACCACAGCAGTGCCCCTCTCCACCAGCCACCTTTGTTTCATGTCCATTATCACCCTATGTTCCACAAAGACATTGACTATGGAGCCAACTGCCCTTTCCTCAGCTGTATGCATGGATCAGTTCAGAAAGATTTCTAGTGGCTGGGCAGAGAAATCCCAGAGAATCTCTTGCCTAGAAACAATAGGAATGGCATCCACATGTTCAGAAATAGGTCCTGCTCCATTTGTCCTTTGCTTACTCTACAACAGTGTGTAAAGCCAGCTGCCACACGTTAGCCATTTGACATTTTTCTCTTTTACTTTCTCGGTTGCGCTTTTAGGGCTAAGATGATAGAATATGAGTTCTGTGCAAGGAGTAGAGATGTGAAGGCCCATTAAAAAACTGGGGGGGGATGGGAAAACCCAGTTTTGTAACTAAATTTTCCAGGTTATTTCCAGGCCTTCATATCACTGACAAGGTATTTATAAACATCATGGAGCATTCAAACATTTGATCTGCCATCTACAGTAGTTCAGCAACAGCTATACAATTAGAGCCTGGTTACTTTTGAGTAAACAGGTATAAGGCCACTGACAAATATATCAGATTATGTATATTGTAGATTGCCCAATAAATCTAAATAGGTAGGGAGCACTGTAAGAAGGAAGACATGTTCCTTCAAATTTGAGATCAAACTAGTCTTGTCATTTTTTTGTTAATTTCAGGGCCTGCTCTATCCTTCTGATGAGCTAAGGCAGAGATTTCCAATCACTTAGCTAAGATGGTAGCTAGCCACCTATCACTGTCTTTCAAATAATTAAAAGGAGATGTTTGTCCATATTTCAAAAAGAAAAACCAAAGGTCACCTAAGGGTGCAATCCAACTTCTTATTTACGCTGGGCTGAGGCCAGTTAGATATGGCGGACTCCCAGCTGAGCCAGCATGGTCCAGGCTCAACAGGGCTTTGCTGGGCTCCACCAGCAGAAGCTCCTTGTCTCCGGCTCAGCAGTGGCCCAGCCCGGCTCAGTCGAGGTGCACCCAAGACTCTGCCAGCTCAGCTGGGGGTCCACCAGGGAAGCCCAGCCCGGTGGAAGGGGTGCTGGTGGAAGCTGGCGGAAGGCCCGAAAAAGGGGCATTCCAGGGCGGTGTTGGAAGAGGGGCTGGGGGGGGGCTTTTGCAACATTCAATTCCCATTTGGAATGCTCCTGTGGGTCCTGATCTGAGCCAAAGTTATGCCTGGAAAAAGGTCAGTCTAAGGGCACAAACCAACTCAGGGGAAGCCAGCATAAGTTGTGCTGGAACAAGAGAAGCCACCGTAAAGTCCCGCCACATCCAATTGCCATTCAGGAACCTCTGGGTTGGTTGAACGCTGGTTCAGTCAGGAGTTGTACACAGGGACGAGAAAGTAAAAGCCTCCTCTCCCCACTATCCCTACAGGGGAGTGAACCCTTTCCACTGACTTCTATTGCAATTATTTTCTTAGACTGACCGTTTTTCCCGGCATAACTTTTCCCAGGACTGGGACTTGCAGGAGTGCTACAAACACGAGTTGGATGTGGCCTAAGTCATCTCAGCCCCTCTCATGACACCCCCCAACACTTTTCAGGCTTTGCGCTGGCTTACACTGGCTCCACTTCTGCTGGTCTCAGCTGAGCCAGCTGGGTCCCAGCTGAGCCAGGCTGGTCCAGCTGAGCCCCAGCTGAGCCAGACTGAAGAACTTACACCAGCGTAGCCCAGCTGAGCCAGGATCCAGCCAGCTCAGCTGGAGATCTGCCACATCCAACCTCCCTTAGTCTGGCATAAATGCAAGTTGAATTGTGCCTAAGAAAATAATTACAACAGAAGTTTATGGAGTGTGCTTACCCCAGTAGGGGTATTCATAAGGGCCAGCTTTTACCCTGTACACAGCTCCTGGCTGAGCCCACGCTCAGTGAGCCCAGAGGCTCCCAAACTCCAAATGGATGCCGCAGACCTTCCTGTTGGCTCCTCCTCTGCCAGCTCCCCTTCCACCAGCTTCCCATGAATTGGATTGCTCTGCCCATCTACTTCAAAACAGAGTGGGAGGGAGGGCAAGGGTGCTTCAGAGGGGAGGGGGAATGGCTGAAAATTGTCTCCTCTCCTGTTCCACTGATAGATTCCTTTCATCAGTGAACAAATAGCATTGGATGCCATCCAAAATGTTGTGTCTATATAGACAATAAAGATGAACTCATAGTTATATTGATTATTGAAGGAAAATGTCTGCCTGAGGTGAAAAATACCTCTCAGAGAATTGTCCATTTGTCTCTCTCTTCTAAACAGACTTTTTAGAAAATTAAACAACAATAGAAATTTGTGGGAGGGTTTACACATCATGCTTACACCTCCCGGTGGAAAATTTACTGAGAAGCTTCCAGATATCAGTCAAAAGTTTTAGAACACTTGCCACCTTCTTCCTTTTTTCAGGTGGGAGGCAAAAGCAGAACTTAAGAGACAAAAGAAACAAACAATGAAGAACATCAAACTACAAAAAATTGAAACACCAATTTTATAAAATGTAAGTACATGTTTAAAACACAAAATTTTGCATGATGTAGAAGTAGGAGAGACGGACTGTGGGGCTCTGTATTCAAAAGAGATGGAAGAAGAAAGCAGGGGTAGCAATTTCAAAATGTTACTGTGTGTTATAGCCCAGTAGAGGTTGAAAACATAGCTTAGCTTCCAAATGAAATGAGCCTCTAGCCGTCAGCTGAAACAACCACACTGAGCATAAATGCATGATAATGGCAACACAGAAGAAAAATGCTGCTGACAAGGAACGGCATACAGTGAATGAATTTCCAGATACTAGTTTCCATTCTAACACAATGTAATGGATGAGCACCCACTTTACTTTGTTATAGTTGGGGAAATGGGCCGGAAAGTTTAAAAAATGCAGAACCGTTTGATGGCAAATTGAATGAATATATACATTGAATTTCAAATAGTGCTATTGCATGACAGCAAAACGCTTCAAAGCCCATGGGAAAATTGCCTGAAGTTGTGCTTTTGCAGTTTTTTTATTTACATAACTAAATTTCAATGCAGAATTTTCAGATTATTTGGCTGCAGAATAAAAATTACACTGAAAATGTTCTGTAAATATGAATGCACCCTGGGTGTTGTATGATAATGTGAGTTGAAATAAATCATTATAGGGCTTTATAAATTGTCTTGTTCTAAGCCCTTCAAAGATGCAATTCTACACATAGTTCTAAATTTACTGTATGTGAGAGAGACATGATGGAATGTGCATTCCTTTGGATTTTGGCACTCCATTGTTATTATTAGATTAGCACAGGCTATTTTTCAAACCAGTTTTAAGACAATCATTTAAACCCTGATTTCAGTACACAGCTTAAGGTTGTTGTTGTTTGAACAACAATCCAGAAATAGCTTGAGGATGTGTATAACTCCATATCGGCTTTAAAGTTGGATTATTAATTCTACACAAATAGCAGCACACACTCCACAGTCACACCAGCACCACCATCTTTTTTTAGCAGCAAAAGTCAAAGGTTAATTGTTTGTATTTACTACACAGTTCAACGTGACCCTGTACTAGAGATTTAACCTGAGAGCTGTTTGAACTTTACAGTCCAAAATGTCATACAATTTGCTGGAATTACTGTTTAATTGGCCCCTTGGGGCTTTATATACTGTTTATTGATGAGGCCCTCAATAGATTTTTTTTTAAGTGATTAATTCCACAATTTGGTTGCCTAGCTGCACTCTATGGTCTTCACAGCTGTGCACTGCTTGTCCTTAAATGTTTTCAGATATAAGAATAAAGGTCAGTTATGCAAAAGAGAGTAAGAGAGGCATTGTGACACACTGAAACTTAAGTGATTCTGAAATCCTATAACTGCTGCTAACTGTTTAACATTTAATTAGTGGCAAATGTATTAGACACCCTACACAATTCAAAAATAACTGTGGTTAAGTGTGATGTGAATAAGCAGGAATGACCCACAGTGAATCTTGCACTCAATCCTCCCTTCTCCTCTGACACAGCCAGGAGGAGACGTTTGGAAGCTTCAGCTTCAACTTCCACTTCTCTTGATTAATCACAGGTCACCATTACATCCAGACTCATAACTATGGTTGATTTCTAAACAAGCCAGCTTCAGTAACTATGGTTTGAAGTTAATGTTAACCACAGTTTGTTGGTCTGGAAAACACTACAAACCATAGTTAAGCAAAAGTTTCCAATCTCTTCTTCTAGGCCACACAGGAAGATGGGGGGAGTGCATGAGCCCAAGGCTCACTGAGGCTCATTCCTGCTTTTTCATGCTAAATGATGGTTTAATGTGACAGCTGGCCTTCTCTGCCCAGAATGTTAGAATCTCAACATCAATTCACATAAAATGTTTTCTTTTATAGCACTCTGCACCCAGGTGTTCTCAACTGACCAATTGTTGCTGAAGTGAGTAACAAATCTTGAGATTGTGAGAGCATATTTTCCAGCCTCCACAACCACTTCTATAGCCCTCTTCAGGCACTCAGAGCAAACACATGTGTGTTAAAATTTGGGGAGGGTGAAGGGGGGCACACATGCAAGCCCCATTCTCCATGCACATCTACTTCAGACCACCTCACTGTGAGAAGGAAGAAGTGGAATTCTAAGTGTTTTGGGGTGAACATGCTTAGAATCCCCATTACTGGGAATGAGATAAGGCATTCTAAGCATGTTCAGCCAGACACACTGAGAATTCCACTTCAAACCTTCCCTCTCAGTGCAGCACAGTTTGAAATCTACGCAGCTTACATGGGGATGTTGGGGCAGTGATTGCAGGCACACCCCTTTTAGCCCACACACATTGAGATGAACACCTGATTAGGGTTCATGATTACCCCAATTCACACATTACAGTGTCCATACAAATGTCTCCACCAACCTTCTTATTCTCCCTTATGAATTAAATAAAATGCAGATATTTATGGGAAATTAAAGGAGTGTGAAAATAACAGATACTTACCTTATACCAGGAGATGGCTCCATATGTGACTTGTTGCTCCTGAAAATGTTTACAAGGAAGCAACACATCTTTCCCACATGCTGCCACAACCTGTTCTGTGGCATCAGCAACCCCATGAACCACATGCCAGACTGCAAGAAAGGAAACACAAAGACACAATTTCTGGGGAGACCAGCCACAGAAGAAACTTGGGGGGGGGAACAGGCCCCGAAGGCACATGTGGGGAAAACAGCAATGAAAGCTACAAAGAAAGAAAGAAAAAGATTTACCTTGACTTAGGAAGACAAGCTGATAGCAATATATGGATGCCATGGCCATGCAGCAGTAGTAAATGAGATTTGCTGTTTTCAGAAGGTAAGTGAACAGAAGTGAAAGAGATGATGCCTATAACTGTGTACAGTTAACTCAGGAAACAGATGGTTGGGGATTTCCCCCCTCCCCGCCCTTCAGCTAAGGAAGTCTTGAAGGCATCTGGCTGTAGGGGAAAGTCTCATGTGCTTTCCTCCGAGTTCTCTTTTAATGACAGTTATTCTTCATCTTCAAGAATGCAGTGTTTTGGTAGCCATCACCAGAAGCAAGCATATTGGTAGATCTGGCACCTAGGAGACAGAAAGCATGTTATTCTCCTTCCTCTAGACCCTGCCCTCATGCCTGCCAACTATACCTCAGTTGGAGGTGGGACACATAGCAGGGCCTCCTCTGAAGGCCGACGTGTGCAAACAGGTTGCTAATATGCATGAAGGTGATTCTCCTTCAAGTATCTGGGTCCCAAATAATTTAGAGCCTTACAAGCCAGGACCAGCATTTTATATTTGTCTCAGGGGAAAAAAGGGGAGCTAATTTTTTTTTTTACAAAATAGGTGTGACATTAATACCAACAAAACAAGGGCTCCTGTCAAAAGTTTGTCTTCATCAATGCCAATTGTGGACTAAAGGAGAGAATCCAGAGGAAAAGCATACAAAGCAGTCAGGGCATCACACAGCAGGGTGAAGCAAACCATTTCAGGCAACACCACGAACCAGCAGGGGGAGAGAATAGATGAATGCAAGACCCGGTGTATAAATGGTGCAGCAAGACTTTTAAAACTGTAGATCCTATAAAGGACAGCTACCTCAAGTGCGCTCTATGTGGGACTGCCCTTGAGGTTGGTCTGGAAGTTGCAGCTGGTGCAAAATGCAGTGGCGAGACTGCTCACTGGGGCAGGGTATCACCAACATGTCACCATGCTGCTGAAAGAAATGCACTGGCTGCCCATTTGCTACTGGGCCAAGTTCAAGGTTCTAGTTTTGGTGTACAAAGCCCTATACAGCTTGGGACCAGGATACCTGAAAGACCATCTTATCCCTTATATACCCAGTTGTTTACTGCGCTCTGCAGGTGAGGGCCTCCTGCAGATACCATCTTTATCACGAGGTCCCTTCTGCACAATATAGGAAGCGGACCTTTAGTGTGGCGGCACCTACCCTGTGGAATTCCCTCCCCTTAAATATTAGGCAGGTGCCATCTCTGTTAGACTTTCCTCTTTCAACAAGCCTTTTACGTTGAGAACTTATCCCAGTCTGCGTCTGTGTTGGAATCGCTTTTTAATATGTTTTTAAACCTTTTTTTAAAAAAAATGTTTTTTAACCTTTTTAACCTTAAGATGTCTTCAAACCTTTTATTATTTTTTAAATGTATTTTAAAGTCTGTTGTTATGATGTTTTAAAGTGTTTTTAGTGCTTTTGTTTGCCGCCCTGGGCTCCTGCTGGGAGGAAGGGCAGCATATAAATCAAATAATAAATAAGTAAATAAGTGCTCGGATCCCTCAGATGCTAATTGACAGAGAACAACAGCAAAGTGTTCATGGACATAGAGCTGTGTACCACCAAACCTGCCCTGCTTTCCCTTAGCTAGCCTGCTATTCTCAAGTGCTGTGGAGGATGTTGTCCCATCGTCAGTACTGAAGTAAGACTTAAATCTGGTAGCTTCTGTACACAGAAGTCAGGGTGGGTGAAGGGAAGGAACCATGCTGCCCTTCAACTCAGGCATCAAAATGTCTTTGGTGACTGAATGGAGTGCCATTTGAGCTCAGCTTCTGGCAGCAAAATATCTTGGGCTGGGCCAGCACTTACAGCAGCATTTCAGAAACTTTAGTCAAACACAAGGGGAGACTGCCCTGCTCTGAGCCTTGCACTAGGGGTGGTGGTGCCAGGTTGCAGTAGCTCCAGCTTCCAATCCTGCCCGCCTGGCGGGGCTCTCCACCTCGTCCCTTCCTAGAGCAAGGCAGGGAGAGAGGAGGTGCCAGTGGTGGGATTGATGGGCTCTGCTAATGCTAAAGCAGTGGCAGAAGAAGAAATGCAAGCAGGGTGGGGTGGGGCAGGGTGGAGAGAGGCCACGGCTTTACGACAGCAACAAAAAGTAAGCTGGGAAAGAGAAGGGGGAGCCGCCACCAGTACCAGTACCATGAAGAGGAGGAGTGGCAGCAGAGGCAGGGGAGAGATGAAGACATTGGGGAGGGCAGCCAGTGTGATTTACCCTGCACCCTGCTAGGGATGGCTCTGGACAAACGTTCCCAGTACCAGAGCTTGGAATAGTTAGTTTTTTGAACTACAACTCCCATCAGCCCAATCCAGTGGCCATGCTGGCTGGGGCTGATGGGAGTTGTAGTTCAAAAAAAAGTAACTTTTCCAAGCTCTGCCCAGTACTGAGTTGTAACTTGTTTACTATAGCAAGCATTTGTCTCCTGCAATCCGTCCAGGCCTAGTACTTCTGTTCCTAGCAGCTCTCACCCCACAATCTGTATGAGATTATGGTGAACTAGCAATGCCATCCATACACCTGGATTAGCACTGTAACAGCACCAAAATATGTGCCTCAGTGTGCTTGCTTCCTGTGATATGAGCTTAATGCATCAGAGAACCAGACGTTGCTCCTACTCCTGCAGAAGTTGGGCTCCTACTGGGAGGAAGGGCGGGATATAAATATAATAATTAATAAATAAATAAATACTCAGAGAGCTAACCTTCTTTCTTTCTCCAAACTGTACAATCTCTGCCTTTGGGGCAGAGTTACATAGGATTTACATAGGAATGAACCTTACATAGGAATGAACACAGACTTACTTCAGAGTAAACAGGCATAATATCAAGCTGCACAGCACATATAAATTACAGAACTCTGCATGACCAGTTTAAAAGCAACCAAGTGCTATCTGAAACATATAGCATATAGCATATATTCCCACATTAATATTAAGTACTAGTAAAAGACACACACGAAAACCCCTGTGTCTGCAATTGTGACAGAAAACATGGGGCCTTGCTTTATCTATTTATTGAACTTAGATCCCACCCTTCCTCCCAGACAGATATGCATATAATTAGGGTACAATTTTATACATTTTTATGTAAGCTCCTCTGAGTACAATTGTAGAAGCCTGGGCAAATAATAGTTGCTCACTGTGTATAACGCTAGCCCTTTTCAGAAGGCTACTCTGAACATGAGGGGGGAGCTGGTCATGGTGACTTATGTTGGCTCCTTTCCTGACTTACATGCAAGCACTAGAATTTGTAAACAGAGCCCCATATATATGCACAGGGATTCTCTTCATATATACCACATAGCAAAGGAGGGGAACCTTTTCCTGCCCAAGGTCCACATTCCTTCATGGGCAATACATGCCAGTGGTGTGGGTGGACCAACAGGGGAAATACGAGTTAAGTCAGAGCCATTTTTTTCTCTCTTTCTGATTAACTGAATTAAATCCAAACTGCGTCTGAAAAGGAAGAATGAGTCACTTGAGGTCATGGTGACGTCAGGTAATTGACAAGTGGGCAGCCCAACCTACTGTAGCGGTCAGGGAGAACTTTGATTTAGTTTGCGTTTCAAGGCAAACAGACCTAATTTACACTTTCTGAAACAATGTAAACCAAAACACAGCCACCCTTCGAAATCTACAGTTCTCCACATTTTGCAGGGGAGTTATCAGCCAAGTCATGTGTACAAAATACATGTATTAGGGTAAAATGTGCCTAAAATGCATTATATTAGGGGAAACTGCTTTGTAGAAATGTGTGTATTCTGCAAAATTGCCTACAAAAATGTGTATATTCACCATGAGGACTTTAAAAAAGCAAACTGATATAGAAATATAGAGAACGGAACTTAAGTTTGGAAAAATAAGAAACTGAGAGAAACCAACACTGGCAGATTCACCCATCCCTACCTACCTGTCAAAATGGCCCACCTTTGCTCTAACTGTATGGTTAGCAATCAAGGCTGCAATCCCTCCCCCACTTACCTAGAAGTAAGGCCCACTGAATTCAAAAGGATTTTCATCTGAGTAGACATGGTTATGATTAAGCTGCAAGCCTGATTTAAATAAATAAATAAATAAATAAATACAACACTGTGTGTGAGGATTTTCATTGGGACCACAGTGGATGAGGAGGAAACATTCAAAGTTCCCCCCATGCAGTCCTGATAATCCCACCCCCATGCTGCAATTTGCCACACAATTAGAGTAACATCTAATTTGACCTTCATCAGCTGGGCTTCTTTTGTGCTCATTTTTTGTTTAAAAACTTATGTGGACACATCTTTGCATTTTTATTATGATGCTATTTCATGTAAAAATTAAACCCTTTTTTTTGTAAACACACAGACTGCTTGTGTAGAAGTGTCTTTTTAACATCTAATACCACTACATGATCTCATTATAATTAAACACTTGCCAGCAATACATTTACATTTTGTTTTTGTTTTGATCCCTTTCTGTTTTTCCTCAAACACAATTGCAATCGCTATGTACTCTCTTTGAATGAATAAAGCACAGCTTGCCTGAAATATCATCAGGGCAACAAATAATGGAAGAAATGGGAAATGAAAGCTCATTTGGTTGTATATGAATGAGCTCATCTCACTCTGGGAAATTCCCACAGGTTGGTTTTCCCCCTTGGGGTAATGTTTAGACTGTACTTTCCAGATACGAGTGCACACATACATGATTGACTACTGATTCCCATAGCCAAAAGTCACTTCTCATTTCAAAAATGAGGGCAGCTTTTAGCCCCAGTCTTGCTAGTCATTACTACGACTGGTTTGTTTTTCTTTCAGAACAATAGTAGCAATAAAATAAAATAGAAAAGAAATAGCACCCGTGTTGTGGGGTGGGATGGGGATTCAGATCAAACTCTTTGCCTATGCTATTTTCTTCCCCATATCTCCACCACCATCCATCCCCCAGCTGTTATTTGCTGCAATGGCATCTTCAGGGGCAAATAGCACTTTCGGAGGATCTAAGAAGTTTTTAAAAGAAAGAGAGATATTTACATAGAATAGGAAAAGAGGGATAGATCAATAGACAGACTGATTGCAGATACATAAATCCACTCAATTAAGAGTGTATGAATACTAAATACTGGCTGAATACGAAATGAGGCTGAATAGTAAAGCTACAGTCTTATTCCCACTTACTTGGGAATAAGCCTTAATGAACTCAGTAGGACTTACTTTTGAGTAGGCATGTATAGGGTTTCTCTAGAAGTGTGCTATTATATGTCAAGTTTCTTTCTTTTTAACTAAATATATATATCTGCTCCATAATATAAGTTCTCTGGGCACCTCACAAAATAAACAGAATAATTAAAATACAACATAAAACAACAAAAGCTATGAAAAATTCAAAACAATTAAAACAGTGCTTTAAAAACACACAACAGGATCTGAACATATGACATAAATTTATTTTAAAGGCCTGGGGAATGGGTAACCAATGTGTGCCCTCCAGGCATCTTGGACTACAACTCCAATCATCCTTGGCCATCGACCATACTGCTTGGGGCTGATGGGAACTGTAGTAAAAAAACAATCTGGAGAGCATCACAGTGGCTTCCCTGACTTGGAGGAATAAAAAAGACCACAAAGACCACGAAGATGGCACCAGACCATCTAGGAAGGCTTTTCCATAACTGAGGTGTCACTGCCAAAGAGCGCCTCTGAAAAACTCAAATGGGCTCAGTGATATATCTGTTAGAACCAGGGCCGGCTCCAAAGGGCGGCCAGGTGGGGCCTTGGCCCTTCAGGGCCCCCTCGTTATGTTGGGGGAGTAGCGCTCCCCTTCCGCAGTAGGCTCCCTTCCGCAGATCACAGGGATGGAGCTTCTCATTTGCTTGCTGGCATGCCCACACCCACTCGCTCGGTTTTCCCAGTGCCCTCTCTCTCACTTTCTCGCCCTCCCCCCACCCTCTCCCTTGCTTACCCTCCCCCCACCCGGTTGCCCTCCCCTGCCTGCTCACCCTCCTCCCGCCTGCTCACTTGGTCACCCTCTCCCCCTGCACACTCGCCTCCCCCCACCCCTACTCGCTCATCTGCCATCCTGCCCCGGCCCACTCCCTCGCTTGCCCTCCCCCACCCGCTCACCCTCCCCCACCCACTCATCCTCCCCCACCTGCTCACTCAATCTCACCCTCTCCCCCACTCACTCCCCCTCCCCCTGTGCCCCGCTCACTCACCCACCTTCCCACCCCCCACCCACTCCCTTGCTCTCCCTCCCCCACCCACTCACCCTTTCCCTGCCTGCTTGCTTGCTCACCCACCCCTAGTTGCTCACTGTCCTACCCCCATCCACTCCCTCGCTTGCCCTCCCCCCACCCACTCACCCTCCCCCACCCGCCCTCCTGCTCTTCCGCCTGCCTGGTAGGTAGGTTGGTAAGTGGGGCATGCATGCATGCATGCATGCAGGTGCCAGGGCCCAGGGCAGGCTGGTACCCAAGGGCCCCAGCATGCCTGGGGCCAGCCCTGATTAGAACATCTAAAATATTAAATGTAATTTTATTATATAATAGCTAGCAATCATAAAACATTATTAAAAACCATCACATATGGCAATAAAATATATTTAATACATTCCTTGCATTCAAATCTACTTCTAAATCTTTCCCAAAAGCATTTCAACCTATGAAGGTCTTCTTCAGTGGATGCTTTGGATTTTTGGTACCTGGATGTTCCTGAGCTCCTTAGATGTTTTTGGATAATAAATCTGACCTACACCGCATATTGTAGAATGTAGATCTTGCCTAGTTTTTTTATTTGGACTAAAGAGAGTCAGTGTGGTGTAGTGGTTTGAGTGTTGGACTATGACCTGGGTGACCAGGGTTCAAATCCCCACACAGCCATGAAGCTCACTGGGTGACCTTGGGCCAGTCGCTGCCTCTCAGCCTCAGAGGAAGGCAATGGTAAACCACCTCTGAATACTGCTTACCATGAAAACCCTATTCATAGGGTCGCCATAAGTCAGAATCGACTTGGAGGCAGTCCAAAGAATGATAAAAATCCTTGATGATGCAGGCCTCTCAAATTCAATAGAGTTACTTATTTTGTCAGCCAGCTACCAAAAAGGGCTGCTTTCTAGTGGTTGACTGTCTCACCAGCCCTGTAACCAGCCTGCCTTGTTATGTGGGGCAGCCACATTTCTAGATGGAGCATTTTGGGAGGGGGGAGGTACATAGAGCCAGCCAATCCACCTCTCCCAACTCATTGGTGGAGAGTGTGTGAGGGTCAGGCCACGAGAAGCGAAAAGCAGTGACTTTCCCCCTCATTCTACCTCCATGCAGAGAGTGTGTTAACTTACATAATGGGCTATGTAAAGGTCAAGTTACCAGAAAATATAATATGAACAGCAGAAATTAAATGACTGGCATGTGTGTGTGGGGGGGGGGTTAAAAGAAAAAAGGGATGTTAAAGATATAGTGAACAAGGAGATACTGAAAGGTGTTAACACCCCTTTGAGGGTCCCTCCTTCTAGTCTTGTTCCTGATCTTTAGATTTTCCTTGCTGTTGGACAATGAAGGGGAAACCTTTTTAACTGGTTGCTATATAAAGGACTAAATAAGCAATTGGAAACTAATTATGGAAAGCAATTTGATTTTTTTTACTGGTTGTTGGGTTGATTTTTTCCCCTGCCCAGAAACCCTGAAAAGGCTTCTTGCTGAGCTACACACATTGGGAAAATCAGAAATTAAGCTTGGGTACAGCCTGGGTGGTCAGACAGCCACCTAACTGTAGTGTGAACAGCAGTGTTTCTATTGCTCTTGTTTATTTATTACATCTATGTACCGCCCCATAGCTAAAGCTCTCTGGGCGGTTTACAAAAAACTCTAGGGCTGTTTTCATCTTTTACCATCAAGTGCTCAAGAAAAAGAAGAAAAAATAGCCACTATGATTGTGAGTATAGTGGGTGCTTTAAAAGAGTAGAAGGTTATTTAGGGTAGATATTTTTTTAGATCAAGTTATCTCGTTATCTCTTTATTCACCCTTTACCAATCCTACTCTACTCACCAAAATATAAACAAACTCTTACTTCTTACTACAGGCAAACAAATTTGCTTCTTTATTGCTGGCTGGGCAGAGAACACAACTGAAATTGAAAAGCAGAGGAAAGGAAAGTCCAAGAACTGGAGTCTAACTCTAGCCCATAATACAAAGTTCTAATATTTAATTATTCAAGGATCATGTTACTATAGAGGTTGCTTTTTTTCAGGATCACTTAAGTAATTATAGGGTGATTGTAACCATGAAAAATCTACCCTCAGTAAGGGAAAGTGCTGAGTCAGCAAACTTTTGAGGACTCTTCCAGATGGGGCTTTTGTTGGGCACTTGCCCTGCCTTATTCACTGAATTTCTCAGAAGGTCCTATTCTTACATTGCTCCTGTTCTTAAAACAAGTTGTCATTTTTAAGCCACTTAAAAAAAAAATCCAGGGGTGGTGGTGCACACATTTGTCCCACCCTGTCTACAGGGCTGTGCCTCACTTTATTTGATGGGGCATTCACAGTTTAAAAAATATAGAAGCTACATGGCTTCTATCTAGAAGTCTGCCTTTAAAAATTGAATGCCTGTATGGCATCCTTTTATTTTAAAAAATCACAAATGAAATCTTTCTCTTTTTGTGAGAACCCAAACTCTGATGGCACATGAGACATTTGAGGCCCAACAAAGACAATGTTCATGACAATATCCTATTTCTCCCACCAAGACAACCTCAACCATAGCATTTCTGAGGCCACTGCTGAACAAAGGAACATTGGAAACTGCCTTATGCCATTGGTAGCAATTCTTCAAGTTTCACAAGACCTTTTTCACAGGAGTGGTTTGCCCATTGGGGCGGAGCTACAGGAGTAGCCTCACAGCAGAGACATCATTGCTGCTTATGGGGAGGAGGAGGTGCAAGGTGGTGGTGAGGTTGGGGTTGCAAGGGTGCAGCTGGAGCACTGGGTTGGATCTGCTGGTGCACCTCCACAGCTCTGACCTTGCTACCCATGGCATTCTGATTAGCAAGCTAGCTAAATATGAGCTGGATGGAACAACTATTAGGTGGATCCACAGCTGGCTACAGAATCATACTCAAAGAGTGCTTATCAGTGGTTCCTTCTCAAATTGGGGGGAGGTAATGAGTGGGGTACCACAGGGCTCGGTCCTGGACCCAGTGCTCATTAACATTTTTATTAATGACTTGGATGAGGAGATGCAGGGAATGCTTACTAAATTTGCAGATGATTCAAAATTGGGAGGGATAGCTAATACCTTGGAAGACAGAAACAAAATTCAAAGGGACCTTGATAGGCTGGAGCATTGGGCTGAAAACAACAGAATGAAATTTAACAGGGATAACTGCAAAGTTCAATACCTAGGAAAAATAAACTAAATGCACATTTATAAGATGGGGGATCCTTGGCTCAGCAATACTACATGCAAGAAGGATCTTGGGATTGTTGCTGAGCACAAGCTGAATATGAGCTAATAGTGCAATGTGGCTGCAAAAAAGGGAAATGCTATTTTAGGCTACATTAACAGAAGTATAGTTTCTAGATTATATGAAGTATTGGTTCCCCTCTATTTGGCACTGGTTAGACCTCATCTTGAGTACTGTGTCCAGTTCTGGACACCACACTTTACGAAGGATGCACATAAACTGGACAGGTTCGGAGGAAGGCAACAAGGATGATCAGGGGACTGGAAACAAAGCTCTGTGATGAGAAACTGAAAGAACTGGGCATGTTTACCCTTGAGAAGAGAAGACTGAGGGGACATATGATAGCACTGTTCAAGTCCTTGAAAGGTTGCCACACAGAGGAGGGCCAGGATCTCTTCTCGATCATCCCAAAGTGCAAGACAAAGAACAGTGGACTGAAGTTACAGGAAGCCAGATTTCAACTGAACATCAGGGAAAACTTCCTAACAGAGCAGTACGACAATTGAACCAATGATCTAGGGAGGTGGTGGGCTCTCCAACACTGGAGTCATTCAAGAGGCAGCTGGACAGCCACCTGCCGGGTATGCTTTAATTAGGTTTTCTGCATTGAGCAGAGGGTTGGATTCGATGGCCTCATAGGTCCCTTCCAACTCTATGATTCTATAATTCGATGATACCACCGTTCCCCTTGCCTCCCAGTAAGTGACAGTGATGCCCCTGCTATCAGGCCATTGCTGCAGCTCCACTGCACCAGGTAAGCCGCTCCTGCTTTTGCATGCTCTACCACTGAGCCCAGTCATTTGCCATATCAAAAGTTGTGTTAAAACTAGCAGCCAGAGAGATTGCAAGCTAATTCAATCAATCATTCACTATTAACAAACAAATATTAATCTAGGCAATCTATGTATCGGCAAGATATAAATCAGTTTTCTGGTAGCATTTGTGTTGTTTGTTTGTTGCTAGACTATAGAAATTATACTCATTTTATGAGTTGAAATGGGCCTGATGAAAAATAGATTAATTTAACATCTTTTGTGGTGCTTGGTTTCCTGTGGATAAAGGAATAACACCACACAGAACAAACTCTGTCATGAACCCAGAAATGCCATCAGGCTCAGGTTTGGGATGTCAGTCTGTGGAAGAAGATGAGGAGGGAGAGGAGGATTGGATAAGGGAGGCTCAGACACTAGAACAGAATCTAGCGGAGGAAGCGCTTTCCCTTCCCCCAATTCTGGCAACTCTGGACAGAGAGGCAGGAATCCTGGCTCTTCCCATGAAAGGGTTGGGGTCATCAGGGTCTGGGGGAGGTCGCTGACCCACCACGTGGGATGGATGAAGGGGCACCGGAAGGGGAGGTGGGCTCAGCCTTGTCTCCCAGGACCAAGCAGCGCCTCCAATGACAGGAACAACCTCATCCACCTAAACACGGTGTGCACCTGCAAGCTCAACATTCCGGCAAGGCACAGGAATCTTGTGAGTAAGCACACTGAGCCTTGACTTTAAAAGCTTGGCGGGTGGGCATAGGAATTCATTGGGACAACTCTGTAGCTCTCATGCAGTTTTGAACTTCTTGCTCTAATCTTGGACTCTTGAACTTTGGGCTCCTGCTCCCAGTCTGGCTGGTCCCGCAATCCTGACTTCCAGCAAGAGCTTTGGGGCTGCTATAACTCTGTGCCTGATGCTGAGTTTGTATCATTTGTTTGCTTCAATAAAGATCTTCCCCTTATGGAACAGCCTCTGTCGATGTGTTTTGGGCAGCAGTCAGGACACCTTCCAAATAATCAAATGTTCTCTTGGACACACTATTGTTGCTTAGTAAAATAATATTAATGCATTGTGGACCCTTCTAAACAGAGTATAGACATAGCAGTAAACAAGAAACATAAAAAGAGCCCTGCTGGATCCAATCAAATGGCTATCTACTCCAGCAGTCTATTTTCCTTATTGGCCAATCAGATGCCTCTGGGAAGCCCTGAAGCAGGACATAAAGGTAATAGGTCTGTCCTGCTCTTCTCCAGCAACTGGTATTGAGAGGCATGCTGTTGCTGCCTCTGATCCTGGAGGAAGCATATAGCCTTCTCTATATGGCCTTATCTTCAAAGAATTTGTGACTGATGGTCTTATCTTCCAAGAATTTGTCTAATCCCTGCCCACCCATCCATCCCCATAGCATTTAGCCATCATGATTAGTAGTCACTTGTGGCTTCATCTTAGGCAGTTTACTTGAGAAACTGCCTTATCCTTTATATACCCATTAGGTCACTGTGATGTGTAGGGGACCTTCTTCTTCAAGTTCCAAGATCTCAGAAGCCCACAGTTAACTCAGAGCAGGGCTTTTAGCGTGGCTGCTCCGTTCTGTGGAATAGCATTTCTGTTGAGATACACCAGGAGCCTGCTATCTGCATCTTCTGGAAACAAATGAAGACATTTTTATTCAACAAGCTTTCCCAGCTGAATGAATAGGTCTCTGTCATGGGTGTCTATTTCTTATCATTTTAAAATTTATCCGCTGTTATTTTTGTATTGTTTTCACCTTTTTAAAGCTGATCTTCACTGTTTTGTACATCACATTGAGGCATGTGCATGAAAGGTGATTAATATAATCATAATCAACATAATTGTCCCTGAATTTGTGTAATTCCCTCCGCCACTCCCTGTATGTAATGTTACAGGATGAAGCCTACAAGAGAGCAAGAGGCACTGCCAAATATTACTTTAATAACACCAGGATAGAGTAGTTGACCAGTAAAACTGTACAGGATATATTATTGATAGAATTTGCCCTATGTACCTTCCTACTGGTAATTAATGTGGCAGAGTTACTCACCCATTGGACAGATTGACTGAATAAAAGCAGTAAAAATGACAAACATCACAATTAAAGTTAATAGCCAATGACATCATTAGCAAAATTCCCCAAAATTGAGTGGGTGATGTGAGAGTGTTAAAGGAGAAGCACTGACTGCTGATGAGTGGGTGGTTTTGGAAATAGAGACTGGGTATGGTGGGTGGGTTAACATTTAATTTAAAAAGAAGAAATGAATGCTATAAATGTTTTTTGTTTTTTTACCAAACATATTAGCAGGACTGGAGCAAAGTAGAGACTTTAAACTAAGCTACAATTGGGAAAGAATTTATTTGAATACTTTGCGGCATTTGTTTCCTTCACACCTTTTGTTGGTGGTATTTTTTATCTATAAAAAATACCCTTGCAATCTGTATTAGGCAAAAGTCAAAAGCAATTTTCCTTTACAAAACTCCAGTTAATACTATTTGCCCCATAAGCTTAGAAATTAAAAAATAGGAGAGTTAGCATGGAGATTTATTTTAAAACATTATTTCCCTAAACCAACCCTAGATGGCAACAGCACTCTGTATACTTTTACCATAATACAATTCACTAATAGGCAAAAAAACCTTGCGGTTTAAGAATGTACCTATAGCCAACAGATATTTCTATCAAACTTTAAAAAGCAGGGAAATTGGGCAGCTATAGTGAATGCACCAGGGGAGCAGGAGACCTGACCTCCTCTCTGAGATATTGTACTGCCCTACAAATTTGTCAAAATGCAAACACAATTTGGGTTGGTCTTTCACAGTCCAATCCACTTCCTTTGTAGCTTGGAAGAATTTGGTAACATGTGCCTCTGAGCATATGGTGAGGGGTGAAGGAAAGGAGAGGGAAGGGCAAGAGGGAGGGGATAGGAGGGAGGAGGGAGGGAAGGAAGGTTTGAACATTTGCATGCTTTTTGAGTTCTGTGGGATTTACTTCTGTGCAGTCATGTTTAGGATAGATGAAACTGACCTAGGGAAGAGGAGGGGCGGTAGGAGGGCAGGAAGAGTACGGGACAGCGAGGGGAGGAGATTAGGTGGGTGGGCACTGGGCAGAGGGGAAGCCCCTTTCCTTTCCAACAGTATCATTCTTTTTCAGTGTTTCCCCCACCTTTTTATTCTACAGCAGGCACATGTAGCCTCCCACCCAAATTAAAACCAAAGCTGCCCCTGACCACATCCACACTAGACTGTTATTTCACTTTAGGCAGTCATGGCTTCTCCCAAAGAATCCTGGGAAGTGTAGTTAGTGAAGGGTGCTGAGAGTTGCTAGGAGATGCCCTGTTGCACTCACAGAGCTCTGTCAGTGGAATAGGAGTCTCCTCTCAGCACCGTTCACAAACTACACTTTCCAGGATTCTTTGGGGGAAGCCATGACTGTCTCATGTGAAATCAAAGTCTGGTGTGGGTGTGGCCCCCTGATTAGTCAATCCTAGCAGCTGGGAGTCTGGCTTTTAGAACACTGACACTTGGTTCTTACTGAGCATGCCTGACATTATCATTGAGTTCAAGCCAACATTTCTTAAATTAATTAAAAACCAGCCAGGCATATTTTTTAACCTTTAAACTGCAGAAGATGAAGGTCAGAGTATGGGGCAAGGTCAGCAATAGGACTACAGGTACTCTGAGAACATGGCTGATTTTTAATTAATTTCAACAGATTATGAGAACTCTGACAGAAAAAAGTCCAAAAGGGGTCTGGTTTTCCCCCCTCTCTTTTTACACTTTGAACTCTTGATTCTCTCTGAGTATTTTGTTTATCACCATGAAAATTTAGAGAGTTGTTAAGCAAGTGTTTCTGAGTTCAGGACTATAAATTTGGTAAGGTTTTGTTTTGAAATGAGCTTATGGGAAGGATTAGAATGGCATGGTGGGTATTTTCAATTTAACATTGCGGAATGCAAAAAATGCATGCTGACTATAGTATACAGCCACTCTCATGGCTGTATAATAAAACTGTCTTTTAAATAATGGAGCTGGTAAATTAACATAACTTTTCAGGAAAACACTGCCTGTATTTCCAGGGGATCACTAGCTGCAATTCCAGAAACTTCTAGCAAATTTCAGTAGGATCTGATAGTTTACAAAGATAGCAAAAGAGAACCATGTTTAATATTTCTCTACAGCCTCCCCCCCCAATTCAGCATATAAATGAGAAATGCTATAGTGTTGTGACTCCTTCACGACAACATGACGGCAACAATTTTGGATAACAATAGCTTTCAGATTGATCCATTCAAAGTTGGATCAGGCATAAAACAGGGATGTGTCATTGCTTGGACCTTATTTGTTATTCTAATTGCTATGATTCTACACCTTATTGAGGGGAAACGTCCTACTGGTGTGGAAATCATATACTGAACAGATGGAAAGCTTTTTAATCTCGGTAGACTGAAAGCAAAAAATAAGGTAATTACAACCTCTGTCATAGAACTTCAATATGCAGATGATAATGTAGTCTCTGCACATTCAGTGAAAGATCTTCAAACTATCCTAAATGTCTTTGCAGAAGCATATGGGAAGCTTGGCCTTGTGCTTAATATAAAAAACCCAAAGTGCTTCATCAGCAGGTGCATACAGGTGCATACAGGTCCCTCTGTAGCACCATCAATCCAGCTTAATGGTGCAATGCTGAAGAATGTTGATCACTTTTCTTATCTTGGCAGCCATCTCTCTGTAAAAGCTGATATCAAGGCTGAAATTCAACATCGTCTGAGTTCTGAGAGTGCTGCATTCTCCCGAATGAAGCATAGAGTGTTCAAGGATTGGGATATTCGCAGGGAGACCAAAATGCTTATTTACAAAGCCATTGTACTACCGACTTACTGTACACCTATGAAACATGGACCGTTTATAAACACCACTCCCAACTTCTTGAAAGATTCCACCAACGCTGCCTCCGGAAAATTCTGCACATTACTTGGGAAGATCAATGCATCAATGTTAGCATTTTGGAAGAAGCAAAGACCACCAGTGTTGAAACAATGCTCCTTCAACATCAACTTCACTGGACTGGCCATGTTGTGCGAATGCCTGATTACTGTCTTCCAAAGCAGCTACTTTACTCCGAACTTAAGGATGGAAAACAAAATATCAGTGGACAGCAAAAGAGGTTTAAAGATGCTCTTAATCTAAACAAAAGGTAACATGAGCATTGAAAATTGGGAAGTTATGGCCCATGAGCGTCTCAACTGGAGGTTAGCTATTATCAAAGGTGCTATGGACTTTGAAGAAGCACGAGTACAGGGCGAAAGGGATAAACAAGCTAAGCGGAAGGCATGTCAAGCAAATCGCAACTGTCTTCCATCTGGAAACCTAAGTCTTCACTGTGGGAGGCTGTGTGGATTTAGAATTGGCCTCCACAGTCACTTACTGACCCACCATTAAGGACTTTATTTTGGAAGACAATCTTACTCGGTCACGAGTGATCGCCAATAAATGAAATGAATGAATGTAACTATATACAATGGTGATAAGAATTGAAATAAACAGCACATTTGGATCTGTAGTTCTTCAATCTTGAAGGGCTAAGGTACAAGAGACTCAACTTTTAGATAATACTTTGAAGCTGTGTCCATACTGAAGACACATCAGATGACAAAGCTGTCCCACCCACAACAGCTTCTCCATTCAGTCCAATGGAGGAAGCAAATATGTGAACTTATTCTTTTGTCTGTACATGGAAAAGATCTATATGCACATTTGAGTGCACATAGCTCTGTGAATCAGGCTAGTTATTTTAACACTGTTTTGACCTCATTTTAATGCACTTATGGTGCAATCCAATTTACATCTACTAAGAAGTGTCATTGAGTTATAAAGGGCTTACTCCCAGGTAAGAGGATATAGAATTACAGCTATAGGATATAAGATTACAGTTTTCAGTTGTTTTTGACTAACAGAGCAATCCAACTTGGGGGAAGCTAGCATAAGTTGTGCTGGAGCAAGAGAAGCCGGCATAAAGTTCTGCCGCATCCAATTGCCGTTCAGGAGCCTCTGAGTTGGTTGAATGCCAGCTCAGCCTGGAGCTGCACACAGGGACCAAAAAGTAAAAGCCTCCTCTCTCCAATACCCCTACCGGGGAGTAAGCCCTCTCCATGGACTTCTATTGCAACTATTTTCTTAGTCTGACAGTTTCCCAATGAAATTTTTGCCTGGATTGGGACCTGCAGGAGCACTCAGCTGGAGATCCACTGCATCCAACTTCTCTGAGCCTGGCGTGAGTGTAAGGTGGATTGCACCTTAAAACTCCTATTGGCCTGAGCCAGCATGGCTGTCTGAAGGGCATGAGGATGGCAAAGGCTGGTCTAGATAGAGTGATTGAAAGAAGATGGATTTGTATAAGGATTGTCATAAATTTATTTATTTACTTTTTTTAAACAAAATTTATATATCAATGGATTGTAAAAACCTTTAAGGGGGTTACAAAAACATTAAAATTATCAATAAAATAGTTATAAACAAGTAATTCAAAACATTTTAAAAACAATTAAAACAACAATCAACTAAAAAGATTAAAACACATCAACATCTATGTGCCTGGATAGGCTTGCCTAAACAAAAACGTTTTAAGCAGGTGCCAAAAGGAATACAGTGAAGGTACCTGCCTGGTGTCAATAGGCAGGGAGTTCCAAAGTGTAGGTGCTGCCATATTACAAGAAAGATTTCTTAGAAGTGCAGAATAAACATTATGCGGCACCAGTAACAGAGCCAGTTCTTCAGATTGAAGTGCTTCTGGAGGAGTGAGAGGGCTGAAGTGGGGGACAGGGACCAAACATCTAGGTCTCCACGCCAGATGGTGGTCAGCCCCTCCACTCCAACTGTACCTTCCCCTGCCCACCATAAATTAAATTTGAATATCTTTGCAACTCCCTAATACCTCCCCATCCAGCCACATCCTAGCACTATTAACTGACACAATATACAACTGGGCATTAGGGCCATAGATGGCAAACTAAGGCCCAGTAGTAGGAGCATCCCACTCTGTCAGGCAGAAGATAATAGTACCATTCCAATACTCCTCCTGTCTCTCTCTCATGGGGAACACCACCAAACTAATCTTCCTCTCCCCTAGCCTCTCATCCTGGGTGTCACAGGTCTGTCACCCACAGTGCCTGGCCTTTAATTCTGTACCCTGACTAGAGTTTCCAGGTCTTTGGTTTTAGCCTGGAGACTCCAGTTTTTGGGGTCCTTTCCAGGTCTCCGGGCAAGTCATCTTGATCTCCAGACTCTCAGCTTTTATTGTTTAAAAAATTACGTTTCTAGGTGGTCTGGTTCAAGAGATATACACCAAAAAGTCAGCCATCCACCCCCCCGCAACTTCTATTAGAAGCCAGCTGCTCTAATCCCTGCCCTTTCAGGTTTTTAGCTAATAAGTGAAGTCAGGGTTGTGACTGACAAGAGTTTTGCTAACCTCTAGGCCAGAGCTAGAACCCATTGCAAATCTTGAAAATAGTTTCCATTCCCTGTTTGTCTCCACATCAGAGGTTGAGTGAGTGTAAAATATGATATATTTTTCTAATTATAAGGAGTCAAACAAGTCTAAATTTTACTAGGCAGTTGAAGAGGGCAGTTTACTTGTCTAATTCATAGCCTGGTTTGAAAACCTTCCCAGTATGAAATTTTAATCCATTACCCACTTTTCGGGGACTACAGCTGCAGAGACCTTCCCTGCACCCAGAAAAAATAACTATAGGCCAGTGGCAAATGTTTCATTCCTGGGCAAGGTCCCTCAACGAGTGGTTGCAGGCCAGCTCCAGACACTCTTGGATGAGACCGATTATCTGATGAGTCGGGTTTCAGGCCTGGTTTTGGCACGGAAACAGCCTTGGTCGCCCTGTATGATGACTTCTGTCAGGAGAGAGACAGGGGGAGTGTGACTCTGTTTCTTCTTGATCTCTCAGCAGCTTTCGATACCATCAACCATGGTATCCTTCTGGGACAACTGGCTGAGTTGGGGGTGGGAGGGACTGCATGGCAGTGGTTCTGCTCCTACTTGGTGGGTCGGGTCCAGAAGGTGGTGCTTGGGGAACATTGCCCAATATGGGGTTCCGAAGGGGTCAGTTCCGTCCCCTGTGCTATGAAACCGTTGGGTGCGGTCATCCGGAGTTTTGGAGTGCGCTGCCATCAGTATGCTGATGACACACAGTTCTATTTCTCCTTTACATCTTCTTCAGGTGAGGCTGTCAATGTGCTGAACCGGTGCCTTGCTGCCACAATAGACTGGATGAGGGCTAATAAACTGAGGCTCAATGCAGACAAGACTGAGATGCTGTTAGTGGGTGGTTCTTCTGACTGGATGGTGGGTGTCCAACCTGTCCTGTATGGGGTTGCACTCTCCCTGAAGGAGCAGGTTCATAACTTGGGGGTTCTTCTAGAACCATCTCTGTCACTTGAGGCTCAGGTAGCCTTGGTGGCATGGAGTGTCTTCTACCAACTTCGGTTGGTGGCCCAGTTATGCCTCTATCTGGACAGGGATAACCTGGCTTCAGTTGTCCATGCTCTGGTAACCTCCAAGTTAGACTACTGCAATGCGCTCTACGTGGGGCTGCCTTTGAAGACAGTTCGGAAAATTGCTTGTGCAAAATGCAGCGGCCAGATTGGTAACAGGGACCAGATGGTTTGAACATATAAAATCGATTCTGGCCCACTTGCATTGGCTGCCTGTATGTTTCCGAGCTCGATTCAAGGTACTGGTTTTAACCTATAAAGCCTTGCACGGCTTGGGACCACAATACCTGATGGAACGCCTCTCCTGACACAAACCCACCTGTACACTACGCTCAACATCCAAGGCCCTAATCTGGGTGCCTACTCGGAGGGAAGCTTGGAGACTGGCAACAAGGGAGAGGGCCTTCTCAGTGGTGGCCCCCAAATTATGGAATGATTTTTATGATGAGGTGTGCCTGGCGCCAACACTTATCTTTTTGGTGCCAGGTCAAGACTTTCCTCTTCTCCCAGGCATTTTAGCATGTTTTTTTTAAAAATGTGTTTTTTAAATTTGCATATTTGTTTTTAATGTTTTTAATAGCTGTAAACCGCCCAGATAGCTTCGGCTATGGGGCAGTATCTAAATGTAATAAATAAATAAATGCTAATCCCACACCCTGGAAATGAACTCCATTTAATTCAGTAGGGCTTACTTTGAGTAGACATGATTAGGAATGTGCTATAAATCAATGGGACATTTATCTCCCCCTCTAATCCCCCCTTTTTTTAAGCAACTAGGCAGGGCTTACTTATTAGTAGAATTAGAATTTATTACCCACCCTTCACCCAAAGGTCAATGCTTTTATTCGGTAGGAAATTAATATTGATTAAAAAAAAAAGTTCTGCAATGACCAACTGGTTTTGACAATAAAGTATTATATAGGGTTTATGTATTTTTACATCTCCAGTGCATGTGTGTATGGAATCTTTCCAACAACCCTGTGAGGTAGGGTTGGAGACCAAGGCAGCTTACAGCAAGAAATAAATTCATTTACCATCTGAAAACCATAAAACAAGTATAAAATAGTTGCAAAACAGCTTAAAGTGGCAGGATTCTGAATTCTGGGTTGGGTGAATGAAGTTCCTTATCATTTGAGGTTGCAGTCCTGTGCACGCTTCCCTGTTTGAATACATTAAATACATTGGGACTTGCTTCTGAGTAAACATGCATAGGATTGCACTATAAATATATTTACAGGTTGTGTAAATAATAAACATCTTTGACATGCATGCTTATATAAATATTTCTTCATACTATGTCTTGATATGTATCTGATTTCACACTATGGTTGTACATTATTATTTCCTCTACATTTTAAGTGTGCCCTTCTTCCTTGGGGTGGTCATGGTTCCCCTCTGTTATTTTCATCCTGAGGGACAGATTACACTGAACGATGGTGAGTAGCCTATGGTTACCCAGTAAGCTTTGTAGCTATTTCTATTTTTTAAAATCAATTAAAACGATTCACATGCAGGCAAGGTTTATGAAGTAATGCAGATCCACATAATACATTTAAAGCACATCCAACTCGCATTTAAAGTGCATGACTTCCCCCAATGAATCCTGGGAGGTGTAGTTTCCCCTTCACAGTTATAGTTCCCACCACCCTTAACAAACGACAGTTCCCATGATTCTGTGGTGAGATCCATGTGCTTAAAATATATATTGATTGTGCTTTAAATGCATGGTGTGGATCTGCCCTAGGTATGCTGTGCATTCATTAGTGAATTGAAAAGAGCAATTTGAAAAGATCATTTTTAAACAGGGGAAGGGCTGTAGCACAGTGGTAGGGCACATGCATTGCATGCAAAGATCCAAAATTCAATTTCTTGAAAAGACTATTGCCTGGAATCCTGGACAACCAATGCCAGTTCACGTTATCAGTACTGAGCTAGATAGTACCAGATGGTCTGAGTCAGTATAAGACAGATTCCTTTGTTCCCAAGGGCCACAGTGACTTTGAAATTTATTTATGTATTTTACTTACAAAATTTATATACCACTTTATTATAAAAAACCTCAAAGCAGTTTACAGAAGGAATTAAAACAATAAAATTATTGGCCAAAACAGTGAAAAACAGGTTTACATTCAAAATAATAAATGAGTGAAAAACAGATAAAAAGCATAATAGCTTTTATATGCCTGGGTAGGCTTGCCAAAACAAAAATGTTTTTAGCAGGTGTCAAAAAGAGTACAATGAAGGCCTCTGCCTAATGTAAACTGGCAGGGAGTTCCAAAGTGTAGTTGCCACACTAAAGTATTGATTTCTTATAAGAGCAGAACAAGTAATATGTGGCACCCGTAACATGGAAAGTATGCCTTGAACTTCCCAGGGCATTACAGGCAGGGGGTTGCCAACCCTGCTTTGATATTCATATATTTGCAGAGGATCCCTAGTCAAGCCTTACCAACAGCATAATCCTAACCATATCTACTCAGAAGTAAGTCCTATTGAGTTCTATGGGGCTTAGTCCCTTAGTAAGTGTGTTTAGAGTTACAGCCTTCAGGGGCATCCATCTTTAATCCTGAGTGCTCCCATCTAACATCTCCACAACGTTAGGCTCCCTTCTTCCTACAATTACCTTCTGGTGACTGGCCTGGCTTGAGGGCACTTAAACCCTTCTTGCCAGAAGCAACTAGGCTAGATTAAATGTTCCCTACCCAGGCTGCCTAAGCATGTGAGAAGGAATGATCCCATCACTTCAGCTGGACCTGGGAACACCCTCATTTAGCTAAGATTTCTATCTTAATTTCCAGTTGGAGAATTTTTTTTGTTTGAGTGGTATGCCCCAAGCAACTGTGGTTGATGCTTAACATATCATGCTTAACGACATCACTAGGGCCCCACCCCATGATATTACTAGGGCCCACCCCTTGAAATCTCAGGGTTTGGGATGCTTCTGACCTGGCAACCCTAATCCTGACCGACAGAAGGGTTGCCTCCTGTCTCAGAACCCTTACTTTTTGGGGAGCCAGGTCCCAGCAGAGTCCTTATGTCTCCAGTGTCCTAAGAGCCAATCAGCATGAAAGAGAAGTTAGCCACTGAGAAGAGTCCCAATGAGTGTCAATTGCAAGCAAGCCTTTATTAGTTCCTACTTCAGAAAGCCAAGACAAGTTGTGGAGAGTGGGAATTCTGTAATTGCAGAAGAAGTGACAGCAAATCCTGATGATAACATCACATCTACATCATCAAGTAGTTTGGTAGCAGCAGGAGATAAATGTGTAGACACTGAATTCAGGAATTCAAGTAATATCTCCGACAGTGAGGAAGGATGCTCAAATGGTGACAGTGATAAATAAGCAGAAAGCAATATTCAAACCTGGCCAGATTATTCTATAATTTTAGAAGGTTGTATAACCTTAGAAGGAGACATGGCTGTGAGTATCATGAATGGACCTTGCACTTCTGAATTTGCCACTATGCTACTAGCAAAACCTGAAGTAGTTGGCTCCACCTCTCATTGGCTGTGGCTGCACCAACTGTTTGGGCTTCTTGCCTCCCGCTCAGTGGGCACCAGCCTTCACTGGCTGTCTTCAAAGTTTGGCACAGTACTTTCCTGAATTTATGATATGGAAGGAAGGAAGGAAGGAAGGAAGGAAGGAAGGAAGGAAGGAAGGAAGGAAGGAAGGAAGGAAGGAAGGAAACTGAAATATTGTAGTCCAGATTATCAATTGCCGCTCACTGAAGTTGGATTGTGTGTGTGTGTTAAATAAACAGTACCACATAGGCAAGAAGGGCCCAACATCCCTCAGTCTGGATTGAATCTAAGAACTGTGAAAGCTACCCCCCAGGTTGCCCAAGCTACCCCCCAATGGGTCACCAAAGCTCCTGGCTCCCACTGCCCCCACAGGTCACCAAAGCCCCCCCTGCTCTCTCATGGGTCACCAGGGCCATCCTCCCACTCACCCACCCACCTAGGGCCAGGGCCAGGTTGCAGCCCTTTACCTGCCATGGCCTCTGTGGCCTCTGCCCCACCCACATCCATGGCTGCCACCTCCCCCTCCATAGCCAACACCTCTGCAACTTGCATGGCCTGCATAGCCTCCCCCTCCCCTGCCTCTTCAGCCTCCTTGGATGCATCCCACTACAGCCTCCATGGCCTGCGCAGCCCCGGCCTCCACCACTACCACTGGATAGCCTGTCCACTCGCCCAGTGGTTTTTGCCACCATGCCCCAATCCTGCCATCTTGCTGTATGATGCCATTTTTATTATATAGGAAGGTAAGTTTCCTCTTCCAACAAGCCTTTTAAGTTGAGACCTATCCCAGTCTGCGTCTGTATTAGAATTGCTTTTAATATATCTTTTAATATATCTTTAACCCTTTTTTAAAAAAGATGTTTTTAAAGTTTTTTAAAATGTTTTTAACGTTGTTTTGTTTTAATGTATTTTAAGGTCTTTTTATGATGTTTTAAAGTGTTTTTAGTGTTTCTGTTTGCTGCCTTGGGCTCCTGCTGGGAGGAAGGGCGGGGTATAAATAAATAAATAAATAAACAAATAAATAAATAGCATTTATTATTTCCTAAAATAGTGATGTCATCCATCACTTGGAGGGAAAGGGCCATATTTCAGTGGTAGAGCATCTGCTTTGCATGCAGAAGGTGCCTGGTTCAATCCCTGGTATCGTCAGGTAGGGGTGGGAAAGACTCCTCATCTGGGACCCTGCACAGTTCAGTGACAACTGGGCAATCCTCGGTGACAGCACCACCAACAAGGCCTCACCTGTTGACTGTAGGGTCTGAGATGGTTGATACTGGGGAAGGTTCTCTTATTGGTACTTGGGCTCCAAGCCATTTAGGGTTTTATATGCTAGTACTAGCACCTTGAATTGTGCACAGTAGCTCACTGGCAGCCAGTGCAGTGCTTTCAGGAGTGGTGACACATGGTTCCATCAGGCTGCCCCACTTAGAAGCCTAGCAGCCTCATTCTACTCTAGTTGTAGCCTCTGGACCATCTTCAAGGGCAGCCTCGCCTACAGTGCATTACAGTAGTCCAGACAGAAAGTCACCAGAGCATGGACAACTGAGACCAGGCTGCCCCAGTTCAGGAAAGACCTTAGCTGGCGAATCAGTCTTAGCTGGGCATTCACTCACTCATTTAAATAACAGAGTCCAATGAAAGAAGCCTTGAGCTTTTCTTTTCAGAGTTTGGGCTTTGGGGAAAAAATCTCTTCTTGGCAGATAGGCTGTTTTTAGTCACACAAGACCCTTTTGTCATCCTCCTCAATCCCCGTTTCTCCCTTCAGTCATACCATTTAGGCACAACAGCAGCTGTTTCTTCCTTTTAGCATTCAAGATATTCTGAATTTAAGCACGGGGAGAGGCTTGTGTATACATACATACATATCAAAGCTTAGAAGTAATTAGTTACAAAAATCAGTTACTTGTAATTTATTAATTTTTTGAGGAATGAGTGGGTAATTGCTTTACATTTTGATTGCAATTGCAGTAATGTTATTACTTTTGTGGAGTAATTGTAATATTTCCAGCATTACATTTGATCGTTACTGGGGGGCAGAAGTCTTCTGCTCCTCTGATTTGTGGATGAAAATCATGTGCCTCAAACTGGGCTTCTGTGCAGTATTGCTCTTCCCTCATGCTGTGTGGGTGCTGAGGAGATGAGGAAGCATGGGGTGGAGAGTGAGACAGGATGGAGTAGAGAAAACAATTGTTAAAAAAATGGATGGTGGTGGAGAAGAATGGAGTGGAGGAAGAAAGGAGCTGGAGGACAGGAACATGGATGAAGGAGGAAAAGGAGGCAGCAGCAGGATGGAGATAAAGAACTGTGGTGCGAGACAATGACATGTGTATGTGTGTGTAAATACTATCTTTGCACTTAGTGCGTGAAGCAGCCTCCGCTGCCGTCCCTGGCAACAGTGGTACATTTGCAGTGTTTAAACTTTTTTTGCTTGAATAAGTGTGCCTTAGTTGGTGGCAGGGCAGAGTCCGGGAGGTGGCTGAGTGAGAGAGATGACACTTGCTGGCTGAGTGTGGGGAGGGGGTTGCACTAGGTTTGACATTGAAAGATATGAGCAGTGGCCTCTGCCTCCCTCCCTGCCTCCCTTGCTAGTGGAGAGACCACTACTTCTATTGTATGGGTAAATAGAATTATTCTACTACCCCTGTATGTGTTTACTTTTAATGTTGTTTTAAGCTACTTAGGTGTGCAGCAGCCAAGGCCAGCACCTTGTAGGCACTCTTTTTTAAAAAAAAGTAACTTAACTGTAATTGTAGTGATTACTTTTCAGTAATGGTAAAGTAATCAGTTCCTTTCAGAACAATTGCGATGGTAATTTATTCCTTTGGGGGGCCATGTAACAGTCATTGTAATTTATTCCTTATTAAAAGTAATCTCCCAAGCTCTGATAGATATGCACACACTTACCACCTTTTCTGAAAATACTCTGGAATTGCATGTTGTGACGCCCTTCCCTGGCTCTCCCTGTCAGGTTCCTACCTGCTCGTGGCTACTGCCTGTCACTAGGCACCACCAGGGACTCCACCAGTCCGGACTGTCCTTTTTTATGGTTTCTCTCCCCGCTCTAGCACAGATCTCAACAGATCCCCCTGCTAGGCATCACCACCAGTCACGTCCTAATACCAGTATTCCCAGAGACTCTGAATACTTGTATTGTTATTCTCTTCACCGCTGCCACCATTTGTTACAGTTTCCCTTCAGCCTTGGTCATTACCTTACCCTCCCTTCTGGTCTGTGAAACCCCAGCCAAGGATCAGGCCTTTGGTAAACCAAATTAAGTATTTATTAAATATAACAAAGATAACAAAGATAACAAGATTTCTTCATAAGGCACATAAGCATATGGTTTTATCTAATACTAATCTGAACTCCACCCCCCTCCTTCTCCACGCTCTCCTGGCAAACAACTCTCTAAAACCCACCAAAACAACCCACTCACTTTCATCAGATCACATCCACCCAGATTCCACTGTCACTCTTCCTTTTATACGCTCAGCCATTTTAAACACTCAGCCAATCATCCAGCATTCTACTGCCCATTCACTCCCCCTCCTCTTTCACTCCACTTACCATGTATCTTCTATTCAAACAGCACTTACCCTATTTACACTAATACAGGATCATCACACATGTCAGTCAGATCAATATGCCCTGCCCCACCAAGAAGCTGCTCCAGCTCTTAATAAGTGAATGCAGGAAAATAATCAAGTTTTAAAAAATGATAAATATTTATTATAGAAAGAGACTCACACTGTGTTCCCTGTTTTGTGCTCTCTCGCTCGCTTTTGCAAGGTCACAAATACTTAGCAAACCCAAAGAAGACAAAACTGCTCAAAGTAGCAAACACCCCTGGTTATTAGAATGTGCTAAGAGCTGTAAGGAGCTATGGCCTTCAAGCAAACAGGTCTGAGCATGCTCAGGACAGATTATTGACTAGTGGGTCTACTTATTATGGGAGCAACCTACTAATGTTATATTGTACAATGGCTGGATGGCCACCACGGCAACCATCAGTCAGTCAACCATCAAAACAACAGGAGGGAGGGGGAAACTGCACAACCAGGGGTCAGAGCTAAGAAAATACAATTTTGTTATCACAGGGTTTTTCAGCCTGGATACAGGACGGTCAGACCTTCTAGCCATAGCAACACTTTTGGATTGAGATTGGCTGAGTGGTGCAGAGAGCTGATTGGCCAGAGAACTAGAGACTGACAGAAATGTCTCCAGGAAGCTCTCTAATTCAAATAGATTATGGAAGGATATTTGGGACAGGAAAGAGTATAGCTTTGAGATTTGGGGGAAAACTTTAAAAAATTCTGTTTGACATTTCACTTGGTAAGGCTATGCCCTGATTACCCTAATGGACCAGCCTCCACTGAGTAGGATCCACTTCCTAACTGCAGCTTCCTGCCCCGACCCCCAGATCTCTTTCAGACTGTTCCTCTCTTAATTGTTTATTATCTGCCAAAAGTTTTGTTCTAAGCCACTATGTTGCTATAGTTTGGAGGGCACATGGAAAATTCCTTCTTATTTTGGCCACGAGTTCAAGGAATGCATAATCTGCAGTCCTTTTGGCAAGGACTCAATAGCTCTACAGTGACTTGAAATGCTCCTACTTAACAGTCTCCACCAGTAACTGAGCACAGTGACAGTAGCTGCTAAGATTTATAATGCACCTTGAGAGTTGTGTTGTGCGTGTGTGTTACTTTTCTTCCCGTTCTGATCCATACAATGCTGAGAGTGCAGTTCATCAATATAAGCAAAGAATATAGTAGAAAAAGAGAGAATGTATCCATCTTCCTTGAAGGATTATCAACCTCCATTGGAGAGGGAAGGAGAGGGAGAAGGATACCAAGCAGACTAGATTCTGATATGTTGGTGCCACCATAAAATTAACCAACACAGTGAGAAGACTGAAGAAGAAAAATTATCCTCCACATGCATGTGTACACACATAACCGAAGAGCAGTGAAATGAGGTAAAAAGAAGATACCTGATGGAAAGTAGAAATAAATCAAGAGACCCCTTAGATTAGTCTTGAATTTTGCTCTATACTATTCAGAAGTTTGGTCCTTTTGGAGAGTAGAACGAATCTGAAGATGTTTGCTACAGCTTTCACACATCAGTTCCAGGTATTCCTGGGATTGTGTAAACAGGTATCCTTACCTATCTATAGAAAAAGACTTGGTGGTAGCCGCTCCTTAAATGCCAGTGTGCCTACTTCTCTCTCTCTCTCTCTCTCCTTCTCATATTAAGAAACATTTTCCATTATTTGCTTTTAATTTTCTTCTGTCCATTTGATTTTCTGTCTGTTCTGTTTTTCATGTTGCCTAAGTTACCTGTTTGTTCTAAACAATCAATATCTCTAAAGTACAGTTTGTAATTATTTCAATTATTTTTTAAGTTAGAAGTTCACTTGCTAGAAAAGTTGAATGAGTATACATACACTGTTAAAATTTATTTCAGTAATTATAACCCACTAATTCAGTGTAAATTAGGTACACAATAAATGTGCCATTTTTAAGCACCAATTTATAGTATCAGGCCCTGTGCCAAATCAAGACTACATTCACTAAATTCGTGGTTCTGTTCTCTCAGTGAGTACATTAATTAGAGAACCCATAAACAAGAACTAAATGGGTAAAAATGCCCTTTGCCTTTTTATTGCACTTGTATAACCCTGACTTCCTGTACAGATAAATTAGTAAAGCACATTATGGATTAACTAATCTTTATAAAACAATTTTCTTGAATGTCTATCCTGTAGTCTCATATATTCTAACAATGTGGGTATATGAATCTACCTGCTTGAAAAGACAGGGAACATGGGAGGATGGAACTGATTCATTTGTTTGCTCATGTAAATTAAAGTGCTTACTCATCACGTTGTTGCTAGAAAATGTTTGTTGTGAAGAATTGTGGAGGGTGGGAGGAACCTCAAATAAATACTATAGCAAAGGATTGACTGTGAAGTGATTAATTATGAAGAATTTGCTCTCTGGTGCATCCTAGTGAATTTGGTAGGTAAGACACTACCTGCCAAAAAAAATATAAAATATCCAGAGTGCATACTTAAGGCCCCTTGTTATGGAATAGTATACACTTTTAACTTATTGTATACTGAAATGCTTCTGGGTGAAGTGAGTACACCAAGTTAGTGGTTGTTAGTATGAATCCAGTGGAGTCATCCTGGATTAATTAACACAGAGCAAACTATATACAGAACTTAACTAGGTAGTGCTTAAGAGCCTGAGCTATATGCTAGGATGTCCTTTGAAGAAAGCTCAGATCAGGTAAGTGTGTACTTCCCAGGGAGCATAGACTCCCCTTCTGTATGATGCAACACCTTATATGGTTTGTAGAGCTTTCTTATCAATTGATCTTGTTAAAACAGGGAAGGAGGGAAATCCCCCAGTAACTAACCCAGTAGTAGAAGCATAGACTGATGAAACTGGTACAGATGGGATTTGAGTAGCAGGAGACACTCAATCATTAGCACATGAAGCTGACAGTAGTGTAAATGAAGAAATCCAACAAGAGAATACATTGAAAGCAAGCAAGCAAAAAAAAAAACCTAGTTCAAAGCTTTACAGCAGAAATATCTCATTTACATTATGATGAATTAATTAATTGTAAGCCACTTTGAAGCCTATGTGAGAAGTGAGGTGGGATTTTCCCCTAAATACATAAGATATATTTACATAAGATATATTCATACATACAGGGTTGTTGATTGTAATGAGAGAGAGAGAGAGAGGAATATAAACACAAACACACGACAAGGAAAACAATTGAACAGTGCTGCGTTGATCTTTAAGAGGATGCCTCCCATCACATTCATCTATACTTTTATTACCGGGATGTGGCCTCGCATATGAATTTGGGCCAGGGAAACAAGCCACTTCTTTTGTGGTTGGACAAGTCCACTCTTCCCTGTCACTGGGCTGCGTTTGAAAAGGGGGAAAAGGAGGGGTCTCTTTCACCATTTCAAAGCGGCAGCTTTCCAGCACCTCCTGGAGAAGTTAAGGGAGGGAAAGTCGGAATAGAATATAGGGGCGAGAGGCCAAGCTGAGGGGACCTTCAAACTGTCGTGTAGGGTGGTTATTGTATGGCTACATAAAATGTGAGGCGGCGGCAGCAACAGCCTTTTGCCGTCGCTCTGCTTGGGGGTTGGCTGAGGTGGAGAAGCGGGAGGCTTGGAAGCCCGACTAGTCCTCAATGAACAGCGAAGGCCCCTCCTCAAGCGTCGCTGGCGGCAGCGAGCAGTTTCTATAGCGACGGCACTGATCCGGGGCTCCTCGCAGTAGTAACACCAAAGCCCGAAGCCCTGCTCGCCATCCAACACTCGCTCCTTTGGCTGTTGTGGCGGCTGAGCGAGGAGAAACGAGGAGAGAGAGCCGTCTCCAGAAGGAAGCCCGCCTGCCTGCCTGCCTGCAGCACCTGAAGCAAGGTACAGTGACGCGCCCAGGACGGTGTGCCCTTCATCGCGTCCCCCGTCCTATCCTGTCCGCCCCCACCTCACACACTTCGTCAGGCTGTCAGTTTTATTACTGCACCAGTATCTATCTCCTCATGAAAGTCGGGGGGGGGGGAGAGAGAGAGCACTGCCTGAGGAGGGTCCTTTTTAACCCACAACCAGATAGAGCTTCTTCTTCCATTCGCTCTCTCTCTCTCTCTCTCCCTATGATGACCACTGAGGGTCAAACGACAGTGGTGGGGAAAAGGAGTTGGAGGGCAACCCCGTGGAAATAAGCATGATGAACAAGTAAACTAGCATGGGGGGGGAGAGATGAATAAACAGGACCTTGTTTTACAGATGTCAGGAAAGTTTGGGTTGGGGAGGAGGGCAAAGGAGTTGAAAGGATGTAGCTCAGGGGAGGGGTGCGCGCTGCACAGCCCACTGAGATCAGTGGCAAAACTCCCGTGGTTTTTAGTGGAGTTGGACTGCACTGTACATTTTTCTCAAATGTACTGAAAAGCCTGGAGGGCGAGTTGGCAGGTTTGTTGGAAGCAATGGATCAAAAAAGGTTGAATGGGAGCGTAGGATCTGTTTGTTTTGACTGGATTTCTCAGTAGTATGGAAATAATGATAACGGCCCATCTTCAATTGCGCGCTTCCAGGACTTGAGCTGCTTCTTTGATGATAGGAGTCACTTTCCTCGGATAGACTAACAGGTTGATTTACTGTCCTGGCAAGGAGTTTAAAGATACCCTTACAGGGAACTGATACTGACGGTTTTGTTCCATTTTCATTCCCTCAATTGCTGCAACTGGTGAACTTAGCTTTTCTTGTTTCTGTTGGGAGCTGGGTTCTTTTCTATATTTAAAATTCCATGCTGGGAAAAGTTAGTGATTTACTGTCAAAGAAGAAGGGAAAAAATCCCCTTGGTACGTATCCCCTGCATCTGGTTTGACTTTTGATCTTATGAAAAGTGTATTGTGGTTGGAAGCGAACTGCTTAATCAAAGTACACACACACACACACACACACACACACATAAAAGGCTGAAACATGATATGCCTTATTACTCTGATGAGTGCTTGGGGTTAAGTATACTCTTGAATCCATTTGGAAAATGTATGTGATATATTTTGTTATGCTTAAATTAAATTCTTATTTTAAAAGGGATCAAATATCTGTTACGTTCTGACAAACTAGAAATAAAGAACTTTGGTACCTGTAGGGTGAAATAAGCTGACCTCTGTTCAGTGACAAAAGAGAGCAAAAATAGGAGTTTGCAGTATGTTAGTTCTGATCACACAGTTAACATTAATTTCTAAAACTGGTACTGTTTTATTTCTGTGAAAATCCCAGAGAGCTTAATAATGGAAACCTACTGGAATTAAATAATTTAGTACTTCACTAGATCAAGTCATAAGCAGTTGAACCTTAATCATTTATGAGGTGGTTCAGTGGTACTATGATTTAGGACAAGGGTAGCTACCATTATGCCCTGCAGATATTGTTGGATTCCAATTCCCATCAGCCCCAGCCAGCATGGCAAATGATCCATGCCTGAAATGATCTGAAAGTGAACAATATCTGGAGGGCACCACATTGACTACCCCTGTTTTAGACGAAAGGGAAGTTTTATTGGACTAGAATAACATGCACTAGTTACATGCTAGAAGATTTTCATGCATGTGGTAGGTATGAAATGAGAGTATGGGACAAAAAGGACTGCTAATGGTAAAGATCAACACAAGAACCAGTATTCTGTGTACAACCATGGTATTCATAGTTTACAGCAGGTTTGGGGAACCTTTGGCCCTCCACATGTTGCTAACTGTAACTCCCATTATCCCCATCATGGCCAGGGTGATGGGAGTTGTATTTCAGCAACATCTGGAGGGCCAAAGGTTCCCCATACCTGGTTTAAGGAATCAAGTATATAGTGTTACCATTGCCACCTTTTTTGGTGGAGCTCCTTTATCTTTAAGAGCTGTGTGACAAGCAGCAATTCAGCAAGAAGGGCTTTTCTAGCATCAAGAAATCATTTGTCATGCACTTATTAGAGGCTCTAATGAGCCCTATCCTGCTCCCCAAAAGTTGGCAATCCATATTTCTTTAGCAGTTAGTACTATGGGGATCTGATAAGCAGTGCTTTCATATATATGTTTACTTGGAAGTAAGCTGCATTGTGTTCCATTTGGACTTACTTCCAGATAGGTGTGGCCTTAGAGTGTGATCTCTTTCAATGAGGCTTCAATCCCAAGTGAGTGTGCATAGGACTGCAGCCTGAGTTTTCTTTTGAAATAGTAATTATTGGGGTTTAATTCATGTGTATATCCCAATCTAACAATGTTGCATGCTTCCTTTGAATGTATAGGAAATTATGAACACTGAAATACTGATCAGTAAGAAAACAAATACTCTTGGTAAGACTGGCTCTGTATAGTGGCATACTCTATGTCAAATGTTATTTTTCTTTCATTGTCCATCAAGTTTTCATAGAGCACTTAGTTTTTTGAAAAAGCTGTTTCCTTCTTAGTGTCCTTTGTTCTTGTGTAGCAGTATGATACCTTTTGTATTTGTGAAATTCATTGCAACAGTGACTTATCCTGGTGCTTTAGCACAAAAGGCCATGATGCTGCTAGACCTTTTCCTGAAAGTGATATTAAACAGAATGTGCCTAGTATCTATCTGGTGGTGAAAAAAACAGCTCAATGTATGTTTTTTCAACAAGCCATGGTCTCATTGTCTGCATGACACAAATGAAGGTAAGCATGGGGACCTAATACAAATTCATTTTTAAATTCATCTTTAAAAACACAAAATAAAGTCACAGTCTCACCTTTCGTAACACAATAACCGAAAGTCTCTGCTTGTTTACTCAAATATAATTCTCTCTAAGTTCAACAGGAGCTTACTGAAAAGTAAGCATACATCGGATTGCAGACTTATATACTGAAACAATTCTATAGAGTAATACTTGTGAAAGCTCTGTTGGTCTCAGAAGTGGAGCTAGAGCAAGCATGATGAAAATCCAGAAAGAAAGTTAAGTACACCTCTAGTGATGTCACTCATTATGTGCATGCATGTGTAGAATCCAAAACAAGAAAAATATAAACATGCAGAAAAGTTAAAATATGTTTGTATGAAATAAGAATGTATAGTATAAGAATAGCTACATTTACAGTAAAATGTATAATTAGTAGCTAATATCAAGAGATGCAGGATTGCTCCTTTTTTCAAGTTATAAGTATGGTGCTCAGAATGTACATGATTTCTGTACTGCGCATTATTGTATACCATATAATTACTTTTAGGACATGAGTGAAAGATCCATCTTATCCAGGATCTTCTGAAATGTCCATTCTATATCCTCTTCACCTCATCCACTTGACAAGCCATTAGGGTGAAGAGAAGGCAGGGCTTTCACATGTCAGTAAGAAAGATGTAAAACAGCTGGCAGAAATATATGCATCCTCCTGAAGATTTGGGTGCCTGCCAGAAGCGACTTGAGACACATATTCAGACACATACAGACACTTGCCAATGGCCCCCTAGAGACTGATTTCATTGTTGCTATGTTGCACTGATGGGACCTAGCAGTAGGTGTCTCAGGAATATCTCCTGTGGCCATTACAGGCATTCTGAAGAGCAGTTACTTCTACCGATTTATTAAGTTAATGATGTAGCAGTAACAAGCTATTGACATACACCTGCACCATAAGGCATTTTTCAAATAGTACAAATGACCAGCTCAAGTGTCCCCATTTTAAAACACCTCTGTTTTGATTTCATATCTGAAACCATTTGTTCCTAGTTAAACACCAGATGTGTCTTAAATTAGTGGCATCTCTTATTTTAAGCAAATGGACCTTCATGAAAAATATCACTGTTCCAGAAGAGTCCACATTTCAGAAAATTATATCTCTACAGAACATCTGGTCCACATGGTCTCCCATTTTTGACATGTTGATGGGACAAAATTAAAAACAGACAGAATACAGACAGAATGCTAAATGTCTTGGTCATTTAGACTGCAATTCTAACCCCACTTACCTGGGAGTAAGCTGCACTGAATTCAAAGGGACTTACTTCTGAGTAGACATGGTTAAGATTGTGTGTTTATCTCTACTTGTTCTCAAGAGTTATTGCCCAGAACCCACTGAGCTACTCCATATTCATAAATGAGCACATTCCATCTTTAGCCAAGAGGATAACCTGAGCTGTTTTGTAATGTGTAAAATTACTCTTTATGTGACATACTGTATACCTGGCATGCTATATGATTTTAAAATGTAAGGTAAAAATTTACAGATGTTTTTGTATGTAATTTTAGTGAATTGGGACACACTACTGGTTGTGGACTACAAAAGATGGGTTGCAACAGCAGGTCTTCAACCATACACGAACATAGTAAAAAAATTAATATGTGAGTTCCCGAAATGCATGCTTGAACTAAAGATAGGTCCTAGGTCTGAAAAGGCTGAAGACTACTGAATGTTATAAGCTGCCTTCAACTGCAGAGAAGTTGGATATAAATATTTTAAATAAATAAAACAAATATACAAATAGGGTAAAGAGTGGGCAAAATGGTTTTCTAGTGGGGGTTGCCTCCATCCAGCTCCCCTGCAGTAATTTTATATTTATAATAGATTCTTGAATATATTCTGATGTAAAGTGTTTTTACAGGATATGACATGAGTTATATAATACTAATATATTACATCGGTGAGGACAGGACAGCCCAGTGAGCAGTACAGGTGGCTGACAAATTGGACTTCCAGTTCCAGAATATTCTGGAAAACACTATTGCTTCAGTCACATGCAGAACAGGGAAAAGGAGCTGCACAGGAAAACCCTTAAGTTCAGAACATAGTCCTCTCCTCCTGCAACAACATAAAATATTATATAGAGTAGGGGCAGAAGAATAATTTTGGTCTAGGGTGGCAATATGGCTTAGGATAGCCCTATATGTTAGTGAAAGATGTCCCTATTATTGCTGAACTTTTCCATTTCTTCAAATTCTCCTCCAGTTCCACATTAGGTGAAATTTGGCAGCAGTGCTATGCACCAGATCTAGCCTTCTTCCATGGTTTCAACACACACAGAGCTAGAAGAGTCATACTTTGGGGAAAGGCCTTGGCTCAGTGGTAGAGCATTTGCTTTGCCTGCTGAAGGACCTGAGTTCAATCCCTGGCATCTCCAGGTAGGGCTGGAAGAGACTCTTGGTCTGAAACCCTGAAGAGCTGCTGCCAGTCAGTGTACTGAGCTAGATGGATCAATGGTCTGACTGAGTATAAGAGAGTGTTTACTGATGATGACTCAAGGATAGGGTTGCCAGGTTCAGGGCCTGAGACTGATCCTGTATCTTTAGGAGAAGAGAAAGTCAGCCAAGTGCAGGTGTTCTTGCAACACTGTAATGGGAATACCCACAAGGTGGAATTCTCCCTTCCCCCTGCACAACTTTTAAAGATACAGAAGACCTCTTGGTTGCCAGGCCCAGCCTGTGAATGACCAACCCAAATCGTGTTTGCATTTTGACAAATTTGTAGGGCAGTCCAATATCTCAGAGAGGAGGTCAGGTCTCCTGCTCCCCTGCTGCATTCACTATAGCTGCCCAATTTCCCCGCTTTTTAAAGTTGGATAGAAATATCTGTGGGCTATAGGTACGTTCTTAAACCACAAGGTTTTTTGCCTATTAGTGAATAGTTATGTGATTAATGGTGTGATCAATGAAGTGTAAGCAACACATTATGCTTGGTGCGAGCAAAACAGTACCATAAACATTGTCTTCCCTTTGACCCTGGCTACTTGTGGGTTGTGGCTGGTCATTTTTACATTAGAACATAAGTTCCTGCTGGATCAGGCCGATGGTCCATCTTGTCCAGCATCCTGTTCTCACAGTGGCTAACCAGTTGCACACGGGAAACCCGCAAGTAGGACCTCAGTGCAAAGAGCACTCTCTCCTCCTGCAGTTTCCAGCAACTGGCATTTGGAAGCATACTGCCTCTGCCTAAGGAGGCAGAACATAGCCGTTATAGCTAGTAGCCATTGATAGCCTTTTCCTCCATGAATTTGTCTAATCCTTTTTAAAATCCATCCAAGTTAGTGGCCATCACTGCCTGTTGGGGGAGCAAATTCCATTGTTAACGATGTGCTGCATGAATAAGTTCTTTCTCTTGTCTGTCCTGAATCTTCCAACATTTACCTTCATTGGATTTCCATGAGTTCTAATGTTATGAGGGAGAAAAACTTTTCTCTAGCCACTTTTTCCACGCTATACATTATTTTATACACTTATTATCACTTCTTACTTCTCTAAACTAAAAACCCCCAAATGCCGCAACCTTTATTCATAGGGGAGTTGCTCCACCCCCTTGATTAGCCTTCCTATGTTGTTATTCTGTAGGCACCTCTTATGGGGCACCTGGGTTGTTACATTGTCATTTGGATAGCATACAATGCTAGGAGTGGAATGGTGTTAGTCTTCCCTTTGGGCAGAGACAGAGTTGCCAGTTTTTTTTTCTGGCAGGAGTTCTGTGTCTTTTAACAGTTATGTGGCCAGTGGAAATTTAACAGGTGATGCTTTCCCCATCACTTCCTCTACATGCTTAGAAAATCTTTGCCAGTGAACTTAGTTTGTTACCCAGTTTAATTACTTAGTTTGTTAATGGAATAGGAGTCCTACCATTAAAAAATATTGATAACCATAAGGAAGGAATTGTTCTAGACCATATTTTAGCCCCATACAACTCAAAATTTTAAATGTATATTATGTTTACAAAAGGTTACATTTGTGACTTCTTTTAACACATTCTAATATATTGTTCATGAATATACACATATACTATTCAGACTAAATTTAGGCATTTATCAATTTTTAATGCTAAATTTAGTTTCCTTCGTGACACATTCCATAAAGAGATCATTATATCTTGATGATTGTGAGTCACTGCAGTCCTCTTGTTATTAAAAGGTTATCATGAAGGGACTGCCAAGAAGGCTTTTTTAAATCCCTCATGTCATCTTATAGGTGTTATAAGTTATGTCTTTAGTGCATTTTTAACAGAAGATAATATAAACTGTTTACTATAGGGTGGACCTAAAGTGGACATCCATCCACATACAAATCACCACAAAATGTGTTCAGGAAGGAGGAATGGAATAGGGAGTAGGGAAAATGTTAACTTCAGAGAAGTGCACAGCTTTTCATAATGCAATCACAGCCGTTTTAGCACAAAATAAATGTTTACTGGATCACAGTCTTGAGACTGAAATCTGCACATATATCTGCCAATATATTTCATGTCTCTCAACCCTTATATGCCCATAATATTTTAAGGATGACATGTAATTTCATACAATGTGATAGATATCACAATATTTATATTTAGATACCTGAGGCCGGAGGAAAATACACACCACCACCCGACTATAAAATAGAAATCTAGAACAAGGGAACAGTTTAACAGTACCTTTGCCACTGTCTTTCTTTCCTCCCTTTGTTCTGTGTCTTCTGTTTTTCTTGCACTCTTAATGCCTCTATTTTGGCTGAGTTCACTAGTTACATTTTGAGTTAAAGGACTGTAAAACAAAATGCTGATACAGAAAGGCAGCTTCTCTGCCTCAGAAGTGTTTTGTTCTCTTGTTCACACACCAGTAATATTAATTAGAGCAAAACTGAAGGAAATCCTTCCTATCCTAAGCCTACAATCCTTTAAATGCAGAATAGTTCTGGAAAGACTGTGGTGAAATACATTTGAGAGTATTTCAGACTCTCAGGAGGGGACAGTAAAAAGAACAGAGCACTCGGTTCATTCAAGAACCACCTTGGACTCCCTTGGGAGTAAGAGTGGGATATAAATTTAATTAATAAATAGATAAATATTCAAAAACCAGTAATTATCATTATGAACATGGTACTCAAGTCATAATGTCCACTGCCAGAGAAAAAAAAGGTAAAATATATAACATGCAGTTAATAAATAGTGCCCAAGATTCATATCACACCCCTCCACCCACCCAGGTCTTGAAATAAGTTTTGAAAGTGTTTTTAAAGTTTTTGATTATAGAATATTACCAATAGGTGTTCATCAACAAAGATGCTCATGTAGCTCAAAAATGCAAAGCCACATGTTCTTCACATACACAGCTGTGCCCCACCATTTCAAGAATATTTTCTTTCTAAAATCCATTTTAATTTGGACAATGTGTGCCCCATGTTTCCAACACTAGAATGAACCCCATCCTTAAAAAAAGATTAGATTAGAAGGTGCTTGCAGACATGGCTAGTCAATATTTGTAAAGAATTGTTTATATGGAACTAGGGCAGTGGTTCCCAAACTTTTTTCCCCACAGACCACATGAAAATTTCTAAGGGTCTTGCTAGACCACTTAATGATTTTTTTGCCTGTTGTAGCAACTGTGATGCATTGTGCTAGGTGCTGCATGGTTTTTAATTGTATTTTTATTGCTTATTTTATTTCTTATATATTGTATTTTATTGTATGACAACAGAATTCAAATTGCAGTACATTAAAATATAAGAAATAATTGAAGCAATAAAAATACAATTAAAATCAATATGAATATCTAATATGATGGATGTGTCATCTCTTGTCTTCAATCACAAATTCACAGACATGCTGCAGATCACCTGAATGAAGCTTGAGGACCACTGGTGGTCCATGGACCACGGTTTAGGAACCCCTGAACTAGGAGAAGTGTTATAATGAGGTATTAAGAAAATGGTTTCACTCGTACAGGATCCTGTGGTGCAGGAAGTGTTCTCCAATGAAACAGGGAAACCTAAATTAATCTCAAACATTGGGAACATGGTCTCTCTCTCTCTCTCTCTCTCTCTCTCACACACACACACACACACACACACACGAGAGAGAGAGAGAGAGAGAGAGAGAGAGAGAGAGAGAGAGAGAGAGAGAGAATTCCTCCAGTGCCCAATTACACTTGTTCAGTTATACAAAAGTGGTTATGAAGCCAATTGCCTGCTCAGGGTAAAGACCTCTACAGAAATTGGATGCTCTACAGAAATAATTGCATCAACAGAAAATTCTTGAAAAGATATCCATGCTCTTGATTCTTTGGGTGAAGTCCTGTACTCTAAATATGTGTTGGATGTGCTTTAAGTGTATAGTATGGACCTGCCCTCAATTAGGTTTCCCTGTTTTACTGGATAAAACGCCCTGCACCACAAGACCGAGTGAAACTTGCTTCCTGTACAGTGGTTGCTTCATGACTTTCTTTCTGTTCAACCCAACATCTTTTTTATGGAACTGAGCTGCTAGTTTTCTTTTTAAAAAGTTGGTTGGAATTTGATCCATGGTGTTAAGAACAACTGAGAGCCTGGAGTTTTTCTAGTATAGTTGTTTTTAAATAACTTGCAGTATTCAGCCTTTTATTTTTTTAAAAAAGTGCTACACAAAAGATTACAGAAAGAACTGTGCTGCAGTTTGCAATCAGTTGGATGCCTTTCAGAGCCCATAGAGCAATAGTATCATGTTGAGTTTCACATAGTAAATTTATAGAGGTGGTAAAGGTGTCACATAATGACTTTTTCGGACATGATACAATGTCAACACAAAAGTATTAAATGGTTTATTTAGATGATACTGGATTGCAGAGTCCTTCAGACTTGATACCCTGCCAAAAGAGTTGCCACAACTCATGCATTCATAAAGACTTCTCCAGTCTCTAGCCTGTCATGTCACCTCACTCCAGATTTTGACAGTGAGCACCATTTTGTACAGTACATCCAACTCTGCAGAACACTAATGGAATAAACATGATGACCTTCCAGTTCCTTACTGATATTATGAAGCATGGAATGACAAATTCAGGCCAAACTTTAACAGCATTTTTATTGGAGTATATGCAATGTAAAACATGAGTCTGTATTATCTTGTATGAGAACAATTGTGATTGCCAATGCAAGTACAAGCTGATCCTTTCCTAATCCTCCATCAAGTGCTCATGATATAGTTGACATTACATGTATTGGTAGTGACATTATGGGCTATGTATACACGAACCCATTTGTAGCACAAAAATGTAGTTTTTCTCAGTCTGGAATCATTCATGTTCATCTTCAACATGCTGCTTTGAATCAAGATTGATTCTAGATCTTGCCATCCACAAGGGTGGGTGTGGTTATTGATATGTGTTTGAAAGCTGTCACCTTGATTAGGTTATCCATGCCTTTTCCCTCTGAGTACTCAGATTCAGACCAGGAGTGGCAGGCACTAGAGAACACTGAATAGGAGGGAGAAGAGGATGAGACAACAGAACAGAGCCTGGTTGATGGAGCATCCCCCTTCCTCCAGAGGCACCTGGCTCTGCTGCTGAAGCAGGAGTACCACAGACTTCCTGTCCTCCACCCATGGAGGAGAGGGGGGGTGTCAGAGTCTACAAAGTCCACTTCCCCACCTGAGGACAAAGGAGGGCTCTGGGATGTGGTATGTGACAGGGCAGGAGGATTCAGGGGTGGAGGCAGATCCAGCGGTGTCTCCCAGGAAGAAGCAGTACATCAAGAGAAAAGACGCACCCCATAGCACCCGCCTTCAGGGCTGGAATTCCTGCAGAAGCAGACGTTCTTGCAAGCAGCTGGGCATCTCTGCCTCTGCTTAAAAGCTTGGTGGTTAGTCAGAGAAACTTGTTGGAATAACTTTGCAGCTCCTGTGCATTGCTGAAATTCTTGTTACTGATCTTGGAATTGTGAACCTTGGACCTTGGTTCTACATCGGACTTATTCCTGCTAACCCTTCACCTTGTAAGAGCTCCTGGACTGTATCTGACTCTTTTCATGCCACTAAGTCTGTACCATTCATCTGCTTTAATAAAGTATCACTTCCTTAATTAAAAGTAAGTGTACTTGTTGTGTTTTTGGGGAGATCCAGGCAGCCTACATCTGTTTTCAAATGGACACACTGTGGGTAATACAGAATCAATCTGTAATGAGCTTTTCTTTTCAGAATGAAACCAGTTTTTCAATAAGTGTGTTGCAAGGGCAAAAAAGATGCAAAAGATCTAAATCGTGTTTGGACTACATAGTCTAATTGATTCTAGAATAAAATGTGTGTCTGCAGCCTATGGGTTTGTGAACATTATGGCTCATGTGCAACTCAGAGGAAGACAAATTCAGTGTGGTTCCTTGTGTTTTCATTGGATTAGAATACAGAGCATCAATCCATCGCTGCCAATTAATGCCACATTGGAGAATGGGTGTCCCACTCATTTTCTTGTTTTTAGAGACACAACTTTTTGTTGTTTGCAAGTATTGTTTTCTTCCCTATGGTTCCCTCTTCCAGCTACCAAATGGCATGCAGTGGATCTATGTGGCTCTGCTCTCAGAATAAACTGCCTACTGATGTTCATGTTAACACTATATTTCAGACAGCCTAGTAAGACGATTAGCAGAGATATAGTGACTTACAGTATGTTTTCAAAGCCACTGTTTTTCACTGATGTATTGGTAATGCCCTGTTCTATGAGATTGAGGTTTGCAAGTGAAGGTCAAGTGTCCCATCAAGAATTCAAGGCAGAAATACATAGATCTGTTGGGTAGTTGTCAGTCCTATGCAAGCATATGCACAGGTGAGTCTTTCTCAACAATGCAGCACTTAATCCTATAGAACTGGCATCTAGTGACACAGTTGCTGGGTTTTTTCATACTGTCATACTACAATATAAATTCTTTTTGTTAGTAATTTCTAACTCAGGACTAGGGAACCTGTTACCCTCCAGAAGTTGTTGGACTCCATCTTTGATCAGCCCCAGCCAGTGTGGCCAATGGTGAAGGAGGATGTGAATTGTCCATCAAGTCTGGAGGGCATCAGGTTCCCTATCACTATCCGAACTGTTTGGATGCTATTTCATGCATTAGCATCCAGTAAACATCATCCACCAACAATTGTCTTAATACCATATCTGGAATAAACTTTGCTGAATAAGTGACTATTCCTAGAAATCTTTAAAGCTGAACTTTGTTTTCATATAACCTCTGTTTTATGTGCACCGGGTTTTAATTGATCTTTGCTTAACGCCTCTGTGCTTCATTTCTAACATGGCATATTTGCTTTTATTTAGTTTCAGGAAAGGGAGAGGTCAAGGAAACAAAGGGTGAACTATTCTTCTATTTTAACATAAACAAGGTTTGCTAGGTCCTTACCCAAAGATGGCACACGCATGTTTACATTCTGCAAGGTGCTGAGCAAAGAAGTAGCAGCCTCATCTTTCGTGTACACCATTGCTACCTGTTTTAGGGCACAGTTAGACTGCTGCTGACCCCAGTAGATGGGAGAAGAGGGTGGTTTTATGGAGTGCTGGGGAAACAGGACAAGAGATGCTATGGCTGCAGCCTCACTTGGTACACACACCTGTGCATGTTTACTCAGAAGTACCACTGTGTGCTTAGTGTTGCAGCCTTAAGCATTAAACATATGGATACAATTTCCTGGTGATGGCCTGGCAAGTGATTCTGGAGAACAAAAAGGAGACAAGCTCCAGTGCTTCTTGTAATAAGCTGTTTAATAAGTGATTCTGGAGCCTGTTACAGTCTGTGGGAACAACTAAAAAAAGCTTAACATGCATTTTCATCTTTTTATTAAATTGTTTGGAGTCTTTGCTATGGCACTAAACAGGTATTCTGCAAATATATGCAGGACATGCATTGGCAGAGCAGTCCCCAGCAGGACAGCACCCTTCATTCACCAACTGGTGAGTGGAGGGTTGAGTCCTGCTTGCTGCAGGAGTCTGCTTTGCAAGGACAAGAAGACCCCAGCAGGACTGAACTCTGCCACCCTGCCCATCAGCTGACATCCCACAGTGAAGTCAGCTAATGGACAGCTGGGCATGGCTTGGAGGAAATGGCCTTGCAGGCTAACCTGGAACCCCTAGCAGGTCAAGGTTGGCCCACATGGTGGAGGTTCTCCACCTCTACCTTCACTGATCTGAAAGACCATGTAATCTAAAATGTCCATAGGTCTTAACTAGTTTATCATTATAACATCATTCACTGGAAAAGTCTAGCAATCCATTTAATTTAATTAGCTCAGAAACTGTCAAAGGAGAGTAACTATTTTAAAGTGATAGGAAAATGACATTTTAATATGATCTTAACTGTGTTTCTTCTATCAGTTTCATATTTTTCTTCCTCCAGAGAAGGCAAGGCAGTGCTTTTTCTGATTATCCTTTTCCTCTCTACTAATATCTGTAATAAAGTTTGCCATTGTTTGAAGTTTTTCTGCAAGGAAAAGTTATCATGAAATCCCAAAATAACTTCGATAAATACATCCTCACAAACAACTACCTGATTATGCTGGTGCAAGATCCCCCTAGCTATGACAGTTTTGCTGGGAAATGTGGAAAAGTTGATTTATTACAGGCTTCGCTTGCATGCAGGTGATGTGGGGAAGATATTTCTGTGGCTTACAGCACAAACACATACATGTGTGTTCAGAAGTAAGTCCCAAACATGTGGGTGTAGGATCGCAGCCTTAGGAACTTGCTTCTGTCTCTAGACTTCTGAATGCAAGTGAAATCTTGATATTGTCAGCTTACTAATAACTAATGACTAATAATGTGTCACGTAACACATTTCCATCATGAAGGGCCAAAGCTTCAACGGTAGAGCATCTGCTTTGCGTGCACAAGGTTCCAAGTTCATCTCCAAGCAGGACTGGGCACCTGGTTGGCCACTGTGAGAACAGGATGCTGGACTAGATGGGCCACTGGCCTGATCCAGCAGGCTCTTCTTATGTTCTTCTGTTCTAAACTTCTGTCTGAAAACCTGGAAAGCCTCTGCCAGCCTGTGTGGAGAATACTGAGATAGATGGACCGAATGGTCTGACTCAACAGAAGGTAGCTTCTTAAGTTGCCGCCCAGGGCTCCTACTGGGAAGAAGGGCTGGATATAAATATAATAAATATATACATAAGTAAATAAATAAATGTTCATTTGATAATTCTTAGTATTTACTGAGTGCTTTAGAGCGGGGGTGGAGAACCTTTTTCAGCCTGTGGACCATATTTCCTTGTGGGCAGCCCTCTGAGTACCACATGTCAGGGGCAGAAAAAAAATGCAAAAAGAGGTGAGTATCCAAAATGACCCCAAAAAGAAAGAGATGAAATCTCAAGATGCTGCAGTGGAACTTTTTTATTATTATTTTTAAACCAATGTGTTTTGGCTTATAGTTCTTTTAGGCCTTCATCAGGGGTCAACTATCAGTCTCAGATAGTAATCACTTTTTTACCTTCACTGATGATTCAAACAGTGATTGTACTATCAGAGATCTCTGTAGACTGTTTTTATAAGCCAGTGGAAGGCAGGCCCAGAGGAAAAAGTAGGTGGAACAAGGAATGCAATTTTTTACCTTTGTACAATAGGCTACTTTCCCCTCTCTATCCTCCAGCCAGATCAGTAAGAGGCATTATCAGAGTTCAAGGACACATTCCAGCCAGGCAAAAACATATTGAGTGTAAAGCAGGGCCAGTAAGGGGCGAGAGTTCTGAGTGCTAGTTAGATAATGCCTGGAGGGCCACATTTGGCCCCCAACCGTAGGTTAATCACTCCTGCTTTAGAATGTTCAAAGCACATATATTTTCTCTGTACCATTTGTGGATGATAGCCTTAGTTTTTTTAATCAAACTATTTCAAAAACTGTCTAGGACCTTACCAACAAAAATTGAAACTGTATTCATAACACTTCATAACAGTGTAATCATTTACATCTCTACTCAGACGCAAGTCCCATTGTTGCTGCAACCTTATACCCAATTAGCTGGGAGTAAACTCAGGGTGATGCATATAAGATTAAGCTGTAAGTCTCAAAATACGCTCAGCTCCTCTTATGTAATGGGTACATATTGCTTAGAACAGGTCCTACTGATATTAATGAGTACAGTGTGTTTAGGATTTATGTTTGTTTGTATTAGATGGCAGTATGTACTGAAACTATGCTTGGCTAGGCAGCTAACTATTCTTATTTTGGTGATGAAGCTCTGTCTGCTGGACCCATTGCAACTTGATTGGACACCAACTTCGACAGCCTTAAAAGGATTTAGACAAATTCATGGAGGATATTGCTATCATTGGCTACTGGTCATGAGGGCTATATGGTACTGGAGATAGTAATGCCTCTGAAACACAAGGGGTGAGAGTTGTGCTCAGGTCCTACTTGTGGACTTCCTTAGTTATCTGCTTGACCACTGTCAGAGCAGGATACTGACTTACTTCTCAGTAGATATGGTTTGGATTGTTATGTTGGTAAATCTTGACTAGGGATCCTCTGCAAAGATATCTGTATCCAAGCAGGGTTGGCAACCCCTTGCCTGGAATGCCCTGCCCCTACCTTTTAACATGGCTGCTCTAAATTTCTTTAAAGATTTGATCCTTCACTTCAGAAAGAGGTCTGAGAAATGAATAAGAGTAAGAAGATTCTTTGCTCTTTTCTGTCTACCCTGTGGGCTGCTATAAATTCACTTTGACAGGCAACCCAATCCCAGTGAATAATAATTGACAGAGAGAAAACACACATGGTTTGGTCTACCTTCATAGGCAGCAGCTTGGGAATTACAAGAATTGCAGCCATGCTGCCCAATATGTGTATTCTCTTTTACCACTGGGCAAGAAACAAACCATCATGCAAATAACAAGGTGCATCATTAGTGGGTTTAAGGGGGTTGAGCAGAGTACATGGAACCACTGTTGTTGCTTTTATGGATGTAAGGGAGCGTGGTTAAAGATAAATGAAATGCAAATAGAAAAAGAAAAAGATAGTGATGATTTCCTCAATGCAATACCATACCAACCACAACAAGATTCCTATAAGTAAGACAGAAATCTCAGCATCCCACAACCAGTCAGGATTCCTAACCAAAAACCAAAACTAAAAAAATCCTGGCAGCCAGTTGGTCAATGTCACAGAAATCCCCATGCAGCACAACCTGACCCAGGGGCTGCAGTTAGTGCAGAATGCTGTAGCATGATTGCTGACATGAGTGAGACCCCCTCAGCACATAATACCTCTGCTCTGAAATCTGCACTGGTTGCTGATTTGCTACCAGTTCAAGTGTGCTTTCCAAGTTCAAGGTGTGCTTTCCATGTTATAGGTGCCACATAGTTTTGCTCAGTCCTTTGTTTTGCTCAGTCAGAAATTAGTCCTTTAGTGTGGCAGCACCTACACATTGGAACTTCCTGCTTATTGACATTAGGCAGACACCTTCATTGTACTCTTTAAAGCACCTGATAAAACATGTTTGTTTAGCCTACCCAGGCATGTGGAAGCTATTGTGTTTTTTGTTTTTAACTGGTTGGTTTTATTATTTTGAATGTTTTTAAATACCTGTTTTTAACTGTTTTTGCCAATAATTTTATTGCTTTTATTCCTTCTGTAAACTGCTTTGAGATTTTTTACAATAAAGCTGTATATAAATGTTGTAAATAAAATACATAAATAAATTTTAGAGTCACTGTGGCCCTTGGGTCACTTTTCATTTTTAGGAACAAAGGAATCTACCTTATTCCAGCACAGGCCATTTGGTGCCATCTAGCTCAGTACCGATGACATGGACTAGCATTGGCTCTTCAGGAGTCCAGACAATAGTCTTTTCCAGAAACTAAATTTTGGACCTTTGCATGCAAAGCATATGACCTATCCACTTCCCCTGTTTAAAAAAGTATCTTTTAAAATTCCACATCATTCATTTAAAGCACATTCAACACACATTTGAAGCACATGAATCCCACCACAGAATAATGGGAACTTTAGTTTGTTAAGGGTGGTGGAAACTATAACTGTGAGGGGGGAACTACACTTCACAGGATTCTTTAGGGGAAGTCATGTGCTTTAAATGCCACTTGGATGTGTTTTAAACATATTGTGTGGATCTACTTAATAAACTTTGCCTGCATGTAAATTGTTTTAATTAATTTTTTTAAATGGAAATGAGCTATCATGTTTACTGGGTGACCATGGGCTACTCACCATCCCTCAGCCTAATGTGCCCCTCAGGATGAAAACAACAGAGGGGAACCATGACCACCCCAAGGAAGAAGGGCGCACTTAAAATGTAGAGGAAATAATCATGAACAACCATAGTGTGAAATCAGATACTTATCGGGACATAGTATGAAGAAATATTTATATAAGTATGACTGTCAAATATATTTTTTACACAACTTGTAAACATATTTATAGTGCAATCCTGTGCATGTTTACTTTGAAGCAAGTCCCAATGTATTCAATGGGGCTTACTCACACAAGGAAGCACACACAGGACTGCAACCTCAGATGATAAGGAAGTTCACTCATCCAACCCAAAATTCAGAATCATGCCTCTTTAATCTGTTTTGCCACTGTTTATACTTGTTTTTATGGTTATTGGATTTTAAAGACATTTATTTCATGCTGTGAGCTGCCTTGGTTTCCAGTTGGCAACCCTACCTCACAGGGTTGTTGGAAAGACTCCATATACACACACACACTGGAGATGTAAAAATACATACACCCTATATAATAGTTTATTGTCAAAACTAGTTGGTCATTGCAGAACATTTAAAAAAAAAAATCAGTATTAGTTTCCTACAAAATAAAAGCAGTGACACCTAAGTAAGACCTGCCCAATTGCTTTAAAAATAGGATTGGAGAGGAAGTGAAAGATTTACAACACAAACACAGTTCTTTGCTATGTTCACTCAAAGTCCCATTAATTTACAGCACAATCCTAACCATGTCTACTCAAAACTAAGTCCTATCTAATTCATTGGGGTTTACTCCGGGTATGTGGGATTAGCATTGCAACTTTACTCCCATAAAAGCGAGTATAGGATTAAAGCTTCACATTGGGAAGGTTTTCAAAACACTGCCCTCTTCAACAGCCCAGGAAAATTTAAACTTGTTTGACTCCTGCACACAAGAGAGAAAAAGACTGAAAGCTAAGTACTTACTCAATTTATGAGATTTTCAGATATGCAGGAATAAAAAACAGTTTTCTGACCTTGCAATAAGGTCTAGGTACTGCCTTGTCAATCACAACCCTGACTTCACTTATTGGCTACAAACCTGAAATGGCAGGGTTAGAGCACCCAGCTACGAACTCATTTTACAGAAATGAGGGGGGGCTGACATCTTGGTGTATATCTCTTGAACCAGACCACCTAGAAATTTAGGGGTTTTTAAAAATGAAAGCTGAGAGTCCACAGATTAAAGTGACTCACTGGAAGACCGGAGAGGACTCCAAACATCTGGAGTCTCCAGGTGAAAACTGGAGACCTGAAAACCCTAGTCATGACAGAGAAAGACTTTTCTTCAACCATTCTCTCCACACTATGCATAATTTTATACATCTCTATCATGTACCCCCCTTACTTCCCTTTTTTCCCCTAGACTAAAATGCTTCAGATGTTGCAACCTTTTCTCATAGGGTACTTGCTCCAGCCCCTAGACAACTTTGAGGTGCTCGTGTGGATGCTGGGTCATATACTTATGTTCTGGGGTGTTAAAAATCATCACAGTCTAGGTCAAACAAGCCTTTTGGCTCAGCTAGCGGAATCACTGGATCCTTAACACTATATATATAATTTAATCCTGTGAGGACTCTGCCGTTCACTTGAACTGAGGAGCCCATTGTGTCTAATAGCAAAGCATTCTTGCTTGAGTCAAAGATAGTTTGAGTTTACAGTTGCTGTCAGTATTCCTTTCTTACTCAGCAATATCATCACATTTCTCTGAGGTGGAACATGTGAAGTCTAAGCAATACAATTTAAATCCTCATGAAGCCTGAAAAATCCCATCCCAGCATTAATATGATCACAGCAATGCTCTAGCAATCCTGGGACTAGTAATGCAGTACTTTATTTTACCATCATATCTTTATCATCCTTTGTTGTGATTTATAAGAGTTATCAGAAATTTTTAAAAAATGCACTTATGTCTGATCCCAATTTTGAGAAAGTGCTCATTTACTAGACTGTATTTGATATAAATGTCCTTTCCAGAGACTTCACTGCATATTTGACATAAGAGCAGATTATAGCTGCACAAGCAAATATAACATTTTTCCAATTAGTTTTTCATGTTTCTGTGTGTCTCATGCAAGCCAATTACTGCTTTATCTTATTTCCACACATGATTTTAGTTGGTAAGCCTTGCTGGCATTCGATATCTGGCTGTAAACATAAACTACATATAAACTGTATCTGAATTAGCGTAAAAAATTAAAATCAATGGGAGCTTTGCCATTGGCTTCAGAAGAATGCAGACTGCACCCTATGTCTGTTGTGATTTCTTATAGTTATTGATTCACTACAGCCTTTATATCAATATACAGCCATTTAAACAAATGTCATTGTTGAACTGATATGAAAAACAACAAATGGATTTGAAATTGGTTAAAGTAAACTAAATTAATAGTTCAAAGCTTCATGCATCATTTCTCATTCAAATCTGGATTGGATTGGTATTGGAAATGTGACTTTTAAAAAAATCTTATCACTGAATGCTTGTGAAGTGTAATACAAATGTGCCTATTTCTTTTTGTGTTGGGATGTGGGATCCATGCACACACCTCAACAGGGGAACAGTGGCAAAGTAGTAAGGGAATACTTCATTAACCTCAAAAGTGCTTGGAAATGCTAGTCATATCTGGGAAGCTGGAGGCTGATCAAGATGTTTCTTACCTCTTTGCTTTCCCCAGAAGGATTTTTTAAAAAACAGAATAAATTATGCCAAATAGTTTTTTGTTCTAAAAAGTACTTACTAGCCTATGACAGGCTTTTAAAGAAGCTAAGCCTTTCCTATGACTGTGTTTTGTTTTACAACGCTTTTAATATTAAATTTGAAATTGTTGTAACTTGCCCTGGACCTTCTGGTGAAAGGTGGGTAAGACATCAAATAAATAATAGCAACACAAGAACGGGCCTTCTCAGTGGTGGCTCTGTTTATGGAATGCTCTTCCCAGGGAGGCACACCTGGAACCATCACTATCTGTTTTCAGGCACCAGGCAAAACATTCTCATTCTCCCAGGCATTTGAACCTTGATTTTCTGCTCTCTCTTTTTTTTGGTGGGGTGGTGTTGAGTTGGATCTGTTCTTTAATTGTGAATTGTGTTTTTTGGGTTGTTTTTAGTCTTGTTTTTAGACTTGTTTTTAATTTTTGGTTTTGTAAGTCATTTTGAGTTTTGCTTTTCTGGGAAAAAGCATCATAGTTATAATACACATCATCATCATCATCATCATCATATACACTTGTTTAATTTGTAACATATCCAGAGACCACAGAATTCAACTATTCTTGGATTTAAGTTGCCTTGGCGGAGGTGGTTTTTTAAAAAAACCTAGAACACAATACACAACTCTGGTTATAATTTCAAACACCTAGAAACCTAACATTATCAGCTTGACAAGATGTTAGATGGCAGTGTATTCAATTGTTGTGCATTCACAGCACTAGTTTGTGCCCTGCATACCTGGACATGATTGAGTTGCAAAGCTCACAGCACTGGATTTAGACAAGTTCATGACTGGTAGAATAACTGGTTGGAACCACCGGTTCTTGTGCTCACACTTCTGCTCGCACAAATTGGTCCCCTGAGATCACCTCCAGTTCCCCTCCTGCTATAGCTCTCTCCACCATATCTCCCATGCAGTGGATGGAAGGGGAGCACAAGTGGCTGCAGTGGGGAAGAGGGGTGGGAAAATGTGACTGTTCAAGTGGAAGTTTTTATTGTGCATCTTCTCTGGATCCAGATCATTAATTGTTAGCAATTTAATTTTTCAGGATCTACATCTTCTTGCTGAGAGCTTCCCCAGTCATTAAACCACTGTAAGATGATAAGTTACTGACAGCTTCTAGATTGCATTGTAACCATCCTGTATTGTAACATGCGTCTTTGTAATATCCAACACCTCCCACTGCAGTCTAGATGTTATTTTTGGAATGACTGATCCAGGCCAATAGGATATCTCTTTATTTCACACTACTTTCACCAATTCACCATGAGAAATTATTTACATAAATACAATAATTTTGCAGTTTGTTCATGAAAGTGGTGACCGTAAGGTTGCAACATGTAATCTAAAATTTAAAAGCTGATTTTAACAATGAAAATTAAAATGAATAATTATTGAATAAGTCAGTATGCCTCCTTCAAATTTATGCAGCATTACAGATGCTGGTATAAAACTCTATTTATGTGCATACTATTAAAATTGCATATAACAAATACAAGCTTTCTTTAGAAAGATTAATCTTTGCCAAAAAATCATTTGTGCCAATAAGCCAATACATGAGTTTTTCAGTTCAGTATGCTTTGGGCAATATCGCATATCTATGTAATATAGTCCTCCTTGGAATGCATGTGTGGCACAGAGGCTACACTTCTATCATTTGTCTGGGAGAAAGCCCCATCTGAACAGGGTGGTGCCTGATATTGCACTGTTAATGTTCTAGTGCTTTGAGACTCCCCCATAACCATCACCAAGCTTCCATCATGTTTCTACTCACTGGGTAGTGGCTAGAAGCCACCTTCTATATTATCAGCTCCCATCACCTTGAGTGACAGTGGAGTTTCAATCCCCCCATGGAACTCTACAATAGCTGTGCTCAGAATTAATTCATGGTCACTTCAAATACCATTTGCCTTTTAGTGTGAAACTACTGTGATTTCTTTATAACATTAAGATCCACAGGCAACTATGGCCAATTAAAAATAAACAAATTGAAGCAGACAATACTTCCTTGAAAGTTAGGGCATTTATATCCGAATCTTCCTCAATATTAGATTGTCAGTATATCGTTTATATCTGGCTCTTCCTTCATCTTCAATATTTTTTAACATCTTTGTATGTTACCATATAAAGGAATATTTCATCTCCCTCAATTTGATGAAGCCAACATTAGCAATGAACGAGTTGTAGCTTTTGTTTAGTGAATTGTAAGTTAATTTTACCCTTAAGAGAAACTGCCCCTTTCTGACAAAACCATCAAAACATTGGGTTAATTGGAATTTTGTAATGTATACATTTATTTTATACACATAATTAACCAAACAACCTTCATATACAATGAAATGCCAATTTCACTGTATTTAACATTGCCTAAAGTGGTGGCAATAGAAGTAGTCTGATCCATTGGATAAGAGAAAATAAAAGGCATTGCTGACCATATCACCAACCTTGTTATCCATGCACAATAAACCATAGGAAATGATGTGTTGTGCCAGTGCAGGCCCTATCAAGAATCATTTTATCATGTGAAGAATGTATCTTTTTCCTCCTGACTGACCCAGAAGCAGATCCATATGCCATGTCCTGTAACTCTAGTGCAATGTGACACATTGGTTAAAACTGACAAGGAAATGCTCATTGTTAAAAGCTGTCCAAAGCTAACAGAAAATGTAGCACAAAACAGGTTGAGCAAACACTTGCTGCTAGAAATGTGCCTATATAAGCATTGGGATGAGTAAACAAGCTTTAGATGTTAACAAGCCTATAACAAACCTCTCTTCTGAAACAGACAACAGATGGACACTTTTGAATGCAGCAATTTTCTGATAGTATGATAGCATTTACTTGATACTAGAAAGGCAACAGTTAGCCAAGAAAGTTGAAAAGGGTTAATGTGTCTGTGCAATTTTGGCAATAACTGTTATACCTGTTGAAGAAATATACTTCATTGAAAAGCATGCCCCTTAACTGTTAAATCTTTTGTAATTTTAATCTAAACAGTCACTGCTGAAATAGGTAACTTTATGAGCAATGATAACAGGTAAAGTCTATATTGCTATAATATAGTGTGGAAAAATCTCTAATTCCAACTGTCATTTACACATAGTAGGTTTTGTATTTACATTCAGATAGTTTTCAGTATCTTTTGGTGTGCAAACAGCATTCAGGGCCGTGTCCAAATGTTGCACTTAGAGGTTCAAGCTTAGCTGCAGTAAACATGTTGCTGACAGAAGGCCCAACCAAGGCAGTTCAGCCATTAACATGATCCTTTTTGTGTGAGACTAAGGGCTCATCCAAACGGAGTGGGATAATCCACGTTTTCCATATCCAGTTCGTCATCTGACAGTCCTCACTTTGCCTGTTTGTTCGCTCTTTCCCAATTAAAAAAACCCTCTTTTTTTGCACCCACACACGCGAGAGGACCCGTACTTCTTCTCGCTTTTTCCCATCTCCACCCATAACACTCCCCCCTATCAGCCAATTGGTCCACAAAAATATGACGTATGCTCCTTTCCCCCTTTGCAATAAAGCACAACAAGGCGCATGCGCTTGAACGTATGAGCGCGAAAGTTTGAATTTCCTGATGGTTTGGTAGTAGTGGCTGTAATGGAGTTCCTTGTTGCTCACCACTCTGGAGCAGCGCCGGCCAGGGGGGTGTCTCCAGGTGCCCTGACCATCTAGGGGGATTGTGGGCAGTGCAAGGGATCAGTGCTTGTAATCGCCGGGCGAATCCCCCCATAACCCTTGGGCTCATTCACTGCAGGGTTCAGCCCCGGACCGTTATGCGGCTCGGCGGCAGGAATGCTGCCCCTGAGGGAAGCAAACAGCCCCCCCCCACGGGTGGCCGCTCTTGGCTTGGGCAGGGAATGCGGGCAAACAGCCCCGTGTGCTGCTGTGTCAATCTGCGCTGAAGCAACCAGCACAGGCTTTGCGGTGTTCCCTCTGATAAAAGAAACATGCAAACCACTTACATGTCTATAATTCCTGTATTTTTGTTTGTTTGTATTTGCAATATTTCGCAAAACCAATGGTATGCTTTTCTACCTTTAATGTTTCTGGAGATACACGATTGCAATTCCACTTATTTCTCCAGAACAGCAAGTAACGATGTGTCATGTCTAGGAAGGTAAACCACCAGTCTCTATGGTTGTGGATGGCTGAGACGCTCTAGCAAACCACTTATATGCCAATAATTCCTGTGGGATTTTTGCTTGTATTTGCGATATTTCACAAAAGCGACTGTATGCTTTTCAGCTCAGCTGGGCTATGGAGAACCTGCAGGCTGTGGTTGAAATTGACAAGACTCAAAGAGAGTAGCCTTGCGGGCAGGAAAGCGAAATTGACTAAGGGTGCCTGAGTGTCTGTAATCCAAGAGGAAAGCCTCTATTTCTCTTCTCCCCCCCTCTCCCTCGACTCTGGATGCCTGGAAGCAAAGACCAATACGTTCAAGAAGGGCATTTGATGCGGGGGGTGAGGGGTGGGAGGTGGAGGTTAGGCAAAGATAAATATTTTCTCCCTTGAAAAAGTTTACAAACAACCACAATTGCAGATCTCACCCTGAGCGGCTGCCCATTTTGCAGGCTGGCTAAAAATTAACCGCTGTTGCTGCTTCTGCGCAAATGCGCTTTTTTGCATCTGCGCAGTAGAAGTTGCAGGGGAGGCCCCCAACACCACACCATTGCTCTGATAGGTTCCTTTTCCCCGGCCTTTCCCCGGACATTCGCGCACATGCGCAACAGTGGAAATACTTGATTGGCTGAGAATGAGGGGAGGGATATGGGGAACCGCCCAAGAACCACCCATCAAACACCCACAGCTGTAAAGTCCATGGTATTGCATCCAAGCGCCTGAAGGTACAGCGGATGATTCCCAGATTAAAAAAGCAAATCGCATGATTTGCGGTATTGCAGGAGCGGATTTAACCACACGAAAATGCGCAAAAGCGCATGGTGCCATATGGACAACCGAAAAATAATGAAAACACAAAGCGATCATGTCACACATATTACAGTCGTCTAGATGAGCCCATACACTGACATCTTGGTAAATGTAATAGCCAGGCCAGCTCTCATAAAGAATCTCTTCTACATGTAAGACCACTGAGTCCTAGCTGTTACAGTGTGGTGGAAAGAACAGGGAAGAGATATTTCTGACTCTTTCCCCCTACTACACTGGATACCTACCAGTGGCGTACCAAGGGCAGAGCAGGGGGAGCGGTCCGCCCCAGGTGCAGGCGATAAGGGGGTGCTGCTACAGCCACTGCTCACTCCACCATGTTGCTGCCCCCTGCCTGCGGTAGCCGGCAGAATGCAGGAGAGGAGGGTCCCCTGGGCTGAACGACTGGAGCAGAGGCCTTAGCAACAGCCTCTCCAAGCAGGGCCAGATCATGGAAGACAAAGAGGAGGGCTATACTGCGGGAAAAGAGACAGGCTGGAATGTGAGAAAAACTGGGGAGGGGTGGAATTAAGTGGGTATTTGCCCACCCAAGCAGGTAGCCTCAGGGCCAGTGCTATCATTAGGCCAACTAAGCAGCCGCCTAGGGTGCAGACCTCAGAGGGGCACAGTACTGACCTTCGAGGGGCACAGTTTTATACAGATTAATTTTGATGTACCTGAAACTGAAACTTTTAAGAGACTTAAATTTTAACATCACAATTCACAAGATTATTCAAAATGGTTTGTGTGCTAATACATTTTCTTTTGTATTTGAGAAAGATGATCAAAGATTGTTGTATTACTTATTCTTGCAATTTAAAATAAATTTAGCAGTTTCAAGTTTTGTGCTTTTCATTTTTTCTACAAGACATCTGTTTTTGAAAATTGAAGTTAGCAATTTTTTTTGGGGGGGTGCAAGTAGTTAGCCTTGCCTAGAGTGCAAAATAGCCTGGCACCGGCACTGGGTAGCCTGTGCCTTGCCCCACTGTGTGGTGCCTCCTCGTCCTGTTTCTCTTTCTTCTTCACAGTATGACCCTGTTGGGGAAGCTATTGCCGAGGCTTCCGCTCTGTTGTTTGGTTGGGGGGGCTCCTCTCCTGCCTCCTTCTCTGTAGTGGCGGTGGCAGATTGGCGGCAAATCCATAGCGGCTGCCAATCTCATCCCTACAATCCCCTTGTAAACTGATTGGCTCCCACCATCTGTTATGGGAAGGAGAGAGTCAGGAAGGAGAGAGTCATGAGCAGTTGAGAGTAAGAGGTTTAAAGAGAGGCAAGGAAGGTGGTCAGTCAAGCCCAGGTATTTACTTTAATTCTTTAGGCAGAGGTTCTCAAACTGTGGTGTTCGCCTCCTTTGTCCTGTGGCTTGGAATTTCTTTTAAAAAAGTGTGCAGGGGGCTGGGGCCAGCTGGGCCTGCCATAGAGCTTGTTATTTATTGCAGGTGGAGAAAGCTGGGAGAGGGAGAGGGAGTAAGGGCTGGAGGGGGTAAAGCTGAGTGGATGGAGTGATGGAAGGAGGAGGGAGGAAAAAAGCTCTATGCAAGTGATCAGTTCAGACTTCTGGTTCAGAGTGATTTACCCCTCTCCTGGCAATCTGCTAAGTGTAACCTGCTAACCACAGAGTTTTAAATTTATTCATCACCTTTTAATGCCATCCTTTTTCTACGGAATTCAAAGTAGCATTTTAGCCTACCGGTGGAGGTAAATTAGGCTAAGAGATAGTGAGGCCCAAGGCCACTCAGCCAGATTTACAATTGACTGGGGATCGGAACATAGATCTGCCATGTGGCTGTAAACACACTAGTTGCCAGATCAAAACGTTTCCATTCACCACACCTGAAGGGGGAACAGATTGATCTGCCGATCAGCTGCAAAATATCTTTGAAGCTAATTTAAAAAAACAAAACGCTCAAGCTGCTCCCAGGAGGTTTAACAGTAAAAAAGGGCAATGTTTGACTCGCATTGTGTGCCCCCATTTTCAGAAAAGAGAGGTGGAGACACACTGGAACCGGCAGAACAGGGAGTGTGTTTCTGAATGTTCCCGCAATGGCTGTTTTAGAACTGCAACTCCCTTTGCAAAAGCAAAAAATCTTCTACAGCCAGATCCCAACCAAGGCCAGTGGAAGTGAATCCTACTCATTTCCAAGTCAACATAGTTAGGATTACATCCTAGCAATCCAGTCCCAAGCAGGTTTACTCAAAAAGTAAGTTCTATCAGTAGTGCCTGGAGACATAACGGGATTCTTATTGTATTGGTTCAGCCTCTCCCTCCATTAAGCCACTTTCTCCTCCACTTTTTACCTCAGCCTATTGCCCCATTAAGCCACTCTCTCCTCCACTTTTTTACCTCAGCCTCCACCTATTTATACACCCTTGCTCACCTCCTCCTCCACTTTTTATCTCAGCCTTGCCTCATCTCCCCCCATTTTGCGAGACCCCCTCACTTTTCTCCCTCAGCCTCTTTTCTCTCCACACCTATTTGCCCCATTCCATTTTACCTCTATGTCCCCTCCCCCACCTTAATTTTAAAAAAAACCTAAAGCCCCACTGACTTGGCTGTCTGCCTGGCGTAAGGCGGCTCTGCCTGGTTCCCTCTCAGCCTGAGAGTGCACAGTGCGGAGCCCGTGGGGGGAGTGGCCAAGCTCCCTCAGCAGCCCCCTTTCCCTTTCTTCCCCTAGCTGCTTCCCTCACTCGTGCCAAGAAAGACAGTCAAGTGGCAGATCCGACTCATCCACCGAGGCTCTTTCTCTCCGCCGTCCACCTTCTTAGTCGAGGTGGCGGTGGTGGTAGATCTGACTGTTGCGACTGTGAGGGGATTATACAACGCGCAGGATTTTGTTTTTGCATTTTTGGCTTCCCTCGCCCGCCTTCCACAAGTCCCCCTTTCCTCCCATTGACACAGCAATTGCCACGCAAGAAGACATGGAGGCAAAAGTTGTCTATAGGAAGCAATTAGTCCCACTGCACTAGGGCCCCACACAAGGATGTATAGAGGAGGGGGTGTTAAAAAATGATCCGCTCTGGGTGTCAAATATGCTAGGTACGCCACTGATACCTACTACCCTATGTACAACCTATTGCCCTATGGTGAACCTATGACTTTCATAGGACAGAGACACACTTACTGTTGTGCTAGTTCCAGTGCATCTCTACCTCTCTATTCTGAAAATGGGAGCACATGATCCTAGTCAAACGCTGCTCCTTTTTACAATAAAACCTCCAGCTTCAGACAGATTTTGCATCTGGTTGGTAGATCAACTGGTTGCCCCTCCAGGTGTGGCCAATTTAAGCTCAGGCAGAGATTGGCCCAACACTTTGCTATGGGCAGTCCTCCCTTCCTCCAGCAGTTGGAAAGCAAGGTATGTTTAGCCTAGGGTTGCCAGATACCTAGTTTTTGCCCAGAGACTCCAGTTTTTGGGGGTCCTCTCCGGGTCTATGGGTGAGTACACTTAATCTACAGACTCTGCTTTCATTTTAAAAAAAGTAAGTTTCTAGGTGGTCTGGTTCAAAAGATATAAACCAAAATGTCAGCCACCCCCAAGAATCCTTCTGTTAGTACTGGCTGCTCTAATTCCTGCCTTTCAGGTTTTTAGCCAATAAGTGAAGTCCGGGTTGTGATTTATATGTTTTGTTGAACCTTGGCAATATTTAAACCCCATTTCAAGTTCTGAGAACAGTTTCCTTTTCCTGCTTGTCTCACAACAGGAATTCAGTAAATTTATAGCTTTCAGCAGCCTAAAGAGTACTTTCTCTATACAGGATTGGGACTTGCTTCTGAGTAAACATGCATAGGATTGCACTACAACAGAAGATCAGAGCAGAATCTTGGTGGGCATACACGGTAAACAATTTTAGTTATAATTATAATAAAAGTGTGCATGTAGAGTATTTTAAATTACTTGCAAAAATGGCATATTATACATTTTATCTTTCAAATAATTTTTGAACAGACATTTTAAAAAGTGTACATGCTGCAGTGTTATACTTTTCTAATTAAGGAGTCAAACAAGTTTAAATTTTACTAGACTGTTGAAGAGGGCAGTTTATTTGTCTTATTTGTAATCTGTTTTGAAAACCTTCCCAATATGAAGCTTTTCTGGGAGTAAAGCTGCAATGCTAATTCCACATACCTAGGAGTTAACCCCACTGAATTCAGTAGGACTTACTTTTGAGTGGACGTGGTTAGGATTGTGCTGAAAATCAATGGAACTTTTGAGTGAACATAGAAAAGGATAGTGTTGTAAATCTTTCCCCTTCCGATCCTTTTTTTTAAAGCAATTAGGCAGAGCTTACTTAGGTGTCACTGCTTTTATTTGGCAGGAAACGAATACTTGTTTAAAAAATGCTCTGCAATGGCCAGCTGGTTTTAACAACAAACCAGAGCTTGCAAAAGTTACTTTTTTGAACTACAACTCCCATCAGCCCCAGCCAATATGGCCACTGGATTGGGCTGATGGGAGTTGTAGTTCAAAAAAGTAACTTTTCCAAGCTCTGCAATAAACTATTATATGGGGTGTATTTATTTTTACATCTTCAGTGTGTGTGTGCATGGAATATTTCCAACAATCCTGTGAGGTAGGATTGGAAACCAAGGCAGCTTACAACAAGAAATAAAGCCATTTAAAATCCAATAACCATAAAACAAGTATAAAACAGTTGCAAAACAGCTTAAAGTGGCATGATTCTGAATTTTGGATTGGATGAGTGAAGTTCCTTATCACTGAACTGCAGTCCTGTGCATGCTTCCTTGTTTGAGTAAGCCCCAGTGAATCCATTTACCATCTGAAAACCATAAAACAAGTATAAAACAGTTGCAAAACAGCTTAAAGTGGCAGGATTCTGAATTCTGGGTTGGGTGAATGAAGTTCCTTATCATTTAGGTTGCAGTCATAGAATCATAGAATCATAGAGTTGGAAGGGGCCTTGTAGGTCATCGAGTCCAACCCCCTGCTCACAGCAGGAAATCACAGCTAGAGCATCTCCCGCAGACAGCCGTCCAGCCTCTGCTTGAAGACATCCAGCGAAGGGGATCCCACCACCTCCCTAGGCAGTCGGTTCCATTGCCGAACCGCCCTTACTGTCAAGAAGTTCCTTCTAATATCCAGTCTGAATCTACGCTCTTGCAACTTAAAACCATTAGACCTAGTCCTATCCTCTGGGGCAGCAGAGAACAAATCTGTACCCTCCTCTATGTGACAGTCCTTCAGGTACTTAAAGAGTGCAGTCATGTCACCCCTCAGCCTTCTCTTCACCAGACTGAACATGCCAAGTTCCTTCAACCTTTCCTCATAAGACTTGTTCTCCATACCGGCTATCATCCTCGTCGCCCTCTTCTGAACCCGCTCTAACTTGTCTATATCCTTCTTAAAATGAGGTGCCCAGAACTGAACGCAGTATTCCAGATGAGGCCTGACTAATGCAGAATATAGTGGGAGTATTACTTCCCTCGACCTGGAAACTATAGCTCTGTTTATGCAGCCCAAAACCGCATTTGCCTTTTTTGCCGCAGCATCACACTACTGGGTCATGTTCAACCTGTGATCCACTACAATTCCAAGGTCCTTCTCACACGCACTACTGGTAAGCCGGGTATTTCCCATCCTGTACCCGTACATTTTGTTTTTGTGGCCTAAGTGCAGAATCTTGCATTTGTCTTTATTGAATTTCATTTTATTAATTTTAGCCCAATCTTCTAGTCTATCCAGGTCCCTTTGGATTTTATTCCTGTCTTCCATTGTGTTAGCTATCCCTCCCAGTTTCGTGTCATCCGCAAACTTAATAAGGATTCCCTCAACCCCATCATCTAAGTCATTGATTAAAATGTTGAAGAGTATCGGCCCCAGGACAGAACCCTGTGGCACTCCACTGGAAACCTCCTTCCAGTCCGAAGCAGAGCCACAGACGACCACTCTTTGAGTATGGTTTTCCAACCAGTCCTGTGCACGCTTCTCTGTTTGAATACATTAAATACATTGGGACTTGCTTCTGAGTAAACATGCATAGGATTGCACTATAAATATCTTTACAGGTTGTGTAAATAATAAATATCTGACATTCATACTTATATAAATATTTCTTCTTACTATGTCTTGATATGTATCTGATTTCACACTATGGTTGTACATTATTATTTCCTCTACATTTTAAATGTGCCCTTCTTCCTTGGGGTGGTCATGGTCTCCCTCTGTTGTTTTTACCCTGAGGAGCAGATGAGGCTGAGAGATGGTGCATAGCCCATTTCCATTTTAAAATTTAATTAAAATGATTTATATGTAGATAAAGTTTATGAAGTAATGCAGATCCACATAAAACATTTAAAGCACATCCAACTCGCATTTAAAGCACATGACTTCCCCCAAAGAATCCTGGAAGATGTACTTCCCTCTCACAGTTATATTTCCCACCACCCTTAACAAACTACAGTTCCCATTATTCTGTGATGGGAGTCATGTGCCTCAAATGTATGTTGAATGTGCTTTAAATGCAGGGTGTGGATCTGCCCTAGTATGCTGTGCATTTATTAATGAACTGAAAAGAACAATTTTAAAATATACTTTTTTAAACAGGGCTCAGTGGTAGAACACATGCTTTACATGCAAAGGTCGAAAATTCAATCTCTGGAAGAGACTATTGCCTAGAATCCTGGAGAGCCAATGCTAGTCCATGTCATCTAGGGTTGCCAGGCTCAGGGCCTGAGACTAATCCTGTATCTTTAGGAGAAGAGAAAGTCAGCCAAGTGCAGGTGTTCTTGCAACTCTAATGGGAAAAACCACAAGGTGGAATTCTCCCTTCCCCCTGCACAACTTTTAAAGATACAGAAGACCTCTTGGAGGCTGGGCCTGGCAACCAAACGTTTTTGAGGATTAATGGGAAACTGTGCATGACAAGAAATGGGTGATAATTAAAGAAAAACCGAGTTTAATCTGATATTCTTTTAGTTTTATTGGGGTTTTACAGTTCTTTTCAATAGGACTATGTAAATATTGTACCTTCTGGTAGCCAGGAGAGGAGACAACATATAATTTGTGAGGAACCATATGTTGGAAGGCATCAGTCTTGTCTGGGAAGCAATGAAATCAATAAAATACTAAAAGGTAGATGGATGGATCTGATGGAACAGGGCTTTAGAATAAAAGGGTGAAAGCCAAATATAAGGTATGCCTGTATCAGCACATTTTTGCTGTATTGTTTTTTAAAATTTCCATTCAGTTTGTCCTACTTTGTACTAGTAGTATTACCTGTAGTGCACAAATACATGTTTCTTCCTGTAGAGATTGTGGGCCTAAAACATGTTGTTTAAAATAAGACACTGAATTTGTGCAATTGTAGCCACGCACTCTGACACAAATAATACCATTAACCAAAAATTGAATAGGACTCTGAAAAGTCTCCATGGGATTGTTTAGCAGCCAGGATTGTTTGCAGCTGGAAAAAATCCCTGCATATCCTTACATGAAGAAATTAGCAAACGGTATATAGTTTAAGAGAAGGTTGTAGAAAGTAATTCTTTACAATATTATTTATTTATTTAGTGCTAGAACAGATATCACAGGTCTCTATCCCAAGGGGCTTACGATCTCAAATAGACACAGGGAAATGAGAAGGGGGATGGAGAAATGAGTAGGCAGGGGAAGAATATGTGATTATTTCAAGTACATGTAGTTTGGCTTAGTTACAATAATGTCTAGAGACTAGGCAGAGGCAATGCCAAAGGGAACAGAAGAAGGGACACAGAGGTGGGGGAGAGGCAATAAATAGGAACGAGATTAGGAAAGAGAGGGCAGATGGGTGCCATAATGTTCCAAACAGGTGTGTCTGCCAAGCCCATTATGATGAGGAAAAATTAAGCTGAGTTATAGATCGTGTCTAAGAATGTTTATGCAGTCTTTTGGAGGTATCCATATGTTATAAAATTTACTGGAGACAGTCTGAAGTAGGGATGGGCAAAAAAGCAATTCAGTTTGCATTTAAAGCTGAATTTTATCAAATTCACCCTTAGGAGAAATTCGCACTAAAATGCTGAAGGGTTTTTGTGAGGATTTTTAAAGAAAAATTTGCAGAAATATGCTGCAAAAAATGCTGCAGAAATATGGAAAACTAAATTTAAGATTTAAAAAAATGAGAAACTGAGATAACCAAATTTGACAGATTGTTCCATCCCTAGTCAGAAGCAGCATTGGAGCAGAGGAAGCAACATTATGAACCTTGAGCTGGTAATCTGGCTGATATCTTTAGGACTCGCCATTCAAAAGACTGAAAGAAGTGTCTCTCTCTCTAGTGCTACACTCTAAAGAACAAAACATTCCAGAGTTCTTTAGTTGCTGCAGGCATTTCCTATAGTGCAGGTAAAGCCAACAAGGTATGATATCTAACTGGCAGCAGGAATGAGAGGCAAGTACCATGTTAATCATAGACATTGAAGACCCTGGGATAAATTAAAGCAGTGTTGTTGATGGGATTTACAGGCCCCAGAAACGCATGTGAATAAATGAATTAGGCCGCTGGTCTCTAGAACACATTCAAGAACTGACACCAGGGACAGGGAACAGGATCTAAAGGGCATTGGGCATTCATGCTGGGGCCATCAGAGGAAAAGGAAGCGGCACTCATGCACCCCTCCAATATGCCTGAATACCACTGCTATTGCTGACAGCGGTCGTCAAAAAAAAGAGAGAAGCAACCTTTACATTGTGTTTAGATTCAGCTCCACTACCTAGTGAATTATTGCCAGTCATGCAGATGTGAAGGGCTTAGGCAGCCCTGCAGCCAACCTTCCTGGTTAGGTGGAGCAGCCACATTTCTAGGTGGGGCATTTGGGGGTGAGAGGGTCATAGAGCTAGCCAATCCCCACCCCAGTGGTGGAGAGGACGTGAGGGCCAGGCCAGGGAAGGGAAAGGCAGTGAACTTCCCCATCACTCCTTCTCCATCCAGAGTGTGTGTTAACTTAACGTGAATGAACTTTAATCTGTTGAATTGTTTCACCCTTTTCTGAGAGATCCCCAGGAATACCAGATTCAAAAGCTAGTCTTTGGCTATAGCTACAGTCCCCTTTCACCTGTGGTTGTCCCTGTATTCTGATTCTTCATGAACTGAACTGCTTTGGTAAAGACAATTTGCTCCTGAGCTTGGCACTGATGCTGCATTAGGTATCTCAGTTTTAGACTGCACCTGAAAAAGAAACTTCTCCATACTACATATCTAGGGAAGGGCAGAGAGAAAATAAATACTATAGAGTGTGTTTGTAAACTCCTGCTTGAGGTTCCCTCCTTCTAGTCTTGCTGTTGGCCTTTGATTTTCCTTTCTGTTGAACAATCAAGGGAAAACCTTTTAACTGGCAGCTATTATAAAGGACAAACTAAGCAACTGGAAAATAATTGTGGAAAGCAATTAGATTTTTTTTACTAGTTCCTGGGATGATTTTTCTGTCCAGAAATCCTGAAATGCCTCATGCTGACCGGCACATATTGAGGAAATTAGACCTGAGTGGCCAGCCAGCCAGCTTAGCTGTCCAGCCAGCCAGCCAACTTACTTTAGTGTACATAGCAATATTTCTGTTCTCCTAAGTAGGGTTGCCAGGTCGGAACCATCCAAAAACCGGAGAAAATGGGGGTGGACCCTAGTGACATCACGGGACAGGCCCTAGTGACGTCATGGGACGGGCCCTAGTGATGTCACGGGACGGGCCCTAGTGACGTCATGGGGTGGGCCCTAGTGACATCATGGGGCGGGCCCTAGTGATGTCATTAAGCATGATACATTAAGTATCAACCACAGTTGCTTGGAGCATACCATTCAAAAAAAAATTCTCTGATTGGAAATTAGAAATCTTACCTAAAATAGGGTGTTCCCAGGTCCATCTGAAGTGACAAGGTCAAAGCTTAGGGAGCATGGATGCAAAATGGAAATGGACTGCCTTCAAGTTGATCCCGAATAGGGTCTTCATGGTAAGCGGTATTCAGAGGTGGTTTACTATTGCCTTCCTCTGAGTCTGAGAGGCAGTGACTGGCCCAAGGTCACCCAGTGAGCTTCATGGCTGTGTGAGGATTCGAACCCTGGTCTGCCAGGTCACAGTTCAACACCTTTAGGGAACATTTAATCTAGCTTACTTGCTTTTGGCAAGAAGGGTTTAAGTGCCTTCAGCCCAGGCCAGTCACCGGAAGGCCACTGTAGGAAGAAAGGAACCTAGTACTTTGGAGATGTTAGATGGGAGCATTCGGGAATAAAGATGAATGCCCCTGAACGCTGCAATTCTAAACTCACGCACGGAGGGACTAAGCCCCATAGAACTCAACAGGACTTACTTCTGAGCAGTTTGGATTGTGCTGTTGGTAAAGCTTGACTAGGGATCCTTTGCAAAGAGATCCGTATCCAAGCAGGGTTGGCAACCCCCTGCCTGGTATGCCCTGCCCTTATCTTTTAATGTGGCTGCTCCAAACTTCTTTACAGATTTGACCCTTCACTTCAGAAAGAGGTCTGAGAAATTAGTGAGAGTAAGAAGATTCTTACCCTTTCTGTCTACCCTGTGGGCTGCTATAAACTCACTTTGACAGCCAACCCAATTCCAGTGAGTAATAATTGACAGAGAGAAAACAGGCGGCAGCTTGGGAACAACAACTGCAGCCACACTTTCAAATATGTGAATTCTCTTTTACCACTATTGGGCAAGAAACAAACTGCCATGCAACCGACAAGGTGCATCATCAGTGGGTTTTAGGGGGTTGAGCTGAGCACATTCAACCACTGCTGTTGCTTCTATGGATATAAGGGAGTGAGGTTAAAGGCAAATGAAATGCAAACAGAAAATGAAAAACAAAAGACAGTGATGCTTTCCTAAATGCAATACCATACCAACCACAACAAGATTCCTATGAGTAAGGCAGACAACTTAGCATCCCACAACCAGTCAGGATTCATAACTGAAAACCAAAACTAAAAAAATCCTGGCATGGCAGCCACTCAGTTAATGCAGAATGCTGGGGCATGATTGCTGACATGAGTGAGATCCTATCAGCACATAATATCTCTGCTCTGAAATCTGCATTGGTTGCTGATTTGCTACCAGGCCAAGTTCAAGCTGTGCTTTCCATGTTATGGGTGCCACATAGTACTTGTTCTGCTCTTGTAAGAAATCAGTCCTGTAAAGTGGCAGCATTTTGGATACTCTGTTCATAGGGTTTTTGTGGTAAGAGGTATTCAGAGGTGGTTTACCATTGCCTTCCTCTGACTTTGGACACATATCATACTATGGACACATAATGAGAAGACATGATTCATTAGAAAAGACAATACAGAAAAACAGAAGAGAGTAGAAAAAGAGGAAGACCAAAAAAGAGATGGATTGATTCCATAAAGGAAGCCACAGACCTGAACTTACAAGATCTGAACAGGGAGTTCCATGACAGATGCTATTGGAAGTCGCTGATTCATAGGGTTGCCATAAGTCAAAATTGACTTGAAGGCACATAACAACAATAACGAAGTGGCAACACCTACGCTTTGGAACTCCTTGCCTATTGACATTAGGCAAACACTCCTTTTCAGCACCTGCTAAAATCATTTTTCTTTAGGCAAGCCTATCCATGCATGTAAAAGCTATTGTGTTTTTAAATCTGTTTTTAACTCATTGTTGGTTTTATTAATTTGAATGTTTTTCAATACGTCTTTGTTTTTGCCAATAATTTTATTGTTTTAATTCTTTCTGAAAACCGCTTTGAGATTTTTTACAATAAAGCAGTATATAACTGTTGTAAATAAAATACATAAATAATTTTTGGAGTCACAGCTTTTAAAAATGTTTTTAAATAAGTTTTGTTTTAATATATTTTAAAGTCTGTTTTTATGATTTTTAAAGTGTTTTAGTGCTTTTGTTTGCCACCCTGGCAAAATAAATAAATAAACTTCATTCACCCAACCCAAAATTCAGAATCATGCCACTTTAAGCTGTTTTGCAACTGTTTATACTTCTTTTATGATTATTGGTTTTTAAAGGGATTTATTTCTTATTGTGAGCTGCCTTGGTTTCCCATCACCAACCCTATCTCACAGGATTGTTGGAAAGACTCCATACACACACACTTGTAAAAATACACCCCATATAATAGTTTATTGTCAAACCAGTTGGTCATTGCAGAACATTTTTTTAAAAGATCAGTATTAGATTCCTACATAATAAAAAATGTGATACCTAGATAAACCCTGGCTAATTGCTTTAAAATTGGATTGGAGAGAGGGGGAAAGATTAACAACACAAACACAATTCTTTGTTATGTTTACTCAGAAGTCCCATTAATTTACAGCACAATCCTAACCATGTCTACTCAAAAGTAAGTCCTAATGAATTCAGTGGGGTTTACTCCAGGCACATGGGATTAGCATTAAAAGCAAGTATTGGATTAAATACTTTCATATTGCCAAGATTTTCAAAGCACTGCCCTCTCCAACAGCCCAGGGTCAGCGTGGGGCACACAAGAGAAAAAAAACTTTAAGCCATATTCTTACTTATTACTGAAACTGAAGATCTGAAAACCACCATTTTCTGACATTGCAATGAAGCCCAAGCACTGCCTGGGTCAACAAATCACAACCCTGGCTTCCCTTATTGGCTACAATCCTGAAGGGGCAGGGTTAGAGCCCCAGCTTGGGAAAGTTATTTTTTTGAACTACAACTACAGTGGCCATGCTGGCTGGGGCTGATGGGAGTTGTAGTTTTAAAAAGTAAATTTTCCAAGCTCTGATAAGAGCTGCAATACAGATCTGTTAATAAACAGATTAAACAGTCGTGGGGGGGCGGCTGACGTTTTGGTGTATATCTCGGGAACCAGACCACCTAGAAACTTAATTTTTTAAAAAAATTGAAGCAGAGAGTCCGGAGATTAAGTTACGTTAGCTGGAGACCCAGAGGGGACCCCCCCAAAACCAGAAACTCCAGCTGAAAATCAGACACCTGGTAACCCTACTCCATCTTGCACCCCCTTATTGCACCCCCTTATTGACTACACCCAGGGATGCCACTGGGTGGTGGTGCTGCTCCTTGGTGTCACCTGGGCAGGAAGGAAGGAGGGAGGGGAGGCAGTGAGCAGCAAGCAGAGGATGGCTGACTGGGAAAGGGCGGCCGGCCAGAGACTTTGGTGTATGCATGCGTGAATCACGCATGCGTGGCTGGGGGGGGCGCTGGAAAACCGGAGATCCACGTGTTTAAGGAGAATATGACTGGAGACCGGAGATGGCCCCCTTTTGCCGAAGACTCCGGCTGAAAACCAGAGATCTGGCAACCCTACCCCTAAGGCTGTTTTCATCCTTTATCATTTCTTTACCAAGAAAAAGAAAAAAATAGCCACTATGATTATGAGTATAGTGAGTAGCCATTTTTTTCAAATCACGTTATTACCCTTTATTTCATCCTTTAGTAATAACCACCCAATCCTGCTCTACTTATTAAAATAACTGCAGAATAAAAAAACTCTTACTTCTTACTGCAGATAAGTATGCTTCTTTATTGCTGGCTTGGTATACAGCAACACTGAAAATGAAAATGAAAAGCAGAGCAAAGGAAAGCCTAAAGGGTGGAGTCTTAACTCTAGCTCATAATGCAAAGTTCTAATATTTGACCTTCAAGGGTCATGTTACTATACAGGCTGGGGTTTTTCAAGATCACTTAACTAATTATAGGGTGATTGTGATCATGAGAAATCCACCCTCAGTCAGGGAAAGTCTTGAGTGAGCAGACTTTTGGGGGCTCTTCCAGATGAGGCTTTTGTTGCGCATTCACCCTGTCTTATTCACTGAAGTTTCCAGTGGGTCCTATGCTTAAATTGCTCCTGTTCTTAAAACAAGCTATCATTCTTGGAATGGAGGTTGGCATTGTCTGTCATGTTAGAAATTAAAAAGAAACCAATTCCCCCCCAAAATCCAGGGGGATTGAAGCATAGCTCTAGGGGGGTGCCCACATCCCCCCCCAGGCCTGTGCTTAGGAAAACAGAATGTCAAGGCAGTATAACCATACTTGAAACCTAGTGCTGTTCAAATTCCAACATCTTTGGGAGCTGGAGTCGGGGAGGTATAAGGACTTGGCAACAACTTTTCTGGATAGAAAGAGCAGTACAGGTCACATGTGGATAAGAAAAAGGTAGATTGCGGAGACCTGGACTGTGAACACACTAGTTGCTTATAGCAAAGCGTTTCCATTGGCCACACCTGGAGAGGGAACAAGTTGATCTACTATCAGTTGCAAAATCTCTTTGAAGCCGAATTTTTAAAAACTCACTCAAGCTGATCCCATCAGGTTTTACAGTAAAAAGGGGTGGAGTTTGACTACCGTTGTGTGTCCCTGTTTTCAGAAGAGAGAGCTGGAGACGCACAGGAATGGGCAGAACAGTGAGTGTGTTTCTACCCGTGGACTAGGAGCATTGGAAGTCGATTGTGCTGTAAATCATTTGGAAGCACTATGCTCCTATGTGTATAAAGCTAAATTCTCCTGCTATGTCTATGAAACTATCTTTTATAAGCTGCCTTGGGAGGGCCGGGTCCTGAAAGGCAGCAAAAAAGTACTTTAAATAAATGTACATACATACCATACATATAGGCTACGCTGCCATATCTGACTCTACAAATCAGACAGCCAGAAATAGAAGCTTAAAGGGATCTTAAGAAGCTCAAATAAACTAATTACCCATTTTTTCAAAGCAAACAAGATCTTGAAGGGGGTGGGGCAAAGAAAAAGAGATTCATGTTAACATGTTTGCACCAAGCCCAGAAATTATACTTGGGCACTTCTGCTACCTTTGGGCTCCCATCACATCCTGGTTATAACTACCTGTTGTCTCTCAATGTAATTATTTGACACAATTATCTTGATGCTCACCTGCATCTTCAGCTCTGTATAGTCTGTAATTAGAAGTACCATTGACAATTGAAACTATCATGGGAATACATTTAAGATAAGGCTGCCACCCAGTCACAGAAATCTTAACTGATGATTTCAAATGTTTAATTGATTGATTGGCAGTTGTATAAATGTGCCTGTGAATTAACCAATGGTTCTAAACAAAAATATTTGATTTATGATGCATACACTTGTCATGGAAGGCACCATCTTAGAAAAGCTATGCTTGCCTGTTTGTGTGTGAGAGATGAATGCTCCTCTTTAAGATGGTGTCACCCACAATTTTTCTAATTTCTTTCCTGAGTTATTGGCTAAGGCTTTGTACACACTATAGATTTAAAGCACATGACTTTCTCTCCAGAATCCTGGGAACTGAAGTTTATTCCTCACAGAGCTACAATTCCCAGCACCTTAACAAATTACAGTTCTCAGATTTCTTTGGGGGAAGTCATGTGCTTTAATTGTATGGTGTGTACAGAGCCTAAGTGAGGCAACCAAGAGGTCTTCTGTATCTTTAAAAGTTGTGCAGGGGGAAGGGAGAATTCCACCTTGTGGGTTTTCTCATTACAGTGTTGCAAGAACACCTGCACTTGGCTGACTTTCTCTTCTCCTAAAGATACGGGATCAGTCTCAGGCCATGAACCTGGCAATCCTAGTCAGATCCAATTTTTTGTGTGCACATTTAGCAAGTTAACTTTCACACATTCCCATTTTTTAGTCATAATATTCATTGCAATTCCACTCCTTGCCATTTACACCAGTAGGTGGAGTTTGACAGAATGTATTTGGCTTGTGTTTTTCTTTCCCTCCCCTGCCCTTGACTACCTTTTTCCATTCTTGGGCCTCCTTCAGTTGCTTCTTCCCTGCCCTTGACTCCATTTTGTTTTCTTTTTAATTTTTAATACTGAAGACTTGTGCAAGACTGATAGAGAGGTCTCATGCAAGTCTTGCATATTAAAAAAAATAAAAATAAAACAGTGTATGTACTATAATTAAAGCCTCCCAGGTAATTCCTCACATTTACTGTGTGGAGATTTTGACAGAAGATCTTCTCCATACTGAGCATGCAGCAATCAATGGAAATAAGGTTATTATTATTATTAACTTTATTTATACCCCGCCGTTTTTCCAAATTGGAACTCACGGCGGCTTCCAGATAAAAGACACATACAATTAAAAACCTATCAAAAATAAAAGCATATAATACATAAATTAATAAGGTTGTTTTTCCTTGGCATTGGAGGCTGCTGGAAAATGGCTAGCTTGTACTAGTGACTCATTCATACGGGAGCTAAACTCCGTTTTAAAGATGAAGCTTTCCCCATCGTGATAGATACCTTCCAATACGCTGTTTTCTGTTCATACTGAAGAGAAAGGGTCAATCACGCAGCTTCCTAATGACTATGCCCTCTTAAGGTCAAACTGCCACTTCCTCTGGTTACCTTGGCAACCAAGCATGCTCAGTTTGTTCCAGAGTAAGTAAATTCTCAAGTGCAAGTATTTGCATTTTCAGAATCCAGCAGAAATACAAATTTTGTTTGAACAGTGCTATGCTTTTTTGCACAAATAAGGGGGGAAATAAAAAAAGCACATTTTGCAGCAGGCTTGTAGAATGGGAGCCAGTAGGAAATGACATGAACAAAGGGAGGGGGAGGAGGGAGTGGGCGTGGACTCACAAAAGCACTGGAGCTATGTGTCTACAAGCCCTAGAGATACAAAGTACAGACAGTTTTTCCTTCCCTTTTCAGATTAGAATTGGATTGATTTGATGCGGATTTAAAAAGAAAAGCAGCATCATGCCTTCGCATTCACAGATTCGTCATGTAAACCCTGTGAATTAAACAGGGCTGCAAGTAGCACCTGATTCACACTAAACCTCCGTGTGAACCAGCCCCAAGAGTGGAATCCTCTCTTTTTTTATGTTTTGTTTTTAAGTGTGCCTCCTGGTGACTCTTAACAATCTGATTCCTTTTTACTCCGATATCTTTTCATTTTTCCAGTCTCCTCTGCGTTTTTTTTGCTTTGCAAAGAATTATCGATATTATAATCACTATTTATTCATAAGTCTCTACTGGTATCAATCTTTATTCTGTACTCTTTAATGACTTCTGGTTTACATTCCTTTTCAAGTGCCACTGCAGACAGATTAAGGTAGATAATCAAGTCAGTGTCTTCCCCCCTGCAGCTTACAATCAACATCTCATTCCCCCCTGCTGCTTTCTGTCTGTCAGTTACAATCAACACTTCATTGGCATCAGTAAAAGGGAATATACATTTGAAGAACTCACACAGTAAGTAGATCAATACAAGTATCACTCACTATCAATGATTTCAAAGCGAATTTTTAAAAAATGAATCAGAAAACAGGCGTGGAGAGTTGCTACTTCAAAATTCTCTCTGCAAAGATAGAGAATATCAAAAATAATAATTAATCTGATGGCAAATCCAATTATTGCAGAAATGAAGCCCATCTCTAGCTTGTACTCAGCTGAAAAGCAAATGGAAATAGGGTTGTGGCAATAGAGACCATGCACCAAAATGTCACTAAACAAAGTCAAACTGTTCATCAGAAGAAATGTGCTAATGAGCTTTCACACCATCAGCGACTGCATAAGTGTAACACATTATTTTTAGTTACCAGAATGTCTGCGATAAAGGGAAATCTGGATTAAATGTGAAGAAGTATAGCCTGGCATTTTTATGACAATGGCATCTGTGGGCTCTCCAAATGTGTGTGTGTGCATGTGTGCGTGCGTGTGTGCGTGCGTGCGCGAGCGAGCAAGCAGCACCAATTCCACAATAAACTTAGTCTGGAAGCACCCACGTGCACTTACCAAATGATGAATATACATCTGTGAATGTTAGAGATAGAAAGATCTGTCAGTTTTGATTCCCTTAGTTTCTCATTTTTCTGATCTTCAATTCTCCACATTTCTGCAGCAATTTGCAGGGTTTTTTTAATCCTCATGAAAATTATTCAGCATTTTAGTGTGATTTTCTCTTAATAAACACATTTTTGTATGCAGTCTTGACTAATGTATATATTTTTGCAAGCAATATATCCTAATATAATGCATTTTAATGTTACTGTCATGAATATATTAATAAAATAATAAATAATAAAATTTTATTTATTAGTCGCCCATCTGTCCGACTTAACGGACACTCTGGGCGACGTACACAATATAAAACACAATATCAACATATTCATAACAATCACAGTATTAATATATCATCTAAAAAACCATCCTACACTGATACAGTATAAAACCTAACCCACCCCAGAGATCCCATAGGCCTGCCTGAAAAGCCAGGTTTTTAAGGCGCGGCAAAAGGTCATCGGGGGGGGGCATGCCGAAGGTCAAAGGGAAGCAAGTTCCAGAGGGTGGGGGCCACTCTCCCTGGTCCGCACCAGCCTAGCTGTTTTCACCTGTGGGACCGAGAGAAGGTCTTGTGAGGCTGATCTCGTTTGGTGGCATATTTGGTGATACTGGAGGCATTCCTTCAGATAAACTGGGCCGGAACCATATAGGGTTTTAAAGGTTAATACCAACACCTTGAACTGGGCCCAGTATACAACTGGCAACCAGTGCAACTCAATCAGCACTGGGGTAATATGGTCCCGGCGACAGGTCTGCTTTATTAAGCGTGCCGCCACATTTTGTACCAGCTGGCGTTTCCGGACCGTCTTCAAGGGTAACCCCATGTAGAGCGCATTACAGTAGTCTAATCGAGAGGAGACCAGGGCATGTATTACTCGTGGGAGCAGATGTATAGGAAGATAGGGTCGCAGCCTCTGTACCAGATGAAGTTGGTACCAGGCTGCCCGGCTCACTGCAGAAATCTGCGCCTCCATAGACAGCTGGGAGTCCAAAATGACCCCGAGACTGTGGACCTGGTCCTTCAGGGGCAATCTCACCCCATTAAGCACCAGGTCTAAATTTCCCAACCTTCTCTTATCTCCCACCAGCAACACCTCGGTTTTGTCGGGGTTCATTATTTATTTATTTATTCTTAGCACATTTCCCCCTAATATGGGCATTTTTGTGAACATTAGTTAGAGAACTACATCGCAAAATTCAGATAAATGAGAATTTTGAAGGATGGCTGTGTTTTGGTTCACATATTGTTTTAGAAGGTACACGTTTGAAAACGCAGTTTTAAATGTGAACTGAATCAAATTTATTCCCCATCACTTGTGAATATACATTTTTGTGGTTTCCTTTTCCTTAATGCAGGTGTCTCCTTCACATATCTTGGAGATAAGCTTTGAGACTAACTTCTAAACCTGCTAAACTTTGATAAAGTATCTAGATGGGAAAACAGATCAAGCAATAAAGCTATTAATACATTTAATATGGCTTAAGGTCAAACAGATACATCAATACCAATTTACCATTCTATACTGCAACAAAGAAGTTTGGTATAAATTGAAAAGTACACTTACTTCCAGTTTCTCACTGCTAACATCAGGGTTTTTCCCCAGTGAGTGTTTTAGTATTTGAAAATCCAGGGGCTACGCAAATTTGTTTATTTGTGGTTTAGACCAACTACAAACACACTGGGAAACAACCCTATGATGACTTAGGATAGATTTTCTTAATGGTTTTATGACTTTACATGTTTTGCTGCCCTGCCCCCCTGAATGCAAAGCAGATGCTGACACCACTGCTGATAACAAATTTATTAAAAGATGGAGTTAGTTTATAAATTACTGGAACTTGACATTTCAAAATAATATTCAATTGTATATTGTGTTTAAGTTAATTTAAACTGATTTGAATTCTTCCCCCCCTTCGTTCTTTCTTTCTCCGCCATTGATTAATTTGCTAGTTGTTGATTAATTGATTTTCTGTTTATTTACTTATCATTTAGAATTATAAGCATAATATTATTTAATGTAAATATATATAGAATTGTTGAATGAATATTGTTAACATGTAGCAGAAACATATTATTGAAAAAAAGAATTAAAAAAAACTACTCTGTAACTGTAAGAATTGGTGCCTAAGGGCTGTATCCCATTTGTGCAAGGGCTTCTGCATGCATATCAGAACTTCCCCTCCCTCTCCTTGTCCCACCGCCCCACCCCCAAATCTGCCTGAGGGTTGAGGGAAAACCCAGACCAGATTTGGGGGTTGAGAGGAGAAGAGTAAGTTCCATGGCACAAGCAAAAAGTCCTTGTACAAATGGCTGTGTAATCCAATTTTTTTGGATACAACCCTAAGGGTTGTATTCAAGACCTACTCAGAGCAGACCATTAAAATTAATGAACCTAAATTAGCCATGTCTATTAACTTCAGTGGGGCTACTCTAAGTAGCACTAACATTGAACACCACCCAAAGTTTGGTTATTTTCATCACCTCATCTCCTTTTCCTTTTCCTTCTTTTTTTTACATTTCAGGCCTGTTAGCAGGGACAGTCTTGATTTTATTGATCTTATATAAGCCGCTCTGTGAGATTTTTTGACTAAAAAAACTGCTTTAAATAAATAAATAAGCTGCACATGTAAGAGTTGTGGTTTTGAGACTTCTCTCACAGTGTTGATCCCCACTGCATCCAGCTGTAAATGTGTACTAGTCCTTTGGACTGGGGAAGTAAAAATGGTTTGGCATGGAACTGACCACACCTTTATTTATTTATTTGTTTATTTATTTATTTATTTATTTATTTATCGAATTGGTTAGCTGTTGTGTAATGGATGGTGTGGTGGGCTTCAGCTAGGGAGATGTGGGTTCAAATACTTACAAAACCATGAAGCTGATTACCTTGGCCTAGTCATCAGAAGACCTTGGCCAGTCATCACTTCTCAGCCTAATCCTCCTCTGAAAATTGTTGGTGGGCTGAAAGGGGGAAACCCAGGTTGGCCACCTTGAAAAATAAGCAACTAAAGAACAAAATGGAACATCTCAATGATACTAGGCTAGAGATGTGAAGGTCCAGAAAAAAACCAGGAAAAGTCTGGAAAAAAGCCCTGTTTGTTTGTTTCCCCATTTTTTTGGAAAAACAAAATTAAAGAAAATTTTGAGAAAAATATGTGCCCCCACCCCATTTTTCCATTTTCCCCAGGCCCTCACATCTCTACTCTAGACTCAGAAGATCCTGAACAAATATAACTTCAAATAAATTCATGTATCTTTTTTTCTTCCCTTCTACAGAAACTACATATTACATGAAAAGCTATGTATATGAAAGGCATTGAAGGAAAAGCACATAGTGATAGGTTGAAAATGAAGGTACTTTACCTACCCAGTTGATATGAGTGATGTGATAATCTGAAAGGAACTCTAAAAATATTTCTTTAAAGAAAGAAAGAAAGAAAGAAAGAAAGAAAGAAAGAAAGAAAGAAAGAAAGAAAGAAAGAAAGAAAGAAAGAAAGAAAGAACGAACCCATCTTTGGCTGACATCACCACGAGTCTAAACCATATTGAAAAGAAATGACCAGCCTACTGCCAGAGGATACTGTGGAATCCCAGGGCTCAGATGAGCTTGAATGCAAAATCTGTTACAACCGCTATAACTTAAGACAGAGAAAACCTAAAGTACTGGAATGTTGCCACAGAGTATGTGCCAAATGCCTCTGCAAGATCATAGACTTTGGAGATTCTCCTCAGGGAGTCATTGTCTGCCCGTTCTGTAGGTTTGAAACGTGCCTGCCCGACGATGAGGTCAGTAGTCTTCCTGATGACAACAATATCATTGTAAATTTGGCTTATGGAGGAAAGGTGAAGAAGTGCCTATCAGACAATCCTACAGAGCTCTTACTGACTCCCAAAAGGTTGGCTTCTCTTGTTAGTCCTTCCCACACTTCCTCCAACTGTCTGGTTATAACTATTATGGAAGTGCAAAGAGAGAGCCCTCCAACCCTGAACTCAACCCCAGTTGTGGAATTCTACAGGCCCACAAGCTTTGACTCTGTTGCATCTGTGCCCCACAACTGGACAGTATGGAACTGCACATCCTTGCTCTTCCAGACTTCAATTCGCATTCTAGTTTGGTTGCTAGGCTTGCTATATTTTAGTTCCTTGCCTTTAGGGATCTACTTACTGGTATCAAAGAAAGTCACTCTTGGGGTAGTCTTTGTCAGTCTTGTTCCCTCGAGTCTTGTTATTCTCATGGTTTATGGCTTTTGCCAGTGTATATGTCATGAGTTTCTGGACTGTATGTCTTCTTAATAGCAATTGCAATGAAACATATGAATTTGCCATAGATGTAGCATAGTTAACTTGCATTTATCTTTTGTATTTTTATTTTAGTCATCAAACAAAATAGGAGTGCTGACCAGTTTTGTGGTCTTTTTATTATTTTACCGGGTAATTGAATGGTTGTTTTCTTCTGCTCTATCCTGTTTTATCAATGAACAACAAAAAAAACTTTTTTAAAAAAAGTCTAAGCAATAGAAAGAGGGTGAAGCAAACAACTGTCTAGTTGCCTGATCCTACATTACAGTAACACTTTCATTTCCGATGGATTGTTCATACAGTTGAGTTTATTTGGAACCATTTCAGAAGAAATGCCTGTTATATTCTAAAACTGTCATTTCCACTGGTGGTGAGTAAAATTGTTCTGGGATTTAATCAGCTGAGACCCTGTTTTGCACAAGTCCCACTGAAGAACAGAGATCTAGCAGGATAATGGGATATTTCACTGGTGTGTCACAAGTTTCCCAGTGTATTATGCCTCTAGTTTTTAAGATGCACAAAGAAAACAGGTGAAAGGATGTGGGAGCAGATGATTGTTTTTTCCTTGTCAAAAAAAAAATCCAGCTGCATCCTGATGCATCTGTTTCACATGTGTCAGCCTGTCTAGTGTGCACTTATCATGTGTAAGGGCATATGCAATGATGCACATTTATTTTTCTGCCACTTATGAACTATTGCAGCCTTGGTGTTGTAATATGCATAGGTAAGCATAAAAAAAGGAAGAATAAACAGATAAAGGGTTGTTAAGGGCTGGAGGGGGTTAAGCTAAGCTTTCCCTAGAAAATATATTGGCACGGCTACCTACTTGACCTAATACTTTTGGACTTCTTTTTATAAACATCATGGTTTATGCTTCAAAGTCGCAATATTCAACACCCCAAAAGCAGCTCACCAAATCTCATTACAACTATTCAAAACCTCAGTTTCAGTCTTGCAAAATAGGCTTGAATTTTTTATATCCAAGTTGAATGATGTATTGAAGTGTGAAAATGCATTGAGTTAAGCTGTATAATGATGTTTGATCTATTGTTTTCTTTTAAGCAAGCTAGATTTTATGAATATTTAGAACTTTAGAAGAAACATAGTGTTGAGGATCAAATGCAACATATAGAAGGGAAAAAAGCAAGTAGTACAAAATAGATGATACAGGAAAGAGCACATATGCTTTTTTTCCCATCAAAACACAATGTATGGTTACAAAAGAAATAAAAATAAATAATTGGCATAATAATATGCCAAGACTATTGACATAATACAACTAAAGTTAGTTATGTTCATGTCACACTGATTTTAATGGGCAATTGTGGGAGATACTGAGCATACTGACCTATTTTTGATCCTTAATTTTGGCTGTACTCTATAGCACTTTTCCCCCAGGAATTGTATTTTGCAAAGCACCCAAAGCCCACCTAAAGAAGTTTTAATTTGGTCCATTACTAATGACTAACATTAAAAATAATATTTCTTAGAATTATTTATTACTGCCACTTAAAGTGCTTGTGACAAAGCATATGTAGTCAGATGAAGTGGCATGGCCAGCATCAGTAAATTACAAAGTGTAACTAATTTATGACTCAGTCAGGTATGAAAAAGTCCATTCAAGAAGAAATGTTTTATAGTGTCTGTAATGTTTGTATGATTTGCTTATGTGTGCATATATGTTACAAGAATTTATATATTTGTAGGGAATTCACATTCAAAATTGTCCAAGCTGTACTATCTCCTAATAAATGAGTTCTTGATGCCGGATGAAATGTACATAAGTGTGTACCATATCTGTACTAGTCTATGCACTGTGCTCGTAGTTATGTTTCTGTCAGTCTATGTTTAACCAGTACATTTTTTTAGAACTGCTGTTGATGTAGTACACATATTTTATGTTTTAGAATGTGTCTTAAAGCCAGTTCAAATGTTTATAATGTCTACTCAGAAATAATACTTAATATTTATAATTTATTTCAAATGTTCAAAGTCTTCACATCACCTTATGACAACTCTTTCAGGCCAGTATTATTACAATATTTATATGGCAGATTGTGGGGAATGGCCAGAAGCTGAGGAAATAGTAGCATGCCTAAGATGACCTCATTGCGTTGCTATACCAGCCCTCCTCTCATTCCCCTAAATAGTTCCTAAAACATTGTTTTTGAATATGTAACACTACCAGCATTCCTTTCTACAGACTGCATAACTCGATTTGAACAGCAGGATGAGTCCAGAGTCCTTCATTAGTGGCAGGTTGAGCTTGCCCCTTTCAGTTCACTACATCTCATGCAATGGTCCCTGGATTGTGTATATAAACAAATCTGAAGCTGGAGGTGTGTTCAAATGCCCTTATCTTGAGATACTAAAGCTAGTCTTTCTCCAGCATCGTGGATATATCTTATGTATGGGTGTGACATACATTTAGTGATATGGTATGGGAACAGAGAAAAGGTAGTGAGTTTCTTTCCTTGTACTGAGGGTGGATCTCATAAAAGGCTGATAATATGAATGATATAGAGCTAAGAATCCTTGATGTACTCTATATAATCTTAAATATTTTGCCACCTATGACTTAATAGTGTTGCCATAGTAAGCACTGCAATGCCAGCGTAATGACATACTCTGTGAAATTGCATCGAACACTTGACAGAAGCAGAGCTTGGAAGATTACTTTTAAAAAGTAATAAATTACAGTTACAATTACTTGGCCCCAAAAAGTAGTAATTACCGTTACAATTACAATTGCTCTGAAAGTAACTGATTACTTTACTTTTTCTCAAAAGTAATCACTACAATTACATTTCAGTTACTTTTAAAAAAAAATTCCTACAAGGTGCTGGCCTTGGCTGCTGCACATCTAAGAAGCCTAAAACAATATTAAAAATAAACACACACACACAGGGGGTAGTAGAATAAAAAAAATTATCCATAAGATTAACATAATGGCATAACAGAATCTCACATCCCCCCAAGCAATGAAGATACCCCAACTCTTGAAATCAAATTTTACACTTGAAATGCTTTTATAATATGCTTTTGTTTTTGTTATGTCTCAAAAGAACAAGATGCTCAAAGAGCATGTCAGACAAGGAATGTCTTTTTACAGTCATTATGTTGCCACCAGTACTGAACAGGCATTCTACTGCGGCGCTTGAAGGCATGCCTGTGTTGTGCTGCAAAAACACCGCAGCACACGTGGAAAGCCATGGAGTGATGACACTTCCCTGCTGGGAGACCTCAGGTACCTCACCAGTTCCTCCTCAGCAGTGTCCACTGCTGACTTCTTGCCCTGGGGCAGAAAGTTAAAGAAGTCATCTTCTAAGTCATCTCCTTCCTGGTCCTTATCTGAAGACTGATCACTGTCCTCATTAAGTACACCCATCTTTATTTCAGCTTTCAACAAGGCTTCCATTGTGTATCTAAGAAAGAGAGAGGATATGTTAACACATATATGTTAGGAAACCATCATCTGCTCTTCATTTCCTGATGCTTGTCATGTCCCCTGGTTCACGGTCCAGCCTGAGCCTGTGGATGATGACATGGAAGGTAGGAAGGTGACCAAGTCACCACACTCATGGGGCAGCACAGCAGACCCTTAAGGATTACCTGCAGCAACCCAAAGTTGTGATGAGGAGCCCCAGGAAGAAAAGGCCCAGCCCCTGCCTACCACCTTAAGCCCTCTGATGCCTCCCTTGAGACAACATTTCCCTTGGAGTAATCCACCCAAAGGGCTTCCCTAATGTTCTTACTTGTTGGTATGGGTGGCGGCCTGACACAATTCCAGCCAATCTAGTTTGAAGCGAGGTTGTAGGCAGGCTGCCAGAAGAAGCCTCTTGTCCTCCCAGATAGCTGCAAACCGCTTTCTTAGGGCTTCGCGCACACCTCTCAGCAGCTGAAAACAGTATGTGTACCTCTCAGGTTTGTTTTCCAGTCCTTCTAACTTGCGGTCCAGATTGCAGAGCGTTGGTAGCAAATACCCCATGAACATGCCGTTCTCTTGTTGCAGGATATCTAGGGACTGGGCTAGTGGCTCCATAATCTCTGTGTATTCCTGTACCACTTCAATCTCAGCAGCTGTGATCCTGGACAAGGAGCAGCGGTCCATTATGGCATGCATTTTTAGTGGCACAGTTGACAGGAGCTCATGTAGTTGCTTCAACGCATCAAAGGTGGAATTCCACCAGGTCTTATTCGGTACCTTCAGATACACACCACATTGCGCATGGATATACTCAGCAATCTGTGCTGACTGGTTCTGCTTGGACCACAACTTGCTGCACTTTCCCATCAAGGAACGAAACTGTTTCTTGAAAGGACCAAGAAGACTACTTTTGGAGGAGTCAGAAAGCATGGCCTCTATGTCTTGTGTTGCCACAAGGTTGAGGGTGTGGCTAGCACATCTCTGGTGTGGTGGTAAAACAAAATCCTCTCCTGAGTCTGCAGCTTCTTCCTCTGCCTCAGGTCCTGTGTCCAGGATCTCACAGATAGGCACAAACTCCACCTCCTCCTCCTCCTCCTCCTGGTTATCACCATCATCGTCACTGGTGCCTGCAGCTTCCACTGGTTCTTTGGCCATGAAAACTCTGAACGCTTTCACAAAGTTGGAGCCATTGTCTATAGTAGTGCACATAACTTTGTTGTGGATCCTGTACTGCACATGTACATCATGCAGTGCTTTTGAAAGGACATCGTATGTATGGTGCCCCTTCAGACGCTTACAAGCCAAGGCCCCGACCTCACGTTTCAGGGTAGTTGGGTTGATCCAGTGGGCTGTTACCCCAAAGTAACTCTTCTTGCCATTGGTCCAACAATCTGCAGTGGTTGCTATATATGCCACAGCACCCATTCGGTTTGCAAGAGTTTCTCTCATGTGCCATGCTCTCTTCTCAATTCTGTCTCTCAGAGTCTTGGCACATATGATAGTGAGATCTTTGGGGAGTCCAATGCGAACCAGATTAATGAATGATGGTTTGTCCACAGTCTGAAGTGGTAATGTCTCCTCTACAATGAAATCAATGATTCTCCTGTCGAGATTACTCTGGGTGACAGGCTCCCTGCCAGATCCCCACCTCTCAAGGGTTGTCTGCTGCTGCTTCAGCATTTTGGGAGGAGGGGTGTCATGCATTGGTTCAGGAAGGCCACGTCTCCTTGCCTTTATTGCTTCTTCAATTGCTCTCAGCTTCTCAGGGTGTGCCCTCTGAGGAAGAAGAACAAAGCATGAATCCAAGAAAAAATGGAAGAGGAACTTCACAATTTAAACATAAATAGACAATGGACACTCTTTGAGGACCAGCATGACAAAGGCTTACCTCAAAATGTTTCTTCACATTGGATGAGGAGGAAACAGCTGATCTCAGATTTTTGATCCTTGGAAGGCAGTAATTGCATCGTACAACAACATTTTTCCCACTCTGGCTCACAAATGTACAAGATTTCTCAAAGCCAAACCATGGTACTTGCTGTTCTGCAGATGCGGCTGTGGGCAACTGGCACTGCTTCATGCCCTCCTCCTCCTCATGCACAGGGCCTCCTTTCTGAACCTCACTTTCTAGTTTTGCCTCCTCAGGATCAACAAGCTGTGACTCAAGTGGCCGCACTAACTGACTGCTGCTCTCAGCAGCAAAACCTGCAACAGGTGTCTCTGTAATAAACAAGAGATAATGCTCCTATATGGGTGAACTTCAGCTGTGATGTGCCCCCATCTCTTCCCCATGCTGCAAGATCCCCCAGTCAGAGTGGAAGTAAGCAGGTCGATAGCACAACTAAAAGAGATCATATTTGCATCATTTTTGCTCACTGAATAACCCTGCCTGGGCCAGTCTAACCTACTATCTCACAGGGTTGTTGTGAGAACCAAATGAGACTAGGGTTCAAATCCCCACATAGCCATGAAGCTCACTGGGTGACCTTGGGCCAGTCACTGCCTCTCAGCCTCATGAAAACCCTATTCATAGGGTCACCGTAAGTTGGAATCAACTTGAAGGCGGTACATATATTTTTTATTTTGAATATGATGATTATGATAATAAATATGCAGCATTTCAAATTAATTTTGTATGAGAAGCATTCCATGCCAAGCTTGGAAAACCAAGGATGAGGTATAAAATGTAGACAAAAATACTTTTGACAAAATGCCATTTATCTTTTATATCTATATCTATAATTAGCAATACAGCTGAATGATGTAAGTAAAGTATTTTTTCTTTCCCTTTTCTTTTTTATTAATATTTTAGTACTACTGCTAAAGTTCTGATGAAAGAATAAAGCATTCATTAGCCAAATTCAAATGATTAGAACACATCACATAAATTCCACTGAAGTTGGAGTTTTTGCCATAGAAAATGAAAAAAACATATAACCTATGATAGCCCAATAGACAATCAGAACTAATATAAAACCCTATTGCTTCTCATTTGCAAATCTTGCAAGATCTAAGGTAACTCTAGATCATGTGAGTTCAGGTGATGCATGTTATGTACATTTGTATAGATATTAGCAGAGATTGTCAACAGTCTATCTCTCTCTGGGACTGGGAATCTCTCTCTTTCTCACAGAACATGAGTTTGAGAGCTGGGGGACTGAGAGGAGGAGCTGCAGGGACCCTACTTCTCACCTCATCTCTGCCAAGAACAAAAAAATCAGCCTTAAGCCATTTATTATACGCCTAATGATTTATTATTATTATTATTATTATTACTGAGACAGTTTTTGTCCCACATACAATTCAGTCTTGTGATTAAACAGGACAAAAATACAAATAAAAAGAAAGATGGAGTTCAAATAAATATACAATAAAAAGCTAGCCGGCATTTTAAAAGGCAGGAGTGCTCTGTCTGGATAAATACAGCACACAGGTATGCATGGGAACAAGGGGGAGAGTTCAAAAAGGGGGGGGAAGGAAGAGAAGTAGGGCCTGGCCGAAGTTTCAGAAGTGCCTTGTGATTGATGGAGGGGGCGGCAACGAGGCAAGGAGAGGCAGTGGGGGGGACAGAAGGGGCCGTGGGGGGGCGGGGGGGGCAAAAATGCCATGGGGGCAGAAGGGGCCGCGGGGGGCACACACACACACACACACACACACACAAATCATTATCACTCACCTCCACAGCTCTTCGCCATTCTGCTGCTGCCTTCTCCTCCATTGTCCTTGCCCTGGCTTTTTCCTCTGGCGTCCATTTTTTCCTCTCAGACGCTAGCAGGCCCTGCCTATTCACCTCTTCCCTCGTGCCTCCTAACACAGATCACGAGGGAAGAGAGAGTCTGCGCAGAGGTCCAATCAGTGTGAGGCACATGTCTTGTGTTAACCAATCACAGCCGGGAGCTGACTTCCCCTTGTTCCCGCCCCCAAGTAACGTCCAACCTAACGTGGAAAAGTTAAAGTTGCAGCTGAAAAGTAGGGAAATTACTAGTTGTTCTGTTACTTGCCAAATGTAATGGAATTACCCACTCGTTATTTAAAATTGTAACAAATTACAAGTAACTCGTTAAAAATAACGAGTTACTTCCAAGCTCTGGACAGAAGGCCATTCCTTAAGTGCAGTATGAAGGGATGACTTGTATGTGTAACACAACCACCAGAGATCACACACCAGAGATGGGTCTTTTGTTGCAGCTCCCATTACCTCAAACACAATTCCTCCATTATTAAATGTTTATTTTTTAAAAAATGGATTTGTGCCATTGCACTCATGCGCCATCTACCTTTGGGTGCATATCTACATACAGTAGGGCCCCACTCATATGGCGGGTTAAGTTCCGGACCCCAGCTGTACAGCGAAAACCGCTGTAAAGCGGAACTCATTGAATAGAATGGCACGTGATGCCTGAAAACCGCCGTAAAAGCGGAACAAGCGCCGTATGAGTGGGGCTTTCGTCTAATTGCGTCTAATTGAGACTGCTGTATTAGCGAATCGCTGTAAAGCGAAGGACTGTAAAGCGGGGCCCTGCTGTACCTACTTACAGGAGGTAATTTGTTTTTTTCTGCAGCAGGGTAACCTCTGCTGCTCCCCACATCCTGGACCATGAAACTATGGTTCAAAACGCAGTACTGATCCAGGTAGGCATTTGGCTCAAAAGAACAAAAACTCAGATGCCTGACATTAATCAAGTTGAAAGTTTCTGCTGTCCATTTTTAAAATGGAAAAGCCAAATAATTTTCCCCCTACATGAAACACCACTCTGGATTGGGGAGAAGGAAGTACATAGGAACATAAGAAGCTGCTATGCTGAGTCAGACCCTTGGTCCATCTAGCTCAGTATTGTCTGCACTGACTGGCAGCAGATCTCCAAGGTTTCAGGCAAGTATCTCTCCCAGCTTTACTTGGAGATGCCAGGGATTGAACCTGGGACCTTCGGCATGCAAAGCAGAGCTGCAGCCCTTCCCTGGTAGCTTCATAACTGTGGCTTCACAATTGTCATAAATGCCAGCCATTTAAAATTCTGCACAACTAGCATGTGACAGAAGAAGCCAATGGGATTCAGATGGGCTTTGCCTGCTTTCCAGTCTCTCAGCTGCCTGGTCTATTGTTCCAATGTCTTCCTGGTTTGTTTTTCAAACGTTTGTTCCTAGAGGGGCCAAGTAGAAAGGGGAAGGAAGAGCAAGGGGATGAACAAAGAAAATGGAGGACAGAAGAAAGAAGACAGAAATCAAATGGTAAGAAACAAAAATAAATAAAGCAGCAGCTTGCTTGCTTTCAAGCATTGCCTACCGTGACCTCACCAGGAAAAGAGAGATAAATGAGATATGTAGAAGAAATGTATTATTTTAAAAATACATAACAAATATTATTGGAGGAGGCTTGTGTATTTGCAATAGCAAACAAATCTCCCCATCCACACACATACATAAGTAACTGATGACAAAACTGACATGCAGTGAGATGCAGTTCCTTAAATTAGATTGGATGACCAGGTCGGTCTCTTCCTACCTCATGGCCCTATAATCCAAAAACAGCACTATACAAATTATACTCTTTAAGTACAGAAAATGGTGCACATTTTAGCTGAAAGTCTGAAAAACTGAAGGGCAGCAACCAAAGATGGATAGGAAAGATATGTAATGGTCATATACTGAATGAAAGCAGTGACCTCACTAGCCCACAGTTGATTGGGGATAGACTTTGTGGACCTGGGTTGAAAGTCTTTTATAATCTTGCTATGAGATATTTAACCTAAGATGCCAGGGTTTGGACCAGAAGCTTTGCACAGAGAGATATATAGGGAGCTGCAACTGTGTCCCTCAGTGATTAGAACAGGCCAGGATCATGGTTTCATGAATGTTCAGGCCACTTAAAGTATTGTTACTGAGGTTGCAAAGAAACCTAATCGTCTTCACACACCTCAGATGATGAAGACACGCTAGAACTGTCAGATATGTAAGCCACCAAATGAATTTTTCAAACTTCTCAGGGGAAGTTGAAGGCATGTGGTGAGATGGTCTCTGTGTCTCAAGAATAGCAAGTTTAAATTCCTGGAAAATAAGCTGTCTCATTTTCTCTGTTCTCCTGTGAGCTATGAGTAAAAAGGCTGCATTCCTGATTGCTTTTGAGCCCTATATAATGCCATGATCTGTGTTTTAGAAGGCAAAAGGAGGTATATGAATATCAATAATTATGTAAGAATAACGTATTCTACCTAGAGACTGGCAAAATTTATTTGTGGTTGTCAAAGCAGGAAAGTGTCTTTTTTAAATAATAAAAACTCACTTTCTAAGTATCTCATTTTGGAAGTGGGGTCTTTTATTGAGAGGGACAGTAGCATGATGTTGTGGAAGTTTTATCTGGGGGTGGGGACAAGGCATACATTTAATTAAATAGCTAATTAATTAAAGTAGCTTTTTCTTGTGGCCATGTATAGTGTATTCCATCAATTATGCTGGTGTAGTTTATAACAAGTTGAACAGATTTTGATGAATACAGGTGGAGAATTCCTTGCATCACATTCTTACCACATCCTTCAGCAAGGGCAATTTATTGCTTCTGTTGTAGAACAAGTGTTTTGCCTAGTATGGTATTTAAATAAAGTTACTTCAACCATTGACATTTCCTCAGTTCTATGAAGAGATTTATGGCACAGTCTCATAAAATTTGTTGATATTCAGTGACCAGTATTTGCTGCTATTTTTCTCAATATGAGACACATACATTTAAGTGTTGTTACTCTTTTTATTTAAAATGAAGTGCATTGTTTTTATGCTATATACTTATGTAGCTTTGCTCCAGCAAGTGTGTAGGTCATATTTCATATACACACACTTTATATATAAATGGATGTGCTTTTATATTTCACAGTAAAAGCAAACTTACTATGAATTATTTTGATTGTGCAAATTGAGTCAGCCACATATAGATGGGGAAGGCCCATATGAAGGCAGCAGTTTATACAATCTGCATCTCCATGTGATTCCTACTGGGTTAGAAACAACCTCATCACTTTGTGCACTCTGGCAAGAAATAGCTTGGGGACCACTATGCATCTAAACCAGGCCCCTTGACTCATAAGTTGATGCTAATATCAATTCAGAGCAGTCCTGAGGCTAACAGGCAGGTGGGGTCACCCAGAACAATCTTTAAATAATTGGAACAAAGGTGAAAGGAATTTAGAAAACAAGTAACTTTATGTTCCATTTTTACATATAAGATACATAAAAATGTTTACCCCATGCCTTTAACATAAATTAATCTATCAAAATTGCAAGAAACAAGGGCAAGCAAACTAAAAAAATCCACAGTCCTTTCAAATATATACTAAAATCAAAGTGCTGTAAGTTAAAAATGCTAACAGTGGCATGTGGCTTTGGGTAGAGAGACACACTTACTGTTCTGCTGGTTCCAGTATGTCTCCACCTCTTTTCTGAAAATGGAGGCACATGATGCTAGTCAAACCCTACCCCTTTTTTACTGTAAAACCTGGTGAGATCAGCTTGAGTGCATTTTTTAAAAAATTCAGCTTCAAACAGATTTCACAATTGATCGCCAGATCAACCTGTTGCCTCTCCAGGTATGGCCAATGGAAACACTTTGCTGTAGGCGACTAGTATACTGACAGCCCTCACGTTGACAGTTTTTGCATGCACCTACTATTTTTTAAATTTCTGATTACATTTATAGTCCACCTTTCCTTCGGGGAGCTCAAGACAGCATACATGGTTCTACCCAACATTTTATCCTCATAACATATCTGTGAAAACGGTAAGGCTGAGAGATATTGATGGACCAGTTCCTCCCAACAAGTTTCATTGCTTGGTGGGAATTTGAGCCTGGATCTCCCTGGTCCTAGTCCAATACTCTAACCACTACCCCACTTTGGCAAATAAGCATTGGCCTTCACCCTCCAGATGCCCCATGATCATTTTGCCAGTACCTGCTATTATAGTTACAAAGTTCTTTGCAACCCATCATTCTAGTTTGGCTACAGCAGATTAACAAAAGTGAATGGTACAGAAATATAACCATAGTGGCAGACTTCGGAAAGAGAGCTCTCAGCAATGGAAATCAGCAGGAGATCAAGCTGTGATCCCTTTAAATTATTTTTTTTCTGGTTGGCTGAAACATTTAATCAAACTGAAAAGGAGGGGAGAGCCTCTTGCCTCCTACCTTGACTGACTTGAGGCTTGATTGTGTAAAATTGTGGAAATCATAGGGAACTGCAGGTGGTCAATGCAACAGAAAATCAGAATCTGCTCTAGCAGGTTCAGCTGACAATTTTCAGAACACTTAGTTATTATGAGTGGCAACACGAGACATTAATTTCCTCCCCAAAGGTAAGGTTTAGGCAGGGGTCATCACTGATTGGCAGAGCATATGCTTTGCAAGCAGAAGGTCATAAGAATGCAAAAAGAGCCCTGCTGAATCAGGCCAGTGGCCCATCTAGTCCAGCATCTTGTTTTCACAGTGCCCAGCCAGATGCCTATAGGAAGCCTACAAGCAGGAGAGGAGTGCAATAGCACTTTCCCCACTTTTGTTCCCCAACAACTAGTATTCAGAGGTCCCAGATTCAACTTTTTGTAGTAGGACCAGGAGTTATCTTTACCTGAGACACTGGAAAGCTTACACTGCAAATAACAGTGTCGGGGTGGTGTGGTGGGGCACAGTGGGAAAATGAAGCAGAGAGAAGAGTTAGCCTCCTTCCCCTTGTGCTGCAGTTTAGCTCAGCAATTTAAAAACAGGAGAATCTGAAGCAAGGGATTCAAAGATATTTTTAATGTCAGTTCAGTCTGACCCCATCAGAGTACAGGACTGGGTGGACCAAACAGCATCATCCGTGAGAAGGGCCCATTGGTTTCATAAGTCCTACAAGGAATTAAATGCATCTGCCTATCTAGGACTGCAAAAATGAGAGCTTTGTTGAGCATCTGGAAAACAGTAAGAGCTGCAGCATTGGGGGACGACAAAACGTGTTCTGGGTGTGAATACCTGAGCATCTGGGTGCTTGCTTGCTGCTCGCTCCTCTGGGTTGCTGTCTCTTGAGACAACTGAACTCCCTAGTAAGTGCTACAAGGACTGGGACCCCCTGCCTGACCCTGACTCCAGAGAGAGGCTGCAGTCAATCTTGCAGCCTTTTGCATGAGCTCCTGGCTGAGTCTGGGGCATAAAAGCCCAGCTGTCCTTGGGTGGCGGATCTGCTGCTGGCGGGGTTGCCACCGAAGGGGCAATACCAAAGTGGATCACCCCCTGGGGAGCCCCTTAGGGAGTCCTGAGGGTGAGGGCGCTACTCCCTTCTTTTTTTAAACCAGTCTGGAGGAGATTGGTAATGGGAAGGGTATATGGCTCATGTGTAGTTCCTGCGCAGGGTGAGAGCCTGTGTAGTGAACTGAATGATAGGAGAAAGTTGCCAGATGCCTTCAGAGTTGAGAGTCTTTAACTGACAGAAGGCTGGCCCTCTCTGGGTGTGAGACTGGGGGGGAGTAGATGTGCCCCGTGTGAAAAATATTGAGTGGGTCTGACTGTTCCCAGTCCTTTCAGTGGCCTACTGGGATAATTGGTTCAAGTAGGTTTTGTTGGTGGGCTCTTGTTGGGTTCATATCAGGTATTTAGGAGAAGTCTTAGTAAGGAGGAACATGGGTGATGCCACCCCAATTTCAGTGATCGTGGATAGAGGGAGGTATAGCCATTGGGAGGTGGTGAACTACCATAGAAGACAAGGGCAAGGCTATCTATCCCTTGTTCCTCTCTCCCACTCCTCTCATGGATGAGTTCCTTGTTGCTCATCTGCTGTGCCCATTGGCCTGTGTGTGCTGTTGTTTAACGCCAGATCAGTATATAATAAGACCACACTCATCCACGATTTGATCATGGATGAAGGTGCCGATTTGGTGTGCAAAGTACCAAGACCTGGGTGAATGAGCTGGGAGGAGGTGAAATGACCCAGTTTTGCCCACCTGGATACTCAGTGCAGCACCAGCACAGGCTGCAGGGATGGGGGGGGGAGTTGCTTTGGTCTACAGAACTTCCATCTCTGTCACCAGGAAACCACTCTGTCTTGGAGCTGGCTGTGAGGGCCTGCACCTGGTGTTGTGCCAAGGAGACAGTAAGCTAGGGTTGCTGCTGGTGTACCATCCATCCTGCTGCCCGGCAGCTTCTCTGACAGAGCTGGTGGAAGCCGTCTTGGCTGTGGTATTGCAGAAGCCTGGAACGATAGTCTTGGGTGATTTCAATGTCCATGCTGAGGCTGCCTCTAGTGTTCCAGCTCGGGACTTCATGACCTCCATGACAACCATGCGGCTGTCTCAAGTCGTCACCGGCCTGACGCATAGGGCAGGGCACACCTTCGACTTGGTTTTTGCTCCAGATGGAGGAAGGGGTAGCCTGAAGATGGAGGGGGGATGGATGTCACCCCATTATCATGGTCAAACCACTTCCTAGTGAAGTTTAGACTTATGGCTCCGATCCTCCCCTGCAGGAGTGATGAAGATGGTCTGCTCCAAGAGACAAATGGAATCCACTGGATTCCAGAATGGCCTGGGGGAATTCCCAGTTGATAGAGCAGGTGACCCTGTTGAAGCCCTTGTCACGCTGTGGGCCAGCAAGGTGCGTCGGGCTGTTGACACTGTTGCCCCCGATCACCCACTCTGGCATTGTGGAGCCCGGTTTGCACCGTGGTTCACCAGTGAGCTAAGGGTAATGAAACAGGCTGGATGATGGCTAGAGTACAAGTGGTGAAAGACATGCTGTGAGGCTGATCAGGCACAAGTAAAACATCATAACCGTGCCTACTGTGCGGCGGTGAGGGCGGTGAAAAAGGCCCACTTCTCTGCCACTGTCGCATCCTCAAGTAGCTATCCCGTGGAGCTTTTCCGTATTGTCAGGGGTCTATCAACTCCAGGAAATGGAGCTTTAGACCCTTCGGTGGTCCACTGTGAATTTTTGCAAGGCACTTTGAGGGTAAAGTTGCTTGCCTCATCCACATCTTCTGTAGTCCCCAATGAGGTATCCAGTGCAACGTCTGCTGCAACTTCTTGGGAATGGTTTCAGTTGATGCAGCCTGATGACATAGACAAGGTGCTTGCGATGTTGCAGCCAGCAATGTGTCCTCTCGACCGTTGCCCTTCTTGGCTTATTGAAGCTTGCCGAGGGGGTTTGACCGAGTGGATCCAGGGTGTGGTCAAAGCATCATTGCGGGAGGGAGTGGTTCCAGCTGCCCTGAAAGTGGTGGTGATTCGACCACTCCTGAAAAAGCCCACCCTGGACCATTGGTTTGCAACAACTACTGCCCTGTTGCAAATACCCCCTTCTTAGGGAAGATGATTGAGAGGATTGTGGCGCAGCAATTGCAAGTACTCTTGGATGAAATAGATTATCTTGACGCATTCCAGTCTCGGGTCAGGGCTGGTTATAGGACTGAATCGGCCTTGGTTGCCCTGCTGGATGACCTTTTTCAGGAGAAGGACAAGGGGAGTGCAACCCTGTTATTCTTACTTGATCTCTCAGCGGCTTTTGATACCATTGACCATTGTATCCTTCTGGGTCGACTTGGTGAGATGGGTATTGGAGGCACTGTTTTACAGTGGTTCCGATCCTATCTCCAAGGTCGTTTTCAGAGAATAGCATTGGGAGATTGTCTTTCAGCCCCCTGGCAGTTGTTCTGTGGGGTGCCGCAGGGTACAATCTTGTCTCCCATGTTGTTTAACATCTATATGAAGCTCTTGGGAGTGGTCATCAGGAGATTTGGTGCAAGGTGTTAGCAGTACTCTGATGATACCCAGCTCTATTTCTCTGTAGCATCTGAATCAGGAGAGGCCATGCAAGAGCTGGACCGGTACCTGGACTCTGTGGTGGGCTGGATGAGGGCCAATAAACTGACTCTCAATCCTAGCAAGATGGAGACAATGTGGATTGGTGGTTCCCGAGTTCAGATAATTGGTCAGTTGCCCGCTTTGGATGGGGTCACATTCCCTCTGAAAGAGCAGGTCCGTAGTCTGTGGATGCTCCTGGATCCATCTTTGTTGCTAGAGGCCCAGGTGACCTCTGTGGCTAGGAGTGCCTTTCACCAGCTTTGGATGGTAAGACAGCTGCAGCCTTTTCTGGTCAGGGATAGCCTGACCACTGTTGTCCATGCACTGGTAACCTCCAGATTAGATTACTGTAGCGTGCTGTATGTGGGGCTGCCCTTGAGATTGGTCCAGAAGCTGCAGCTGGTGCAAAATGCAGTGGCAAGACTGCTCACTGGAGCAGGTTATTGCCAACATGTCACTCTGCTACTGAAAGAATTGCACTGGCTGCCCATTAGCTACCGGGCTAAGTTCAAGGTTCTAGTTTTGGTGTTTAAAGCTGTATATAGCTTGGGACCAGGTTACCTGAAAGACTGTCTTATCCCTTATATACACACTCGATCGCTGCGCTCTGCAGGTGAGGGCCTCCTGCAGATACCATCTTATCAGGAGTTCTGTTCTGCACAACATAGGAAATGGACCTTTAGTGTAGTGGCACCTACACTTTGGAATTCCCTCCCCTTAGATATTAGACAAGAACCATCTCTGTTACATTTTTGGTGCCCACTGAAGACCTTCCTCTTTCAATAAGCCTTTTAAGTAGAGACCTTATCTGTATCTGTGTTGGAACTGCTTTTTAGTATATTTTTAAACCATCTCTCTTTTTAATGTTTTTATAGCTTTTTAAAAAATAAGTAAAAATATGTTTTGTTTATTAAATATTAATATGTTTTTAATGGTTGTGTTTTAATATATTTTGAAGTCTGTTTTTATGATGTTTTAAAGTGTTTTTGGTGCTTTTGTTTGCCGCCCTAGGCTCCTACTGGGAGAAAGGGTGGGATATAAATCACATCAAATCAAATCAATACATCAATAATACATGATGGGTTGTCTGTATTCCAATTAGCAGGCCCGGTCATAACAATGTTATTACTCCATTTATATGCCACTTCTCTTCCAAGGAGTTCAAGGTGACACATGATTCTCCTCCCCATTTTGTCCTCTCAACAACCCTGTGAGTTGGGCTAGGCTGAGAGACAGTGACTATCCCATGGCCACCTTCTAAGCTTCATGGCCAACTGGGAATCTGAGATCTGGCATTTTGGGTCCCTGCCAGTCCAACACTCTAACCCAGTGATTCTCAAACGGTGCGCCCAGGCACACTGGTGCGCCCTAAGAGGTGGCTAATATTATGAAAGTATATTTTAAAAATGAGAAGAAGCCCATTTGTATAGGGTAATAGTTTTCTATAGTTTGTTATTTTTATTCATCGTTTAAAATATATTAATATATTTTTAATTTTGTACACGAAGTGCGCCAGAAAATTTTTATGTTTTACAGTGCGCCGTGAACCAAAAAAGCTTGAGAAGCACTGCTCTAACCACTACACCACACTGACTGTTGGACAACAGCCCTAATCTAAGGGCTTTTAGACACATTTCTCCTCACAATCCAGTGCACACAATTATGAAATCTGGGGTTTAAACTTGTAGAGCTCAGTACTGGTTTTTGGCCATTCTGTATTACACCTTGGCCGTTGTTTCAAGACGTGTTGCTCCAGGTTGCTAGGGAGCAAACTACATATTACGCAATGCATAGGGTGCAGCTCTTGTTTTCCTTTAATTACATGGTCAAGGGGTGATTGTTACTGGGATTGCAATGCACAGGGAGGGAGGTTTATCCCTTCTTTTCCCAGCCAGCAACTACCCCCCCAAAAAAATTGGAGTGTATCAACACGAACCTTTTTCCCAAGCCTTGTAACTATGCAGAGGGACTGGTTTTTCAGTGGGTCACTGTTAAGGAAGGAGAGGACAAGCCTCATCCCCCTGTGTACTGCAGTCCTGATAATGATTGCCCCCCAATGCCTATAATTCATTAAAGAAAAATTAGATACAGCTGCATGCTGTGTGTTAAACATAACATGTAGTTCAGTCCTAAGCAGAGGTAAACAGTAATCCATGAGGAATTCAAGTGTTTAACAATTGTCTGTCTGAACAATTTTTTTTAAAAAAAATCAACAATTTATATATTAAATCTTTTACACTAGTGATCCTGTTCAGAGTTGAGCTGTATTGACTTTGATAGTTCATCACTGCAGATGTCTAATTGCCATTACGCATAAACTGATTTTCATAAATTCAACATTTTATTTCTAAACTCTTCTAATATTGCATAAGCTTTTCATAAATGTTAGCTGCTGTTGACATCAGATTCAGCAAATATATTTAGCACAATACACTAATGTGTTGGCGGTAAGCTGCTTAATGAGTCTTAAGGGAGCTTTCTTTGATTTGTTTTAAACTGCAGCCACAATGAAGAGAACAATTAGCTTTCAAAGATATGAGATACTATAGTACTTGCATGTTCCTTGCTGTTTTAGCACAGCAATATAGCCCTTGCAATTTAATATATAACAGCTGAAAATGCTAAAGATACAGTAAAACTAACCTATGCCCATTGCTTTCTAGTACATTGGGCAAGCAAATGTATATGGTCTCTTCGGTTTGCAAGATGAAATCAGCCATCCTTCCATCCTTTTCATTTAGGGGAGTCAAGCAAGTTGACATACAAACATAGGAAGCTGCCTTATACTAAGTGGAATTATTTGGCCAAACAGCTCAGTATTCTCTACACACACTGGCAGCAGCTCTCCAGGATTTCAGACAGGAGTCACTCCCAATCCTAGCCAAAGATGCCAGAGATTGCATGCCTGCCCCTGGTGGTATGAAAGTAATTGAATTGGTATTTTGGAGAACCATCAAAATAAGTCATTGTTTTAAATCTCAGTTATTGTAAATTGATCCTGACTGTGTGGTAGTTATGGAAAGGCAACCATGTAGACTCGAGGGTTGTGAGAAGGACAGTGGCACCATGGTGAGGCACCAGCTTTACTTGCACAAGGTCATTTATGGCAACACAGGGACATCCTCCGTAATGCTAGTCCTATGGAAGCCCAAAGGGAGACATTGGCAATCTTTCTTGACTGGAAGCAGCCTTCCACCCTGTCCCGTAGCTGGTCCACAACCCTCTGAGGCCTCCAGCTTCCATGCCAGCCATAACTATCTCCCACTACATAACCCTATTGGGGGCAATCAGTGTGGTTTCAAGGACAGCTTGACCTCCCCCACCTATTTTCTTTGAGGAGTTATCCCATTGCCAAGGCCACCTCTGCTTAAGTTGTTTAAAATAGCACTAGTCCCAGTTACAAGGATGTTTCGTAACAAGTTATCTGAAGGAAAAGGAGGAGGCTTAACAGTATGATTTTTTATGATCCTACTTTTGCCATATGTGTCCTTCTAAAGGGTTATAAAAGATAACACTGGAGGCATTCAAGAGGCAGCTGGACGGCCTTCTGTTGGTTATGTTGTAAGCTGGATTCATGCATTGAGCAGGGGGTTGGACTCAATGGCCTTATGGGATCCTTCCAACTCTACTTTTCTATGATTCTGTGGTATTTATTTAGTCATTCATTGCAGTTTTATTCTACCTTCCTCCAAGGAGCTCAGGGTGGTGTACATGGCTTTCCCCTCACCTACCCACCCATTCCAGCCTTAGAAGAATCATGTGAGATCGATTAGACCAAGAAAGAGTGACTCTCACCGCAGGCTTGGTGGTTGAGTGAAGATCTGAATCTGGATCCCCCTGGTCTGGCATTATATTCACAACACCCAACTGGTTCTCGTGAAACAAACAATTAAGAGCTATTAGCTGAACAAAAGTCTACAGCTACAAAAACAAATGATTGCAAATTGGTGGATTCTAATTTCTAGAGGTAGAAAATTCTGGTTCCAGTTCTAGTGTTTCAGCTGTGACTTGTGGATGTTCAGGAATCATTTTAGTGCTTGAGATACCTCTCCCCTTCCTTGGGCTATCTGGATCTGCCACAAATAAAGATGAGTGTTGGACCATTGCTCCCCACCTGACCCAAACCTACCTTTTGGTTTGCAGTCTGGTTAATCATCATATTAGGAGCCTCACTGTGTGTGCATGTGTGTGTGCACTATGTGTATGCTTGTGTGTGCATTGGCTCATTTGGCTCAGTTATCTGGATCTGTTTGTTCCGTAGCCACTTTTCTGCTGTGCACCCTCATCTGAATTTGTGGCATGCTGTGTGACCAAGAATGTCTGTTCACCAGGTACAAAAGAGAATAATGATTGGCCTTGCCTTGTATCAGGAATTTGGATCAATAGCATTTTTTCAATACCATAGGATGGTTCACACCTGCATATTTATCAGTTGTCAATGGTAATATCAAGTGATGACCTCTGCATGTATGATAATAACCCATCATAGATGTAGTACTGTAGACACTTTCCATACCAAGTAGGGGAAACCTTTGACCCTTCAGATGTTGCAGAACTGCAATTCCCATCAGCCCCAGCAAGCATGGCCAATGACCAAGGATGATAGGAAGTAGTTCAGCAACATATGAAGGGCTAAAGATTCCCCAAACCTGTTCTGCACCATCAATATCACCTCAAATGCAATACTTCAAAGTAGAGCCAGTTCTCCGATCTAGCTGGCAGTCATCAAAGCCCTGCAATTTCACGTAACACATCTGTGGACATGAGTGCATGGAGGCGGAGCAGGTCCACTTAACCCCCTCCCCACGACTCCACATGTTCAGATGAAGCTGTGAACAGAGCCTCTTTGTGTACCAGCTATATTTGCATGGGCTTTATGTGTTATAGGAGTCAATCACATGAAGAGAGCCTATGTACATTCAGGTTTCACATGTGTACACTTTGTTCACAGCTTCAGATGAACACATGAAGAGCACAAGGCAACAGGAGAGATCCTGTCCCACTTCACACACCTTCATGTCCACAAACTGAGCTAAAGTGTAAAGTGATGGAGAGATGAAAAATGTGTGAACTAAGCTGTATGATTTTGTGGCCTTGTACCAGCAGCAAAGGTTTGTGTTCACTAGGTGCACATCTGCAGTGAGCAAGTACTCAACAATGATCACTACATTAAGGCTTTTGCTTTGCATACCATTCATTTTGAAAGAAATGTGTTCTTCTGTAATTGAAGACGGAGCAGTCTTTTGGCTGCTTATATACATACAGCATTCTACAGCATTTCCAGATAAGCAGGTAGCAGTGGGAACTAGATGCCTTGTGCATCTCTAAGACCGGTTTGCGTACTGAAATAAAATGTAATTTGCTTGTTTTTCAGGTTTCTTGAAGCAAGAGCTATAAGACAATGCCACTAACTTTCTCAGTCAGCTTTCATCTCAGTCATGGCTAAGTATCTCCTTGTTAGGGTTATCAGATCTCCATTTGTCAGCTGAAGACTCAGGTTTTTGGGGGTCCCCTCCGTGTCTCCGGGTGACTCACCTTAATCTCTGGACTTGCAGCTTTCATTTAAAAAAAAAATTCTAGGTTGTCTGGTTCCAGAGATATACACCAAAACTTCAGCTGACATCCCCCGCACAACTTCTTAGTTGCTCTAAGTTCTGCTCTTATCCCTGCCCTTTCAGATTCTTAGCCAATAAGAAGTCAGGGTTGTGATTGACAGGGAATTAAAGAGCCAAAAAACGATAGAATCAAATTGAATCATCTGCCTTCAAGTCGATTCCGACTTATGGCGACCCTATGAACAGGGTTTTCATGGTAAGTGGTATTCAGAGGGGGTTTACCACTGCCTCCCTCTGAGGCTGAGAGGCAGTGACTGGCCCAAGGCTCAGAAAATGTGCTTTTTCCTGCTTTTCTGAACATCTCACAGATAGAATCATAGAGTTGGAAGGGGCCTTGTAGGCCATCGAGTCCAACCCCCTGCTCACAGCAGGAAATCCACAGCTAGAGCATCTCCCGCAGGTAGCTATCCAGCCTCTGCTTGAAGACATCCAACGAAGGGGATCCCACCACCTCCCTAGGCAGTCGGTTCCATTGCTGAACTGCCCTTACTGTCAAGAAGTTCCTTCTAATGTCCAATCTGAATCTATGCTCCTGCAACTTAAAACCATTAAACCTAGTCCTACCCTCTGGGGCAGCAGAGAACAAATCTGTACCCTCCTCTTTGTGACAGCCCTTCAGGTACTTAAAGAGTGCAATCATGTCACCCCTTGAATAAGTAAGCTTTCAGTCTTTTTCTCTCTTGTGTGTAGGAGTCAGACAGCTTTAAATTTTGAAGAGGGCAGTGTTTTGCAAACTTCCCAATATGAAGCTTTAATCCAGTACTTGCTTCTCCAGAGTAAACATACCCAGAGTAAACCCCATTGAATTCAATAGGACTTCATTTTGAGTAGACATGATTAGGATTTTGCTGTACATTGATGGGACATTTGAGTGAACATAGCAAAGACTTGTGTTTGTGTTGTATATCTTTCTCTTCCCCTCCAATCATATTTTTAAAGCAATTAGGCAGGGCTTACTTAGGTATCACTGTTTTTGTTATGTAGGAAATTAATACTGATTTTATTTTTTTAATGTTCTGCAATGATCAACTGGTTTTGACAATAAACTATTATATGGGATGTATGTATTTTTACATCTCCTGTGTGGGGGTGTGTGTGGGGGGGGGAATATGTCCAACAACCCTGTGAGGTAGGATTGCAGTCTGGAAACCAAGGCAGCTCACAGCAAGAAATAAATCCCTTTAAAATCCAATAACCATAAAAACAAGTATAAACAGTTGCACAACAGCTTCAAGTGGCATTATTCTGAATTTTGGGTTGTGTGAATGAAGTTGCTTATCACTTGGGGTTGCAGTTCTGTCCCTGTTTGAGTAAGTCCCACTGAATTCATTGGGACTTGCTTCTGAATAAGTCAATATAGGATTGCACTATAAATATCTTTACAAGTTGTGTAAATAATAAACATATTTGATAGTCATGCTTATACAAATATTTCTTCATACTATGTCCCGATAAGTATCTGATTCACACTGTGGTTTACAATACTTCCCCTACATTTTCAGTGTGTCCTTTTTCCTTGGGCTGTTCATGGTTCCCCTCTGTTGTTTTCATCCTGAGGGGCACATTAAGCTGAGAGATGGTGAGTAGCCCATGGTCACCCGGGAAGCTTTACAGCTCATTTCCATTTTAAAAAAATAATTAAAACAATTTACATGCAGGCAAAGTTAATTAAGTAGATCCTCACAATATGTGTAAAGCACATCCAACTTATATTTAAAGGACATGACTTCCCCCAAAGAATCCTGTGAAGTGTAGTTTCCCCCTCACAGTTATAGTTCCCACCACCCTTAACAAACTACAGTTCCTATGATTCTGTGGTGGGAGTCATATGCTTCAAATACGTGTTGAATGTGCTTTAAATGAATGATGTGGATTTGCACTAGGTATGATGTTCATTCATTAGTGAATTAAAAAGAACAATTGTAAAATATTTTTTTTAAATGGGAAGGGCTGTAGCTCAGCGGTAGGGCATACACTTTGCATGCAAAGGTCCAAAATTCAATTTCTGGAAAAAACTATTGCCTGGAATCCTGGAGAGCCAATGCTAGTCCATGTCATCAGTACTCAGCTAGATGGCACCAAATGGCCTCAGCAGTATAAGGCAGATTCCATTGTTCTTAAAAATGGAAAGAGACCCAATGGCCACAGTGACTCTAAAATTTATTGATGTATTTTAATTACAATATTTATATACCACTTTATTGTAAAAAAAAAAGCAGTTTACAGAAAGAACTAAAACAAAAATATTTTGGCAAAAACAGTTAAAGACAGGTATTTAAAAATATTTAAAATAATAAAAACAATGAGTTAAAAATAGATAAAAAATAATAGCTTCTACATGCCTGGGAAGGCTTGCCTAAACAAAAATATTTTTAGAAGGTGCCAAAAAGAGTACAAAGAAGGCACCTGCTAATGTCAATAGGCAGGGAGTTCCAAAGTGTAGGTGCTGCCACACTAAAGGACTGGTTTCTTACAAGAGCAGAACAAGTACTATGTGGCACCTGTAAAATGGAAAGCACACCTTGAACTTGGCCTGATAGCATATCAGCAACCAGTACAGATTTCAGAACAGAGGTATTATGTGCTGATAGGGTCTCACTCATGTCGGCAATCATGCCACAGCATTCTGTACTAACTGCAGCCCCCGGGTCAGGTTGTGCTGCATGGGGATTTCTGTGACCTTGGCTGACTGGCTGCCAGGATTTTTTTAGTTTTTGTTTTTGGTTAGGAATCCTGACTGAGTTTATTGCAGCCCACAGGGGAGACAGAAAAGGGTAGAAAATCTTACTCATTACTCAGACCCCTTTCTGAAGTGAAGGGTCAAATCTGTAAAGACATTTGTATGTTGAAAGGTAGGGGCAAGGCATTCCAGACAAGGGGTTGCCAACCCTACTTGGATATGGATATGTTTGCAGAGGATCCCTAGTTTACCAACAACACAATCCAAACCATATCTACTGAGAAGTGAGTCCTGTTGAGTTCTATGTGGCTTAGAATCATAGAATCATAGAATCATAGAGTTGGAAGGGGCCTTGTAGGTCATTGAGTCCAACCCCCTGCTCACAGCAGGAAATCCACAGCTAGAGCATCTCCCGCAGATAGCTGTCCAGCCTCTGCTTGAAGACATCCAGCGAAGGGGATGCCACCTTAGTCCCTTAGTAAGTGTGTTTAGAATTGCAGCTCTTTGGGGGCATCCATCTTTACTCCTGAGTGCTCCCATCTAACATCTTCACAACCTAGGCTCCTTTCTTTCTACAATGGACTTCTGGTGACTGGCCTGGCCTGAGGGCACTTGAACACCTTTTGCCAGAAGCGAATAGGCTAGATTAAATGTTCCCTACCCAGGCTGCATCTTTTAGCTAAGATTTCTATCTTAATTTCCAATCAGATAAATGTTTTTGTATGAATTGTATGCACCAAGCAACTGTGGTTGATGTATAATGTATCATGCTTAATGACATCACTTGGACCCGCCCCGTGACATCACTTGGACCCACCCCGTGATGTCACTTGGACCTGCCCCGTGACATCACTTGGACCTGCCCCGTGACATCACTTGGACCCACCCCATGACATCACTCGGGCACACCCCCAAAATCTCAGGGTTTGGGATGTTTCTGGCAACCCTACTCCATGTCACTTGGAGATAATAATATTTATTGCTTGTCTATAAAGCCAAGGTCCAGCTGCTGTGTTGAATAGCTTTTTGTCCTTGGATTCTCTATTGTTATAAATTCTGTTGCCAGTTACATAGTGACAATAATAAGCATCAGTTCTTGAAAAATTAAGAGTATGTTTACGTCTCCTCTAACAGAAATGCAGGTTCTTTCCTACCCATTTGCCTGTTCAAAAAGGCAAGATCTAATGCAGGATATGGATAATGTTTGTGTTATGCATATGCAGAGTAATTCAGCAGTCTGAGCTGTATGTGCCAGTGTGTTTATTTACCTGAGAAGCAGGCTTTTACCCTGCATCTAAATCACTGAGACTTAAGACTTAGTAAAATAAGAAAAGCTACTTTATTTATAGAAATACATAGTAGATAGGAAAGTCATACCAAGTTCTAACTAACTAAGTTGGAGGCGCAGTGCCCAGACTTGGGTATTGCCCTCATGGCTCAGGAGAGAGACCAAAGACAAAGATGTCCCCTCTCTCCTCAGACAGTCAAAGAAGAAGACAAAGAAAGGAAGAGCAGGTCAGCTTCCCTGAGCATATCAGTTTACAACGTAAGGATGTTAGGTAGAGAAGAACACAAGTAGAGTTAGGCAAGCCTAGCCAGCTGGAGGATACTAAGGGCTCATCCAGATGACTGCAAAATGTGTGACACGCCTGCTATGTGTGTTCATTATTTTTCGGTCGTCCAGATGATGTCTGGCGCTGTTACGCATTTTCGCAGGTTAAATCCGCTCCTTGCAATACCGGCAAAAATGCGATTTGCTGTTTAAAATCGGGAATCATCCGCTGTGCCTTCAGGAGTTAGGATGCAATACCGCGGACTTTACAGCTGATGGGCGGTTCTTGGGTGTTTCCCCTTGCCCCTTCTCCTCATTCCAGCCAATCATGTATCTGCACTTTTGCGCATGTGCGAGAATAAGTCCGGAAAAATTGAACCAATCATTGCAGTGGTGGGGTGTTGGGGGGGGTCTGCAACTACTGCGCAGATGCATTTTATTTTTTGCCAGCCTGCAAACTGGGCGGCCGGTCTGGGTGAGATCTGCAATGCACAGCAAGTGAGAAAGGGGGGCTGGTCGGTTTCAGCCTGCCTCCCAAAGCCTTGTCAATTTCATTCTACTTGCTGGGGTTTTTGCTTCAAATCAGAAAAGCATACATTTGTTTAAGTGTAATATCGCAAATGCAAACAAGAAAAGAGCTTCTGGTCGGTTTCAAGCCTGCTCCGGAAAGCTTTGTCAATTTCATTCCGGTGGGAAGGAAAGGGAGAAGGAGGAGGAGGGACATGTTTCTTGCTTTTTTGGAGAAATAAGTGCATTGCCAGTGTGTGTATCTCCTTAAATATCAATAAAGGCAGAAAAGCATACATTCGTTTAAGTGTAATATCGCAAATGCAAACAAGAAAAGGGTGTCAATTTCATTCTCCGTGGGAAGGCAGGCGTGAAACCAACCAGCAGCCTTTCCTTCCAGGGGAGAACTCCTTTACAGCCATATTGTGCTTCTTTGCAAAGGGGGAGAGGAGCATACATAATTTTTTTGCTGACCAATTGTGTCATGGCCCCGTCAGAGGACTCCTCAGATGAGGACGACTCGGGAGTAACAGCAGCAGACCCAGGAGCAGCAGGAGACACGGAGGAGCCTCCTGAGAATCCAGCTCCTTCTGCCCCTCAGCTGCAGAGCACCCCAGGGACAGCAGAGGCCCTGCAGCCAGACACAGACAGTGAACAGGATACTCCCCCCTCACCTGCAGAACGTAGACAGCAGAAGGTCAGGCAGAAGAGAGGCAGGCCTGTCTCCTTAAGGCCCAAACGCTGAGGGCTCACACCTGCTGTCCATCCTGCTCTTTATAAGGCACACCTTGGCTGCAGCTTGTTGCTGACTGCAACGTCAGGCGTGGCTTTGTGTAGACCTAGTTTCCCTGCAGTATCTCTTTGACTGACCTCCTTGGCAATTGATCCCGGACCTCCACTGACCTCGCTTCTGGACTTCTGACTCGGCAAGTACGCTTTGGATAGGCCTGGCAGATTTACAACCCGACTGCTGGCTAAGGACTTTCCTTCCCTGCCAAAGACCCAGGAATTTCCAGCCCCCCCTGACACTGCTGATGCAGTGTAGAGCTGACAAATTGGTTGATAGGGGGAGGTTTTAGAGGCGGAGCTTGGAAAAAGCAAAAAGAATGCAGGGGTCTTACCGCTGCGTGTGTGGGTGCAAAAAAGCATTTTTTTAATTGGGAAAGAGCGAACTAAAAGGCAAAGTGAGGACTATCAGATGACAAACCGAATATGGAAACCATGGATTATCCTGCTCCGTTTGGATAAGCCCTAACTCTATCTTTTTTCTGGAATGCAAACAAAAGAACCCAAACAGGAGTTGCTCTTGCCAGACCTCCAACAGTTTGTAACTCTGATTTAATAAGGGGACATCTCCACTAGTGGTTAAATGTCTCTCCTCTTTTAAACTCCTTTTAAAAATAAATTATATCATGTGTACAGGAGCTAAATGGGTGTTTTTTTTTAAAAAGGGCAAGACCAATTAATTTTCTTTCCTTATTTTTGACAGATATGACATGTATACAGCTTTTCTGCCAAATTCCTCAAGATGCTTCATAGTTTAAAATAGTGACTGGCTGAGCCAGACAAAATCCGCTTACATTGAGCTAAGGTGGGGTGTTGGAGAAGGCAGAAGTGGCCCTCCACCTCCACCCAGCTCTCTCGGCTAAACCAACCTCCCCCTTCTGCACGCTGAATGTATGGGCAGGTGAGAGGCCCACCAATCAGCAAAAAGCCCCAAAATGGGATGTTCTAAGTGCAGAGAGGGGTTTGGCTGAGCTGGCCCAGGATCTAGGGAGTCCTGAGCTGGTCTCACTGCTGTTGTGCCATGGCATTGAGCCTGAGCAGAAGCTGGTGCAGCAACCAGCTCCAGATTGGGCCCAATCATCCTTCCCTACCATCATCCAAACATCCAGTTTAGATTACTGTAATGCGCTCTACGTGGGGCTGCCTTTGAAGACTGTTCGGAAACTTCAATTAGTACAACGAGTGGCAGCTAGGATACTAACTGGGGCTGGCTACAGGGATCATACAACTCCCTTGTTGCATAAGCTCCACTGGCTGCCAGTTTGTTTCCAGGCACAATTCAAAGTGCTGGTTTTGACCTATAAAGCCCTACACGGCTTAGGCCCAGGCTATTTATCAGACCGTATCTCCCTATATGAGCCTACCTGGGCCCTGAGATCTTCAGGAGAGGCCCACCTCTCAGTCCCACCACTGTCACAAGACGCGAGATAGGACCTTTTCAGCGGCTGCCCCTAGGGTTTGGAACTCCCGAGGGAGGCAAGCATGGCCCCCTCTTTACTGTCCTTTCATCAACAGGTGAAGACTTATTTATTCCAGCAGGCTTTTGGAGTAGAAGTTGTTTAAGACAGGACTTCTAGAGGTATCCCGTATTGTTTTATTGTTGATTATATTCTTAAATTGGTTTTAGGTATTTTTAGGTGATGTTTAATTGTTTTAATGCTGTAATGAGTTTAATTCTATTTTAAATGTAGATTTTTATATGTCCAAATTATATGTACCCATTTTTAGTTGTAAGCCGCCCTGAGTTCCAGTTTTGGAAAAAGGGCCGGGTATAAATAAAGATAATAATAATAAATAATCTTCTGCCATGGCCGCTATGAGAGGAAGTGCTATGGATGCTGCCCTACCACTTCACAAAACCCTGCTGACTAGAGTGGGGAGTCTGGATTGTGCCCTTAGGCTGCAGTCCTAACCCTACTTACCTGGGCGTGAGACTCTTTGAATTGTATAGGGTTGCACTGTCACAGTTTAAGGCAAAAAGGAAAGAGATAGGGAGGAAAGAAGAAAATGAGCAACTTTCAGGTACCATGGCCATGGCAAGAAGACAGTCTGGGAAGGGGCCAAGTGGCAAAAGGTCTTGGCCAGACTCATGGCACAGATCTCCCTCTCTCTGTTCTCCTTCTGCTGCAGCAGCTGTGGAATAGCTGTGAGTGGAGACAGTTTTGAGAGCAGAGGAGCTATTACATATAATGGGACGTGTAAAAATGGTGTAGTTGGTGGGTGGCAACAAGGCTAGAGTATCTAGTTAGCTCAGTCTAGTGTCCCAAACTGATATCAATCCTAGTTAGTTCCTTGATGGGTATACAAAAGAAGAGTTTAAAGTCTGAAAAAAACTGAAAAAGAACTGTGGGATTGATTGTTAACTCAACATGTCTCATAGCTTTAGCTGCAACCTAAAATTGAAATATATGTTGGACTAGCGTGAAGACTTTGGGGTTCCCAGGGAATGGACCACCCATAAGCTCCCACCCCAAATATCCTGTTGCCTTTCCTTGTTGTGTAGGCGTGTGGATAGCTTCCAATTCAAAGTGTCCAGGTCTCTTGGTATACTATCAGACATGCTCATAGATCAAGCCAACTTGAAGTATAACAAAGCATAACACAGTTTTCAAAGCAGAAAACTTTCTAGCTTCACATTTCACATCTAACTTCATTCTGAGCACAAAGGAGAGCTATCCTAACAACTAAGTTAGCTTCAAAAATGCCTGCCATAGGCTGGTGTTAGCCTGGTCCCAAACCATATGGGCATTAAAGGTTACCTAAAGGACCACCTTTATCCATATGTTCCTGCCCATGGGGTAAAGTCAGCTCCTGATCGCGTGTCCATCTGCAAGATCAGTTCAGCTGGTGGGCTCTTTTCAGAGGTGGGCTCAATTTATGGAACTCCCTTTCAAATGTAATACACTTGGTCCGTACACTGCAGACCTTAAAAATGTTTCTGTTCCAAGCTGCCCTTCCCTGAAGTCTCTTTTGTGCTGTTGGCTTTTTGTGATTTGGAGCTGTTTTAATTTATTTAATTAAAATCCTTATGTCAGGGTTGCTAATGTGGTGCCTGAGAATGCCAATGTGTACCCACTAGTACCTTCTATGATGCCCGCGAAAGGTCTTGGTATATATCCTCTCAGAAATCCACAGTGCATGAGAGACTCTTCCTGCTCAGGTCCAGTTTGCACTGGCTCAGCCTTTCCCATGTTTCACAAGTCCCCATAAACATGCTCACATTTCATTGGATTCCATCCCTTCTCTTTTGAAGAGAGGAGAGGTACAAAGAGCTTCTCAATGTGAACAAGCATGGTGGTGGCTGATGTAGAGTCCTTTCTCCCACTGATGAGGGGGCATGCCCACACTTTCAGGGTCCTGTCTCTCTTCTCCTTTAGCTGTGCAGCGGCTTTGTGTTATCATACACGCACATGCACAAGGCAGCCATTTTGTGATTTACACCTGCAGCACTTTCTCCAAATGTGCCCATCTACCCACCCCAGCTGTGACATTGTTTAGATCTATGATGTCAAATTGCTCTTTCAAAGTAATGCATGCCAATTTGATATATCTAAGTGTATTTCCCCCCCTCTTGTACTTTGTGAGAGCTTTGCCCTGACAGGCTGCCTATAAATTTTAGAGTTTTGCCCTGAAAGGCTGCCGCCCTGGGCTCCTACTGGGAAGAAGGGCAGGATATAAATCAAATAATAAACAAATAAATAAAATACTTTAAATAAATTAATAAACAATCAGCCATGCTCACTTAGCCCACATCTTTCTTTAATCCTCATCTCCACGTTTGATATGTATCTGCAGAATCAGCTTTCTTTTTTAACAGCATGAGGTAGCATCTGAGGCAATACCCACACTCTCAAGTTCTGGTCTGAAATAAATTTAACTGCATGACTTCCCAGAAAGAGCCTATGAAGATCCCTGGTTCCTTCATAGCACCACAATTCCTGTGGTTGCTTGGCTGATGATTGTGACAGTTTAAGGGACTAGTCGAAATATGTAGGGTCTACAGTATCCTAAATGGAAAACAGGGCTGCTGAATCATGCTAAACTGGATTTTGTTTGCAATCTTGTACACACATCTCCCATTGGGAGTAAGACCTATTGAACTTAACAGCACTTTTCAGCACAGATACACACAACTGCACAGTTAGACAGACTTTGTAAAATGCAACAAGTGAACTGGATTTTTCAATGCAGATATTTACTTTTCTGCAAGCCTTAAGCCTTAGAAAGAGCTTATTGGATGTTGCAAACAAAGATTTCCTGGCTGTTCTTTGCTTTATTCATTGACGAAGGGCACCAGCAGGATAGTTCACAGAGAGCTTTTGACAGCTGGCTGCTTCAGTCAGATCTCCTAAGGAAACTCTTTCAGCTTTTGCATGTGTACCATGCAATGCAGTCCTATACATTGGGGTGGGGAACTAGCCTGTGGGCCAAAACAAGCCCATGAAGCCTTTCTGAGTGACCTGCCAGCCCCATAACATACTTCCTGATGACATCAGCAACAGCAGCAGGGGTGGCCACACTGATGCTGGAGAACAAAAACACCGCACAGAGCCCATCAGGGGTGATAGCAACAGGAACAGTATGAATGGCATTCAAATAAACAAACCACACAGAGTTTGGCAGAGTTAAAGCTCTCTTCACAGCTCCTGGCCTTCCAGTTCCAGTCAGTACCTGTAAAGCACTGCCTGGTTCTTCAGTAGCAATTGTCTTGGGAGTTCAATTGAAATCAATAGGATTTAATTTCCAAGTGCAAGAGGACACTACAGCCTCCACTTAACTAAGCCCGTCGGGCAAAACTGAGCATGCTTCCTTTTGCTAGTTTGAAGAATTTTGGTCTGTGTTAGCCACACATTTTTTTAAAAAAGTCTTACTCTGTTCCATTGTATTATTCTCCACTTTTTAAAAGTAGAAATATTGCTAAATGATGGAAAGAAGTGCCTCTACTAAAGACGTTTTTAAAGGCCATCTAGGGCTTGCTCTGCAGATGGATAAGGAGTTGAAGAGTAAAAGTAATAAATAATACTTAGCATTTATATAGTGTGCTAGAGTATGCTAAATACTTCACAGATCTCAGTAATCTGCACAACCACCATGTAAAGTTGGTTCACTATTATTACTGAGGTGGAGAGAAACTGACTTGCCTAAGACAACCTAATGGACTTATATTTTATTTATTTGAGAAATTATTATTATTATTATTAATAATAATAATAATAATTGTATTTGTATACAACTGTATTTGTTTTTAGTATTGTATTTGTTTTTAGTTACTGTAAACCTCCCAGAGAGCTTCGGCTATGGGGCGGTATACAAGTATAATAAATAAAATAAAATAATAAAAGACATTTATATACTGCTTTTCAGGCGGACCAACAAAGCAGGTTACATAAGATTATTACAACAATAAAGGTTTTTTTAAAAGTTACAATAAAATGGAAAGAATCTGTTACTGCTTCTTCTCCTCTCCCCTCTGGTCAAGATGCAGACACTCCTGTGATGACATGTTGGGGGAGGGAGGGTCCACTGTGGCAGCTGGATGGTGACAGTTCCTCTGCTTCTTCTCCTCTCCCCTTGGGTTAAGATGTATACATTGTTTTTCAATTTAAAATAATTTTCCAAAACGCATCACAACAAGTTGTCGAAACCTATAGTCAAATTAAAGTCAAGGAGCCGCAGGGGCCGACAGGTGAGAGCAAAATAGCAAAATGCTATTAAAACAAGCAGGTAAGCAGAAAAAAACACCTTAAAGCATTACTTTTGATGGATAAACAGAGTGTCTCTGTTCTGGCACCTAAAACAAAGTAAGCAGTGAGATTCAAACCAGAAATCCTGGTTTAGGCTCTTAGGCTGCAACTTTACCTGGGAGCAGAGATGTGCAGGAAATTTGTTGGGCCTAATTTGCACTTCCTGAACCAATACACAAACTGAAACCTAGATAGCCTTCAAAATGTGCACTTCTCCAAATTTTGCGATACAGTCCTCCAGCCTAAAAGTCTCTTTAAAAAAAACAACATTAGGGAAATGTGCATACACAAACCCAAAATGTTTATATTATTTAAAACAATCCACAAAAATGAATTGCAGTAGGGAAAATGTTGCAAAATGTGTATTTTAGGGGAAATGCATATAAATTAATAAAATTAAAATTGACAGATTTGTCTGTCCCTACATGTAAGTACCATTGAACTCAGTTAAGCATATTTTTGAGTAGATATGTATAGGATTGCACTATTAATCACTGTCACTAACTGTCTGTATTCTACCAGTGCTGAAGAGGCTTTTCCTGATATGAAAATAAAATGGTAGCTAAAACTTCATCATTGAATTTCTGCCTGGTGCAATTGCTGACACAGGAGCCTATCCAGAAAAAAAATGGCAATCCTTTTCTTTCTTTCTATTCTTTTTATATGCTTGCCTTTCAACCAGGGACAAGAATGAATGTTGGCAAGCAACCTGTCACTTTTGGTAGAGGCTTGCCCATTTCACAGTGCGAGGGGGAAAGTCACTGTGACATTGTTGCTGATCAAACTTATGCAGCAGTAGTAAGAACTATCTCTGAGCAATAAGGGAAGGGACTGGGTGAACAGTCGGTTCTTATCCCTGCACATCTTTTCTGTGTTCCAGGTGATGGCAAAGGATCGTTTATCAGGCAGATACCTATAATCCCATAATAGAGCTTACATTAGTAAACTACTAGTGACCTCAGCCTCATACTTTAAACCATCCAAGAAATGTAAAAGCAGCATTTTAATCACCACCCTGGTGAAGTGGCTGAGTGCTAATTAGATTATGCCTTATGAAATTCATATTTAAGGAACACTGCCTAAAGCTGTCATTCTCTCCCTGCATGACTTCATGTCTGCCTCCTGCTTCTGTCTGTACACTCACCAGGCCCATTGCTAGGACACTGATAGTCAGGGGGCAAATGGCACAAAGGGTGCATAATTATATTTATGGAGCACATGCCCTTGGATAACAAAGCCTCAACCAAAAGCCTTTCAAAAATAGGAAATTGAGGAATATCGCATTTGATTAAAATAACAAATATTTAACTACTCCAAAGTTTTAGATTTGAAATGAAATCTTTCCATTTATTAACAGAGCATCCAGATTTTTTAAAAATAATGTTGTTTGGAAGAAGGGTGGGATACTAATGGGATACATAATTTTCAATAAAAACTGCAGCTGCAGTAGCATGTTGACTTTCTGCATAAGACATTTCCATTTGCATGGCCAGCATGGTATGTGGCAGCATTGATCACATTTGTATGGAGTTGTGCCATATTTACTCTCAACAAGAGTAAACCTTTGAGGCAGATTATTTATTTATTTATTCTATTTCTATGCCGCCTTTTGGCCAAAAGGCCCTCAAGGCGGCTCACAAAAAACACAAACACAAAATACACATCAAAAAAAGAATACAGTGCACAAAAATTTAATTAACAAAATATTAACATTGTTAAAAAAACAAGGTTCTTTATAGGCCTAAAGATAATCTGCCCCCAAATGTAGTACTGCCACTTCAAGAATTTTAGTCCTCAAGCATTGAGCAGCTGTTGCAAAGGATTTGCTCACCAACATCATCGGATTCTTCCCCGAAATCATCGTCCATAGACTTGAAGTAGAACTTGTAGTTGGACCGGTTGAGGATTATTGAATTGCGTAAGGCTGCACAGTGAGCTTCAGGGGTGCAGGGATTTGAACCTGGGTCTTTTAATGTCCAATACTCAAATGACCTGTTGCCCTGCAGATGTTTTGGACTAGAACTAGAACATCAGCCTCAGCCAGCTTGGCCAGCAAAACCTGGTCTTAGCCTGTAACAGGATGCTCTGATACCTGCACTGAAGCACCTACTTTAAGGATTTCTAAGTGCTAGTCAGACAGTTCTGTTTATTTTACTTCAAAAAGCAATGTCTCTTTCTGTACCTCTTCCTTTTGTGACTTAAACTCTTCCAGATGATCTGTTTCTTGAGCAGAGTGATTAACAAATCTGTCAGTTATGTTTTCTCATTGTTCCAGTCATGACTTCTCTACATTTTCACATCAGTTTGTGATTAAAATTTATTAGTTAATTTCTCCTATTACATGTTTGTATGCAATTTTGCCTAATATGCACATTTTTGCAAAGCACATTTTTGTAATAAAGTGCATTTTTGTATGTTGTCCCTAATGTATGCATTTTGTGCACACTTTATGCTGTTATATGGATTTCTACACACATTACTTGGTCGGAGGACAGCACTGCAAAATTTGGAGAAGTAGGAACTTTGAAGGATGGCTTCTGTATATAGCTTTGGAAAGTGCAAATTGGGTAGGTTTGTTTGCCTTTAAATGCCAACTGAAACAAATGTCTCCTCCATCCCTGCTTCAGCATTCATCCTGATCTGTTTTATAAAGTTTGCATGGAGCTTATATGATGTCTTTTGTTTAATTGAGCGTTCATTCTGATTTGTTTGCCTGGAGGTTATGTGACATCATGTCAATCATTATCCTGCATTTTCCAATAAATTTGCCCATCACTTTCCTTGCAGCAAACAGTCCCCCCAGATTATTTCATGAACACCTCCCAGCTGCGGCCAAGTCTATTCGGCTTTCATGGTGAGTTCTTTCTTGGTCCAACGTGTCATATTTTAACTATATTTACCTTTCCTTTCATATATGAATATACCATGCTTTTTGGGGGGACTTGCATGATGCACTATGTTTTGTCTTCCATGGTTCCAAGTTTGAGTTTCACCTTGGTTCTGTTTTGATTATCTCTCTATTGCCTTTTTCTGCCTTTCTTTTTGTTATGGAATCTCTCTCATTCTGTCTTTGAAAATAATAAAAGCTGGAAAAAGTCCCCCCAAATTATTATTATTTAAGCGAGCTTCTTACAAGAGTGCAAGAGCACTAAATCTACTTTAAATGTACAACTTAAATTTGCCACTATTTGATTGAATTCCGCCCACAAAATAGCAAGAGTCTAGAACTGGTCTTCATAAATACAATAGGGCCCCGCTTACTGGCGCTTCACTTCCCGGCGTTCCGCTAATGCGGCAGCTTTCATTCCCCGTTTTAAAGCCAATTTTGCGCTTTTGCGGCATTTTCGCACGACACTTCCCATTATACTCATTGGGGTTCCACTTTACGGCGATTTCTGCTTTACGGCGGGGGTCCGGAATGGAACCTGCTGTATAAGCGGGGCCCGCCTGTATACTTTAACTGAAGTTATTAGAAGGACCTGGGGCTTTGTAACAAAGAATCTATCCCACTCATTTGCTTTACCACTCAATGATTTTATCATTCTTTTAAGAGGAGGCACATGGGAATCACAGGGCTAAGTCCAGCTTGTGTTGACTAGTAAAGTTAAGGCAAGGTATGGGCTTCCCTTTAGGGGATCTGATTGGCCACTGTGAGAACAGGATGCTAGGCTAGATGGGCCACTGCTTGGATCCAGCAGGTTCTTCTTGTGCTCTTGTATTTATTGCAACAAACAACAAAAGTTACTTGTGGGGCCTTACAGACCAGAGATAGCCAACATGGTGCCCTCCAGATGTTGTAGGTCTACAATTTCCATCATCCCCAATAATTGGTTATGTTATCATGACATTGAAGTTGGTTCCTAGTTCCCAGGTCCTTATTTGCTTGAAAGTTCAAAACACTAAAAAACAAGAAAAGTTCACAGCTACAGTAACTCCAAAGGAAAGTTAACGTCTCTGAACCCCAAAATATATGTTGGGGTACCCCATAGCATATATTGCTGTGATCTGGGGACTCTCCCCGTCAAGAATAACAACAAACTTATTCAATCAAAATTATCAGGCTTCTGAAATGCTAAATACATAGTGATGTCATAAAATCATAAAAAATAAGTAACTGAAGGTGCCCACCCCACAATCTGCTCTGGGCCGGGACAAATCATATACCCCAGAAAAGGGAAGGGTGTTCTCTATGAGATGCCAGTTCTTCCCACCTGGCCCACAACTTTTGCTGGGCACAGGACAGGGATAAGGGCATCTATGCACAACCAAAATGGACAAAAAGATGCAGGGGGAAACAAGTAACAGGGTGCCCACCCCACAATCTGCTGTGGGCCAAGACAAATCATACACCCAAGGAAAGAGGAGGATATCTTCTACAAAATGCCAATGCTTCCCACCTGGCCCAGAGTTTCTGTTGGATTCAGGCCAGGTATAAGGGCATCTATGCACAACCAAAAGAGACAAAAGGCGAAGAAAAGAATAAATATCCGGGGGTGTTCATCACAAAATCTCTGGGCCAAGACAAATCAGACAGCCCAGAAAATGATAGGGTGTCCTCTATGCTATGCCAGTGCTTATGGCCAGTACTTATGATCTATGTGGATTTTTTTTTAAATTGTATTGGTCTTCCCTGTAACTTTATTTAATATACCTCAGTTATTATTTTTAAAAGCCATTAATGTTGGTGACAGAAGGACCTGTGGCAGGGTCAACAAACAATGATTTCTTGAAGATGTAATTTCATAGATGACACTCTAAAGTATGCATGGATGGCATCTCATAGAAGTATGATATGTGGTGCCCCAAATCATGTTTTAGGATGGGCACTCCAGTTTCTAATTTTCTTTCCTCTACATATTTGCTATTTTTCTAATACATATATGCCCTTGTCTGTACCATACATACAAAAGAATCTCTGAACTGGGTGGGAACTCTGTCCTGCATGCGTGGATGTATGACTTGTAGTGCCCAAAGCATGTTTTGGGGTGGGAACCTGCATTTCCTTATATATGTTCTACATTGCTTGTTGTGCATAGATTATTTTTTTTAAAAAAATATTTATTTTTTATTCCGTACTTCCTCCCAGCAGAAGCCCATATCCGTTTCGTGTGTCCACAAGGAAGTCCATTTCCAGGCAGGATGCAATGGCATCTCGTTGAGGACACTCTCCCCTATGCTAAGGTGAATGATGTTTCATGGCCCACAACAGATTTTGGAGTGGTCACCCCAAATTACATATTCTCTACTCTTCATTATTTTAATTCTGCGTAGATAACCTTATGAGTGCCCTGCACCTGTCGGGACGCAGGGTTGGGGTCCCGGGGATTTAGATCAATGGGATTCACAAGAACTGGAGAGAAGGGAGGGGGCCACTTCGCCCGAGTGGAGCGAAGACAAAGCAGAGGAAATTCCAGAGATAGAGTTACCTAGCAACGGGGACCTTGAAGGCTTTACAGTTGCAAAGTCTCCCCTGGAAGTTCCCACGCCTCCTCTGCTCTGAAGCTCAGAACAGAAGAGGGAGGGCTGCCCAAGACAGAAAAGCCGCAAGAAAGTTCAAAGCCTGCCCCCCCTTTCCCCCATACCGGAGTCGGAGACTTCAGAAGAGGAGGGGCCCATGCTTCCCCCATCGCCGCGTACTCAAAGACAGTTGAAAAGACAAGAAAGGAGGGGGGGACAGAGGGTGGTGACTGAGGGTCCGGTATGGAAGAGCGAAAGGCTCCGCGCCCGTTTGCTCCCTTCTTAAGACACAGGTGGGAAAGCAGTTCCTTGCTCTGTCAACTCTCTTTTACGTCGCAGGACCTGTAACTCTGTGTAGCTTCATGAGAAGGCGCAGTCTCTGTTTGGATATTACCTTAATAAAAACTGAATTGCTTTCAACCACTGGTCTGGTTCCTGAGTCTCATCCTGGGCCTGACAGCTGACAGAGCCACCTAAATCACCCTCAACGCTCTCTCCACTTGACCCGGACAAGATGTCAAAGGGAGTGGCGGGGGGAACGAATCCCACTTCTGAGACGGAAGAAGTGAGACTTTTGAGGACTAATGTGGCTGAGTTGCAGACGGACGTTCAAACCTTGCTGGCAGCAGTCAAGGTGCTGAAAACAGATAATCAGGCCTTGAACGCCACGATTGATCGGATGCGGGCAGCCCCTCCAGTCGCTGTGATAAAGGTTCCCATTGGACTGCCCCCAAAGTATGCGGGACAGAGTGATCAGTTGGCAACCTTCGTGGCTCAATGTGAGTTATACTTGGATGTCAGGAATGCAGAATTTCCGGGTGATGGGGCTAAAGTGGCTTTCGTGATCAGCCTCCTGGAGGGAGAAGCTGCAAAATGGGTGACTCCGTATCTGGTGAGAAAGGATGCCCTCCTAGGAAGATACAGAGGATTCATACAAGAAATGACCGAGATGTTTCAAGACCCGCAAAGAGCTGAAACAGTAGCGCGGCAGCTAGGTGCTCTGAAACAAGCAAAAGGGACTGTTTCCGAATACACTAATGCTTTTAAACTTTTGTCGCAGGAAACTGGTTATAATGATGCAGCCTTGATGTTTATGTACCGGAGTGGACTAAATGCTGAAATCCTGGATGAGCTGGCCAGGACCACCACCCCTCACTGACCTGCCAGGGCTAATCCGGCTGTGCCTGCAAATCGATCACCGGCTGGAAGGAAGGTGCCTGGAAAAGAAGCAGGAGGTCCCGAGATATTCAGCCTCGGCATCCCGCAGCAAGGCCCTTTCCACTTCAGGAATGACAGGTAATGCAACCGAGGGACAGGGAGGGACTAGGCCAAGACTGTCAGAAGAAGAAAAAGAGAGACGACGTCGAGAACGCCTATGCTTCTATTGTTCTAAACCGGGTCATGTGGCCAGAGACTGTGGACTGAAAGGGGGGAAAGCAGAGCCGTCGGGAAACTAAAACACCCAGTTCACGTGCAGGCCGGTGGACTGGCGGCAGCGTTGTATAAAGGCCCTCCAATGATCCAACCTCCCTCTAAAGGAGTGTTGGTCCTACCTATTCGGATTACAACTTCCCAAGGAGTGGTGTTTAATTCTACTGCACTAATTGACAGTGGGGCCTCCACAAATTTCATTGATGCAAAGTTAGCCAAGCATTACGGAATTTCTAGGTGGAAACTGGATGCTCCCCTATCTGTGGAGACCATCGATGGGAGACCCCTGAAGTCAGGAGGAGTGACACAAGCCACGGAGGAATTGAAACTTCAAATTCCTGGGCATGAAGAGTTCATTTCGTTGTATGTGTCAGATCACTCAAACTTTGAGGTGATTCTGGGAATGCCCTGGCTAGCCAAGCACGAACCCAAAATAAGTTGGAAAGAGGCGGTGGTGTGGTTCACCTCTCAGTATTGTCAGGAAAACTGTCAACCAGAAGGAATCAAGAACACCTTAGCGGGGGCGGTGCAAGAGATCGAGCAAGTGATCCTCCCCTTGAAGTATAAGGAATTCAAAGATGTATTTGATGAAAAAGAGGCAGAGACTTTACCCCCCCACCGCCCTTACGACTGTGCGATTGATCTCGTGCCAGGAGCCAGCATTCCATCGGGAAGAATTTACTCTCTCACAGAGACTGAGAGGGAGGCCCTGAAGGAATTTCTGGAAAAGAACCTGAAGCGAGGATTCATACGTCCCTCACAGTCCCCCACTGGAGCGCCCCTGTTGTTTGTGAAGAAGAAGGGAGGGGAGCTCAGGCCTTGTAACGACTACCGTGCATTGAATCAGATCACCATCCCTAACAGTTACCCACTACCCCTGATTTCAGAGCTGCTAGACCGACTGCGCTCAGCAAAAATCTTCACGAAGCTAGACTTAAGAGGAGCGTACAATCTGATCAGGATGAAGGACGGACATGAATGGAAAACAGGATTTCTGACTTCTTACGGACAGTTTGAATATTTGGTCATGCCGTTTGGACTTTCGGGGAGCCCAGGCGTGCTCCAAAAGTTCATGAACGACGTGTTTAGAGACCTGTTGGACACGTATGTAATTTGTTACTTAGACGATATCCTGGTGTTCTCAAAGAATCAAGAAGATCATGATCAGCATGTGAAAACTGTGTTGAGGAGACTGAGAGAGAATCATCTGTATGCTAAGCTAGAGAAATGTGAATTTGACCTCAAGTCTTTGGACTTCCTTGGGTACCGAATCTCAGCGGGGGGAGTGGAGATGGACCCAGGGAAACTGAGTTGTATATTGGATTGGGGCCAACCTGTTACCAAAAAGGATGTACAACGTTTTCTTGGGTTTGCCAATTATTACAGAAAGTTTATCCCAGGGTTTTCCAAATTAACAGCTCCTCTGACTGACTGTTTAAGGGGAAAGAAGAAATTTCAATGGACAGAGAACGCTACAAACGCCTTTGAGGAGCTGAAAAGAAGATTCGCTACTGAGCCCATTCTGCGCTTTGCCGATCCAACCCGCCCTTTCGTTGTGGAAGCAGATGCTTCGGATTTTGCCATCGGGGGGTCCTTCTGCAATTAGATCAAGAAGGGAAGGAGCTGCACCCCTGCGCGTACTTCTCTAGAAAGTTAAAGCCGGCAGAGAAAAACTGTACAGTATGGGAGAAGGAGCTACTAGCCATCAAGGATTCTTTTGAGAACTGGAGACAATATTTGGAGGGGGCCTCTCATCAGATCGAAGTGCGCTCCGACCACAAGAACCTAGAAAGCCTACAAACAGCCAGAAAGCTGAACCAGAGACAGATAAGATGGTCCCAGTTCTTCACTAGGTTCAACTTCAAGATTACTTATCATGCCCAAGCCAAAAACCAGAGAGCAGATGCCTTATCCAGACAGCCACAATTCAAAGGAAGCGAGTCCGAGGACCAGCCTCAGTACGTGATCCCACCAGAGAAATTAACGTTGGGATCATGTCAGCCTTCATGGGAAGAAGAACTCAAAAGGGCCCAGCAGGAAGATGCAGGCATGCAACGATATATTCAGGAGGCAGGACAGGATCAAGACCCTGAAGTAAGTTTCCACTGGCGAGATGGATTGTTATCGTTTAAAGCAGCCAGGTATGTGCCAGAAGGGGAATTAAGACTCAGAGTCCTACGTCAATGCCATGACTCCATCACCACGGGGCACTTTGGTATTTACAAAACCATTCAGAACGTGGCCAAGGACTTTTGGTGGCCTAAAATGCGTTGGGATATTGAAGACTACGTAAAATCCTGTTCTGTCTGTATGCGAGCAAAAACACAAACAGGAAAACCAGCAGGGCTGTTACAACCGCTACCTGTCCCAAACGAGCCCTGGAAGGACCTTTCCATGGATTTTATAACTGATCTACCAAAGTCACAAGGAATGACGGCCATCCTAGTAGTGGTAGATTTACTCACCAAAATGGCGCATTTTCTTCCTTGTTCAGGGGCCTTAGAGGCAAAAGAGACAGCCAAGTTATTCATCAAAGAAATCTACCGGTTGCATGGACTGCCAAACAGTATAGTCTCAGATCGAGGAACTCAGTTCACAGCTAAGTTTTGGAGAGCCATGTGGAAACAGCTGCAGACAGAGCTAAAACTCTCTTCAGCTCATCATCCCCAGACAGACGGTCAGACGGAACGCCTGAACGCTGTTTTGGAAAGATATTTACGTTGTTATGTGTCCTACCAACAGACTGACTGGGTGTCATATTTGCATTTTGCAGAGTTTGCCTATAACAACTCCTTACACTCCAGCACTAAGCAAACCCAGTTTTTTGCTAATTATGGATTTCATCCTAAAACCTTCCCAAGCAGCTCAGAAGGGGTGTTGGTGCCCGCTGCAGGAGACTTTCTGAAGGAATTACAGGCTGCGCAACAGACATTGAAACAGCAGCTAAACGAAGCCAAGACGGAGTACAAGAGAGTTGCTGATCTGCACAGGAGAGAGGGCCCCCCCCTCCAACCAGGAGACCAGGTATGGCTGTCCACCCGTTTCCTTCAGATGCCAGGCAAATGTAGGAAATTGCAAGACAAGAGGGTGGGGCCTTTTGAAATAGAGGCTCAAATTAATCCCGTGGCGTACCGACTGAAGTTACCAGACACGTTTAAAATGCACCCTGAGTTTCATCGATCTCTGCTAACGAAAGCAGCCCCTCCCAGTGATTTATAGCCAGAGGAGCCTCCAGGGGCTCCGCTCCTGGTAAATGAGCAGACTGAGTTTGAAGTTGAGGAAATCCTGGACTCCAGAATAAGGCACAACAAATTGCAGTATTTGATTCACTGGAAGGGTTATGGACCAGCAGATAGATCTTGGGAAGCTGAAACTGATGTGCATGCTCCAGATTTGGTAAAACTTTTTCACCAACGTTTTCCCCATCGCCCCAAGCCAGTCGGGGGGGGCACAGCCTGGGAGAGGGGATGATGTCAGGACGCAGGGTTGGGGTCCCGGGGATTTAGATCAATGGGATTCACAAGAACTGGAGAGAAGGGAGGGGGCCACCGCCCGAGTGGAGCGAAGACGAAGCAGAGGAAATTCCAGAGATAGAATTACCTAGCAATGGGGACCTTGAAGGCTTTACAGTTGCAAAGTCTCCCCTGGAAGTTCCCATGCCTCCTCTGCTCCGAAGCTCAGAACAGACGGGGGAAGACGGAGGGCTGCCCAAGACAGAAAAGCCGCAAGAAAGTTCAAAGCCTGCCCCCCCTTTCCCCCATACCGGAGTCGGAGACTTCAGAAGAGGAGGGGCCCATGCTTCCCCCATCACCGCGTACTCAAAGACAGTTGAAAAGACAAGAAAGGAGGGGGGGACGGAGGGTGGTGACTGAGGGTCCGGTAAGGAGGAGCGAAAGGCTCCGCGCCCGTTTGCCCCCTTCTTAAGAGACAGGCGGGAAAGCAGTTCCTTGCTCTGTCAACTCTCTTTTACGTCGCAGGACCTGTAACTCTGTGTTGCTTCATGAGAAGGTGCAGTCTCTGTTTGGATATTACCTTAATAAAAACTGAATTGCTTTCAACCACTGGTCTGGTTCCTGAGTCTCATCCTGGGCCTGACAGCGCCCGGCAGAAACTATGGGCCAGGTGGGAAGTATTGGCATCTTGTAGAGGCCACCCTCCCCCTTCCTGGGATGTAAGATTTGTCCTGGCACCAGGGGAATAGTTGTCCAGGGGCTCAAGGAATCCTAGACCCCTTACTTTTTTGGGAGCAGGGTCCCAATGTCTCCAGCATCATATGAACTTATCAGCATGAAAGGGGAGTGTGTTAGCCACTGAGAAGAGTCTTCTAATATGCTTCCTTGTCCTTTCTTGCTGATTGGAGCCACTCAGAGTGAAAGGAGGTGAGTCACCCACTGAGAAGACTCTTTTCAGTAGCTAATACTCTCCCCTTTCATACTGATCATCTCCTAGGGACATCAGTTGTTGTGGGAGAAGGCATTAACAAGGACCTCATTCTCAACCCAGGAGCAAAGTAAGTGGGGAGGGGGGTCTGGCTGTGGCTGAGACTATCATGAAGGGACCCTGCACTTCTGAATTTGCCACTACACTACTGCCTGGCACAGTGCAGATTTTTGGGTGGGCACCCCCAGTTCCTTATTGTTTTCTGCATATTTTTGTTGCTTTGGGTTGTGCATAGATGCCCTTATCCCTGCCCTGCACCCAGCAAAAGCTCTGGGCCAGGCAGGATGTACTGGCATCTCGTAGAGGACACCCTCCGCTTCCCTGGGGTGTATGAGTTGTCCTGGCCCAGAATAGATTGTGGGGTGGGCACACCCAGTTACTTATTTTTTATGATGTTATTATCATCATCATCATCATCATCACTGTTTATTTGTATGCTGCCTTTCCATAGCAATCTATGCTCGAGGCAGCTCACAACATGGAAAAAAGTTACACAATTCACTGTTAGAAAATAAATTCAAATAGTTAACAAAAAAGTTAACAAAACATCTTAAGAAATATACAATAAATTGATACAGTCTTATAATTCATAATATGATCCAACAATAAAATACAAAAGCATAATCCCAATACCAGCAAAACAAAAAACTGACCAGCAGAATTAAATTTTTAGCAAACAGAAGCTTAACAGAATTTTATGACATCATTATGCATTTGAGTATTTCAGAAGCCTGATAATTTTGATGCCATTAATTTTCTTGTTATTCTTGATGGGGAGAGTCTCCAGATCACGAAGATATATGATACAGGGTACCCCAACATATATTTTGGGGTTCAGAGACAGATTAACTTTGGCTTGGGGTTGCTGTAGCTGTGAACTTTTTTTAGTGTTTTGAACTTTCAAGCAAATAAGGAACTGGGAACTAGGAACCAATTTCAGCGTCGTTTTGTTATCTGAGACTGATGGGAGTTGTAGTGCAACAACATCTGGAGGGCACTATGTTGAACACCCAATTAGATTAACACAACTGCCTTCATACCTACCCACCTGTTTCAAATACATCCAGAAAAGTATTTCTCTTACATTTTATGTCTAACAGCGTGTTCCTTTCAGAGGTAAAAATTAATCTGCAATCCTATATACTTATCCATTTAACATAATGAGGCTTAATTTGGAGTAGACATATATAGGACTGGACTCCACCAGAATACATTTTAGCATTTCAGGGGCTATACTTCATTCATGCTGTACCACCTACAACTACCAACTGCTGCTTATGTACATATATTGTCTCTGCATAAGGTTCCTCACAGGGTTGTTGCAAAGATAAATGGGGGGAGGGAATGGCAATGGTCATGGCATTCACAAATGAAAAGTAAATCTGGGGAGGGGGGCACACACAAGTAATAAGATGTCTGACAGATAGAATGCTAACAGGTGAAGCTTTCCCCATAATTGTATTTCCATACAAAAAAGGCTTACTCCATTTAATTTCTACCTGCCCCACAGCTGTCCATAAGAGCCTGATTTCCTGCAATGCCACCCCTAAACCATGTAAAGAACTCACGTTAAACCCCCACACACACAGAATTTGGGTTTTTTTAAAAAAATCTGTAACAGTATGAAATACAGCATTCTCAGGCAAAAAGAAGTTATGAGACAGTAGACATAAAACCCCACACACAAAGCCTTGACAAACAGCGGCAAAAATACTCTGAGCATGAGCATTTTCACATTTTAAATTTTTACTCATTGTTTTTGCTTATCTATTGCCTTGGGCCAGTCCTTATCAGCCTAACCTAACTCACAGGGCTGTTGTGAAGATACTGAAGGCAGAATTAAAATGGGGGGGGGATGAAACTAAGGCTGCAGTCCAATACGTGTCTACTCAGCTTTATTGGGTTCAATGGGACTTACTCTCAGGTAAGTGTGTACTCAATACACACTTGCCTGGGAATAAATCCCATTAAACCCAATGGGACTTACTTCTGAGTAGACAAGTACTGGATTTCAGATTAGTCCTTGTATTACATGCATCAAATTTTACTTGCATAAACCAGATTGATGCATCTTTGTACTATAAAGTGTCCTATTTTTTCTCCCCCCCCCCCCGCAAATTGGTACAGCTTCAAGGCTTCAACCAGTCCTTATCTTGCCTAATAAGTGCAATGCTGTACCCAATTTGATTTACCTGGGAGTAAGCTCCATTAAACATAAAGAGACTTACTTCTGAGTAGACTTGTATATATTGTACTGTAAGTCAGCTATACAGTCATTTTTAACAAGTGCCTATTTGGAACTCTTTGCATTTGCCACGGGGAGCAGGATTTGCACAAAAGAGCTTCAAGGGAGTATCTTCCTCAAAAGACGAAGATGCATCCTGCTTGTTAGGAGGAAAGGAAGGGCAGGAAAGAAAACTGGAAGCAGCAGCTTTTTAGGACCCTGGCTGCTTGCTTCTGCAACTGCTGCCTGCCCCTCACTCACCCTGAAGCTGTGCTTTTGGCTCTGCATCTCTCCGCTGGTAAGAGAGAGAGGCAGAAGCCACTGCTTGAGCTTTGTGTGCCAAACACACACACACACACACACACACTTTGCACGCTAAACACACACACACACACCATCTCTTACCTCCGCAGCCAGTTCTTCATGTCCATTTTGCCGCTGCCTCCTTGCCCTCCGGCTCTTTTCTCCTTCCACTCCAGTCCATTTTAAAACAATTGTTTTCTCCACTCCACCCTGTCTCACTCTCCATCTCCTCCCCCACTGCCTCCTAAACACCCATAGAGAACGAGGGAAGAGCAACTCTGCACAGAAGCCCAATTTGAAGCACATTATTTTTATCCACAAATCAGAGGAGCAGAAGACTTCGCCTGCTCCCCCTTCCAAGTAACACCTGAAAGTAACGCTGGAAACTAATGTTACAGTTCAAAAGTAATCATTTTACTCCTCATTCTATTACAAGCAAAAGATGGCAAAGGATGGCATCGTAGGGTGAGAGCTCCCTGGCCCGATCTATTATTAATGCCCTAAATTAAAAGAAAAAAACTGTTTGTTCGCTCAGTAAGCAAATTCCCCTAGTGGGGTATGCTCTTGGGAGAGCAGAGAAAGAAAAACCTGGACCTTACCGGATATTTTAAACTGACGGGAAGGACACTGATCTCAATTCCGGCTCAAGACAGACTCCCGACTAATTCCAAAATGGCGACGAGCATGAGTAAAACCTCTATTGGCGCACAAACGGAGGAAGAGGTGGGCATCCCCAAAACGATCGCAGGGACAATGAAGGAGGAAATTGCAAAACACTTTCAGTCCTTTAAGCAAGATTTGATCGCTAGCTGGATGTCAATATTGGAGGAAGAACTGGGAAGCATGACTAAAAGAATAGACATGGTGGAAAGAACTATGACCCAAACAGAGAACACAGTTAGGGATCAGGATACCAAACTTAAAATGTTAAAGCAAGACCACATAATTACTAAATTTAAACTAGAAGACCTGGAAAAGAGAAAGAGAAGATCCAACCATTTTAGAGGGAGGGGACGAAAATGCGGAACAAGATAATGTTAAAAAAATTCTTACAAAATGCAGATGACATTGCTGCCAGATTTCCCTCTGATGGAGGAAAACTTTGAAAGAGCTCATAGAGCCCTTGGACTGAAGGGCAGAGAAAGTCCCTGGGACAAAGTAGTTTGTTTTGCCAAATACTCCAAGAAAGAGGCTCTACTTAAAAATCTCAAGGAAAAGGTGAATTAAAACATAAAGACTCCACAATTATGGTGCTTCAAGATCTCGCCCCAGAGACGTTACAGATGAGGAGAAATTTGAGACCCTACACACTTTTGTTGCAAACAGCAGGGCTAAAGTAGTATTGGGAGTTCCCATTTAAATTTATAGTCCCCCTAGAAAGGGGTCCTAGAAAGGATTAGTATTACAATGTGAGAATCTCAACACTTAATATTAAAGGGATGGGCACGGTCATTAAAAGAAACAGATTAGCCAAACTAATAAGAGATTTACACTCTAATGGATTGATGCTACAAGAGACACATAAAGCCAAATTGACAGATGGATTTTTAATGTTATTCTATGGAAACATAAATTCTTGGCAAAAGGGACAAGTAAGGCCAGAGGGGTGTCTCTTCTTGACTTTGAACTCAACAGACAGATGCTAGACCCTCAGGGTAGATTTATCTTTGTAGAAGGAATGCTGGAAGGGTGTTTGAAAGCTACCTTTGTGACATGTTCTGCTCCTAACAAAGGACAACTGCAATTTTTCCAAAAATGATTGAGGAAGCTACACAAATTCACAGAAGCAAATATAATTCTAGGGGGAGACTTAAATTTGAATATGCAGGAATTTAATCCTAATAAACTGACAAAAGGACAGAACGCTTCACAATATTCGAGAAACTCAGTGATGGGGGAAACACGACCTCCAACTCAAAACAGGTTGCAAATTTCTATACTTTGATACATAAAGCAGGCTTAAGGGAAGTATGGCCAGAGACTCATCCAGAAGACTTTAGTTATTCTTTTCACTCTAGATCACATGGAACGTTTTCTAGGTTGGATGCCATTATAGTTTCAGAAGAAATATTCCCACTATTGCAGCAAATAGAGAGAGGAACAATTCGAGTCACTGACCATGCTCCAGTAATTGCAGAGATCATGAGTAACGGGCTCGCAAAAAATCAGACGAGATGTAAAAGAAACGATCAGAGATCAATTTAACTGAAATAGATAAGACAATGGTTTGTTGTTGTTATATGCCTTGAAGTCGATTACAACTTATGGCCACCCTATGAATCAGCAACCTCCAATAGCATCTGTTATAAGCCAGCCTGTTCAGATCTTGTAAGTTCAGGTCTGCGGCTTCCTTTATGGAATCAATCCATCTCTTGTTTGGCCTTCCTCTTTTTCTACTCCCTTCTGTTTTCCCCAGCATTATTGTCTTTTCTAGTGAATCATGACTTCTCATTATGTGTCCAAAGTATAACCTCAGTTTCATCATTTTAGCTTCTAGTGACAGTTCTGGTTTAACTTGTTCTAATATCCAATGATTTGTCTTTACATTTAGCTAAGAGAGTTAAAGAAAGGAGGAGGGAAAACCATATTTGCTGTTTAAAACAAAGAGAATCTAATGCCCTAACAAATAATAATACACAATAGGAGAGGAACTAGCTAAATTCTATGACAAGTGCAGGAGCAGAACATACAAGATTACCAAAACAGGGTCAGACTTCCAGAGTGTAGAAAGTGATGCTTGAAGATTCAATTTCAGAAGAAGAGGTAGGGGCACCAATGAAGGCATTAAAAGTATATAAAGCACCAGGACCTCATGGATTCGTCAATAATTTTTATAAACTTTATGGTACCATTCTTATTCTTCACATGACTAAATCATATAACTCAATAATGACAGTGGCAAAGATGCCCCCAACATGGTCTGCATCACATACTGTATTGTTACTGAAACCAGGTAAAAATCATGCTTCCAGATTCATACCATCCAATATTGCTATTAAACACTGATTATAACATTTTTGCAACAGTTTAGACTTATGGCTCCGATCCTTCCCTGCAGGGGTGGTGAACAAATTAAGATGGTCTGGCCCTGGAGACTAATGGAATCCACTGGATTCCTGAATGCCCTGGGGGAGTTCCCAGTAGATAGAGCCTGTTGAAGCCCTTGTCACACTGCGGAACAGCGAGGTGCGCCAGGCTGTTGACATAGTTGCCCCCGAGCGCCCTCTCCAGCATTGTGGAGCCTGGTTTGCACCTTGGTACACCAGTAAGCTACAGTAAGCTAAGGGCAATGAAACAGGCTGGACGATGGCTAGAGTGCAAGTGGTGAAAGATGTGTGGAGAGGCTGATCGGGCACAAGTAAAACATAACCATGCCCACTGTGTGGCAGTGAGGGCGGCAAAAAAGGCTCACTTCTCTGCTTCCATCGCATCCTCAAGTAGTCATCCAGTGGAGCTTTTCCATATTGTCAAGGGTCTGTTGACATCAACTCTAGGAAATGGAGTTTTAGACCCTTCGGAGGCCCACTGTGAATTGTTTGCAAGGCACTTTGTGGGTAAAGTTGCTCACCTCCATAGCAGTCTTGATGCCCCATTCACATCTACTGTAGTCCCTAGTGAGGTGTCCAATGCAACGTCTGCTTCAACTTGGGAACAGTTTCAGTTGATATGGCCTGATGAAGTAGACAAGGTGCTTGCGATGATGCAGCCAGCAACGTGTCCTCTCGAACCTTGCCCTTCTTGGCTTATTCAAGCTTGCCGAGGGGATTTGACCGAGGGGATTCAGGGTGTGGTCAACACATCATTGCTGGAGGGAGTGGTTCCCGCTGCCCTGAAAGAGTCAGTGATGTGACCACTCCTGAAAAAGCCCACCCTGGACCCATTGGTCTGCGACAATTACCGACTGGTTGCAAACACCCCCTTCTTAGGGAAGGTGATTGAGAGGGTTGTGGTGCAGTAATTGCAAATTCTCTTAGATGAAAGAGATTATCTTGACCCATTCCAGTCTGGGTTCAGGCTTGATTATGGGACTGAATCAGCCTTGGTCACCCTGTTGACTTTTATCGGGAGGATGGGGAGTGCAACCCTGTTATTCTTACTTGATCTCTCAGTGCCTTTTGATACCATTGACCCTGGTATCCTTCTGGGCTGACTTGGTGAGATGGGTATCAGAGGCACTGTTTTAGTGTGGTTCTGATCCTATCTCCAAGGTCATTTTCAGAGAATAGCATTGCGTGATTGTCTTTCAGCCTCCTGGGCAGTTGTGCTGTAGGGTGCTGCAGGGTACCATCTTGTCCCTCATGGTGTTTAACATCTATATGAAGCCCTTGGGAGCAGTCATCAGGAGATTTGGAGGGAGGTGTCAGCAGTACACTGATGATTCCCAGCTCTATTTCTGTGTAACATCCAAATCTGGAGAGACCATGCAAGCCCTGGACAGCTGCCTGGACTTGGTGGTGGGATGGATGAGGGCCAATAAACTGAGTCTGAATCCTAGCAAGGTGGAAGCTCTGTGGGTTGGTGGTTCCCAAGCAGGGCCAGCACCAAAGCGCAGCCAGGTCAGGCCCTGGCTGAGGGCCCCATGGTCCACAGGGGCACCTGAAGGGCCCCCCATTAGGGTGGAGGTGTAGTGTTCCCCTTCCACGATCTGCAGCAGGGTCTCTGCCACGGATCTCAGGGAGGGAGCTGCCTGCCAGCCTGCTCACACCTGCTTGCTCACTGCCCTCCCCTGCTCACCCTCCCTCCCCCCTACCCATCCTCCTGCCCCCACCTGCCCTCTTGCTCCCTCGCTCACCCTCCCACTCACTCACTCCCCTGCACTCCCACCCTCCCACTTGCTCGCTCACTCATTCACTCGCCCGCTTGCAATTAAAGCAGTATTCAGGGGGCAATATATAAGTGAATGGGGATTTATCCAACATACATGTAAAGAACAAAAAAAGAAATTAGAGAGGGAACTGCAAGACTTAGTGGCTTGTTTGATTTTTGCCAGTCGTAATGGGCCCCATGTTGCCCCAAAAGTTCCATCTTTGACTCATCTGTCCACTTGGATGATCCTCAAGAGTTCTGGAACAATGTTCTATGGACAGATGAGTCAAAGATGAAACTGTTTGGGCGAAATGGGCGCTTCCCACATCCACAGGTTTGTTGGTTGCCCTATCAGCCAGCTCTCGGGTCTCCGGATGCTGCTTTTAAATGCCAGATCGGTATATAATAAGATCTCCCTCATCCACGACTTAATTCTGGAAGAGGCAGCCGATCTGGTATGTATAACTGAGACCTGGGTGGGTGAGCAGGGAGGAGTTAGTCTCTCCCAGCTGTGCCCACCGGGGTACCTGGTTCAGCATCAGGGGAGACCTGAGGGTCGGGGAGGGGGGGTTGCTGTAGTCTATAGGAGTTCTATTTTCCTCTCCAAGCACCCTGTCCATGTGACTACTGGTCTGGAGTGTTTGCACCTTATGTTGGGTCAAGGGGACAGATTGGGGATTCTGTTGGTGTACCGTCCACCCCGCTGCCCAGCAGACTCCCTAACTGAGCTGTCGGAGGTGGTCTCGGATGTATTGTTGAGATCCCCCAGACTGTTGGTACTGGGGGATGTCAACATCCATGCTGAGACCACCTTGTCCGGGGCGGCTCAGGACTTCATGGCCTCCATGACAACCATGGGGCTGTCCCAATATATTACTGGCCCAACACATGTAGCAGGGCATACTCTAGATTTGGTTTTCGCAACTGGACACGGAGATGGTGATCTGAATGTGGGGAGCCTTACATCAGTTCCTTTGTCATGGACAGATCACCGCTTGTTGAAGTTTAGACTTACAGCGGCTTCTCCCCTCTGCAAGGGTGGAGGACCTATTAAGATGGTCCGCCCCCAGAGACTAATGAATCCGGATGGTTTTCAAAGGGCTCTGGGGAGTTTTCTGGCTGATAGGGTTGGTGCTCCTGTCGAAACCTTGGTTGAACTGTGGAATACAGAAATGACCCGGGCAGTTGACACGATCACTCCTGTGCGCCCTCTCCTGTGTAGAGCTCATACAGCTCCATGGTATACTTTGGAGCTGAGAGCGATGAAGCAATATAGGAGGCGGCTTGAGTGCAGGTGGAGACGAACTCCTGATGGATGCAATCATGCACTGGTAAGTGCTTATACCAAGTTGTATTTAGGGGCAGTGAGAGCGGCAAAAAAGCAATATTTTGCTGCCACTATTAAATCATCTATCTGCCGTCCAGCGGAGCTTTTTAAAATTGTCCGAGGACTATTACATTCTGGCCCTAGGGACATGGTAGAACCATCTGAAGCCCGCTGTAATGCATTTGCTAGACACTTCCAGGAAAAAATATTTTGCATCCGCCGGGACTTGGACTCCAATGTTATAACAGTTGAATCAAAGGAGGTATCCGGAACACAGCCTTGTCCTGATTTATTGGATGAATTTCAGTTGGTGCAGCTTGAGGACGTTGACAAGGTGCTTGGACAGGTGCGTCCAACCACTTCTGTATTGGATCCTTGCCCCTCTTGGCTAATAAAAGCTAGCAGGGATGGAACAGCCGGCTGGGCCAGGGAAGTGATTAATGCCTCACTGCGGGAGGGAATGGTTCCTGACTGCCTAAAAGAGGCGGTAGTAAAGACCGCTTCTGAAGAAATCTTCCCTGGACCCAGAAAACTTTAACAATTATAGGCCGGTAGCAAATGTTCCATTCTTGGGCAAGGTCCTGGAACGAGTGGTTGTGGACCAGCTCCAGACACTCTTGGATGAGACCTATTATCTGGATCCATTTCAATTGGGTTTCAGGCCCGGGTTCGGCACAGAGACAGCCTTGGTCGCCCTGTACGATGACCTTTGTCGGGAGAAAGACAGGGGGAGTGTAACTCTGTTGATTCTCCTTGATTTATCTGCGGCCTTTGATACCATCGACCATGGTATCCTTCTGGGGAGACTCGCTGATCTGGGAGTTGGAGGTACTGCTTGGCAGTGGTTCTGCTCCTACTTGGCGGGTCGGCTCCAGAAGGTAGTGCATGGGGAATATTGCTCGACACCCTGGGCTCTCCAGTATGGAGTTCCGCAGGGGTCAGTTCTATCCCCCATGCTTTTTAACATCTACATGAAGCCACTAGGTGCGGTCATCAGGAGTTTTGGAGTGCGTTGTCATCAGTATGCTGATGACATGCAGCTCTACTTCTCCTTTTCGTCCTTTTCAGGTGAGGCTGTCAATGTGCTGAACAGGTGCCTGATCGCGACAATGGACTGGATGAGAGCTAACAAACTGAGGCTTAATCCAGACAAGACTGAAATGCTGTTAGTGGGTAGTTCTTCTGACCAGATGGTGGATGTTCATCCTGTCCTGGATGGGGTTGCACTCCCCCTGAAGGAGCAGGTTCGTAGTTTGGGCGTTCTTTTAGAACCGTCCTTGTCACTTGAGGCTCAGGTAGCCTCGGTGGCACAGAACGCTTTTTACCAACTTCAGTTGGTGGCCCAGCTACGTCCCTATCTGGATAGAGACAATCTCGCTTCAGTTGTTCATGCTCTGGTAACCTCTAAATTAAATTAGATTACCGTAATGCGCTCTATGTGGGGCTGCCTTTGAAGACGGTTCGAAAACTGCAGCTCGTGCAAAATGCAGCGGCCAGATTGTTAACAGGGGCCAGGCGGTCCGAACATATAACACCGATTCTGGCCCGCTTGCACTGGCTGCCTATATGTTTCCGGGCCCAACTCAAGGTGCTGGTTTTAACCTATAAAGCCTTACACGGCCTGGGACCACAATACCTGATGGAACATCTCTCCCGATACAAACCTACCCGTACACTTCGTTCAACATCGAAGGCCCTCCTCCGGGTGCCTACTCAGAGGGAAGCCCGGAGGATGGTAACCAGAAAAAGGGCTTTCTCAGTGGTGGCCCCCGAATTATGGAACGATCTCCCTGTGGAGGTACGCCTGGCGCCAACATTATTATCTTTTCGACGCCAGGTTAAAACATTCCTTTTCTCCCAGGCATTTTAATAAATTTAATAATTTTAATTTTAACATTTTAACATCTCAACTTATTTTAGCATCTTAGTATGCTAGTATATTTGTATTTTAGTATGTTTAAATTGTTCTATAAGTGGTTTTAATTGTATTTTGCTGTCTTGCTTGTTGTGAACTGCCCAGAGAGCTTCGGCTATGGGGCGGTATAGAAATTTAATAAATAAATAAATAAATTATGTCTGGCAAAAAGCAGACACGCTGCATTCCACATGAAGAACCGCATACCTACGGTCAAGTATGGTGGTGGCAGTGTCATGGACTGGGGGTGCTTTGCTCATCAGGATCTGGGCGACTTGCCATCATCGAAGGAACTATGAATTCTGCTTTGTCTGAGAGAATTCTACAGGCGAATGTGAGGTCATCTGCTGTTAGCTGAAGCTGATGCACAGCTGGGTCATGCAGCAAGACAATGATCCAAAACACACAAGCTAGTCTACATCAGAATGGTTGAGGAACAAGAAATGTAAAGTTTTGGAATGGCCTAGTCAAAGTCCAGACCTAAACCCCATTGAGATGTTGTGGCAGGAACTGCAAGGTGCAATTCATGCTCGAAAACCCACAAATGTCACTGAGTTAATGCAGTTCTGCATGGAAGAGTGGGCCGAAATTCCACCACAGCGCTGTGAGAGACTGTTCAAGAACTACAGGAAGTGTTTGGTTGTAGTCATTGCTGCTAAAGGTAACGTAACCAGGTTTTGTGTCTAAAGGGGCAATCACTTTTTCACATGGGGGCATTGGGTGTAGCTTAACTTTCTTTAATAAATGAATGAAATAAGTATCAAAATTTTGTGTTGTTTCTTCACTCACATTCCCTTTTCCCTACCATTATGTTTGGTTCAAGATATGATAACATTAAGTGCCAAAAATATGCAACCATAGAGAAAATCAGACGGGGAAAATACTTTTTCAGGGCAGTGTAGGTGCAAGGGCCATTGGATCATCCTGAAAGTTGCCTATCCAATCTGGCCGCCTCATTAAACCTGCGCTGCCAGAATTGGAACCTCTCAAACACTGGGCTTCTCCCCTTTTCATCAAGATTGCCTGATAAGCACAACTCAGCTGGTGATGCAAAACTAGTCCATTTGACACTGCAGTCAACAGGGCCTGTAGCTCAGACTTTCAGAACTGACTGCTCACACCATAAGGTATCATTGTTTGTGTATTTGTGGATTCAGGGGTGAGGGGCACACAGATGGGTAAAAAAAAGACAAGAAAGGAGGATCACTACCACCACCCCTCCTTTCTTGACTAAAAACCTTCCTGTGCAAACTGCAAAGTCAGACACAGGCATGTCTTAGCTGGCAAGGAACTCCAGAACTGTCTCCAGCAGCTAGTTATGGTTCTCTTCTGCCCCTGAGAATCCTTCTTCCAAAGGCCTTTAGCAGAACTCAGTCCTTTTCTTTGTGTTAATATATTTTTTATTGATTTTACAAACTTTACATATTCCATGAGCAATACATCCATTAAAATCTGAAAAAATAGAAATAGAATAGATCTCAAATTGAATAATAAGTCAAAACCGTTTCCTTTCCACAAAAGGAAATTACAATAAGGAACAAAATACAATAAAAATAATAAATAATAATAGAATTAACCTACCCCGCTGCTCCCATCATTGCAATATCCAAAAAGCAAATTTTATAGGCAACCCTTGTCAATATCAATTCTTGGCAATTTTTGAAGAGTCTCTGATTCAGAAGAAGAGGAAAGGGCAAAATAAAAGTCAAAGGTCTATATCAAGACAATAAACTACTGAAGGACTCCAAAACAGGGCCCAAATTTGAGTATATTGCGTGGGTGGTTTTTTCCAATATTCATTTTGATTAATGTATGCAACGAATGGGTGCCATGTATTTAAGAAATGATCTGTTTTCGTATGTCTTGAGCCAGTTGGGGTTTGGCCTTTAATTTTTCCATAAAAACTAGGGACGAGGCCTACAATAATCTATTGTAGCTCCAACTAAATCTTTCAAGGGAGATGAAGATATCAAAACAGATACGGAGAAGGAAGCCGGCAGATAAAACCTCAGGTGACTCCAGGCCCTGCAGGAGCAATGCCCACTGTCAGGGCAGGGGGATTGCCATGGTAACAGTGACCCACCCACCCAACCTCCCTCCCTTGTGACAATGCTTGCTGCTGGTATAAAGGCTGCCAGCCAGAGGTGTCCAGTGTGGGTTTTAGTGGAGGAGTTAGAGGTGTGGAGGGGAGTAGGAGGAGTTGGAAGAGAGGAGAGAGAAGAGGCGGTGTTTGGTTTTTACTTGATTTTTGTTCCTTTCTAATTTCCTTTTTTGTTTCTTTTTGATTTCCTTTTTTGTTTCTTTTGATTTAATTTTTTTTCATTATATTTTATTTATATTTTATTTTGTTACTTATATTTTGCTGATTTATATTTTTATTTATTTTATTGTTTATCCCTTATTTAGGGGTGGGGACAGGGTGCAGGTAGGGTCAGGGTTAGAGTCAGAGTCAGGGTAGATTAGGTTTAGGAGGGGCGTTTGCGCTCCAAGAGCTTCAATCATGCAGAAAATGTAAGTAGAGTTTCTTCTGCTTTTCTCGATATCCTGGGGGGAGCGCCCGGGGCTCCTCACATGGCCTTCATCCCTGGAGGTTACATAGTCGGTTGTCCTGCTCTGCTGAGTCCAGACGTCCCTCCACCACCTCTTGAGCTGCAGAGATCAGGAGGACTCTCCTCCAAAGTCTTCTCTGAGCACATCCACACAAGAGGAACACAGCCGGATCATAACAAAGAGCCCCCTCCCCCAAAGCTTCTGGCTGCAGGCCTCATTTGGTCCTCTCCTTCCTCTCTTCTAGTTTGAAATGCCTCCAGGTATGCTGGCACGCACTGCCAAGGGGACCCCTTTAGGGGAGGCTTCCCCCCAAAGGTGGAAGTGCCCCTGCTTCAGATGAAGGAGGAAGCGAGTTGTGCCACTCCGCGAAGCTAGGCCAGGTGAGGCGGACTGTGAGCAGGTTCCCTTGTTGCAGAGAGGGAGAAGGTGAGGATGGCATGGCAGAGTCTGCGATGATGGCCAGCTGGTGCTCAGGTTTCCACATACGGAGAGCCCTGCTAGATCAGACCAAAGGCTTGTCTAGCCCAGCAGTCTGTTCCTACAATGGTCAACCGGATTCCACAGGGACAAAGCCCAGAACAGGAGCCCTCTCGCACTTGGGATCCCCAAAAACTGCTCCTATTTAGAGGCACACTGTCCTGTCTCTTCTTCTGGGGGGAATATATGGCCACCTTGGCTGGAAGCCATTAATGGCTTCCTCTGTCAGTTTCATAGTCCTCTTCTCCAGCAGCCCCCATCACCACATCTAATGGCAGGGAGTTCCATCCTGTTGTACCACTCAGGAGTATGTGATGTATGTGTTCCATAAAGACTGTGGAGAACCAGTGATTATTGAGTTAATCCAGCAGGAGAGAATAGCCAAGGCCAAGGGAGCAGATGTTTCTGGCAAGGTCTTGGTTTGTGTATATAACACTGGGGGGAAACCGAAACCACTCTGTGGGGGGTGCAGTAGAACGCAGAGAGAGGAGTGAGAGAGAGCTGGAATTCGTGTACTGAACAGGTTAGTGGAAATAAAGCCTCTTAAATATTTCAACTGTCTTGGTTTGTCTGTTCTCTGGCTAACCTGATTCTAGTCTTTTTCTGGGCACTGTGCAACGCTACTTTCGCAGGACAACAGGGGTTATGGGCCCAGCCTGCACAGCCTAAAGCCCAGAATAAAGAACGTTTCTAGCCGAAGGCAAGCCAGACAGAAGCCTGGAGACGTGGCCGTGTGTTGGAGAGGTGAGCAGCAGTGTGCTGAAGGATGGCTGTCGCGTTATCAGCCAGTATGCCTCTGGAACGGCTCACAGAAAAGAATTATGCCAGCTGGAGACTTCGTATGCAGGCATTCCTTACAAAAGAAGACCTCTGGGAGGTGATTGATGCAGCCCCACCGGCAGCTCCTCAACTTGCGTGGACAAGAAAAGACGAAAAGGCAACAGCATATATTATTTTGGCAGTGTCAGGCTCTCAGTTATTGTATATACAGAATGAAAATACAGCCAGACGCATGTGGACAGTATTGCATGGGGTTCATGTGAGACAAACAGCGGGAAGCAGAATATTTTTGGTGAGACGGCTTTATCAGATAAGACTGGCTGAAGGTAGCTCGATGTCTGAGCATCTGATGGAATTCAGGCGGCTGTTTGCAGAATTGCGGGAGAGGCAAGTGGAGTACACGGAGCTTCAAAGGGTGTACATAATCCTGTCATCACTGGATGAAAAGTGGGACTCACTTGTAACGTCGATGGAAGCCATGCATGACGCAGATCTGACGGAACAGTATGTGACGGGCAAATTGCTTGAGGATTGGGAACGCAGAAAAGAGGCCGAAAAATGGAGCCAAAGGAGTCGAAGGGACATAAAGAAACGTACTTCAAAGACACAGGGAATAGACTGAAAGCCTATTATTCCTGTGGTGCAAGAACTCATCTTCAGAGAGACTGTGCAGCCAAGCGGAGGGGCCGAGGCTGGCAGCAATCAAGCGTGCGATTAGTGAGTGGACAGGCTTATAAATCTGAAAACACATTATGGGTGCTGGATAGTGGAGCGACCCATTGTTTAGTCACAGATAAGAACTTGTTTCATACTTTGAAAGCTGTGACGTAGACTGTAAGTTTGGCTGATGGATCATCACAGGACGTTTTGGGACGTGGAACATTGAAATTATGTAAGCTACAAACAATAATTACAGATGTTTTGTATGTGCCTCAGTTAGAAAACAATATATTGTCAGTTAAGAAGTTAAATGACATGGGATATGTTGTAACTTTTGCTAATGGGAAATGTATTGTGCAAAACGGAAATGAGGTCTGTATGCAAGGGAATTTAAAAGATGCTTTATTTGTCATTCAAAGCGAACATGCAGGGTGTGCTACACTTAGGGCAAACAGACAAACACATGAAGGCTGTGTGCATAAATGGCACCGGAGCCTGGGACATGCTAACTATGAAACTATCATGAAAACACCAAAACACAGTGAGGATGTGGAGCTCAAGGAGTGTGGGCAGTTTGTTGACTGTGATGCGTGCAACGAAGCGAAAGCCACAGTAGCTCCAATAAACAAAGAAGCGAAATGCACTACAGACGCACCATATCAATTAATTCACATTGATTTGGCAGGTCCATTACAGAGTTCAAAGGGAGGTGCGAAGTATTTCATGGTTGTGGTGGATGACTTCATATGGTTTTGCAATGTTTATTTGCTTAAGAGCAAAGACGAGGCAGAGAAGAAACTGCGTTTGTTCATTGAGAAAGTGAAAGTGCAACATGGAGTCACTATTAAGCAAATACGCTCAGATCAGGGGGGTGAATTCACAGGCAAAGCGTTGCGTGAATATCTGGAGAGTAAAGGCATTAAGCAAAACTTTACTGCCCCATGTTCATCGGTCCAGGATGGGACCGCAAAGATGAGAAGTGAGTCATTGCAGGAGGCTACAAGAGCCATGCTTAATGACTCTGAACTGACAAACGCATTTTGGAGAAAATGCATCCTGTATGCTGCATACATACAAAACAGGTTGTTACACAGAGCCCTCTGTATGTCACCTTATGAGAAGCTGACAGGAAAGAAGCCAAGGTTGGCTCACATTGAGAGGTTCGGGGCAAAGTGCTGGGTGCACGTACCTAAAGGAAAAAGGCAAGGTAAAATGGCCCCAAGAGCACAACAGGGACATGTGCTTGGATTTCAAAATGCTTTTTACAGAATGTGGGTGCCTGAGCAAAAGTAGGTTGTGCTGAGCAGAAGCGTAAAGGTTCCAGGTCAGGAATGGAAACAAAATAAATGTGTTGAATTGAATGGAGCACATAATACACACACACAACAGGAGGTAAAAGAAGAAGATGAAATGCCTGGTATGAGTGATGACACAGAGAGGGGTGTGCTTACTCAACCATTGAGACACTCCGAGAGAGCTAATTTGGGGAGGCCTCCAGAGAGATTTAAAGTAGAAAATGTCAGAGGCCAAGAATCAAACACAGACAAAGAAACTGATGGTGATACTCTGTACATGACATGTCTAAAACCTTGTGTGTGTAAATAAAGGAAACTGAAATTGTAACCGATGTAAAAGCAGAATTGTAAAATGCAATGTATTGGATGTAATGTGCTGAGATGTATGTAAAAGTGGAATTGTGGCTGTCTTTATGGAAGGTGGGGGCTGTTGTACCACTCAGGAGTATGTGATGTATGTGTTCCATAAAGACTGTGGAGAACCAGTGATTATTGAGTTAATCCAGCAGGAGAGAATAGCCAAGGCCAAGGGAGCAGATGTTTCTGGCAAGGTCTTGGTTTGTGTATATAACACTGGGGGGAAACCGAAACCACTCTGTGGGGGGTGCAGTAGAACGCAGAGAGAGGAGTGAGAGAGAGCTGGAATTCGTGTACTGAACAGGCTAGTGGAAATAAAGCCTCTTAAATATTTCGACTGCCTTGGTTTGTCTGTTCTCTGGCTAACCTGATTCTAGTCTTTTTCTGGGCGCTGTGCAACGCTACTTTCGCAGGACAACACATCCTTGAGCAATGCAATGTGGTGTTGTCTTGCCCCGGCCGTGGGCTTCAAATATTTTAGGGTCGGTATCAAGGAGAACAATGAGGCAGACTCACGGTTTACTCACAAAGGAGAAAGCTTTATTGGGTTCATATCAGGCATGCCTACCCAGTGGAACAGACTCAAGGTCCCTCGCAGAGAGGCGTTGAAGTCTGAACCCCGAGCTGGGCTACGCAGGCACCTTTTATAGAGAAAATCTTGGCAAGGCAAAGTGGTGACGGAATACATCAGTAGTCACTATCTCACATCAAATCATCGCATCTTGACAGACTACATGATTGATTAGACTATATCACAACTAGGCATCAAAGCTATCTATGATTAATAGAGTTCATGCCATCATCTTACTCTCTTTGTAGTATCAAAACCCCTTGATGTGGGGTGTCAAGGCATCTGATGGATTATTCTTGGTTTGTGTGAAGGCACTGTACTAGGTGTCCAGACAATTGATTGATTGCCCTGCCTACTTGCAGGAACACTGTTCTGGTATAAACAGGCCATCTTGACCTCTCTATGCCACTCTTTCCACGGCACGTGCCCTACTGTTAATCAGCACGTGCAGCCCATCCTTGGCATATACAGCTCATTAAAGCTAGCTGGACCAGGGCCAACGCTACTGCCTTGAAGATGCATCAAACAGTCCTCTTAACTCCCTATCAACCTCCTAGATAATGCAGCTGAATGTAGGTTGTGTCTTTCTAGTGACCGTTACTTGACCCAATCTCTAATGAGCGCAGCCCTTTGCAGGTGCTTTCAGTTTGAGAAAAACAACCTATTAAGCTTTTACTTGCAAATCTTAACCTCTTAAAGGCACTTATACATAAGAATAGCCATACATATGCATTGCATTGATTACATAAAAGCCCCATGGATTACAGGTGTGAGGAAGGAGCCCTTCCTCTTTGTGTCCTGAATCTCCCACCCTTCCGCTTCCCTGGAAGACACCTTTGGGTTCTAGCATTACGGGGGGAGAAACAGCTCTCTCTGTCCACTCCATGCGCCGTTTTATATGCTTCCTGCCTTACGATGCAGAATAACAACACGACACATGAAGGAGAGGAAAAGCTGGGAGGAGGGAGGAGGAGGGTGCCAAATGTGAAATGGCGGAACAGGAGTTGGATGCCCAGCCCAAGGGAAGGCCTTTGAGGGAGATGGCGAAGTGAGGAAAGGTGGCAGGGAGGGAGCAGAGGGGACCACCTCCAGCTCAGCCAGGCGATTCCAAGGCCCTGCCCAACAAAGGGTCTGAGGACCAGAAGGAGGGAAGGGATGGAGCCAGTGTGCTGTAATATCGCTTTAAGGTCTTGGAATTGTCAGTTAAGAGCAGTTGGAGTGCAGTTGAGATGGGTGAAGCACAGCATAAGCAGATGTAAAGACTGTGCCCTATAGAATGGTGATTAAAGTATACTATTCTTATTGTGAAAGAATCAAGATGTGTTTATTGTGAAATACAACACATTATATGGTGTCAGAAGTGGGAAATGGACTCATTTCGGCCTCCACCTCCTCTGGTATTGTAAGGTAATCTGGCTGAGACATGGAAGCGATGGGAGCAAGTTTTTATTTTATATCTTTCTGCAGCTGGAGTTGATAATGTTGCTAAGAATCGACAAATTGCTATTTTATTACATTGTGTTGGAGAGGAAGCGTTGGCAGTTTACAACACTTTTGATTTACCTGAAGAGGGGCCACAAGACATAGAAGAAGTTCTTGAACAATTTAGGATATATTGTACTCCTCGTAAAAATGTGATATTTGAACGCTATGCTTTTTGGAACCACTCTCAGAGATATCAAGAAACTAGTGAACAGTTTGTGACTGAGCTTAAGCTTAAGGCTAGTAAGTGTGAGTTTGGTGCAACAGTTAATGATATGATACGAGATAAGATTGTGTTCAGTGTTAACGATGAAAAATTGAAGAAAAGATTGATTGCGGAACCTGAGCTTACTTTGGAGAAAGCGATTGAAATATGTCATTTAGAGGAAATAACAAGAGTTCAACTACAAGCTATGTCAACTCCCTCAAGAGATGGTCAAGAGCTACATACTGTATCTCTGATTGATAAAACCCATGGGAAAAGTCCAGTACAGGCTTTTGGATCTGATAAGTTTCAATCTAAAGATAAATATGAGCAGATTAAATATAGTAGATGCTCCTGTTGTGGTACTGTGCATCCACCTCGAAATTGTCCAGCGTTTGGAAAAACCTGTTATAAATGTCATATGAAAAATCATTTTGCTAGAGTATGCAAAGTAAATTTAGTCAGTGACAAAAAGGGGCAACAGAATTATTCCATGCATGAGCTAGATTTAAACAGTTTGTTTATAGGAGAATTAACTCATGAAGCTGGTGAAGATTTGGTGAATGGATGGTATGTTGATATAGTTCTGCAAGGACTCTCAGTAAGGTTTAAGTTGGATACAGGAGCTGAAGCAAATGTTTTGCCTCTACAAATATTTCATGAGTTACCAGACAAAAAGGTGTTGTTTAAAACTGATGTTTGTCTTGTGTCTTATGGTGGGACTCGTATAAAGCCTCTGGGAGCTATTGTTCTTGATTGTCGTACTTCCAGAGGGGCAGCAAAGCTGATGTTTTATGTAACAGATGGATCCTCTCTTCCATTGCTTGGACGAGCAGCTTGTGAGACTCTGGATTTAGTTCGTCGAATTGATAATGTGACTACAGTTCAATCATTAACGAAAGAACAGCTACTTGAGAAATATTCTGATGTGTTTGATGGGCTTGGGGAATTTGAAGGTATCCACCATATACATATTGATCCTACTGTGGCTCCTGTTATTCATGGATGTAGGAAAATTCCTTTTGCCATATTGAATAAACTGAAAGAGATATTACAGCACAGCCAGGGAGAGGGTTGAGAGGGTTCGGGACAAAGGGAGGAGACTGAAAAGTTGAAGCAGCAGGATGAGCAGAACGAGGCTAGAATAATGCATGTGAGGAGCGAACCTTTCCTCATATCTGTTCCTCCTCTTTCTATTGCAGAACCGCAGATGGAAGAGATTGTCCCCTGGCCTGAGGTTAGTATCTTCAGGAGCAGAAGGGAAGGCTGGGTATAAAAGCTCTGCCTGCCTGAAGCCCAGGAAAATGTCCATTCTGGATGCTTGCTCCCCTGGGATCCGGAAGCACCCCCTTTTGACCCAAAGCATTCTCCCTGATTTTTTCCCACTCTCAGCAAGTCACCCTGGATGAGTTCCTCTTCTGCATCTCCTCCATCTGCGAAGAGGTCCAGGCGAGGGGCCAGGATACCCTCCCCTATGATAAAGACTGTGCGGCTCAGTTCATTGTGGTGAGTGAGAGGCAGGCAGGATGAGTGATCCAGCGGGGGTGGGGTGGGGGAGGGCAGAAGGAGTCCTGGGATGGGGGTAAAGTTCTGCGAAAGGGACCCTTTGGGGACTGGCAGAGGGGAGGACTTGGCAGGCGTTTCAAAAGAAAATTCCTCTGACAAGTGAAGTCAGTCCCTGAGGTTGGGACTGGAGCAGCCCTCCTGAATCCATGGGGTACTGACTTTACTCTTCTCCCCCTTGATCTCTTCTCAGGACATCATCGACAAGTCTGATGACTTTCTCGACCCCTCCAGAATACTGAGGATGTCGATGGAGGCCATTTATAATCTCAGGTGGGTTGTTGGCAAGGGGGTGGAGATATTTATTCACTGTTATTGGGACTTAGCAGTGCAGGGGGTGGAGTTGTGTGTGGCAAGGGCTGTCAGTGGCTGGAGATATAGATGGACAGGGAAGTCAAGGCAAGAATGGAAACAAAGGGTGAACAGAGAGGCCCATTCTCCAGTCTTGAGTTTGAGAAGCAGCGAGCAGGGAGGCAGGTTGGGGCAAGGGACCGGGTAGCTTTCATGCTTTGGGGGCCAAATCAGCCCTCCTAGCTTCTGCTCCTTCCTTGTGGAGAGGAATGCCTTAAATGGGCAGCTAGAATTTGAAGGCTCCGTAGGGGATCCCTAGCATGGAGGGGCCAGTTCCTCAGGTGATGTGGAGGCTTTGAGGACACAGACTCTGAAGTCCCAACTTGAGGGTCTCTATCTCAAGAGCCCCAGATCTGGTGGGCTTGGGCTGTGGGTCAGGCCTGATCATGACTCTGGGGCCTGGGCTGGGGTCTGTCTGTTCTGTCTGCCTGCAATGCCAGTCCTTTGAGATCCCCCCGATGACTAACACTGGGGGCAGAGGGAGCAAACACCAGTCCAGGCACCAGCTGGCCCCTCCTCATCTTAGTCTGAGGCATAGCCCAGGCTGCTTCTTTGAGGGGGGAGGGAATTCTAAGAAGGCAAATATATAAGAGAGGCATGGAGGGAGTGCTTAGGGCTCCCAACCCTCCCTATTGTCTGTCCACAGGACTTTGGAGAAATGCATCTAATCTTTTCTGCCCTATCCTGCCAGCTTCATGAAGCCTCCCTTTTCTACCCAAAAGAAAACAACTATTATCCAGGGATCGTTTTATGCAATGTATGAAATGATGGTATTTAGCGAGGATGACAACAAAGTAAATTCTTCATTGTTTGATCAGTATTCTGGAGTTTTGAGTTCTATTTGTGTCCTGAAAGTTTCAAGCAATTATATACAATGATTTTTTAAAACTGTGTTCCATTCTGTAATATAGTATTAATTTAACAGAAATTATATACTACTTGATTGTTAAAGATCTCTAACCCTCTCAGTATTTTACAAGAAACATGAGACATATTAATAAAAACAGATTAAACAAGAAATTTAAAACACAGTTAAAACAGCAGTTTACTACAAAGAGATAAGAGCACATCAATATCTATATGTTTGGACAGTTTTGCTTTACCAGAAATGATTTAAGACACTCCTGAAAAGAATACAGCGAAGGCACTGCCTGATGTCAATAGACAAGGTGTTTCAAAGAGCAGATGTGGCGCTGCCACTCCAGAAGAACAACTTCTAACAGTGGAAGGGGTATCATGTGGGCACCTGTAATAATGCCAGTTCCGCAGATCCAAGCGCTAGAGTGGACACTGTTAGTGAAGTTAGCCTCATTAGTAGTTCATGCATACATTGCATTCCTACATTTTCCGTCTGGCCCCTCTCTCGTTTCTGCCAGTTTGCTTGAGTATCACGCTGCTTCTTATCTGCTGCTAAAAATCTATCATCTTTTCCCCCCTTTCCACATCATCTCCTGCCCTGATTCTATGGATCCACCTCAATGACAACTGTCTTCGCCATCAGGATCTCAAGGAGACATTTCACCTGATGTTGAAGGGCCTCCGAGCCCCCTCCCTTGACACATTGCCTTGCATAATTGAAGTAAGTGTGCTATGAGGGCATATTTCATTGAAGCACAGCCGGGTAGGGAGGCATCACTCCTCCCAACACTCTTTGTCAGCAGAATTACCCACCAGGCACTCCTGAGTCCCTTCCCCTCTCAGCAGGCAAGCTGAACACCCTGCCACACTGTCTGGCAACATGCTGCTGAGTAGGCTTGAGCATGATGTGCAGGTCCAGGCACCAAAGCTTACTGGGTGGGGCACCCAGGGGAAGGCCCCGGTGCAGATTTTGGACTGGGACACATTGGAGAAGGAAGTCCTTTCCAATAATTTGGGATCTGCCTGTGCTAGTGGGAGAGATGCCATGGTGGGTGGCGGTGGCAGCTGGTCTCTATAGCCCAGACCGGTCCCCTGATGCTGAGGTGCTCTTTCCTCCCACAGGACCTCCACTTTTACATTCAGGCGAAAGACCAGAAAGAAAGGGACCTGGCGGCCAGAAGCCTGCAGTGGCTCCTGGTCCAGGCAGTGACACTTCCAAATCTGACAGTAAGTACCTCCCCTTTATTTACGGATTTAGAGTACTTATAACTCTGCTTTATGGCCCCAAGAGGCTCTCAAAATGGCTTTTAAAAGATGAGAACATTCCAGTCTGCTCTGAGGGACAGAAAGAACAGGGGCTCTCTACGGTACTAGCATGGAACCCGGATGATTAAGGAGGTGGCATTCTTTGTCCTCTTTTTGGTGCTGCCCTTCATCCTCTGCCCACTAGGCAGCAGAGCCCACAGAGGCTTTCTCCGGCAAGCTGGATCTCAGTTAGTCCTGCACGGGGTTACCCACACTTTATTTTTTGGGACCTGATGCAGCATTTTCTTCTCTACAGCTGGAGTCCATGAGAAGAATCGTCCCTCCTGAGCTGTCCTGGCTATGCCCCCAAAACAATGAAGGTAATCTCCATCCTGGAAGCAGAGAGCCAACCCACAGGCCTCAGTTTCCACACAGAAGACATTGTCTGTAGCCTAATTGGGACATGAGGGGGCCTCACATCAGCTGATCTCTCAAGCAGTGGGGTCTTGAAATCCCAGCCCTCCTGCCCCAAGGCCAAACCAGTGGGGTGGGGTGGGGTGGGGGGACAGGACTGAGTGGCAGTTGCCAGCTGCTGTGGTGACACCCTCCCTCAGTGGTGAAGACTGATGACTGCACCAGGAGGGGGCAAAATGATCTGAGAAGGGTGGTGAGGGTGGAGATGGGTGGGTGGCAGCCCCATTGGGCCCAGCTAGGGCATGGACCTCCATCAGTTGCCTAAGTACGCCAGGTATGGAGTCTGGACCGTGCAAAGTCAAATAAAGCAGCCGCAAGGAAGACTCGCTTCTGTTCCCTTCTTTCCCACCCAGAAGAGCTGCTGATTGAAGGTTTGGAATAAGAGGCAAGAAAATGCTTTCTGGACAGCAAGGGAGGGAGCATTGTTTTTGTGTGCGTGTTTGTTGCTTGAGCGGTTTTGTTGTTGTTATATATATTGTATTTTTTAATATTTAAATTCATAAATAAAGTCAATCTGTATTGCACCAGATTACTTGTACCCCAAAGCTGTGGTCTGACACCTTCCCATTGGGACTGAAAACGAATATATGGGGAGGGGTTAGTGGCAGGTTTGAGAGGGCCCTCAGCACGACGTTTTCCAGTGGGGACCCCTGGGGCAGCCTTGTGGCCTCTTCCTGACAAATTAACTGGGCAGTGATGCTGGGGGCCAGCAGCAATGGTGCCCCTGAGAACTGCAGTGGCCAAAACAGAGGCAGTAGGGTTTGGTGGTGAGAGGGGCAGCAGCACCTCTCAGTCCTGGCTGGCTTTGAGAGGAGGAGTGCTAGGCCATGCAGCTACCCTCTTACTTTGCCCACAGAATGACTCTTGGTTGGGCCTGGGGGAGAAATTCAGTTCAGTTTGCCTTTCAAGCTGAATTTATCAAATTCGCACTTTCCGATACAACATTAGAACTGAAACGCAGCCATCGTTTCAAATTCACAGTTGTCAGAATTTTGCAATGCAGTTCTCCAAGTAATGTTTACAGAAATGCATATATTAGGGGGAAATGTGCCCAAAATAACATACAAAAAGCATCATATTAGGATAAATTACTTGCAGAAAATGTGTACATTAGTCAAGAGGGCATACTAAAATGTATTTATGAGGAGACATTTGCACTAAAATGGTGAAGAATTTTCATGAGGACTTTTTAAAAAAGAAAAACCACAAATTGTGGCAGAAATATGGAAAACTGAATTTCAGAACAATGAGAAATGGAGAGAACCAAAATATACTGATGATTCCATCCCTACTCTGAGCTCAGCCCTTGAGAAACATCCCTCAGCAAAGTTGCACCAGGCCCCAAAAGCTATGTCAACCCTGCCAGCAAGGCCAGCGGTCAGAGATGCTGGGAGTAGCAGTCCAATGCCATCTGGAGGGCATCGCCTTGGCTTCCCAGGATACGGCATAAGGGCAGATGAGGCTCCCACATTGCTGAAGCGAGGCAGACGTGGATCTGGTCAGTTGTCTGGACTGGGGATTGCCTGGGAATCTTGAGCACCATGGCAGAAAGGTGGGATAGAAAGTGCAAGAAAATAAATAAAAATGCCCCTGTTCTAAACATATCATTTCTTTCTTTCTTTAAGTGTATATACTTCTTAATTATAGAAAAAACCCCATACACACACAAACAAAAACTCTTAAGTGGTTTACAAATGAGATTAAACTTATAAATAAAAGTTAAAAACGTAATTAAAACATTTTTTAAGCAAAACAGTAACAGACTAAAAATATTAAAGCACATCCACATCTATGTGTCTGGATAGGCTCACCTGAGTCCCAGGTCTTTTATGATGAGCCCAGACCTCCTGCCCTTCCCTCCTTTTTAAAATTAAAAACTAATTCTTTTTGCTTTGCTTATAATGCAGTTGGGCTCATTGCAAAGCGCAGGGCTGGATTGACCCAAATCATTCATCATCAGGGTTTTTTACAGCAGATTTTCCAACTGCACAAATTCCCCTTTCGACACCCCACAGTAAAAAAAAAGAGAGAGCACAAAGAATGCTTTGCTCCTTGCTTGCACCCTGGTACCCGTGTCAGTGTCACCACAAAAGTTCAGAGCTTGGAAGTAATAAGTACTTGTAATTCATTACTTTTTTGAGGAACAAGTGGGTAATTCCTTTACATTTTGATTGTATTAGAACTAGGAGTAATTTTATTACTTTTGTGGAGTAATTGTAATGTTTTCAGCATTACTTTTGCGCATTACTTGGGGGAGGAAGCAGAGGAAGTCTCCTCTGATTTGTGGATGAAAATCATGTGCCTCAAACTGGGCTTCTGTGCAGCATCACTTTTCCCTCATGCTCTGTGGGTGGGTAGGAGGCGATGAGGGAGGAGGTAGAGAGCGAGACAGGGGTAGAGTGGAGAAAACAATGGATGGTGGTGGAGAAGAATGGAGTGGAGAGAGAAAGGAGCCGGAGGGCAAGAACATGGATAAAGGAGGAGAAGGAGGCAGCAGCAGAATGGAGATAAAGAACTATGGAGGTAAAAGATGAGAACGTGTGTGTGTGTGTGTGTGTGTATATATATATGTATATATGTATATGTATATATATATATACACAGTGGATGGGAGATAAATTTGATTCTTTTCACATTAGCTGACTCTATCAAATCCACACTTTCTGAAACAATAAAAGAACTGAAACTTAGCCATCCTTCAAAATGTGCACTTATGTGAATTTTGTGATGCTGATCTCCAACTGAACAATGTTTACAAAAATGCATATATTAGGGGAAAATGTATATAAAAATGAATAAAGGTACAAAAATGCATTATATTAGGAAAAGGTGCTTGCAAAAATGAGTACATTGGTTAAAACTGCATACAAACAATGTATTCATCAGGATAAGTTTGCATTAAAATGCTGCAGAATTTTCATGAGTTTTTCTTTAAAATCGCAGGTTGTAGAAACCTAGAGAAATGAATAGGAGATTGGAAAAAATAGAAACTGGGAGAGTTGAAATTGACACATCTTTCCATCCCTAGGCAGGGTGAGGAACCATGGTCCCGCAGATGCTGCTGAACTACAGCTCCCATTATGACCGACCATGGGCCATTCTCGCTGGGATTGATGGGAGTGGAAGTCCAGCAACATCTGCATGGCCACATCCTCCTCACCTTTGACTGAATACTTCCCTGCCCAGGAAAAATCATATAGCTTTGGCAGGGATTTATACCTCTCCTCTTAACAATCCTCATAGCTCTGCAGTGGGCCCAGCTCAGAGTAATGAAATAATCAGGCCTGGTAGCAACTACTCCGATGTAAATAAGTCACAGGAGTCCGCTCAGATGATTCTCTGTGAGAGATGGGTGGGAGTGTATGCTTGATCATCACAATCACAGAGGTAAACTTTCTCATTCCCTCATGAGTCATTATTAACAGGCAAACATTTAAGCAAAACAAAAAAAAAAACAATGGCTAAGGGGTAAACCATAATGTGGGACATGTTGGGTCTCACTGCACTTTTTCTCTTTTACTCAAATACAGTTACAGGAAGTTTCATATTTGATTTGGAGGTGGTGGGTGATGATGATGTTTTAACATTTTCTTCCCAATAAGAAGCATTTGAGAAGTATGGTGGCATGCTTAATGGCTGCCAATCTCCAGCACCCCAGTCTCTGAGAACTGGAGGGGGGGGTTGGGAAGTCACAAGAGGAACTGATGATCTCCTCAGCTAAATCATCCTCCCACAAGCTGCTGTTAGTCTCATAGGGACAAAATAGGTAGAGCACCTGTACCTGTATGTTATAACCACTTCAGTGAGTGAGGATGATTTAGATCAGGAAAATTGGGGTACAGGAAGGGTTAAATATAATCTCTCCAAAAACATTGGTGCCCCAACCTCTGGTGGCTGCATTTGAATTTTTATAAATGCCTGATCATCTACATCATGTACATTTAATTAGTGTAGAAAATGCAACTACTAAGGCCTCAAAATATTTTCAACACATGTTCAACTAAAGTCAAGGAGTTTTAGCATTGCTCTTTGATCTTTCCTTCTGTGTTTGCTCAGATATTGACCTGACAGCTAGATTGCATGATGTGACATACTTCCAGCTGCAACCACAGGTATTTATGCAACCCAGATTGCTGCACAACTCATTATAGAAGGTGGCTGTTGATTGCCTCCATTTCAGGGCTGGATATCTCTCTGCAGCAGTGTTGGCTGATCAGCAATGTGTTTTAAATTGCATTCTTCAAAGCACAAGATATCTGAGGACCTGTTAGAATTTAATGCTTAAAGTGCATGATGCAACTGCTGATAAACTCCTGAGAAACAGATTGATTTACTTTTTGGCTTTGCCACATTCTTATATGGAAGGGGCATCTCCTGATACTGAATTTGTCATTATTGTTTTGGGTGATCTTCAAATGCACAAACAGGCTACAATCTAGAAAGTTCCTGCAAAGGCTTGTGCATATATCTAGGACCAGCAAATCTGTACGTTTTGATTTCTCTCCATTTCTCATTTTCCCACACTTAAGTTCATTTCTCCGCATTTCCACATCAGTTTTTGATTTTAAAAAAAGTCATCATGAATATTCATCAGCATTCTTCTAATATAACCATTTTTGTATACAATTTTCCATAATACACACATTTTGTAGAGCAATTCCCCCAAATATCTTTATTTTTAATTTTTTAAATTTCTTTTCACTAATATATGCATTTTATGCACACTTTATCCTACTATATGCATTTTGCATGTGTACTTGGCTGTAGAATTGTGAATTTTGAAAGATGGCTGTGTTAAACAAATCTGTGGATATGACAGATCTCGACCATGTGCCCCTCTTAATGCAACACATCTCTCCTGCTACATCTATTTATATATCTAAAATTAGACCATCATTGTTTGGCAGGAGGGTGTGTAGGAAAGTGCTAGAATAAAGGCTTAAATATTTAACTCATGCCCCTATCAATAACTTAGTTTGAAAGCAGGGCTTTTGAAATTGTTGCTATAATCCTCCTTTTACAAATGTGGACATTCTTTTTTCCAGCCAAGTGGAAATAACATCTCTCCCTCTCCTCCACATGGCCCCCTGAAGTGTTTTTGTGGATTATAACTTTTAAAATAAATCTCAGTCATTTATATATAATGGGCACAGCTAAAAGCTTACCAGTCAAGTTCAGAGTTATATTCTCCTGCCAAAGGCAACAGAGATGGTTGCAGGGATGGGGAGAAATTTGCTAAAGTCAAACTGGGCAGATTATCCCTTTGTTCACATGTTTGTTGTTTTTGCAGATTTTACATGCTTCTGCGGTTTTTCCTGATAGTAGATAGTTTTTTAAAAATAGTTTAGAACATTATTAACAATGATATCTTTGATCTAAATAACTGAAATGTATATTTCCTTTAACTTCTGTGTCAGTGAGGTGATGGTGGTAGCCATGAACATTCATTATTTGATTCTTAACCTGTCTCCACCTTGTATTTATGCAATCACAGTGTGTCTATCAGATATGTCTGTTCAAAAGATGCTTCAAGTATAATACTAGCACAAGTTGTTTTGTCTTAGTCTCTTTAAGTAATATATTCATAGCATCATTCAGGTGGACATTTTAATATACCGCAGAGATCATCATGGTCACTTTTTTTAAAAAAAACCCTGTGTAAATAGAAATGGGAATATATGATAATTGTTTTGTATGTTTTGTATATTAGAAAATTTATAGCAAATCATTACATTCTTATTTACAAGTTCTTCTAATGACAGGATATGAAACATGATTTAGAATATTTCCCCCCTCCAGCTCTGTTTTTTCTCATTTCTCAGATCCCTGGCTGGCATGCTTAGACCCATCTACCTGGGAATAAGTCCCGTTGAACTCAGTGGGACTTACTTCCAAGTAGATGGCTAGAATTTCATAGCGAACCCTCTACGAGCAAAGAGATAGCAGTGGGATGTTTTAAGCATGCCAAGTGGTGCTCCCCGCCCACTGCCAGTTCTTCCACAAACACATAAGAGAGAAAGGAAAAAATATTTAAAGTAAGCATCTCTACAACAATATGATCATCAAATTCACATGTAACATGTCCCTCTGTGTGTGTGTGACTCCCCCCTCCCCCCCAAATACTGATCCATCCACTGGACCATGATGAAGGCAAGGTATGGTTTGTATCAATGAATTTGGTGTCTTTTAAAAAATGCTACTTGTTCAATACGAAAAAGAAACATTATTAAAAATTCAGTAACATTTTAAATAAAAACATAAATGGTATGTCCTTCTCCATCTCCTCAATGGAAGAAAGCACCTGGATTGTTTCCTCTTCTGTAAGAGGAATAAATAAAAAACTTGATATTAATGTATGATGAATTTAGAGATAAGAATACTAAATAAAACTTGGGCAATTCAGAATGACCTCAGTTTTCTTTATACAGCTCCTAGACTAAAGATTTACTGCCTTCCCCTCACACATACACACACAGTTTTGGGCTGGTTAACTTCAAATAGGCTAAATTTAAGGACAAGAACTCAGTAGTGGTTCAGTTTTCAACTTTCCAAACTACATCACAGAGTTGAAAAAAATTCAACTGCACAAACCCCACTTAATTGCAGGGTGGGGGGATTAGCCTGCAGCATGAGACCTGTTTGATGGGCAACTGCCTGCCTTACTTACATTTGAATGAAAAACAAACAGGCCATCAGTCAAAAGAAGGAAAACATCACTAGAAAGAACATTAACAATAACCTTTTTTGGGGGGGGGGGATTGAAACAGCAAAAGCAAAAGATCATGGAAAAAGAATGACCACAAATTGTAACCACCTGTCAGTTCAATGAAATGACAACCAAACGTCCCTATTCAAGACTCAACGTGACCAGTTTTAAGTGTTATATTATAAGAATAAGCAGGTATTTTGTTTAAAGTGAAGAACTATTTTGCATCCTAATCAATAACTTTATACATAGCTCTTTAACCTCTGCATCTGATCTAAAAAAATGATTAGGCTCTGCAGAGACTCAGGCTGATGTGAGGCATAACATCTTAACACTGATGGAGATGGCTTGATTATAATAGCAGTGTTGATATCCTCCAACTACACATCTCTAAGGTGAGCTCCAGTGGGGGTGGGGAGCCTATTCTGTATCTGAATTCAGTTCTGCTTGAGCTGAGGAAAAGCTAGATGTGATGGTGCCTATTTGCTCCCCCTCCCCGATTCCTCTCCCACTCCAAAGCTCAGAGCAGGTTTGCTTCCATTTTTAAAATGTTTGTGAGTTTCATTTTATTCTTTGTAAGGAGATGGATGACTGTATATACCAGCAATGGGGAACTTGTGGCCCTTCAGACATTGTTGGACTATAACTCACACAATCCCACAGGATACTTGTTGGTTTGATAGCTCATCAAACACATTTGATAATGAAAATTTGCAACATGGTTCATTAACAAAAGCCTGTTAACGTTCCTCCTTCCACCACAAAATCCATTAATAATCATTTAGAAATTGGCTTTGTGTGCTTTAGGGAACGTTTGAGTAATTTTCAGAGGAGCCAGGTTCTAATGAAAGCCCTTGCCTAAAGAAAGAGAGGCTACAAGTTAATTTCTTGTTCCTCTTTTTGCTCTGAATAGTTACAGCTGTCTTGATAAGAGGTTGGAGACAATTTCTCAGCAGGTTCTCTTAGCTATGGAAACATTTGTTTAATAAGTGATTCTGGAGGTTTGCCAGTCAAGTGGGAGTTTAACACACTGATTCTTTAAATGGTGGATTGTGGGAGTCTAAGGTTTCCCAGTTACTTGCTGGCACTCAGCATTTTTAACAACAAAACCCAGGGAGATTAGCTGATTTTGTTTCTAGGTAGCAATGGTCCATGTCTACCAGTCCCAAACTGCTTGGTTGATTATTCTTCTACAGAGACTTCCAATAACATCCCAGATTTACCCCCAGCCTGGCTCAAATTGATGCTGGCTACTAGTCAACATGGTAAGTGGGAGGGAGCCATCTTTACATGGCATCCTCCCCCCCAATACATGGCCTCAGATGACTCAGAATTGTTTGGGGCTGGTAATCATATATTGCCAACTGGCTGATTTGGAAGAAACCAAGGTCATCTACTGTCATTGGAAATAATCCAGTGACAATCTGGTGGAGGTCACTCTAAATCAGGGTGAGGTATCCCTTATGGCTGGAGGCCTACAGCCAGAAGGGAGCAACTCTCCATGGGCCACTTTGGCAGGTGGCGGACTGTGACGTTCCCAACTTTGGCTCCACCTGTCAGGTTCCCACCTGCTTGTGGCTGCCGCCTTTCACTAGACACCACCTCAGGACACCACCAGTCAGGATCATTGTTTTTATTTTTTCTCACTCTGCTCTAGCACAGATCTCTCAAGATCCCACTGCTAGGTAGCACCACCAACCACTCCCTGTAAACAATACTGCTAGAGACTTCACCCTAGTCTCCCTATGGCTTGTTACTTTGCGTCTGGGTGCCCTTGCTGTCCACAACTCCCCTGTATCTTTGTCTATAAAGCATATAATCCTGGGTTGCTCTGGATACTTGACGATGTTACAATTTCTTCCTTCACCGCTGACACCATTAGATACAGTTTCCCTTCAGCCTTGGTAATTACCCTGCCCTCCCTTCTGGTCTGTATATCCCCAGCCAAGGTTTTGGTAAACCAATAAAAGTATTTATTAGATAACACTAGGAAATAACAAGATTACTTTAGGAATGTTTAACAAGAATATGGTTTCATATAGTGTCACTCTTATGTTTCCAGTTATATATATTTTGTCCAAATATCAGCCTAATAGAATCCAAACCTCCCTCAGAACTCTATCAACTCAATCCCAACTGCCTCCCACTTCAACTCCTTTCCAATCACTCTCCTCTCAACTCCCCCCAAGCAACCTCCTCAACTCAACTGTCATCCTCTCATTTATACCTTCAGCCATTCAAACACTCAGCCAATCATCATCCAACATTCTCCAGCATCTAACACATGTACTCTCCCCTCTTACTTAATTCACTTACCATATATCCCTATATAAACCCGCACTTACCATATTTACAGTTTTTAACATATAAGGACATCACATTTCACCCCCCCTTTAAATAAAAGCAAAGTATTACTCCTGTTCCCAGGAATAATACAACACATTATATAAGTGTCTGTCACTCAGGGGTAGAGTGTCCTTTCAGTCTCTCATTTTGTTCACGGGACTGCAGTATCAGCAACCTGCCTTGAAAGTCCATCTGCCAGCACACTGTCCTTCCCTTAGATGAAAACGAAGTCTAATTGATATTCCTGCAGTGCCCAGGACCACCTTTGCAGCATTGTGTTGTTGTTTCTCATTATGTTCAGCCACAGCAACACACAATGATCCGTGATGACCATGCACTTCCTTCCCCACATGTAGGGACGCAGCTTTCCCAGGCCCCACACGACTGCCAAACACTCTTTCTGAACAGATGAGTAGTTCTGTTCTCTCGCTGACAGTTTTCGACTCAGATTTGCAATGGAATGCTTGATGTCTTCCCTCTCTTGCATCAGCACAACTCCAAGAGCCAGATCAGATGCGTCTGTTGCCACTATAAACGGTTGTTCAAAGTCCAGGGCTATCAATATCGGACCCTGACACAGCGCTTGCTTCAGTTGGTGAAAAGCTTTTTGACACCTTTCATCCCATCTAATGCACTCAGCACACTTTTTCTGGGTTAACTCATGCAGTGGGGTTGCTATTTCTCCAACCCCCTTTATAAACTTTCTATAAAATCCAGCCATACCTAAAAATGCTCTCACTTGTTTCCTGATTTCCTCAAGCACTCTTCCATTCTGACTCACTCGTTGTGTAATGAGAAAGAAATAATCGGGCTTGGCTCCTTGAAACTGCTGGGATGCTTGGGTAAGATACATGTTATGTCTGCACCAGGAGGCTTTTTAAACTCATGATCTGGAGACATTAGGATTTCTACTTCTGTAGACAGACTAGTGAAAAAATCCTTCAAGATAAACAGGGCATCCTGATCAATATTGAGATGAAGTGGCATTAATGACACTCGTAAATAACACTCTTGTGATTTGCCCGACTCAGGACGTACATGCAACGCTTTGACTGTCAACATATTAGAATGTGCCTTTCTAAGCATTTCCTTACTACAGTAAAGGTAGAGAAATTTATTCATCTGAGATGCAGCCAAGCGATCTTTGATCTCAAGATGTTGAACTACCAACACTTGACGAGAAACTGGTTGCTCTAACAAGTTGATCGCATACTCTGATTCACCAGATGGATATACCTCAGGCTGGAATTTCACCATGCTTAATTGTATTTCCATCAAGAAATCTGGGTTCCTTCCTCTTTCTCCACAGGCTGTATTACGCCCATGCCTCATGGGTGTGTGAGAAGGAGAACTCTGATGACTAATGTAGTTTTTAGCTGAAGATGTAGGTGGTGCATTTCCAAAGTCCTTCCCCCCATAAAGATGCCAAATGGGTGAGGTTTCTTTCACATCATAGGAATAGGAAATCTCAGTGGAGCTTTTGTTTTCACCCCACTTTCCCCCACTTTTTGACATATCATACAAGAGGAACAGTACTGCTTGACATCCTTGGAAATGTTTGGCCAATAATAATGTGCAGCCAGCCTTTTCTTGGCCTTTTTTATTCCAAGATGCCCTGAAAAAGGAACATCATGTGCTACCTCTAGCAATCTGGATCTAAATTTGCTAGGTACAACCAATTGTTTAACTGGTTCACAGTAGTTCTCTCTCTCATTAGGTAACCACAGCCTATACAGTACACCATTCTCCCACACAGTTTGATCCCTCAGAGTTTCTGTAAAGGGGATTCTTTGTGGAAGGGCTTTTTCCTTTATTATTTTCAAACTGCTATCCTTCTCCAACTCATCCCTGAACTGTTGTGTTTCTGTAGTAGAAAACATTCGTAACAAAGTTTCATTCACTCCAGGCACACTAGGGGTTGCTATGGCGACCTCAGGCTCGATTACAGGTTCCACCCTGTTTTGTTCAGCGTCAGATAAAATGGCTTCTGCTGCTTTGCCAAGTTGTTGTCTGGCCACCACATAATTTTTTCCTTGTGACCCCATAACATCTCTGCCCAAAATTACAGGTTCTTGTTGCTGGGCATTGATACCCATTTTATTGTTGATGTGTGAGCGTTGTTGCGTGAACAGCATACATTACGTTGGAGTTAAGTTGAGCAAGAAGCTTCACAGAGGCAGTAGATCAGGTTAAGAGTCTTTATTAGACATTATGGCTTAAAGCTTAAAGGTAGATTACATGTAGAGTTTCCCCCCTTCAAGGAGAAGCTTCCAGTTTAGAGACAAGACACAGAAGAAGGAAGAACTAACAGCAGTTACAACTTTCCCAGCTGTTATCTCCCATTACCATGGCAACGGCTGGCCTTGGATTGTCTGCTCCCAGGCCAGCAAAGACATAACTCCTCCTAGCTACAGATTTCAAGACTTTCAGACTTGGTGGAAAACAACCAGGCCTAATGGGTCAACATTTATAAGTCTCCTCCTTTCCTCTCCAGTTCAATTTCACTAGGGCCATGGGAATGCTTTCTGGCTCACCTCTCACACCTTGGATTACCAACTTTTCCTGAGGTAAAAATTCTTCAGATCTTATCAAATCTGGCCTCAGTAAGGTCTGAGCAGCACCAGTGTCCAGCAAAGCCCAATATTTTGTCCCTTGCACACATACTTCTCTCAAGCTTGAGTCAAAATCTTGAACATTTGACCAGCTTATTTAACAGAATTGTATTTTCTTCGTTTCTCCCTCTCTCAGTTCACTTTTCACTGTTCTTCCTTGAACAGGATTACTGATGGGGTTTATATTCTCACATTGAAAATGGAGATGGCCTGCCTTACCACATTTGTAGCAGAGTTTCTCCATTTTAGGAAACACAGACCCAAACTGAGGTGTCCTGTGCCCTTCTGATTTTATTGGAGGGTTTACTCTCTGTGGTGCCACATCTTTTCTGCCATTGTTATTTGGTCTTGGTTTAAAATCTCTTTGTGGTTTTCCCATCCAACCAGTTCGGTTTGAGGTAAAATGATATGCCAGCTCTGCTGCTTCCTGCACAGACTTAGGGGAACGCTCTTTGACCAGCAATCTAATTTCTGATGGCAATTGATGATATAATTGGTCTAATATCATGAGGCTTTTCACCTCTTCCACAGACTGAGCTTTAGCACTTGTCAGTAGGGTTGCCAGGTTCTATCCCTGAGACTGATCCTGTATCTTTAGGAGAAGAGACAGTCAGCCAAGTGCAGGTGTTCTGGCAACCCTGTAATAGGAAAAACCACAAGGTGGAATTCTCCCTTCCCCTTGCACAACTTTTAAAGATACAGAAGATCTCTTGGTTGCCAGGCCCAGCCTCCAAGAGGTCTTTTGTATCTTTAAAAGTTCTGCAGGGGGGAGGGAGAATTCCACCTTGTGATTTTTCCCATTACAGGGTTGCAAGAACACCTGCACTTGGCTGACTTTCATGTCTCCTAAAGATACAGGATCAGTCTCAGGGACTGAACCTACTTGTCAGCCATTTTTCAAATATGTCCATCAGTTTTGTCCCCAACTCCAGAAAAGATCTCCCTGTCTGTATCTGGCAGTTTCTGAACAGTTTTCTAAAATAATCAGGCCCCAGTCTAAACCTTTTGAACACTGCTTCTTTAAACTCAGCATAGGTTACTGGCCTGTCTGAGGGGAAATATTGATACCATTCAGCCAATTCCCCTTTAATTAGGTTTGATAAATACTGCATGTATTTATCTTCAGGTAGCCCCCACATCTGAGCTGCCTTTTCATATGTTGTGAGGTAAATTTATGGATCTTGACCAGGCTCATACACAGCAAAGTCTTTTCGAGTGACTTTTATTTTTGTTTCATCTCTCTCTTTTCTTGTTTCATCAGAATGAAACTTCTCTCTTTCTAATTTTAACCTTTCCACTTGTATCTCAGCCTCCATTCTCAACCTTTCAGTCTCCAACATTCGTTGCTTTTCCTTCTCCTCAGCCTCCATTTTAAGTCTTTCAGCCTCCATTCTCAATCTTTCAGTTTCCAACACATGTTGCTTTTCCTTTTCCACAGCCTCCATTCTCAATCTTTCAGCCTCCAACTTTAACTTCCCTCTTAAATACTCCACAAAGTCAAGGTTACTTAAGCACCCTTCTGGGGTTTCTTCTCTTACAGGTTCTTTGGTTTGGATTGACATATACGTTATTAATGCCACCCTCAATTCATCCACCCCTTTACCCTCATGAGGTAAATGAAACGCTATACATTTTTCCACCAGCTCCTCTCTCGTCATCTTCATGAACTCAGCCATGTTTCTCGGAGATCACACACTTTGTCACACACTCACAAGTAATCTTTATTTGTTATTCCTTTACAGTCACACCACTTTTTAGGGACTCTCTTTTGTTCGTATCCCACCGCTACAGCCACCACATGTGACGTTCCCACCTTCGGCTCCACCTGTCAGGTTCCCACCTGCTTGTGGCTGCCGCCTTTCACTAGGCACCACCTCAGGACACCGCCAGTCAGGATCGTCATTTTTATTTTTTCTCACTCTGCTCTAGCACAGATCTCTCAAGATCCCACTGCTAGGTAGCACCACCAGCCACTCTCTGTAAACAATACTGCTAGAGACTTCGCCCTAGTCTCCCTATGGCTTGTTACTTTGCGTCTGGGTGCCCTTGCTGTCCACAACCCCCCTGTATCTTTGTCTATAAAGCATATAATCCTGGGTTGCTCTGGATACTTGACGATGTTACAATTTCTTCCTTCACCGCTGCCACCATAAGATACAGTTTCCCTTCAGCCTTGGTAATTACCCTGCCCTCCCTTCTGGTCTGTATATCCCCAGCCAAGGATCAGGCTTTTGGTAAACCAATAAAAGTACTTATTTGATAACACTAGGAAATAACAAGATTACTTTAGGAATGTTTAACAAGAATATGGTTTCATATAGTGTCACTCTTATGTTTCCAGTTATATATATTTTGTCCAAATATCAGCCTAATAGAATCCAAACCTCCCTCAGAACTCTACCAACTCAATCCCAACTGCCTCCCACTTCAACTCCTTTCCAATCACTCTCCTCTCAACTCCCCCCAAGCAACCTCCCCAACTCAACTGTCATCCTCTCATTTATACCTTCAGCCATTCAAACACTCAGCCAATCATCATCCAACATTCTCCAGCATTCTAACACATGTACTCCCCCCTCTTACTCAATTCATTTACCATATATCCCTATATAAACCCGCACTTACCATATTTGCAGTTTTTAACATATAAGGACATCACACGGACCCACCAGCTTTCAGTCACCTGACATCATAAGGTTCTTCCTTTGAAGCCTCTGCACTTTTTGAATTTGGTGCTCTGTGGGGCAACAGGAACAGGTGCCAATCCAAAAAGCACCAAAGTGGCTGCAAAGGAAGAATCAGGAGTGCAGTTAGACTACAGTTTGGCCCACAATCCCTCCTCGTGTGGAGGAGCTTTACACATTCACATTGGTACATGAATAGGGTTAGCCCCTTTTCACACTCCCCTAATGTATGGGATGCATAGCTGGCAGGCACACTGGCAGTGGAAGACCATAGCCAGCAGGTGCAGCCTTGTTCCCCATAACACATTAGGGAATTTGTCTGAACACCTCTGTTGAAAATCCTGTTGGCGATCCATCTTTTCTGTGCACACCTACAATTCCCAGGGGTCACTGGGGAAAGGAGATATCTCTTGAACTGGTTACTTCTATATTTCTTTCTATCTCACCCTTCTATCCTACAATAGAGCACTCCGGGTGGCTCGCAATAAAATCATACACAATAACAACACATAAAAAATTAAAATAGATAAAAATACATAAAACACAGTTAAATAATGTAGGGGAGTGATATTAAAAGGGACTAAAGAGATAAATCTAAAACAGTGGGGGGAAATAAATTCAGTTTTAGGCTCTACCTTCAGTCCCTCCCAAAGGCTGTCAGGGAGGGAGCAAAGCAGGCTTCTTGGGGTAGGGTATTCCAGAGCTTGGGGGTCATAGCTGAAAAGGCTGTCTCCTACATGCCTGCCAATCTAACATCATTCCAGGCAGCTGATCTTAAATCACGGACAGGTACATAAGGGCATAAGCAGTCCCTCAGGTACATTGGTCCAAGGCTGTTTAGGACTTTAAAGGTCAAAACCAGCACTTTGAACTGAACCCAGAAACAAATTGGGAGCCAGTGGAGTCGAAAAAGCACAGGGGTGATATCCAGGTAACATTCTGGCTGCTGCATTTTGAACCAATTGCAATTTCTGGAACGTTTTCAAATGCAGCCGATGTCACCAATGCATGTGAGACTGTGGCCAAGTTAACCACTTCCAGGAACGGGTGCACCCGGTAGACCAGTTTGAGTTGGCTGATAGCACTCCTGGCTGCTGCAGCCACCTAATATTCAAGCAGCAGGGCAGGATCCAGGAGTACTCCCAAACTGTACTCCCCATATCTTAATTATATAGGTCAGCCTTCTCCAACTTGGTGCTTTGGACTAAAGTGCCTGTCAGACCCACCCAGCATAGTGAATGATCACGGATGATGGGAGTCAGTTTAAAATATCTGGAGGGCACCAGGTTGGGAACAACTAGTGAAGAGTCATCCAAGGTTTTCTACTAACATGTCTCATATTCTCAGCAAAGTTGGCTGTAGTGTTCCTAGCTCAGCTGACCCACCTGTGAGTTTCACTCAACTGCCACAGACAATTTGGCTTCAAACATTTTATCAAACAACCTCTTTTTAAATTTCTCTGTGATGGGCAAGCTAGAGAGAACATGAAAAGATTGCTCTAATTCATTTCCTCTTTCTATTTCCCCCTCTCTTTCAGCTGTTTTCTGTCATATCAACTGAATCTAGTCTGAGTGCAAGGAATACATTACTGGAATGATTGTGTATTAGAATAACATTATCTCACAAATATTGAAAATGGAACATTTTCCTCTATTATAAGGTTTCAAAAACTTGAATTTGAGCTTCATTAATGTAAAATGATACATCTTGTCATTACATAGTTACTCTGGATGTGGTGTGTTATCTGCATTCTTATACGTAATATGACAGGCTAAATCCCTATTTGATCTGCCACATTCTTTCCTCATAAAGGCTTTCTTTGTAGTCAGCTTGAATTTTTAGTATAGAAACCACTGGCTACAATCCAGCACACAGTTACATCCTTCAGTTAAATGTGAATTGCTGGATCATTCAGCTGCTACATTCAGGCAGTCCAGCAGAAGGAAACCTGAGCTGGGTTGGGGGGGGGGGATATTTATTAAATTCCTGTCCCATCCTCCAAGGAACTCAGCACAGTGTACATGGTTCCCTCATTTCATCCTTACAACAACTCTGTTTGGCAGATGATGCTGAGAGTGGGCTCCTTCGGGAGGAAGGGCAGGATAATAATAACTATCACACCATTGCTTGACTGCTCCAAGGTACTCAGTGAGCTTCATGGCTGAATAAGGATTTGGATCTACCTGGTTCTAGTCCAGCACTTCAATTGCTATACCATACTGGTCCTTATTATGGTCTAGATTGAACTCTAGGAAGTCCCAACGTCACTGAATAATAGAATAGTAGAGTTGGAAAGGGCCTATAAGGCCATCGAGTCCAACCCCCTGCTCAATGCAGAAATCCAAATTAAAGTATACTCAACAGGTGGCTGTCCAGCTGCCTCTTGAATGCCTCCAGTATTGGAGAGCCCACCACCTCCCTAGGTACTTGGTTCCATTGTTGTACCGCTCTAACAGTATATGGCCAAAATCTGGTTTCCTGTAACTTGAGCCCATTATTCCACATCTTGCAGTCTGGGATGATCGAGAAGAGATCCTGGCCCTCCTCTATGTGACAACCTTTCATGTACTTGAAGAGTGCTATCATATCTCCCCTCAGTCTTCTCTTCTCCAGGCTAAACATGCCCAGTTCTTTCAGTCTCTGCTCATAGGGCCTTGTTTCCTGTCCCCTGATCATCCTCATTATCCTCATCTGAACCAGTTTGCATCCTTCTTAAAGTGTGGTGTCCAGAACTGGATGCAGTACTCAAGATGAGGCCTAACCAGTGCCGAATAGAGAGGAACTAGTACTTCACATGATTTCGAAACTATACTTTTAAAAATATGGCCTAAAATAGCCGTTTTTGCAGCTACGTTACACTGTTGGCTCATATTCAGCTTGTGATCAACAATTCCAAGATCTTTCTCACATGTAGTATTGCTGAGCCAAGTATCCCCCATCTTGTAACTGTGCATTTGGTTTCTTTTTCCTAGGTGTAGAACTTTGCATTTATCCCTGTTTAATTATATTCTGTTGTTTTCAGCCCAATACTCCAGCCTCTAAAGATTACCCTGAATTTTGTTTCTGTCTTCCAGTATAATCTGCACCTTTGATAATAATAATAATATAATAATAACAAATTTTATTTTTGAGTCGCCTATCTGTCCGAGTTAACGGACACTCTAGGCGACGTACAATAATATAAAACACAGCATACATATCAAACAACCATAAAAACATCTAAAACCAGCCTTCAAATCGTACATAAAACTAATCCACCCCAATCCTATAGGCCTGCCTGAATAGCCAGGTCTTTAAGGCTCGACGGAAACCTATCAGGGAGGATGCATGTCAAAGGTCATAAGGAAGGGAATTCCAGAGGGTGGGGGCCACAATCGAAAATGCCCTCTCTCTGGTCCGCACCAGCCTAGCTGTTTTAACCGGTGGGACCGAGAGAAGGTCTTGTGAGGCTGATCTCGTTAGGCAGCATAGTTGGTGATTCTGGATAAGCATTCCCTGCACCTCCTCATCCAAGTCGTTAATAAAAATGTTGAAGAGCACTTAGCCCAGGACCGAGCCCTGTGGTACCCCACTCATTAGTTCCCCCCAGTTTGAGGAACCATTGATAAACACTCTCTGAGTGCGATTCTGTAGCCAACTGTAGATTCACCTGATAATTGTTTCATCCAGCCCACATTTAGCTAGCTTGCTAATTAGAATATAATGGGGCACTTTGTAAAAAGCTTTGCCGAAGTCAAAACATATTATGTCCACAGCGTTCCCATAGTCTACCAGGGAGGTCACCCAATCAAAAAATGAATTTAGTCTGGCAGGATTTGTTCTTCACAAATCCATGTTGGCTTCTAGTAATCACTGCATTGTTTTCAGTAATCACTGCATTGTTTTCAAGGTGCTTACAGAGTGACTGCTTTATAATATAGTTCTATAATAAATGTCCTATGAAATCACAATATTAATTCTGCACCCAGCTGTTTGTGAAAACAATACCAGCAGCTTTAAAGGGTCCTAGAGTCGAAAGCTAAGAGAGGCAGAGAGAGTGGCTGACTGATACTGGATGGGAGACAAATTCAAGTTCATTAAAGGTGAACCTACCAAATTTGCACTTTCTGAAACAATATCCAAACCAAAGCAGTCATCCTTTGAAATCTACTCTTCTCTGAATTTTGCAGTGCAATTCTCCAACCACGTAATATATACAAAAATACATATATTATGGTAAAGTATGTAACAATGCATATATTAGTGAAAATATGATGCAGAAATACATTATATTAAGATAAAATGCTTTGCAAAAATATGTATGTTAGGCAAACTGAATACAAAAAAGTGTTTATTAGGAGAAATTTGCACTAAAATGTTGATTAATTTTCATGAGGATTTAAAAAAATAATAATAATCACAGATTGCTGCAGTAATGTGAAGAACTGAATTTAAGATTGGCAAAATGAGAAACTGAACAAACCAAAACTGACTGGTCCTTTCACCCCTACTGTTTTGTAATTTGGCAGCTCACGTTGTCACGGTGCTTCATTAGCAAGTTTAGATGTAGTGAGCTCTGTAACAAATGCAGAATTGTTGATGATTTCTGATGTGACATCCCTCAAGGAAGCATTTCTGTTTGAGGAGCAACTCATTTTCCAGCACTGAAAACTGCCACACATTGTTGTGGAAGATGGCAATTCTCACACCACCCTTTCCCTGCTGTTGGGACTCCTGCTGTTTGGAGTGATGTGCAAGATGGCTAGAGTGCCAGTGGTTGTGAAGCCAACCAAACACGAGTTAGAGCACTTAATCATACCTAATGTGTGGCAGTGAGGGTGGAAAAGAGGACTTATTTTGCTACCTTAACCACGTCTTCTTCTTTTTTTTTTACAATAATTTTTATTCAAATTTTCATAAAACATACAAAACAAAATCATAAAACATTCAAAGACAAAAAACAAAACAAAACAAAAATGATTAAACAAAAAAAATAAAATGTTGACTTCCCATTTGTCACAGATCAAATCAGTTATAGGTCTACAATATATAACAATCCTGTCTTTTAAATTATATTATAAAATCACTTTCCTCCAGTAGTTATCTTAATTAATCATCAAATCTCATAAACATTACTTTATTCTTTCCACAAAAAGTCAAAGAGAGGTTTCAATTCTTTAAGAAATATATCTATCAATTTTTCTCCAAATAAACATGTCGATTAATCCATCTCGTTAATAATAATAATAATCTTATTGTCATAACCATAGTCCAAATAAACATATCGATTAATCCATCTCATCAAAATCTGTTAGGTCCAATAATTTCAATAACCATTATTCCATTATCCATATTAATTCCATCTTCAATCTTCAATAGTCCTGTTAAGTCCAGTAATTTCAGTGTCCAATCTTCCATTATCAGTATTCCATAATAATCTTGCTGTCATAGCCATAGTCATATAATAAGAGTCTGATGGGAATTTCCTCTATCCCAAATATTTTCTTGCCATCAATTCTGAATAAGTTGCTGAAATATTGTTGTAAAGTCATATCTCTGTTCTTCTTTTTTACAGAATGCACTGGCTCATCTCTTGAGAGTTCTTCCATTGTCACATGGCTGCAGTTAATTCCATAGATTTTCTCTATATCAAGCTCCATCACATCATTCCAGTCCAGAAGATTATCCAAGCCATTGATAACTTTATCTCTAATATCTTCATTAATTTCTTCAGAGATAACGTTAAATTCCAAACAGTAGATTTTATTTCTAATATCCATAAACTCCAGATCTTTTTCCAATTCCACATTTGTTCCAATCTCCAGGGCTTGTATCTTCCCTTTATTTTTTCTTTTCTCATCTCTGATCTCATTCTCCTCTCTCACAGGATCCCCTATTTCTTTAAGCTCCTGCGTCATTTTGCTCAGTTCCATTTTCAGCTCCTTACTGCCCTGTCGCAGGGTTTGTTTCGTTATCTCAATCTCATCCATTATTTTCTGAAACATAATTACTTCCAGATTCTCAGCCACTTTCTTGATTGCCATTTTTAAAACCACGAAAACAAAACAAAACAAAAATAAAGAAGAACCACTTCTTATTTCAGCAACAATTGGGTTAATATTCCAGGCTTGATGACATCACAGTATAAACAGAGCAGCCTGCCTTATCTCTCTATGTTCAAGAATACAAAACAAATTTAGTTCCCAGCATCAAAACAGTTAGTGGCGTCGTGAAGAAGCAGATTCGTCAAAATAAAATAGACCAAAAAGAGAATAGTCCCAGACAATATAATGTTCCTCGGAATAGAAATCCCTCTTCTGTTTATATCTTTAGAATGCACTTCCAGGACAGCTTTTTGCAATAGAAACAGAGATAAGCTGTTAATTTCGTGAATAACAGAGAAGAGTTATAGCTCACCCAGAAGTTCTTTAAAGCTGATTCATTTGACAAATCTCTTTTTGCTGCAACAATTTAAACCAAGTAAAAAAAATAATAGAAAGAAGGGTGCTTGCCTGTTAGTCCGTTTTCACTTTGAAGAAAAGATAAACGTATCGCATTAATCAGATAGAGCTTGTTCGGAAGTCCGTCCGGCATTGCTGGCTGGACCTTTTCTCATAAATTAATGAAATCCAGTCCTCCCAACAAAAACAGGCTTTTGAGGTTGATCTCTACGTTTCTCCCTGCCCGGGAGAAATTTCATCAGTCAAAAAAAAAATGTTCTGACTGATTTATATCTGAATAAGCTTCTTCTGCGGCGGGAGCCCGTCTCAAAAGCAGGCACAAGCGAAGTCACCTTTCCCGGAAGTCCTACCTTAACCACGTCTTCAAGTAGTTATCCAGCAGAGCTCCTCAAGGCAGTGCATAGCCTGCTGGTTACCAGGACTCTGGCCCCCTCAAAGGCTCGCGATGCCTCTTTTGCTGAACACTTCGAGGATAAAATCAATCACCACCATTGTCAGCATTGAGACAGGTGTCCAATGCTACATCTAGCTGTGTGTTTTGGGATCAGTTTTGACTAATTGCAGCCGGAGGGCCCGGCATGGTCAGTGCCTCACTGCATGAGGGAGTAGTGTTTGCTGCCTTAAAAGAAGTGGTAGTTTAACCACTGGGTACAGGGTGGACTTCCTGAAAAAATCCACCCAATGTTTATGATAAATGCCACCTGGTTGCAAATGCCCCCTTTTAGGGAAGATGCTTGAGAGAGTTGTGCTGGAGGAACTGCATTCTTGGAGGGGAGATAATATATGTCAAGCAGTATAGCAAGATCTTTGAAGAGGAGCTAACAATATATGGCTTAGAAAGATGTGACAGTGAGTTCTAGGAAGATAGGGGAGGCTTACCATGATATGGCAGTTAGGAAGATTGGGAAGGGGAGTGTAGCAAAATGTGGTATAGGTTGTAATGATATATGGCCATCAGGGCTGTGGAGTTGGAGTCGTGGAGTCGGAAGCAATTTTGGGTGGAGTCGGAGTAGGTAGAAATGTACCGACTCCACTCTGGCTTCAAAATAAATTTTGATTGACAAATTTTTTAAAATATAAATTCAAAATGTCAAAGAAGCTTCCCATGAAGTCAGCTGTAGTTGAGCATTTCGCCATAACTCAAGATGGAAAACATTTTGTGTGTCAGTGTGTGACACAGGACCCAGATGAAGACAAATGCTGTGATGCCAAGATCAGTGCATATTCAGGCAGCGATAAAAATGCTCCTATGAGAGCTTCCAATTTAAAAAGACATTTACAGCCCTTTCCAGGGCTGTGGAGTTGGAAGCAATTTTGGGTGGAGTCGGAGTCGGACAGTAGAAAAATAGAGGAGTCGGAGTCGAAGGTTTGGCGTACCGACTCCACAGCCCTGATGGCCATACAGGCTGCTCACATGAGCTGGCGTTTTGATGCTCAAGCATAAGTTTAGAACTGATGCTTTGCATGTGAAATGGGAGCAGGTTCAAGAGCAACTTGGATACAGAAAGCACAGCAAGTAATGTGAAACACTGCAGCACCAGTCTCAGGTGAGAAGCTACCCTTTAGAAATTGCCTCTCAGTGTTGGACTTTGTGTGTAAAACATTCATTGACCTGAAATGGCCTTGGCAGAGAACTTTGCAAGAAGCTACTGCCATCTATGGGTACAATTGTTACAAGCTACATATTCCATGTATGATTCACAAGTGCACTGTTTCATGAAGCATCAGTTTTCTTAATTTGTTTTACTACACATTCCTTATGTAGGTCAATGAATATCAGATGGAAAACCTGATTGTTATCACCCATATAATTGCATGCTTCAGTAAAGGAAAAACATGTAAACATCCTGTTTGACGAAGGTGGGAAAAGTTTTGGAGCAAGTGAATGCTTTCAAGACAAATTCAGACTAAATCTCTTAGGATTTGTTCTCTTCCCTTGCACCTCTGTTGAAAACAATTTCATCTGGTATGTTTCCACTGCAAGTATTCCATCCAAGGCATATTACTATACTCCTGAAAGCCAGGGTGGGCAGAATTCAGGCTTGCAGGATCTACCTTGTTTTTACTAGCATCCTGAGGTCCACTAACCAGAGCCAGGTGCAACAAAGTGGCTTAGCTGGCTGGACATTCACTAAAAAATAAGGAACTCGATACCTCTGAGCCCAGGAATTTCTGATCAGTACCAGAATGAAGTACATAAGCCCTTTTACCAAAAATCCATGCTTGGTTCCCCTGCTCCCCCCTCCCTGGAAAAAAAGGCATTATATTTTAGCAAGGTCATTTAGGAAAGGGAAGATTTTTAGTTGGGAGTCAAATATTCTTGCTGTTCTACTGCAAATCACTCAGAGGTCTACCAGTATATCCCAATCTACCTTCTGCCCATCCCGTCTTAAAGCTGTTTAACATGGGGGGGGTCTCTTTTGTAGTGATTCTCCATACCTTCTCCTTAAAAAACCCATTCCCATGCCACTTCTTGCCAAAATAACCATAGTCTCTTTAAAAAAGAGGCGTTGATACATCTGGCCTGTACTCACAAATAATGGGTTGTGTCCAAAGCTAGTCCTACTCAGAGTAAACCCATATCACTGATGTGCTTTCATCCTTAAGCTCCTTTGGCAGGAAGGGCAGAATATACATTTAATTTAAAAAACAGTATTGGCAAGATTTTTGACATGGGGCAAAGTAATTGCTCCAAATAAATATATAAACAAACATCAGATAATTGGTCTCCCATTTCTGGTAGATCTGGTGATTAAGTGGACTAAGACCTGCCCACAGCTTGGAAAAGTTACTTTTTTGAACTACAACACCCATCAGCCTCAGCCAGCATGGCCACTGGATTGGGCTGATGGGAGTTGTAGTTCAAAAAAGTAACTTTTCCAAGCTCTGGACCTGGCCTCTGAGAAACCAGTAGTCTCGTTTTATCACTCTGAATGGGGAGACCTGCTGTTCATCTACAGGGTAGACCTGGTACCCAGATTATGACCTTTCACCCACACCTGAAATCCTCAGTCTAACTATCTCCAGCCCTTAATTAATTGCACTGCCCATAGGAACACAGGAAGGTACCTTATGGTTCATTTAGTTTAGGATTGTCTACTAAGACTGGCAGTGGCTCTCCGGGAAGGGTGACTTAGCCTGTGCCTGCTTTTGAGACGGGCTCCTGCCTCAAAAGAAGCTTATTCAGATATATCAGTCAGTTTTTTCTTTTTTTTTTGACTGATTAAACTTCTCCCGGGTAGGGAGAAACGAAGAGATTAACCTCAAAGCCTATTTTTGTTGGGACGACCAGATCTCATTAATTTATGGGACGAGGTCCAGCCGACGAAGGTGGGACGGATTTTCAACAGCAAGCTCTATCTGTTAAAGCGAACGTTCATCTTATCTTCTAAGAGAGAACGCACTAACAGGCAAGCACCCTTCTTTCTATATTTTTCTTTTACTTGACTTAAATTGTTGCTGTTTAAAAGAGATTTGCCAGATTGATCGGTTTTTGACATCTCACTGGGGAGCCGTAACTTCTCTCTGCTACGCACTAATTAATAGCTTATCTCTGTTTTTGTTGCAAAAAGCTGTCCTGGATTTGCATTCTAAAGATACACACAGAAGAGGGATTTCTATTCCAGATTTTTATTTTGAAAAATATTATACTGTTTTGAGACTACTCTCTTTTTGGTCTATTTTATTTTGACGAATCTGTTTCTTGACGATTGCCATTAATTGCTTCGATCCTGGGAACTGCATTTTGTTTACTTAACTATTGGAGAGATAAGGCTGTCTGCTCTGTTTATACTGTGATGTCACCAAGTTTGGAGTATTAACCCAATTGTTGCTGAAATAAGAAGTGGTTTTCCTATATTTTTCTTTTAAAATGGCAATTAAGAAAGTGGCTGAGAATCTGGAAATAACTATGTTTCAGAGAATAATGAATGAGATTGAGATAACGAAAATTGAATTGAGTAAAATGAAGCAGGAGATTAAAGATATAAGGGTCCCTGTGAGAGAGGTGACCCTGGAAGGGGTCCCTGTGAGAGAGGAGACCCCGGAGATTGGAATAGGGGTCCCTGTGAGAGAGGAGACCCTGGAGACTGGAATAGGGGTCCCTGTGAGAGAGGAGATCCCGGAGATTGGAACAAACGTGGAACAGGAACAAGATTTGGAGTCTATGGACTTTAGAAATAAAATCTATTGTTTGGAACTCAATGTTATCTCTGAAGAAATTAATGAAGATTCTAGAGATAAAGTTATCAATGGCATGGATTATCTTCTGGACTGGAATGATGTGATGGAGCCCAATATAGAGAAAATCTATGGAATTAACTGCAGCCATGTGACAATGGAAAAACTTTTAAGAGATGACCCAGTGTATTTTGAAAAAAAGAACAGAGATATGATTTTACAGCAGTATTTCAGCAACTTATTCAGAATGGATGGCAAGAAAATATTTGGGATAGAGGTAATTCCCATCAGACTCTTATTATATGACTATGGCTTTGACAGCAAGATTATTATGGAATACTGATAATGGAAGATTGGATATTGAAATTACTGGACTTAACAAGACTACTGAAGATGGAAGATGGAAAATGGAACTAATAGAGATAATAGAACAATGGCTATTGAAATTACTGAACCTAACAGATTCTGATGTGATGGATTAATTGAAATGTTTATTTTGACTATGGTTATGACAATAAGATTATCATAATTAGTAATGAGATGGATTAATCGATATGCTTATCTGGAAAAAAAAATTGATAGATATATTTCTTAAAGAATTGAAACCTCTCTTTGACTTTTTGTGGAAAGAATAAAGTAATGTTTATGAGATTTGATGATTAAGTAAGATAACTACTGGAGGAAAGTGATTTTATAATATGACTTAAGAGACAGGATTGCTATATATTATAGACTTATAACTGATTTGATCTTTGACAAATGGGAAGTCAATATTTTACTCTTTATTTTTTTTTTCTTCTTTTCTTTTTTTCTTTTTGTTTAACTATTTTTGATTTTGTTTTTTGTCTTTGAATGTTTTATGATTTTGTCTTGTATGTTTTATGAAAATCTGAATAAAAATTATTGAAAAAAAAAAAAAAGACTGGCAGTGGCTCTCTGAGGTTTCAGACAGGGAGTCTTTCCAACCCCACCTGGAGATGCCAGCGATTGAAATGTGGCCAATTTTCATGCAAATCAGATGCTCAGCCAATGAGCTAAGGCTTTTCCCTACAATGATGGTGTTTATCAGCATTTTCAAGAGCATGGTCATTTAAAAATCATTTTCAAATGATGTGGGGGTGGGGGAAATCACTTTTGCTGTATGAGAAAGGAGCAGTTAGAAAGATCATGTACTCCCTTACAGTACCGCCCCTAGGCACCGGGAAGCGGGGCAGTTGCCCTGGGCCCTGTACTTTGGGGGGGCCCACGCTTGGTGATCTGCGGGCGGGCGAGCGAGCGTGGGAAGCCTGTTTTTGTGTGGTGGTGTGAAAGAGGCGGCCGGGGAGGCGGCGTCGCGGTCCTTGGGCATCAAATCATGAGTGGCGCTGTTGCGCTGACTCCACAACAGGACCTTGCCCGAGTTCAAGCCTCCGGCCCCTGTTGGAAAACCTGGACTCAGGGCCGCCGCCCAAGGCTCTCCCTTTTCTCACAGGCCTGCCTGGGGTCTCCCTCTCCCCCACGCTGAGCTCGCGCCCCAATCCAGAGCAGAGGTGAAGCTGGTCACAGGATCTGCTAGGCCTGCACCAGGGCCCGGACCCTCCCGACGGCTTCTCTGGCTCAGCCGGCAGCGGGGGACAGATTCGGTGTGAAGCGGCGCCACGCTGGGCCTTGCCTTGCCTTGAACCTACCCCTGAGAAGCAAGGGCTCCAGTAGGTGTGCTCTGTGGTGGGTCCTTGCTCTTTCTAGACCCTTCCACCCCTCCCCGCAACTGGCTTTACCTAGAGGAGGAGTGGCAGGGGAGGCATGGAAGACAGCCCTCCTCTGGGGCTCACCTCCGCTCCAGCAACAGTCTTAAGTCGCCTCAAGTGCCTGTGTCGCCCACAGCCCACAAGGAGCTCCTGGAGCCTTGACATTGTCCCCTAGGAGGACACGTGTTTGGGTGTGTGCATTTCAGTCTGAAATGGAAGCAATTTCCCTTGAAAAGGCTGTGAAAATCTCCCTGCCTTTGAACACGGAGGCACTCGTTCCTTTGCCTCTAATGCTATAATTGCCTGGAATTTTCACCTAATGCAGAGGGAAAGTCCTAGGGAAAAGAGCGGGGCTGTTTTGCTTCTCTGCAACACCCCCGCACCCCCCCCGCACACTCTTTTCCTTTATCTCCACCCGCACCATCAGGGCACCTCAGATCCTTTTGGCAGAAGGGCATCAAAGGGGGGATGGATATGGATGGGGAGGGGGTCTGGGAGCGCCTCCAGAATGAGGCGCACAATTGCACTGGATCCCAAAGCAAGGGGGTCACAGCAGTCACTGAGCTCCAAAAGGAAAGGCGCCCAGATTTGGCAGCTGGCCACTCCTGAGGGTCCCACGCCATTCAAACAAAAGCCCTCCTCCTGAAGTACCAGGGAGGCTTCTGATTTGAAACCAGATTGACTCCGGACCAGTGAAGGCTCCACTCCCCGTTGAAACCCAAGTCTCCGGATTGGGGCTGCGATCCTCTGCACATTTTTCCCAGGGAGCAACCCACTGTTGGGTCTGAGCGGTTAAAAGAGGCAGCGTGAAGTTAAATGTATTTGCTTGCGAGTAAGCCACACTGGCTTGCAGCAAGTGCTGCTCCCAGTTCGGGCACCCTGAAGAGGTGAACAGTGCAAGCCTGTTTACGTGGACTACTCAGAACCAAGTCCACTGCATTCAATGGGATTTGCTTCCAGGTAAATGGGTACAAGGATGCAGGTTAAGGGGTTGATTTTCAAAGGACCCCCCAAGTAAATGTGTTTAGAATCGGGATCTAAAACGGACTGGAACTTTAAATGGATTCAATCCAAATCAATAAGCCTAGGGTCGCCTCTGTTCCTATAGATAAGTATGCATAGGCTTGAAATTTTATATAGGCTGCGGATCGCCATCTGAACTGTGGAAGAAGGAAGAAAGTGCATTTATATTTATTTTTTTAAAAAGTGTTATGGGAAGTGGGGTTGTCACATCCACTACAGATTCCTCTTTTATATACAAATCGCGAGTACCACTGCACATCAAGCTTCCATGAGCATGATCGAAAATCCTGCAAAAGATTACACCCCACCCCCCAAAAAATACAATCGCCTGAGGAGTATGGTGTGTTTGAAAAGATCAGTTCCATGTCACAACATACGCGTGCGTATGTGTGGTCAATTTTAAAATAAAATGCTTTAAAAATTAAATTTTCCTTTCGAGATTGCCGGGGGTGCGGGGTGCGGTGAAACTCCTGACACCTTCTGTACATGCATCGAGGATGTGAGCAAGTAGCCCACTGAACTGAGTGGGGCTTACCTCCAAGTAAACATGCAGAGAAACTCAGGCTCTGAAGGTGTCACCCAAACCAATATTTAGAGTCAATGAAAGTCTGGGGAGTGGGGGGGGAGCTGAAATTAGACAAACCCCACAGCCGCCTCGACGTCTTTGTCTCTCTATATGAATATATATATAATATAGAGAGAGAAAGAATGTGGGGGGCCCCCAACTATGCTTTTGCCCCGGGGCCCCCACATGCTAAGGGCGGGCCTGCTCCCATATTCGTTGCTACCTTTTGTCTAATCCTACCTACACTAAAATCCTGGATACCTGAACTGTTTTTGTGCAGCAATTCGCTTCTCAACAAGTCTTAACAATGAACTAAGAAGTTCTTTCTATATAGACAATGTTATCAGTCTAACCTTCTCTTTGCCTTAATTGGCTAGATCTTGCTTCCCGAGATGTCAATCGCTGCTATGACTTCATTTATTGGCCAAAACTCTGCCTGAAAGGTGGGAGCAGGCTTGCTTCTTATGAAACCAACAGAAGAAAATATCAGATTCGTATCTCGGGTTCTATAAAGGTCTAAAGACTTGCTTTGTTTATTTGTTTTAAATGAAAGCTGGGGCTCCAGTGTGTATGGCTCACATTCATAGGGCCTGCAAGCGCCCACGAACAATCGAACATAGCGCTAGTTTTCCCAGGTAAACGTAGAGCCCTGAATTTTTAGTTCCCTGAAACGCATCAGGCTAAAAGCAGATCGTAAAACTGTCACAAAAATCAATGACAGCCTGGCAACCGTCGGGCAGGTCAGGGTTCCCAGTGGCTCGAGTCTGTAGTAACCATCTTTTAGTAACCGGAGTAGGAAAAAAAAGAGGCGGGTTCTTTTGTCAGCGGCGCTTCCGCCTCCTTTCTTTCCCTGCTTCCTCCCTCCGCAAAGAGCGCCGCTTTTCATGGAATCAGTCACGTAAGACAAAGGGGAGATAGTGCGTTAGTATCACTCGAAACGGGCCGTCTCTCGTGACGTCGTATGTGTTAGGGAAGGCGGAACGTGTTTGCGCCGGAACCACTGGGCACCTGGAGGAAACTACCGGCCGGCTACTGTTGTGATGAAGCGAAAAAGTAACGCTCTTAGGCCTTGACCTCGACCGGAAGGCAAAGCAGGGATGGTCAGAGGTCAGGCCGCAGCCGTCGTGGTGGCAGAGAGTGGGAGGAAGTTTTTTTTCATTCAGCGGGAGCCGGACGCCGCCGCCCTGCTCAAGGATGCCTCACGTTATGGCGTCCTGTGCTCCCCAGTCTCCCGCCGTTGCCTAGGAGACTGGAAGCGAACCGGCTTCTTCGCACAGGGAGTTGGCGGCGCGTGCGGATGTAGCAGCTCGAGGCCAACGGCTCGCGGCTCCTTCTCATGCAGCGAGAGCGCCTGTTCGGTTGGGACGGGGACCCGTTTCCTCAGTCTGAATGTGGGTCGTTGCCTGGCCTCTGGAGCGCGAGGTGAGATGGATTGACACGCCCAAACCAGAGGGTGGGGTTTGTAAGTTTGGAGGGATTCAAATATAGCATATATTGGCATTCTATTCTGTGTTGACATTTATTCATACGTGTTTTTCTTTTTTAGATGTGACTTTTAATGCATCACATCCACAACTCGAAAACAGCAAGGGTAGTTTTTCCCCATCAGGAAGCAGAAAGCTTTATTTTGATACCCATGCATTTGTGTGCCTTCTGGAGAATAATGGTAATTGTTTTGCTATGGATGTTAATATGCAGATTGTAAACTTATTCATGAGTAATTGTGGATAGCTGCATGTGTAAAGTTTTGGGGTGGGGGATAAGTTTGCATTTATTATTACTATAGTCCAAAGTGCACACATTGTTCTACACACATTGTTATAATAATGAGCATTAGCTCTCTTTGGATAAAGTCTGGTAGCATCACAAAAATGCTTCCTTGCCAAAATAGTATTTTACTTTTCTGTCTGGCACCATACTTTGGGGAAAGTAACTTTGTTAAACTGTTAAATTTTTCTTACGTTCCAGTATTGCAAAAATGAAAAATATGGGGGGTGCTAGATTTATTTGTTCTGCAGTGCTAAACCCCTGCTAATGGTGGACTCAGTTGGATTTATTTCTGAGTAGATATGCATAATTTTGCCCTGCTCTATGTATAGGATATCAAATTTTCATGGAGGCTGTAAAGAAGCTAGAGCTCATGCCACAGAGACGATGAGAAACATTCCATTTCTTTCATTTTAAGCTATTTTGTAAAATATTAGTTACCTTTATATTTTTGAACATCATGTTTTCATTTAGTCATATATGAATTGTACAGAACTAATGTTTGGCAAAGCATAGAGGTATCTGAATTTTGCAATGTTCTTTATTGTTCTAGGATTTACTACTCAGCAATCTGAGATCATTGTGTCTGCCTTAATGAACATCATAAGTAGTAACATGAATGTGATGTACAAGGACATGGTCACAAAAGTACAACAGGTATAAATGAAAGTGGAAATTTCTTTAATATCCAGTGTTAGCCAAACCTATAACTAATGTGCTTTGTAAAACATGATGCAAAAAAGTAAATCCCTTTGCTGTTAGCAGTTAGTATGTAGGTTTTATAATAGTCTGATATCACTTAAATTTCAGTGCAGTCCTAACCCTGTGATCTTTGTTACTGGAGGGAATTTGGTGGAGGGGGACCCTCAGCTGGTCTCCCTGCATAGCACTCAAGCCTGCAGAGAGCCTTGAAACAGGTTGTTTCAGGGAGGTATGCCATCAGGTTTGGATTCAAGGCCCTGGGGATCCTCCAAGGGGTTTGATCCTTGGGCCCCTCAGCCACACCAGCCTAGACATGGCACACCACAAAAAAACCCTAATAACACCCAAACCTACCCCCAAATTCAGGCTTCAAATGTTGCGATCACTCTGCCCTGCTGATCTCCAGCTGGGGGTTAGGATTGCTCTACCCAGCTAGATTCTTAACATTTATCACAGGATAGAATACCTTATCAATATTGCTTATGCATTCTGTTATGAGCATGGCCCTTAACAGGTGTAATTTCCTGGCATTTTCGATCTTGAATGACTGTTTCCATCGTCTCTTAACGCAACATGTTAAACTGAATGCTTTTTTGTTAATTTATTTATTTTATTTATTTATTTGTTAGATTTTTATACCGCCCGACTAGCATAGCTCTCTGGGCGGTGTACAAAATTGAATTATTTTCTAGTTCAAACCATTCTGTCAGTTTTCAGACTTTATATCTTCTGTCAGTTATGAACATGTGTTCTATTGTTGTATGATTCTATTAGGAGATAAACTTAATTTTCTCACTTACTAGCTGTGTAACACTTTACACATTTTTCACTATGATATGATAATTATGCCCATGGGCTAGATTTTGTATGGCATTCATCCAAGGTTTTTGGTTTATTAAAACATACATCGACAAATGGTACGTGACCAAATAAGAATAGATTCTTGTCCCTTACCTTATTGGCAATAGAGTTGGAAGAGTAATCTAAATTATTAGGTGCCATCATCACAATTTAGACATCAGGTCCAAGCAGAAAAGAAAAACATGCCAGCTATAGCACTTAGGTTCCTTTTTTCCGATAGCCTTGAGCCTTCGTAGTAGCATCCATTGTAAGGCTACAGATTGCCAGCTTTCAAATAGTTTATTATTGTGAATATGTGTTTAGGACTATATTTCCTGGAACAAAGAAGAAACCTGAACTTCAGAAGTGGGTCTGTTTCTGATATTCCATAGTCGTAAACATGCATACTAGGAAGGATGTTGTACAGATTTTAGAAAAACGTGTTTGCACCAAAGTGTCCTTGTGGATATGGCCACCCACCCCCCAATTATAAAGATTCTTAACTGGAAATTGATTCTACTGATTACAGTGAAACAAACTTTCAAATATGCGTATTTAAGACTGCACTCTTACTGAAACATTTATATGTTTCCACAAAGTTAGACCAAATGGCTTTTCTTTTTGCTGCTACAGCCAGTTATGAGCATACATTAGATGTGTTGCATTGCTATGATCACTGGCCCAGTTGAATGCTCTGTATATTTCATGAAAGATTGATCGCACTATTTTGAGCTGGGGTACAAATTATAAAATTCTGTCACTACCCTCCTCTCCCCCCTCCCTCAATTATGGCTTAGTTTACTAGGTAAGACACAGTTTGTGCGTTCTGTATATAATATGGGATGTAGTATTGCGTTTATGTAATATTTTTATTTATTTATTATTTGATTTATATCCGGCCCTTTCTCCCAGCAGGAGCCCAGGGTGGCAAATATAATAATAAATAATAGTAAACTTAGGGTGTCAATTTGAATATAGTCAAAATTACTACATCCATGCAAAATATGAGAGGTATTAATAGGCTTGGAGAAATTCCAAATTTGCAGAAGTACAAAATTGTTTTTTTAAAAGAACACTTAAAAACGGAAGAAACAACTGCCCATCTATGTAGTCACATGGAAGAAAAGGAAGGAGCAGGGAGAGAACACATGCACAGCTGTAACCAATCCTTCCCTGGCCAGCCTGCCCCAGCACTACCAGTTTGGAAGTTTCCCCACACTCCTCCTAACTTTGAGGAAGTGCAGGGAAATATTTTTCACTGCTTCCCAGTCTTGGCTAGACTTGAAAATGGGGAGAGAAGTTTCCTGACTCTTCACAGTAAAAGAGTAGAGCACTCAAAGTAAAAGAGAAGGAGCACTGGTGAGGAAGGGTTGCTGTTAACCAACATTCCTCCCTGCCTGAGAAAGCAGAGCTTTGAACATGGGATTGGGTCAGCTGGCCTATTCCACTTCTTCAAACCTGTCCTTCCTCAAGCAGGGAGGCTTTCCCACTCTGTATAGTTCCCCCTACTTAAGAAGGGAGAGCTTTGAGGGTGTGGATTGGGCCAGCTTGCAACTGGCACAATCTTTACCTTCAAAGGCTGCAAATTGAAAAAGAGCTGGTGAGGGAGAATGTAGATGGTATCCACCCCCGCCCCAAAAGAATATTTTGTTGTAGGGTTCTTTTGTAGTCTTTAATCTAGGCTTTTTTTTACTGGGAAATAGTTTGTAATATCCAAGAGGCTAATCTTTCCTGTGTAAATATTGGCTTATGAAATTTTGATTTGTGAATTCAGCTTATCATGGGTCTTCAAAGAGTTCTTTTTGCAACTTTATTAGTGTCATAAATGCAGAGTAATGCTAGCCATCAACAGAAATCATGCAAGATAGAAAGGTACAGTATTACATGCTTTCTGACCTATAATGCATTGCAATTGTGAATTTTGTGGCTTTTGCTTCTATTATTTAGCTTATACTGAGCAGAAACTCACTTGCTTACATTTCAGATCCAGAGCACTTGGTTTACTGCAGCCAAGCGCAAACATGATGCCATGCGCATAGTAGTCCTGCAGATCTTAATACTGCCCAGTTTATCAATTATTTCCCCCCACCCACCTTAAGGACATGACTGCAAAACAAGGAGCAGTTTTGAGGAATGGGGTGCGTCTGCACATATCCCCTTTTAGGGGATATGGAAACTAGTGCAGTCTAGCTGCTGATGGAGACATTTTCATGCATGAACTGAATAGACTGCTTGAACTAGTATAGGGAACCTGCCCCCCCCCAATATTTATTCCAGGTTCCATGAGCCTTAGCTAGCATAGTGAGGGATCATGGGAGCTGGAGTCTTAACAACATCTGGAGTGCCACAGATTCCCCATCCTTGATCTGGTGTATGGTGCAATATGGTTTATATGAAATATGACCTAGACTGCACAATAAAATCTTTGTCATATCTACCTGTCCACCCATATTCCCATCCATCTCTTCCTCTGAGCACCTGTTTGGAAAACTGGCCTATTCTTGTGCTTAGTGTGACTCTTCTGTGGTCTGCTTGCCTTTCTGTCCTTCACCTCAGATTTGTGGTCAGTCATTTCCATATTTAAGGGATCTTGTCTGTAGCTCATAGCACACCTGGCACATTGCTAAGGAGTGAAGTAGGTCTCCCCTCTCTTAAAGCACACATACACAAATCCATCTTACTGTATTGGAAAAAGCCAGAACACTATTTAGCCAAAACATGTTTTTTTGAGCTACAGAACTGGGAACGCTGGGCACAATGCAGCAGACGCCTGATGCTCAGTTATTCAATCTCCCCAGCCATGTTAAAAAAGGTAAAGGTAAAGGTGTCTCCGCACTGGTAGTGCGAGTTGTTTCTGACTCTTAGGGCGATGTCTTGCGATGTTTACTAGGCAGACCGTATATATGGGGTAGGATTGCCAGTTCCTTCCCCAGCCTTTCTTTACCCCCCAGCATATGCCGGGTACTCATTTTACCGACCACGGATGGATGGAAGGCTGAATGGATCTCAACCCCTTTTACCAGAGATTCGACTTCCTCCTTCTGTTGGAATCGAACTCTGGCCGTGAGCAGAGCTTTCGGCTGCGTTACCGCCACTTACCACTCTGCGCCACGGAGGATCTTTTCAGCTACGTTAACACAGGATAATTCTGAAAGTACGATCAGGGACCTTGTCTATGATAAAGATGCTCAAATAGACCTTGACTATCTAAAAAACTGTAAATTCGCCTCTTGGTATGGCAAAATTAAATTAGATCATGAAAGGGCCTCTTATTTGCAGGAGCTAACCTTCTTCCCCATAAGGAGTGCTTTCACTCGGCTCAGATTCCAATTGATGTCCACTGAATATCTGGCTGGCAGATATTTAAAAAACCATTAGAAGACCGATTGTGTGTATGTGGATCTGGGCAAATTGAAGGTATGGAGCATTACATCTTAAACTGCGCTCTATACGAGTCACTAAGTGCCAAGTTCATCTTCCCCTTTCAGACTTTGTTAGAAGGCCAGGCAGATGAATTTAAGATCAGATGGCTGCTGGCTGACACAGATAAATTTGTTACTTACAGGGTACCCTGCTCACATTAGCCGCAGCGAAGATCAGAATGGCCTTTCTGAAACGCATTAGCCTCAACAGTAAAAGGGGGACCACTTGAGTACACTCCTAATCTAAACAAATTTTATCATCTCTATCACTACTTTTATTAGCTTTTGAAAGCCCAGGGTTTTATTCACATACCATTGGATTGAAATCTAAGGTTTTACAAATGTTTTATAAATATGTTTTACTGTATGTTTTCCATATTGTTACTTACATTTCTAATGGTCATTGGCTTAAAGCAATAACAATAAAGACTGTCTTGTGTGGTCTGGATGCTGAATGAAGCCTTCAGCTAGATCAAAATTGCTGGAATACTAGCTATGCAAGAGTCATTGATATTGTAAATGTAGAGGAAAACATCTTAATGGTGTTAGTGTTATTAGACTGAAGTAACTCTTTTTTTCCCCAAAGGAGATTGTTCTTCAGCAGATTATGTCTCATATTGGTGTTGTGAAAAAAGACATGATTATTTTGGAAAAGAGTGAATTTTCAGCACTTCGAGCAGAAAATGAGGTAAAATCTTTTTTAAAAATATCCAGGTTTATTTTTCCAACATGTTTTTGATAAGTTTATGAACTCCCCCAACCTCATCTAGAAGTAAGGGGAAAGATTGTAGTTACTGTTTTTTAATTAGTCTTTGATTTTGTTCAGCATTTTGGTTTGTGTCTTGGTATGTTTGGGAGAAGAAATGTCACAATAAAAGCAACAAAAGAAACTAGTATGTGGAGATGGCCTTTGGATTTTAACAGGAACAGTAACTGGGTACAATGCAAAGAAAGTAAGTTATATGCAAGTCCCTTTAATGTCAGTGGAATTTTGGTGTACAGGAATACCCCGCTATACGGACCTTCAATTTATGGACACTCGAGAGTACAGACATATTTACAGTAGCACCATTCCCCTGTTTACGTACGCTCATTTCGCAAGAATGGACACTTAACTGTTTTAATTTTACTAGTGTAGCATTATAGCTAAGTTTTATGAGTGATTGAGTGTGTGGGACTGAACCCATTATTCCCTTTTCCTCGTTCCCTCCCATCTCTCACAGTTTTGTTTTGTCTGGGGCGTTTGTTGGGGGAATTTTCACCTCTCCCCTCCTCAGCCCTGTTGAGGGCTCCAGCGCCTGCTGTTCCCCCGAGATGAGCCTGGGCTGGGAGCCTTCTCACCTTTTGCTGCCAGCTTCATTTCTTTCTAGGTGACGGGGGTTTTTTTTTCTTCCCTTCCCTCCTTCTTAGGAGGGCTCCGGTGGCTGCCGTTTCCCCTTTTCGGTTCTCACGTTTTTCGTGAGACGAGCCTGAGCTGGGAGGCTGTGGCTGCAGCTCCCCATTGCAGCCTTCTTGCCTTTTGGCGCCAGCTTCGTTTCTTTCCAGGCAGCGGTGGTGTTTTTTTTTACTTTCCTTCCCTCCTCCTTAGGAGGGCTCTGGCGGCTGCCGTTTCCCCGTTCAAACACGTTTGGCTTTGCAATTTAATGGCAGGTGAAAAGAAAAGGTAGTGCTCCACTGTAAGTACATTTTCGATTTACGTACTTGCTCTGGACCCATTGCTTACGTTAATGCGGGGTATTCCTGTACTATCCTGCAGAAACATAGCACACCAGTTAATTTAGTTATTCATGTTTCTCAGTTAGATACAAGAGGCTCGGTTGGTAAAGTGTATTTTCTATTGGCTTAGGAGAAACAAACTAAATGTTCGGTTTCTTGTTGTGCAGGGAAGGCTTCTTTCTTCTTCCTGTCTGTTAAAATGTCCCAAAGGTGCTTATTGGAGATATTGACTTTGCTTAGTCCCTCTGTAACATCAAAGCAACCAAGTCAATTGTGGCTTAAGAGCTCTGTTTGGTATATGTATGCAGCATTATTTTTGTATCTTGAGCTGTTGTAACTTTAATGTGTATTCTCTCCTTTTTTTAATGCAAAGAAAATAAAACTTGAACTTCATCAGCTGAGAAAGCAAGTAATGGTAAGATTCTTTAGACTTGAATAATAAAACTGCACTGAACATAGCATTATAGTTAGCCATGTCTGATCTTTCTTGAAGATGATATTTTAAGATTACCAGTGCTTTTAAACAAGTAAATAGCATTGTCAAAAGTGATGGTGCCAATTATCTACCTATTAATCCAGCAAGGTGCACCACACAAACACAACTGGATGCAGGATTTTTCTTTTATAGTGCACCTATGTACAGCATCAGTCTAGAAGAGTGACTGACATGAAGGAATCTGTTGTGCCCTGCTCTTGTTAAATCAGAATGGCAATGACATTTCACATCTGCTTAAGATGTGAAATGCTGTTTCCATCAATAACTGTCTTGTAGTAAAAGTCTTGGAGTATATCTGTACTAGTATTTCTGTACGTGATCTACTGCATCTATTGTAGTCCACAATGAGGTGTCCAGTGCAACGTCTGCTGCAACATCTTGGGAATGGTTTCAATTGATGTGGCCTGATAACGTAAACAAGGTGCTTGCGACGGTGTGGCCAGCAACATGTCTACTTGACCTTTGCCCTTCTTATTAAAGCTTGCCGAGGGGGTTTGACCGAGTGGATCCAGGGTGTGGTCAATGCATCATTGCGGGAGGGAGTGGTTCCAGTTTCCCTGAAAGAGGCAGTGATCCAACCACTCCTGAAAAAGCCCAGCCTGGACCCATTAGTCTGTGACAATTACCGACCGGTCGCAAAAAAAACCCTTTTAGGGAAGATGATTGAGAGGGTTGTGGCGCAGCAGTTGCAAGTACTCTTGGATGAAACAGGTTATCTTGACCCATTCCAGTCTGGGTTTACGCCTGGTTATGGGACTGAATTGGTCTTGGTCGCCCTGATCGATGACCTTTATCAGGAGAAGGACAGGGGGAGTGCGACCCTGTTACTCTTGATCTCTCAGTGGCTTTTGGTACCATTGACCATGGTATCCTTCTGGGTCGACTTGGTCAGATAGGTGTTGGGGGCACTGTTTTACAGTGGTTCTGATCCTATCTCCAGGGTTGTTTTCAGAGAACAGCATTGGGTGATTGTCTTTTGGCCCCCTGGCAGTTGTGCTGTGGGGTACTGCAGGGTATCATCTTGTCCCCCATGCTGTTTAACATCTCTATGAAGTCTTTGGGAGCAGTCATCAGGAGATTTGGGGGGAGGTGTCAGTAGTACGCTGATGATACCCAGCTCTATTTCTCTGTAACATCTGAATTGGGAGAGGCTGTGCGAGCCCTGGACCACTGCCTGGACTCTGTAGTGGGCTTGATGAGGGCCAATAAACTGAATCTGAATCCTAGCAAGATGGAGACAATGTGGGTTGGTGGTTCCTGAGTTCAATTAATTGGCCTGCTTTGGATGGGGTTCTACTCCCTCTGAAAGAGCAGGTCCATAGTCTGAGGGTACTCCTAGATCTATCTTTGTCGCTAGAGGCCCAGGTGATCTCAGTGGCTAGGAGTGCCTTTTACCAGCGTTGGCTGGTAAGACAGCTCCAGCCATTTCTGGACCAGGATAGCCTGACCACTGTAGTCCAAGCACTGGTAACTTCGAGACTGGATTACTGTAGTGTGCTGTATGTTGGGCTGCCCTTGAGGTTGGTCCGGAAGCTGCAGCTGGTGCAAAATGTGGCACCGAGACTGCTCACTGGGGCTGGGTATAGCCAACATGTCACCCTGCTGCTGAAAGAATTGCACTGGCTGCCCATTTGCTACCGGTCCAAGTTCAAGGTTCTAGTTTTGGTGTACAAAACCCTATACAGCTTGGGATCGGGATACCTGAAAGACCATCTGATCCCTTATATACCCTGTCGATCACTGCGCTCTGCAGGTGAGGGCCTCCTGCAGATACCATCTTATCAGGAGGTCCGTTCTGCGCAACATAGGAAACAGACCTTTAGTGTGGTGGCACCTACCCTGTTGTACTCCCCCCCCTTAAATATTAGATAGATGCCATTTCTGTTATCTTTTCGGCGCCTATTGAAGACCTTCCTCTTTCAACAAGCCTTACCCCAGTCTGCTTCTGTGTTAGAATTGCTTTTTAATATGCTTTTAAACCTTTTTTTAAAAAAACAAAATGTTTTTTAACCTTTTTTTTTAAGATGTCTTCAAAGCTTTTTTAAAAATGTTTTTAAAGTTGTTTTGTTTTAATGTATTTTAAAGGCTGTTTTTATGATGTTTTAAAGTGTTTTTAGTGCTTTTGTTTGCCACCCTGGGCTCCTGCTGGGAGGAAGGGCAGGATATAAATCAAATAATAAATAAATAATACCCTAAACTCCAAGGTTTAGCAGGGCTCTTATGTTCTCATGGATTGATTCAATAAGCCAAGCAATTGGGAAATAACATAGCTAATTTCTGGACCAATCCAAATTTACCATTATCCTCAGGATGCAGCCTGTGAAGACAGCCTCTATGCAAATAGATGAAGACAATAAAAATGCCCTCTGTACATAAATGAAGACTACTTTCCAAGAGTGCACCTGGGGAAAGAGCAGCTGGGGAGCAGAAGCCCACCCTTTGAAGGGTAAGAGGCTCCTGCTGGTGATGGGCATCTGCCCCATAGCAGTTCTTTAACCTTGTACCAACATACAAAAAAGGAAAATCTTCCCTGGCTAACAGTTTTAATCCAAGATAGAGACGTGTTTGTAATACTTTCATCTCGCTTTGAGATGAGCGTTATAAACCACTGAAACTTGTTTCTGGCCCTGAGTCTAGGGAACTTCAGCATTATTTCCTATTGATTTATAGTATTTTTATATATCTTTTCAGACCAGATCCCACAAAGCAGTTTTCATGAAGTTTTGATTGTGTCTTTAAAAGTACAATGCAATAAAAACAGTATAGTGAAGATAAAAAAACTAAAAGCCTAAGGAAATGTATAAAAAAATAAGCAACGAGGGACTAGAATTCTGTCATAAATCCAGTGATGTCAGGTTGGGGATAATTGTTGCTGAGAGGTAAGTCATGGCAAAAACAGCCATCTTTCTTGAGGCAGGCATGGGAATGAAGACATGCCCTTTAGATGTGCTCTCTTGTTGCCCTCTTTTAGTTGCCTTCTCTGTCTTCCTTGCAGTATGACTGCTCTGCTCGTTTCACATTGCTCTCTTCAATTAAGTTCTCAGTATATTCTCTATCAACTTTGGGGGATAATTTTTTTTCTAAAATCATAGTTGCTTTAGTGAAAACACTTTAATGGTATAGAACAGTGCAATTTCTTGAACTTTTGTTTATGTGTAGCCTGTTGAGTAGCTTGTTATGGTAGCAATGTTAGTTCATTGAAACTGTTGTTCAGGTATTAAACGAACATACCTTCTCACTGAGCTGAACAGTTGTATGCCCCGGCTGTGGGCTTTCAGGTTTCGGAGATATCGAGGAAACGATAAGGCAGATTCAGGTTTGCTTACAAGGAGTGTTTATTGAGTAACTTACAGCACACTGCAAGGTCCTGCATGAACTGTTGACCAGTCTGAACAATCAAACTGAGCATCAAAGGTGGTTATATAGCATGCCTCAGATAAGATACCAGGTGGATATGAGCTAACTATTCACATTGACCGTTCTTTGACCTATCTTCCAAGCTGCTAGGAAGAAGCTAAAGGCTAAAGAATGGCAAGGCTTGGCTGAAGGGGATACAGACCTCCATGCCTAAAACAGCTATACGTTTCCCTGGGGGCCTACATTCCACCCCCAAGATGGTCAGAGGACATACAATGTGCTGCTCATTACAATCTCTTCTTGCCCTGAGGGCCAGATCGTCTTTGCCCTGTCATTTGACCACAAGGGGTATTGATCATTGCCTTAAATAGCACATTACAAACTAATGACATGCCAACAATATAAGCACATACACACAAGCAGAAAGCCACAAATGACAGTGATACCAATTGCAAAAACTTGTTTCCACCACCCCCTGATCCCCTGAAACCAGGCAAAGATTGGGTTGAAGATTGAGCCTTCCTCTAGGTGGCATATTCTAATACTTTGCTCATATCCCCACAAGCATGCAAAAAGCGCAAATCAACAGCATTTCAAAAGGCAATACTAAAACCATCAGAAGAATTCCTGCAGCAAATCAGGACACAGTCCCCATATGCATAACCGCCTCCTCCAAACCATGCGGTTACCGACATGGCCCTTTGTCTTGGGGCTTCATGGAGTTCCCATTCCAAGCTGATCCCTGCTGCTGCCTGCAGGGTCTTGGGACTCCTCTCCAGGAACAGATTTGTTTCCTCATCAGCACACAGTAGGCTGTAGCCATTCCTTCCCACTCTCTGCTCTGGGAAAGGGCTTTAAGCCAGTCCACTTCATCTCCTGCCCCAAACTCCAAATCAGAGTCCTGCCACAAGTCTTAATCTGGGGGCATCTTCTTCAGGACTAGCTGGCCTAGCCCACCGAGGTTGCCAGAAAGAAATATTCTCTGTCCTCCTTCACAATCTCCAGTGTAAAGTATGGGCCCAGACACAGGTAACCCCCCCCCCAGTGTCTCTTGCTCTCCAACCTCACAGGGTGCCTCTCACTGCTGGGCTTTGCCCAGGGACTGCACCCATCATAGGAGCTGCATCCCACCCTGTAAGACCATTATGGGGCACCCAAGGGGCCAAGTCACTTGGGGATTTTATCTCACCCATCTCTCCAGGCACTGGAAGCTCCTCTCGGACTTGCACTTCCACCTCAGGCTTCTCCTCCTGCACTTTTTCTTGCACAGCCATTTTCTCCAGGCACTGGCAGCTCCTCTCACACACACGCCTCCAGCTTTTCCTCCTGCACTTTCTCTTCCACAGCTGGCACACACGGGGCGAAGAAATCCATCAACAGCTGCTCTTCTCCAGCCTCTAGTTCACCTTTCTCCAAGGCCTCTCCTTCTTTATTTTCCAGCCTGTCCTCTTTCACATCTTGGGGCTTTACTTCCAGCTTTTTGCTGTCTCTCCCCCCCCCCGCAGGCTCCTAGACAATGACAGCCTTTTCTTCTTCCTCTGCTACGGACTGCAACTCCTCACAGTCCAATCCCTCCAGCTGCCCATCCACTTTCTGGATCTCTTTAGCCACCCCGGTCTGGGTGCTCTGCAGCTGGACTCCTGGGTCATTCTCAACCCCTGGTAGCGGCTGATCAGGCAGGGCTCTCACCTCCTCACATGGGGTCTCCTTTTCCTCTCCAGAGATGCTCTCAGATATCTCTCCCATTTGTTGCCAGTGCTTCTGCTGCTTCTGTTGCCTTTGCTGCCGGTCCTCCTGGCGCTCTTTTTGCCTGTCCTGCAGTATTTCTGTGGTCAAGACAGCTCATCTTCAAGCTTTCCAGCTTTCTCCTTCCACTCCAGTTCCTTTTGCCCCACAGCTCTCAATGCTGTCAGCAAAAGTCATGCTAGAGGTCCTGCACCCTGCTTCTCCTTAGCTGACAACTTTTCCAGCTTCAGAGATTCTATAGCAGCTACCAGACCAGCTGGCGTGAAGTCTTGCCCTATCTCTGGCCATGCCACCGGTTCACTCTGGACCGCCAGTTGCTTTGCGACCGGACCCCACATCTCATACTGCGGCCAGCTCGGGAGTCGGTTCTTCAAACCAACATCTGCATCCTCCTTCCCTTTGAATCTGAACATAGCGAGTCTCTTGGTATCCTGCCAACTACACCAATTGTATGCCCCAGCCGTGGGCTTTCAGGTTTCAGAGATACCAAGGATACGATAAGGCAGATTTAGGTTTGCTTACAAGGAGAGTTTATTGAGTAACTTACAGCACAAAGGTGTACCCAATAGGTGGGTCAAACTGCAAGGTCCTGCATGAACTGTTGACCAGTCTGAACAATCAAACTGAGCATCAAAGGTGGTTATATAGCATGCCTGCTTGCAAGCATCGCAATGATCTTTGAGGCATCATAGCATTTGATTGAATGTCTGGTTTTCGCAAAATCAAAGTGATATTGTGCTAATTGGCACTACTAACAAGCAGAACATCTTGACATACTCTTCCTGGCAGTACATCACACCACTCCCTGGCAATGCAAGCTCGTTAGCCCCTCAGATGAGATACCAGGTGGCTGTGAGCTAACTATTCACATTGACCGTTCTTTGACCTATCTTCCAAGCTGCTTGGTAGAAGCTAAAGGCTAAAGAATGGTATGGCTCAGCTGGAGAGGATACAGACCTCCATGCCTAAAACAACTATACATTTCCCTGGGGGCCTACAACAGTTTATGTCTGCTGAATGAGTAAATCATTGACTGGTGTGTCTATAATGAAGGTCAGTGTGTGATTTAGAGCTGTCTATACTATCTATAAATATTTAGTATACCTGTACATGCTTTTACCCATTTGGCACTTTTTTGGACCTCTATATTGGGACAGTTCAGTTGGGGAAAGATCATGGTAGGACTGAAAAACACACCAAACGTTTGAAATAAACCAGTGCAGATGATGATGGAAAACTAAAACTAGTATTGCTTTACTTGTGAAATGATTTTAAACAATTTGGGTGTCTATTTAGTATTGTGCATTTTTTCTCTAGGATGAAGTTTCCAAAGTTCGTACAGACAGCAAACTAGATTTCAACCTAGAAAAGAGCAGAACAAAAGAATTGGTATGTACATTTCACTTTAATATTTATGTAAAGATTGTTCAGAAACCCTGATACAGTGCACAGCAGGGACAATGATGATCTTTATACTCTGTTGTTAGCCTTCTCTTCTTAAGGATTATAACAGATCTGTGGGAATGGTGTTATAGTGTAGAGTGAGAAGACATAATGCTGAATTTAAAACATGATTAATATGTAAAATGTCCATCTGTTACAAAATCTGAAATGAACATTTTAGGCTTATTGCCTCCACATTTTGGGAATCTTCTGAGTATTTCCTATTAACTCTGTCAGTATTGCACTTACTCATAAGCAGACTTGTCCTAAGCATAGCAGTAACCAAGCAGATACTGAACAGCCTTTCTAATTCAGTGTAGGTTTATAAGCATTTAATGCTAAATTTTAACTGATGGTATTTTTGGTTGCAGTTGGCATGGTCATCGCATAGGGGTGGAAAAACTCGCCCACTGCTGAATGCATCCCCTCCAAACCTTTCCCTCTGGCTTTGGAACTCTGTCCAGGCCATGCCTCTCCCCCAAGTTATACCTCTCATTGGCCATCCCTCACACCTCAAGTGCTTTTGCCTAGATAGAATGGTTCCTTGAACTGTAATAATGCTTGTTCAGTTGGAGGTGTGTATGTATAAATTCTGATTTTTGCATAGCTAAACTGTTGTATTAAAGGTAAAAGTATTGTGTTGCCCTGCCCAATTTTGCCTTTGGCCACATTGCCACTGTGATGTGGCCCCTTGAAGGTTGTCCATGAGGGAATGTGGCTCTTGGGCTGAAAAAGATTCCCCGCCCTGATATGAAGAATATAAGCTGTTTGAGTGATACTGGAAGGTGGGTTAACATTCACAATGTTAATGAAAAGTGCACATGAAGAAAGGGGGGTTTAGCAGAAGGTAATCCATTGTTCTTGTATTTCAGTATTCGCTTAATGAGAGAAAGCTGTTAAAAATGAGGACAGAAATAGTGGAATTGGTAAGAATTATAAACTTAATGCTCGATCATGATAATAGTCCTCTACATATCTGTTGTGTAGGGTTACATACACCCCCCATTAGTGGGAATGGCATTTAAATAACCATGCACCTGAAGCAGAAATAGTTATCTCAGTGTGCAAAATGGCAATTAATTGTTATTTAAAATTCTTTATTGGATTACAGTTTAAACCATGCAAGTGCAGTGGGTTAAATCTAACGCTGTCCCTGTATGAGCAGAATAGACTTTCACCAATACAGTGTTGGGTTCAACTTGATGTAAAACATGAGGGTTTTTGGATGAAGCTTAGGTGAGTTTGAAATCATGAATTGTACAAAACTGGAAGATTAATTTTGTGCACACATCAGCCTTAAAAATAGTGTCTATTTTTGAATTTCTGATTTGGACATAATAAAAGCATTAAGATTTCCCCCCTATTAATTAAGCCCTTGACTCAGTAATTTATGGCAGTGCTATACATGCTAAAGTATATTTTAATATCTCTGCTGGAAATACGAAGACCCTAGATTTTTGTCCAGCTTGGTGAAGAGTTTTGGAGTAATCAAAACTTGAAATAAACTTGGTTCAAACTACACACTTATTCTGAAATCTATAAAAGATCCCTATGAAATATCTAATTATTTGAATTAGCCACGCTTCAAAATATGAATGGAGAAAAAGCATAAGTTGTCTGGTATGCTTCTACTGGCTATAGTTTAGCTTCAACGTGTTATTTACAATTCTAACTTTTTTTCTCTTGGGAACTACCCATAACCTGTATAACACCAGCATTTGTAATTCAATAGCTCTTTTCACACATACTGAGTTTTTGGGGCATATAGGGGGAGCATAACTGCAGATGGTGTATTTTAATTCTGCTGTGCATCACTTGGCATTTCTTCAACATAACACAAAATTGCTTTTAGTATGTGGGAAAGGGTGCTTTACCTGTGGAAAAAATATATCAAATTGGGCTTGTTTCTGGTTAATCAGTACTTGCATGTATAAAGCATTTACTGATTTCAAATTTTAATCTCATAAGAAATACGTACAGGTTCTTTTTTAATTCTTTTAGTACATACAAACTAACCAACAATGGAGAATAAAACTTTATTTTATTTTTTTTAATCTAAATGTGCAGATTCAGTTCTAATTACTTTTACTCTGAACAAAGTCCCATTTGATTTAAGAATAATTAGGGCCAAAACAAATGGCTTAAAATTGAACCCATAAATTCATGATATACTGCATCTGTTGGCTCACTATTATCAACACTGGCAGCCCCATTCCAGGATTTCAGGGTGTCTTTTTTTTCCAGCCCAGCCTAGAGATGCTGCGAATTGAAACTGGGACCTTTTGCATGGTTAATATGTGCTCTGCCTATAAGCTACATCCCTTCCCATAAAAACAAATGTGCCCTTTCTAAGGCAGTGCTTCATTCACATTTTGAAAAAAAAAAGGATATTCCATATACAGTATATATTGACATTTAGTGGCTTAATTTTTTATAGAGATTCTTTTCGAAAACCTAATTGGATATTAGTAGGTTAGACACATAGCCTATATAAGTGGGGAACCTCTGGCCCATTGGTTGAAGGTGGTCTGCCAGGCCTCTTATTCTTTCCCGCTGGACTCTGTCCAGGTCATCGCTGGCAGTGTCCCTGTTCCAGCTGTCAGGCTTGCAAAACAGAGTGTGCTGTCCCTGGTTTGCCAGACCAGTTGGCTTCTGTACTGCCTGGAGGAAGTAGCTTCACTTCCTCAGTGGACAGTATAGAAGAAAATTGGGCTATCAAAGCAGTGCTCTGCTTTGTCTGCCTGATTGACTATTGATTTTGTGCTGTCCAAGATGAGAAAGTCATTTTCTTACTGCACAGCATGGAAATAAAGTGAAGTTTGTATGTGGGCACGTGAATGGTGTGCGCATGTTTTGCCCTCAACCATTGCAAGTATGTAGCCCCAAACACCGAGGTAAAGTACCCAAAGAGGATTGAGCATGCATAATGGGCAGGGAATGCTGACTGACAATTGGGAGAGGGAACAGAAAATCAGGGTGTGGAGAGAATGGAATGGAGTGTCTGGAATCCTGAACAGGGGGCATCTGCAGAGTAACGTTTTGTTGCAGGTATTGCTGTGTAGAAAGTTATGGTATTGCTCTTGGGAGATGTGAGCACAATGTTTAAACTGTATTGAAATACTGTTTGTTTGCATTTTAAAGCATGCACAACAAGATCGAGCTTTAACACAGACAGACAGGAAAATAGACACCGAAGTTGCAGGTCTTAAAACAATGCTTGAATCGCACAAACTTGACAACATTAAATATTTAGCAGGTAGGTAGTACTGTAACGGTGCATGTACTTAGTCAGTTGTCTCGGTTGTCTGATATTCATACACGTTTAACATTCTTGCATCAAATATTATGGCTTCTGATGTCTAAGAGTTACTAATTAGGTAGTGGAGTTGTACCCATTGATTTTAGAGCATGGATACCTCTGATAATACCTGAAAATTAGCATCTTTTGCTGATCTTTCACTTGTGATATATTTCACTACAAAAATCCAAAATTAATCATTGTTTTCAAGAAATGTTTTGAATATATTATACTAACATTTAAACAATTTGAATAGGAAACAATATTTTCATACTTATGGTAATAATTGTCCCAAAATGGTAAGCTTATTTTCAGCAAGCATACTACTTACTCTTTTTTCTTTCCATTTCCTCCTCTTCTGTGGTGACCCATGTGCCCTCATCCCTGGAATTTTCTTTGTATTCTGGAAATGCAGTATATGTATGCTTTGAGTTTTTAAATCTATCTAATCCACCTCAGGACCTGAATGCCAGGTGAGAGGCGGATAACAATAATAAATATTATTATTACTAAACTGATCCTGCAAGCGTGCAAATCCTATTGGTTTCCATGTTGTCCAGCAATGCATGCAGGATTCAAGTTATTGGATTGAAGCATTTTAATATTTTGATGTTTCCTGATTTGTATTTTCAAAAGGATTAAAATCTGACAATATGTGTACTTTCTTCCCCACCCTTATTTTCTTCCAGGTTCAGTATTTACATGCCTTACAGTAGCACTGGGATTTTACCGTTTATGGATATAACAAAGCATCTGTTTTAAAAGGACTTGTACTGTCTTGCCTTACCCCAAAAAAAGATGCATTGTCACCTAGCTGAAATAATGTAGTCTTTACTTCAGAGTCACTACCTTTTTATTTATTTGTTAAGACTAAAGAATGTGCCTGAAAAGTAATGCAAGTATTGAAATATTGATAGAAATTTAGCCTAGATCACAGGCAACCATATTTTGCACATCACTGCCCACCCATTTAAATTTTTGTCTGTGTCTGGGCTATTGGAATACTAAAATGTCAGGTTATAAACATAACAAGCATGAAAAGTTATAGAAGAATGCACTAGTATTTTATATGTCAAGTACTAAGTAAGAAGGGAGGAAAAAGAAATAAGCACCCTTTTTGACCCCATTCCTTCAGAGCTGAAAAATTGAGTTAAATTGCAGCTTATATTTCCTCTATGTTGATAAAACACACTGCAAATATTTGTTGTTACTGTACTGTAACAGATTGGTTCATTGTGGTCTGCTGTTGTAAAATTCTATCCAAATAATAATGTTTTATGAGCAGATGTAGACATTTCATGTTTATAAACAAATGCCAAATGAACAATCAACTAGGAATTATATGCTTGCTGTTACCTTGATTTACAATTGAAGAAAACAAAGCTCAGTGAGATGTATTAGGTTTTTCTATAGAAATTGAAAATGTCTTGGTTGATAGAGAGTGGCCTCTGTTAAAGAACTGAGGAAAAATAAGGTAGAGTTCTTGGACAGAGAATAAAAGGCTGACAGGGCACTTCTATACATACTTAACCAAAACTGTTTAGAAGCCATTTTGGTAAGTAGGTGGTATATAAATTAATAAATAAAAGTAAGTTCTGTTGAGATCAATGGTGTGCACTCCCAGCAAAGGGTATAGGTTTGCAACCAAAGCTAGGTGTTTTTCACTCGCCTTCATGCTATAAACAAAGTTAAAACGGAATGCAAGCTCAAATGTGACTCAGTAGTAGGAAAATTCACTAGAATGTCAGTCTTGTTTTATGGGGTGTGTTGAACTGTTTGGAAATATTAATAATGAGTACTTTCTAATACTGCTGATTATTGAGGAATATCATTATGTAGACTTATTGCTGATGAATTTCACTTTTTTTAGATCAAGCCATCCTAAATAAAAAAAATTGACAGTAGGATTGGAAATTGCAACTAGAACATACTACTTTTTAGGACACAGTCTCCAAATACCTACTGTACCTGCAAATAAGTTCTATTGTGATTGGGAGGACTAACTTGCATATAATTCCTCTGTCCCAGAGAGCCTTGTGTACGGACTGTCTACTCATTTAAATGTATAGTATAGATAGATCCTGTGCAGAAAGAAGTGCACACACATTTGCTGCTTCCATTACAATGGGCCCATAAGGAGTTGATTCCTGCGGAAAGTGCTTAGTATACTACTTCAGCCATTCTGCTGTTGTGCTTCCCAATACTTATCAGTCATTCCCCATGCTTGACTTAACATTTTCTCCTTTTTGCATTTTGAGTATCAAGGATTACCAAGACAATTACTAACATCCCTGTTTCAAGGACTGAAATTTTAGCACAGTCTTCAGAAAGATTTCAAGTGACATACTTGGTTTACTTTACTACATGCCCCCTCTTTAGCTATTCTGCACTGACTTCCTTGGTTGCTATTACTAGTACTGTTTTAATTAACATTTACAGAGCAGTGAGAAGTAAAGTAGATGAGCCGAATTTGCTGAATAATATGAGTGAATGTTCAACATGCCAAAAAAGCAAGCACTGAAGATCTTTACTTTTTTGTTGTTCCCAATATGCTGCGTGCACAACTGATTTTTGAAGAATTATGTAACTGCAGCTTAATCCAAAGCCTCTATATGTAAGGTGTCAGAATTTATTTGAAGTGCTTGTATAATACATTTGTCTATCTAAACCAGTGACAAATAATATTTTGGACCAAGATACTTAAAAGCTGAAGCGGGTGTAGTTTAGTTCTAGTTAATATAAATCCTACATATTTAACTTTAGATTGCCATTTTAAATGTACTGCAGTAACTATGATCCTATATAAGGCCATTTAGAATTATGGCCCATTGATTTCAGTAGAATGCACTTTTGAGAAAGGTGCTCAGGATCACACCCTGATGTCCAGGATCACACCCTGATGTCCCATTGATGTTTGGGAGTTCAGTGGGACTTGGTTCCCAGTAAAGTGCTTAATGCTGGGCTCTACATTATTACCACTGGGTTTTTTCACCCCTAGGATTTAAATTTGAAAAAGTGTGTTCAGGATTGAGATCATATACAGAATTAGATCTGAAATAATCTGTATAGTATCTTTTTGGAAATGAATGCAGCTAGGAACTTTTGCAGTGGATTTATCTCTGAAGTTACCCACTTGAATATAGTGTACTTCCCTGTTTATTAGTAGCGCTGCAACTATTTCTGTGGTCTCAAAGCATTGCAGACCACTTTTCCATCCCCCTTATACTGATATATGTTGTAATATCTATACTTGCATAGGGTATCTCCACAATCCCCCAAATTTGTCTGGCTTTTAAAACAGCAGGTGCATTTGTTTTCATTTTATTTTTATATTAATGAGTTCAGATTCCTAGTTAGAGATGAGACAATATTGGCACCCTTAAATACTTCTGAAAAGAAAGATTTTCAGCAGTTTGAATTACAGTAGAAACTCTAGTAGAGGGGTGGGGGAGGATAATGTTTTATCTATGGACTGTCATGTACGTGTGTGTACACTAGATTACTACATCAGGTTTATTTTCTTGGAAACGTAAGTTGTGATCTTAAGTAAGTCTTACGGTTCTGAGACATAAATGGTAGATGAAGGATCACACCTTAATTGCTTCAGTGGCATTTTTAATGAGATCCTCTGTGCGTCTCCTCCCGTTTTTTTATATACTTGGCCTTCTATGCTGATGCTAAAGCACTATCATCCCTCACTTCCCAAAGTCTATCCTGTATTCTCTGTATTCTAATCAACAGTGGCTGTATTCTCAGTTTCAAGTTTGGGCAACAGATTTTTAATGGTTAAACCAAAGTGTTTTGAGGATTATACTACATATGTAGGTTGGAGACTTTGATCCACTTAATACCAGAATATTTCTATTTGAATTAAATTCTTACTCATGAATAAAGTATCCAGGAGAATGTGGTCTTTGTGCCTTAATAATACATATTGCCCGTATCTGCCTTCCACAACTTGATATCTTCCAGCTGTTCTAGACTACAAAGCATTGGTCTCAAAGCATTGCAGACCGCTCTTCCTTCCCTTGGCCGCCACACAAGGTTCATGCAGGAATAAGTAATCCTCAAGGTGCCTATAGGTCATAACCAGACACTGAGCTGGGCTTGGGAATAGTGGGAATTGGTGCAATTCTTTTAAAACAAATATAATATTGTGAGCTTCTGCAAACAGCATAGCTGCCGTGTTCAGGAACAGTTGAACATTTCTGAACACTTTTTGAAAGCATCCCCATAAACAGTGCAGTAATCAATCCTGAAGGTTACTACAACATGGATAACTGCTGAGATAATTCCATTCTAGGATAGGATAAAACAAGTATACCAAGTTGGAGAAATTGCAGTACGAGCTCAGCATAGCACCATAAATTGAGAGAGGGGCGGAAATATTAGAAATATTTTTACCCCCTGAGCTCTTCCATTTTTTTTCAGGGCTGTGATCTAATTAAAATTGATTACACTTTCATTTGAGTAAAAGTTGCCCTGAAGTGAAAAGTGTATGTATGGACAGACTAGAAAATCAATTAAATATTGAATATTTTAAGAAGTATTTATTACATCTGTTTTGATGTTGCCTTTCATAAATAATTCCTAGCTCAGAACAAGTGTATTGAGGCTGCAATCCAATACACCATTACCTGGGAGTAAGACCCATTGAACCCAGTGGTGCTTACTTCTGAGTAGACATGCATTGGATTGCAGCCTTAGTATCTAGATCCTTTTGTATTCATTTAGCTATTTGTTGGACTTGACTTGTTAATAAAGATCAGACTCTGATCCAGAGGTATGGCTGTGCACTCAGAAATGCATATAGATTCCTCATAGATATATTGTTCCTTACCTTTTGAAACAGAAGTCAGTAAAATATATTTTTTAAAATGCATATGGATGTCAAGTGCATGTGCAGTCCACATTCATTTTTGTAGGTGAAACTAATAATTGCACACACTTGATGAGGGCTGACAAACTGTGTCTGAATCCCAGCAAGATGGAGATGCCGTGGGTTGGTGGTTCCGGAGTGCTTTTTTAAAAGATGGTTTTAAAGATGTTTTGTTTCAGTATGTTTTAAAGTATTTTGTTTTTAAGGTGTTTTAGAGTGCTTTTAGTATTTTTGTTTGCTGCCCTGGGCTCCTTCTGGGAGGAAGGGCGGGATATAAATTTAATAAATAAATAATACACACAGTAATTTGTGCCACAAATCATATGTCTTCATTGAGAAGAAACATTCTATGTTAAAAAGAGTTTTAATTTTTATTGAAAAGAAGCAAAGGCAACTGGTGAAAAATGGAAATGGACTGCCTTCAAGTCGATCCCGACTTATGGCGACCCTATGAATAGGGTTTTCATGGTAAGCAGTATTCAGAGGAGGTTTACCATTGCCTCCCTCTGAGGCTGAGAGGCAGTGACTGGCCCAAGGTCGCCCAGTGAGTTTCATGGCTGTGAGGGGATTCAAACCTTGGTCTCCCAGGTCGTAGTCCAGTACCTTAACCGCTACACCACACTGGTAGAAACCTGAAAATAAAACTGATGGGCTGTTGCTCTGATCTATTTACACACAAATCATGTGTAGTGATGTTTTGTCAATTATAGAATGACAGCACTTTGGAACTGATGTGAAATGCGAGTTCCCCTATTCAGTTTTAACTTTTTTACTGTACTGTACTGTGCTTTATGAACTGCTGCCAGTTCAGTCCCAGGACTCAATTCCCAAACCCAGGGCAATTGATCCTGGCCAGGCATAACCCATGCCTCCCTTACCAGGGCTGAGTAAACCAACACCAACCTGCAAGGTAGGTAGACTGCCACCACCCCTGGTCACCCACTCGGCCAAGGGGAAACCCAAAGTGCCAGAAATAGACCTGCCAAGGATTCCAAACACAAGAGCCAAAGGTATACTCCTTGTCCTGGAGCCTTTAGGCAAAATACTCAATATCCAGTAGTCTGTGGCTAAATGGCCAAGGTGTTGGACTCAGAGCCAAATCTCCCCTGCAATGAACACATGCTGGTAAATAAGCAGCTTTATTAGAATAAAATAAGTGCACAAATATATGGCAGTAAAATGATTCCTTAAAATCCACACCCCTGAGGGCCAGGTAAAATACAGAGAGAGTTAGTCAGACAAAATACAACTCTCTAGCCTAGTCTATACTTACAATAGAGGTAAACACCAAAATAACTTCATGGTTCCACATCTTCCCAGAGATGTATAGCCTGGATAGCAGATAGAACATGGAACCTCAACATTAGGTAACATCAAGAACATTTAGGAACAAAGACCCAAAGTCTGGATCCTATTCTTAGGGGAAATGTCCAACAACAGCCAGGTATTAATTAGCCAATCAGGGAGCTTTCTGGTCATGAAACTTTCATGCCTAACAGTCACGCACTCACCAACCTTCCCAGGCCAATTGGCCTTGAAGTACCAGTTTGACTGATAAGCAGGTGTTCTTACTTGTTGCTTAATTAACTAGCTTCAGTTGTGAGAACTGCAATCTCATGGCCCCATTTCAGAGAAGATGTTTTCCCCCACAATTCCTTGCCTCAGAACCATTTTAGTTTTTAACCTTTCAAACCAGGCATTCTTGACAGTGCAGCATTTAAATGAAGCAGCTGATCTATTCACTCTGACAACAGTTATTCAAAATTAGCATTACACCATGAAACACAAGTTTATTCCAGATACTAACGTCGTCTGATTTGACAGTATTTTATATTCAAGAAATAAGCAACCAAAAGATTCAATAAAGCTAACGGGAAGATGTATAATAATCACCTGTAAATAAATAGTGGGTTTTTTTTAACTTATATTAAGTAAACAATACTAATAGCATGTTAATTTTACATGGTGTACAAATATCTCAAAAGCTCTTCTAATTTCTGAAATTGCTTTGAACTAAATTTATTAGAAAAAAAGTCAATACAGCATACTTAGAGGAAGGTAATGGTAAACCTCCTCTGAATACCGCTTACCATGAAAACCCTATTCATAGGGTCGCCATAAGTCGGGATCGACTTGAAGGCAGTCCATTTCCATTTCAACTGTGGTTTCAGTGTTATATCCAAATGAATTCAAAGCTTTAATTGGACCTTATTTTTATTGGAATACTATTCAATATTTTAAGATGCGACAGTTCAGTGGCACACACTTCTATTGCTATTGTTTTACATTTTTGGGGAAATGAAGGCACTGAAAACTGTTAACATAGTTTTGCCTGCCCAAAGAGCTGTCCATTCGGTATGTAGATATTTGCTTGGTATAAACCTTTTTTGCAGAGTTCATCCACATGTGAAACGGATGCGAGGTGGGTGGGATTGTATCGGTCCTGGTAAAAATTGGCTAAGTGGAGACTCCTGGGCTCAATGGGGGTTCCTGATTATGTCAGAGTTCCTGATCACATGTGGAGATGTTACAACTAGATCAGATGTACAGTTGTGCATACATACATCACATTCTCCATGGAACGTGTTATGGTTAGAAGAAAGGCCAGTAGACATGCAGAGGTTAGGATGAGTTCCATGGCCATGATCCCACTCCTTTTCTGTCCTTTGAAGAAGCAGCCTGCAGTCATCTATATAAAAAAAAGTTAACTATCATTTTGATATTGGCCAATTCGACTAGTATGGTATCCATTATGTTAGCTTTTAGAAATTGAAGTTTTCCTGTGGGAGAAATGTAGCAGCAGAAATATGTTATCTACTGATGGCAAAGCATGAACTGCTAAATGTCAAATTTAGATTACGAAATTATACTCGTCCCCATTTCATCCTTGCAACAAACCTGTGAGATAGATTAGGTGGAGAGTGACTAGCTCAAGGTTACCCAGTGAGTTTAATGGCTCAGTGGAAATTTGCCTGATTAGTTATATTCACTATTGTGCTACAAGCAGACGCATGGTATGAGCTGGAATTTTGAATCCAGATTATGACAATTGCGAAGACAGAAATCTTTTCCAAATGTTGTGAAAGAAGCCCTTAACAGACTGTTGTCCTGATGAACTGACCAGAGCTTAAGTTTAAAAGAGTGAGTTAATAAAAGAATCGGGGAATGAGTGGGAAAACTGAGATGAAAGAATAAAGTGTTTTTAATTATTTTTCACTCTGTGGGCTCACCAGTTTGTCTCCCAGCACTGAAATCTTTGTGATGACATGGAAGAACTGGGTCACTTGGCTGAGGGGTTGGTGTATTATTCTAGGCCAGGCTGACTTTTAAGTGTGTATGTGTCCTCCTGTTGGCTGAACAAGGAAAGCAAAAACAAACTTCAAAGCCAGGCCTAAGAGAAGCATGATAATTAAATATAGGTTGGTTTATTAATCCTAGTCACCTCAACAGTCACAGCCTCTCCTTTAGAGGAATGATCGATCTTTAAATGGAAAGGAGAGAGCAAGTGCAAAGCATTTTTCTTACTTGGTACATTTTATTGTCTTACATATGAAAAAATAAAAATGTAACCCTCTTTCCACTGATGTGCTTTGAAAACTAGAAGATTATCTCCAGATGACAGTGGCCAACTAGTACTGACAGCCTCCTCCATCCACCCCACCCAGGGTGCTGTATTTTTAAAAGATTGCATAGCAGCAGAAATGCAACAGCTAATCCATAGTCCCAATCTTCTTGCAGTGAAAATAGCCTTGTAGTAAGGGGGAAAGTATAGTGATGGAGGGGCGGAGAAAGAGTGTGCATCATTAAAATGAAAATAACAAATTCTTGAAATTTGTAGGGCATTACAGTAATGGAATAGTCTTTCTCACTTTTTATTTTTAAAGCACTAAATCAGGAGTTGGTAACCTGTGGTTACAACTGCAAACCTTTGGGTTGAAGGGTGGAATATAAATTTAATTAATAACAATAAACTCACATCATTCATGCTCATTAGCTAAACCGGCTGGGTTGGGTAGAAGTTGAATAACATAAAGACCACTAAATGGACACTGATATTTAAAACTTTTTACAGAGTTCCCAAGCTGCCTAGGCATAATCATTATTTAACAGCATCAATACGTGCTGTCAATAATTATTAATAACAGACACAATCCTAGCTGCAGTTCTTGATGTGGGGAAGAACAGGATTGCAGTAGTAGCAGGAACCTCCTGAAACATTGTAAACAGTTTGGGGAAGAAAATTAACCAGTTGGCTAGTGATGGATGAAAAAGACAACATTAAAAATGTTATTTGGGCAGCGAATGAGGATGAGTGCTAATTAAATAAACTGTTCAATTTTAGGCACAGTAACTAGAAACAAATTGATATGATATATGATTTTCCATTTCTGTTAAAATTATGACATTGTAAACTCTTTAACAATATGTATTCTTGTATTGCTTTGCTGTTGATAACATTAAAAGGAACCTCAACAGTGTTTTAAGAAATGCTTTCATCCATGTCCTTGAAATATGCAAGAAGAAGAAAGGAGAGGGGAAATCCCCTCTATTCATTAGAGGCTCCTAATAAAAATTTTTTGCAGCATTGTTAAGAGTCTAATATCTCTAAAGAAGTGGCCTTTTATTCTGCATGAAAGCAGCACTGTCCTTAATGCTCTTGTCTGACAAAAAAAAGTCTTGAAGCATGCAGGCACTATAGTGCCATTAACTGTACATATTTTAGAATAGCATTGAACCTTTACATAACGCACCTGGAGAGAGAGTCTGATTTTTGCCTACAGGTGCACCAGTGTAATCTTTAATAGCCTTTGCTATGTGCCTGTTGATAGCCACTTGGCTGCATGCCACATTATCATTTGGATTATGCACATTCTCATGCGGAGATCAGTGAAACGACAGCTTCATAGGTGTCTTCAAAATATGGGGCCATAGGAATGTGGTCCTGAATAAAAGCACCAAAACCCCCCACAACTATTATATCTCAGTGACCTTTTATCTCTCTTTTCCTAAGTTATGATTGCTGGCAATCTAGTACAACATTGAGCATATTACAGAAGAAGAAAGGTTAAGAGCTGCTAATTATATGGTTTGTCTTTTGGAAACTTCCACTCTAACATTTTTATTTTATTTAGTAGTTCTATGTATTTACTCTCCCAGTTTTCAGAGCACTGATTTTCAGAGTGGCTTATAGTTAAGACATAAAAGCATAAAACACTTTTAAAAAACAGGAGCACGAGCAGTATCAAAAGTATTTATTAGATTTATATGCTGCCTTTTCTCCAAGGGGTTGAGGACCATTAATGGTTCTCTTCCCTGCTCTTCCCCCTCTGCTCAATTTTATCCTCCCAGCAGTCCTGTGAGGGAGGTTATGCTGACAGATAGTAACTGGCCCAAGGTCACCCAGTGAGATTCATGGTGGGGATTTGAACCTGAGTGTCATGACCCCCAGAATTTAGCAGCAATCACGACTCTGAGTCAGAGGTTGCAGAATTTCTAGCTAAGGTTCAGGGCTTGGAGACCACTGCTATAGATCAGGAGTTCACTGAGGCTGTCAGATAGAAACCACTAGAATAACCTCTCATATCACCAGAGCTGGGATCCTCACGGACAGCTTCATTTGAGCCTAGGAAACCAATGGCCTGCCACAGTACCTCACTGGTCCAGCAGTGTAGGGAACACACCAGGTAGGAGATTATGGAGGAGGAGCGCCCATCTTCAGGGCAGAGGGTTGAGTCTAAAATTATGGAAAACTAAAATGATAGGGTTGGAGCCTAGGAGATGTAATCTGGGGCCAGAGGCTTTAAAGGGCTCTGTCTGCTCTCAACCTTTGTCTGAGTAAATTGCTCACTTGGAGCTATCTGTGGCCTGAAATTCTTGACTAGGGTTACCAGATCTTCAGTTTTCACCCAGAGATCCTGGATTTTGGGGGTTTTCTCTGGGTTTCCGGGTGAGTCACCCCAATCACCAGACTCCCAGCTTTCATTTAAAAAAAAGTTTCTAGATGGCCTGGCTCAGGAGATATATACCAAAATGTCAGCCGCCTCCCCACCACAACTTCTGTTAAATGAGCTCGTAGCTGGCTGCTCTAACACTGCTCTTTCATGATTTTATAGCCAGTAAGTGAAGTCAGGGTTGTCATTGACAAGGGATTTATTGACGTCTAGGCAATAAGTAGAACCCATTACAAGGCCAGAAAATGGCTGTTCTTTCCAGCTTGTCTGAAAATCTCATAAATTGGGTGCAGGTCAGGAAATGTAGAACAAAAAATCACAGCAGGATCTTAGTAGGCAATTGTTTACTGTAAACAATTCCATTCATGATTATAATAAAAGTGTACATGCAGGCTTTTTTAAAAATTACTTGCAAAAATAGCATATTATATACTTTATCTTTCAAATAATTTTTGAACAAATTTAAAAGAACTGTACATTCTGCTTATGATTACAATGTGTTATACTTTTCTAATTATGAGGAGTAAACAAGTTTTAATTTTTCTGGGCTGTTGAAGAGGGCAGTTTATTTATCTAATTCATAGCCTGTTTTGAAAATCTTCCCAATAACCCTATATTCGCTTTTCTGGGAGTAAAGCTGCAATGCTAATCCTATATACCGGGAGTAGACCCCACTGAATTCAATAGGACTTACTTACTGGCATGATTCTGAGTTTTGGATTGGGGGAGTGAATTTCCTTATCATTTGAGGTTGCGGTCCTGTGCACGATTCTGTTTGAGTAAGCCCATTGAATACATTGGGACTTGCTTCTGAGTAAACATGCATAATATTGCACTATAAATATATTTACAGGTTGTGTAAATAATAAACATCTTTGACAGTCATCCTTATATAAATATTTCTTCATACTATGTCCCGATGAATATCTGATTTCACACTACGGTTGTACATTATTATTTCCTCTACATTTTAAGTGTGCCCTTCTTCCTTGGGATGGTCATGGTTCCCCTCTGTTGTTTTCATCCTGAGGGGCACATTAGGCTGAGGGATGGTGAGTAGCCCATGGTCACCCAGTAAACATGATAGCTCATTTCCATTTAAAAAAATTAATTAAAACAATTTACATGCAGGCAAAGTTTATTAAGTAGATCCACACAATAAGTTTAAAACACATCCAAGTCGCATTTAAAGCACATGACTTCCCCTAAAGAATCCTGTGAAGTGTAGTTCCCCCCTCACAGTTATAGTTTCCACCACCCTTAACAAACTAAAGTTCCCATTATTCTGTGGTGGGATTCATGTGCTTCAAATGTGTGTTGAATGTGCTTTAAATGAATGATGTGGAATTTTAAAAGATACTTTTTTAAACAGGGGAAGTGGATAGGTCATATGCTTTGCATGCAAAGGTCCAAAATTTAGTTTCTGGAAAAGACTATTGTCTGGACTCCTGAAGAGCCAATGCTAGTCCATGTCATCGGTACTGAGCTAGATGGCACCAAATGGCCTGTGCTGGAATAAGGTAGATTCCTTTGTTCCTAAAAATGAAAAGTGACCCAAGGGCCACAGTGACTCTAAAATTTATTTATGTATTTTATTTACAGGGATGAAGAAGAGAAGCTTTGCTGGTTAAATTTATGTATGTCAGGCTGCTGTTAAAGGCTAGCAGCAGCACTGGGGGTGATGTGGGAATAGTGGTAAGTGGGAACACTACTTTTGAGGCATGTTATCATGGGAAAAATTCTGGGCCACAGCCAATAGTTTGCCGGTTATCTTTGTCCCCAAGAGTGGGGAATCTGGTACTCTATATATTATTGGACTACAGTTCCCATCAGCCTCAACCAGCATGGTAAATGGTCAGGAATGATGGGAGTTGTTGTATCTGGAGGGCCACAGGTCCCCCACCCCTGCTTTAGAATATCCTTCTTTCACAAATGTCACTTCCAATTGCTATGGCAGAGTAATCAGTACCAGGGTCTCATTCAGAATGGAAATGGACTGCCTTCAAGTCGATTCTGACTTATGGCAACCCTATGAATAGGGTTTTCATGGTAAGTAGTATTCACAGGTAGTTTACCATTGCCTTCCTCTGAGGCTGAGAGGCAGTGACTGGCCCAAGGTCACCCAGTGAGCTTCATGGCTGTGTGGGGATTCGAATCCTGGTCTCCCAGGTCATAGTCCAACACTCTAACAATGACCCAACACAAATGATCATATGTACAAGCCCCAACTCGACTGTTATCCTTCAATCGATTGGGAAGGTGTAGGGGGTGAAGATAATCATTACTGGGAATATGCAGTGCTGTTGCACTGACATGCCACAAAACTGGCATTGTACTTGTGCAGTGAAGGGAGAGTATCTTGCATACTATACTAAGTCATGTGAATCTACTGAATCTGATCCCTTACTGGAAAGTTGTTTAAATTGTAAACTTTGAAAGTTAAAAGAATTTGAATGAGAATGTGGCTTGCAGGGTGGGGGAAGTGTATTGTTTACAGATGTGCAAGACCCTGGCTAACTCAAAGTTGACTCATGATCTGTGATCGCCAGGCATCTTTGACAATGCTTTCATGGCAGTTGAAGTATTGCTACTCGGAGGGTGCAGTGCACATTCTCTTTCTCCCTAGCAACCATAATGAGAGAAAGAAGTAGTAGCCTGCCCTCCTCTTGAACAGGAATCTGGTATAATTTAGTGTCTGAGTTCCAGTCAACTAGAGGACAGAGTGGGACATTCATAACTCTTTATATCCTAAACCAGTGGTTCTCAAACTTTTTTGGTTCGTGGCGCACTGTAAAACATATAAAAACTTTCTGGCGCACTTCGTGTACAAAATTAAAAATATATTAATATATTTTAAACTATGAATAAAAATAAACTGTAGAAAACTATTACCCTATACAAATGGGTTTCTTCTCATTTTTAAAATATACTTTCATAATATTTGAGGCACACCTAGCCACCTCTTAGGGCACACCAGTGTGCCTGGGCGCACCGTTTGAGAATCACTGTCCTAAACACATGATGAGGCATGTTCAGTTAAAACAAAAGAACTTTGCCACTACACAAAAAGACCTTTTTAAACAATGTTAATCAAATCAGAACACCTGGAGCATTTTTAGAAGGAAAAATACGTTTTAAAACTGTGATTGGGACTCTGTTGTGTTGAGGCTAAGGAAGGCTCTGCTCCTTAAATGTGGGGATGAGTTTTCTGACATCAAACAGTGCTATAATGGATGGGATGTAAACTGGAGTCAATGTTCTTTCTGAGAGGCAAAGCCAGTTGTTGTTCATACCAGGAACAAGGAATCTCTTGCCCACCAGATGTTGTTGAACTCTATCTTCCATCAGCCCCAGCCATCATGGCTAATGCTTTGGCAAGATCTGGAGGGTCACAGGTTCCCCATCCATACTTTAGGCATTTCACTTAACTAGTCACTGGCTTGGAAGTTGGCTACTACTACAAATCATGCAGTGAGGATTTCAGCTTTCCATATGGTGTATGATTTTGCTTTAGAATAGATTCTCTAAACTATGAAACATGCAGGTGCCTCTTGCCTGAACCACCTTGTTTGATCCACTTCTTTTATAATTGTTGCAGCTACTGTCTCTGAATGGACACTGGGCTGTAACTGCTGGCCTAAGAGAAATAGGGGTGGGGAGAAGAATTGCGCTGTCTCCTCCCCACACACAATTGGTAATTCTTACTGGCTGGCTTATTGCACCACCTGCCAACAGAACCATCTGAGAGGACTCTGGGAGTTGGACACTGCTACTTTCCATAGAGCTATAAAAACTCTCTCCTTGATTCCATAGGGCTATAAAAACTCTCTCCTTCCTGAATGGATACTGGACTGTGGTAAGAGGAACGGGAGTGGCAATGGAATTACATGACCTCTCAATAGCTTTTGATAACTTACTCAAGGGAAACAACATTGGGGAATTGTGCCTTGGCCCTCGGACAGTTATGCCATGGGGTGCTACAAAGCACTACTTCGTCCCCAATTCTATTTAACATCTCATTGGGATTGGTCATTAGGAGATTTGTAGCAAAGTGTCATCAATATGCTGATGACATCCAGCTCTTTTTCTCTGTAACATCTTAGCCAAGAGTAGCCTGGATCCAGAACTGCACCTGCTTTAGATGAGGTTGCTTCAATATTTTACTAATATACTTTTACAGGTATGTTTCATGATGCCTTGTTCTACTGGTTGAAAACTGCCATGGTATTTTCTGGGGTGAAGGGCTCTATAGAAATAATTTTATAATAAAAAATATTACTGTAGGCCATTATAAGAAGAGGCTGAGCATTTCCAGGGTGTTTCAAAACACAAATCAGGGCAGTGTCTTGACACATGAAAAACAAAACAAAACCCCCACCCATGTCCCAAATGGATACATCTTAAACTGACAAAATCTTGGGGGCAGTTGTAGGCCGGATTGGCTGTTTAAAAGGCGGCATCTACCCTGTGGAATTCCCTACCCTTACATATTAGACAGGCACCATCCCTGTTATCTTTTCAGAGCATATTGAAGACCTTCCTCTTTCAACAAGCCTTTTAAGATGAGACCTTATCCCAGTCTGCATCTGTGTGGGAACTGCTTTTTAATATGTTTGTAAACTTTTTAAAAAAAACATTTTTAACCTTTTTTTCTTTTTAAAAAATGTTTTTAAAGATGTTTTGTTTTAATGTATTTTAAAGTTTGTTTTTATGATGTTTTAAAGTGTTTTTAGTGCTTTTGTTTGCCTCTCTGGGCTCCTGCTGGGATGAAGGGTAGGATATTAATTAAATAAATAAATGGCCACCAGCTAATACCCATTACAGAACTGTTATCTGTGCTTGACGGGAACACTCCCCCCCCAATATTTAGAATTACAAAACTTATTTTACAGAATTGTTCTTCCTCCCCCCCCCCATACTTTATCATAAGAGATTGCTCTCAAAGTACAACTGGCAAATTACTTTCAGTCCTTCACATATTCACAAAGAGTATGGCGGCAGAGGCAAGTTACTGGGGGGAGGCAAAAGTATTTACAAACTTCCTTTCAGTCCTCAGATGATCCAGTAGGCTATAGCTGATGTTGGGTTGAGAGGCTTTCTTCCACCTTAGCTTTGAAAGGCTGCAAATCATTAGAAGGTAACACAGGCCCACTGAGTTCTGAACTTTACCAAGGGTATCCTTTAAGGCAGCCTTTCCCAACTAGTGGGCCCCCAGGTGTTGCTGGACCACAACTCCCATCAACCTGAGCCAGCATTGCCAATGGTCAGGAAAGATGGGAATTGTGATCCAACAATATCTGGTGGCCCACTAGTTGGGAAAGGCTGCTTTAACGGAAGAACTAGCGTGTCTGCAACATCTGATCCAACGGAAGTAAGTACTATTACATATTCATTTATATATAGGGTCTATCCTATCTTGTGAACATGGGGTAAGGAACAACAGTTCTACTTTCCCAAAATTTAAATATGAATTTTTAAACATAAATTAATTTTCTATGGCCAAAATCCAGAAAAACACAAGAGGTTCTGTCAACTTCGTTGATGGTGAGGGTTGGTTTTCTTGAAAAGCATATCTAAACTGCTTTTTCTAGCTGAAAATACAATTGTTTACGCTGAGATTTAGCAGACTGGGGCTTATGATGCCAGATGGTACTCAGTTAGGCATGAATACTGAGTTGGTAACATACAATTAGTCACATGAAGATCAGCTTGATATGGAGACTTATTTATTAAAGTGTTTATAAGCTGCTTTCATAAAAGTACAACAAGGTGGCTTACCAGGGCCGGCTCCAGGAATGCCAGGGCCCTTGGGCATCAGCTTGCCTGGGCCCTGGCGTGTGTGCGTGTTTGCGCACGCAGCCCCCCTACCTGTCTGCTATCTTTTACCGTTGCCCTTAACAAAGATGGTGGCTGTGGTTTCCCTAAGGGGATGAAGCCTCCACGGCCATCTTTGTCGATGGCACGCATGCGTGCTATGCGCGCACATCTCTGCCATCAACTAAGATGGCGGCAGGGGCTTCAGTACCTTAGGGAAACCGCAGCCGCCATCTTCATTAAGGGCAACGGAAAAAGACAGCAGACAGGTAAGTGGGGGGATGTGGGGGGCGGATCACGGAAGGGGAGCGGCAGGGCGGCTGTGGGGCCCCCTGTCGCTTCAGGGGCCGTCGGGCCAGTGCCCAACCTGGCCGCCCTTTAGAACCGGCCCTGTGGCTTACAACACACAAAAACATCATAAAATTAAAAATGAATAAAAATATCATTGAAAACAATAATAAAAGCATCAATAATACTGTATTGGGGTGGGAATCATGTTAAAAGGCCTGTCTAAAAAGTTCAGTTTTTAAAAGATGGCTGAAAGGAGGGATTGTTCTTGCCGAACCTCTATTGGTAGGGAGTTCCACAGGGCAGGATCTGCCACACTAAAGGCTCGGTCCCTGGTGGAGGCCAATCAAAACTCAGGGATGTGGGGAACCAGTAGAAGTGTCTCATCAGAAGATCTCAGTGATCGAGATGGAACATAGGGAGTCAGGCGGTCCTTAAAGTACTTTGGGCCAAGTTGTTTACAGCTTTGTGAATTAACACATGTACCTTGAACCTGTTCTGGTAGCAAACCATTACAGCTCTTTTAGCAGCAGGGTAACGTGTTAAGCAGTCTGGCTGCTGCTTTCTGCACTAGTTGCAGCTTCCAGACCAGATACAAGGGCAGCCCCACATAATCATTACAGTAATGGAAACTTGAGGTTACCAGTGCATGGACCCCTGTGGTCAGGCTGTCACGGTCCAAGAACAATTGCAGTTGGTGTACCAGCCAAAGCTGACAGAAAGCACTCCTGGCCACAGAGCTCACTTGAGCATCTAGTGACAGAGATGGATTGAGGAATACCCCCAAATTGCATTATCTGCTCCTTCAGAGGGAGTGCAACCCCATCCAGGCAATTGGCCTATCTCCCGGACATGGGAACCACCAACCCACAAGGCCTCAATCTTTCTAGGATTTAAGCTCAGTTTCTTGACCCTCATAGAGTCCATCACCACATCCAGGCACCAATCCAGGGCTTTCACAGCCTCTCCTGATTCAGGTGTAATTGAGAAATAGAACTGGGTATCAGCTTATTGATGGTACCTTGCTACAAGACTCCTGATAACTCCCAATGTTTTCATGTAGATGTTAAAAAGTACTGGGGATATAATAGTACCCTGTGGCATCCCATAGTGTAAACACCAGGGGGCCGAGGAGTACTTTCCCAATACTCCTTTCTGGAAAATGACCCTGCAGGTATGAATGGAGCCACCGCAGCACAGTGCCATCAATACCCATCCTGCAGAGCCAGTCCAGAAGCATACCATGGTCAATGGTATCAAAAACCGCAGAGATTTAGCAGGAGTTCAGGGTTGCACTCCCTCTGTTGTCTCTATAAAGGTCATCCATCAGGGTGACCAAGGCTGATTCGGTCCTGAACCCAGACTGGAATGGATCCAGATAAACAGTCTCATCCAAGAATGCCTGCAGCTGTTCCACCACAATCGTCTCAATTACCTTTCCCAGGTAGGCAGTATTTGTGACCGGGTGATAGTTGTTACAATCCATTGGTTCCAGGTCTGTTTTTTTCAGTAGTGGCTGCACTACTGCCTCTTTTAAGGGGCAGGCACCACCCCCTCACACAAAAAAAGCATTTAGAATTCCCTGGACCCAGCCAGTCAGCCATCCTCAGCTGGATTTCAATGGCCGTGACAGGCAGGGATCAAGAGGCCGGGTAGTTGGAGGCATCCCTGCAAGCACCCAGTCCATGTCATCAGATTGTCAACAACTCCAATATACAACAGTGCATATTACTATACTAAAAACTTGCTGTGATACTTGGGCAAAATGTATTGCCTTGCACTCTAATCCTAAATATTAGTGCGGATATATCTCCATTATGTACATCTCAGTGTCCCTACAACATAGGCATAACATTAGGTTGTAAAACCTAGCTATAAATCTATACTATTTCTTCTCAGTTCTATAGAATATCCTCCTCACAGAGGACCCAACAACAAGTATTTCAAAAGAAGGTAAAACGCTTTTTAACCCAAATCTAATTTTATTTATTTGTTCCACTGTTCTTCTATTGAACTCAAGGTGGGCAGTCTTCCATCTAGGCACAAAGCAGGTCAACTTTAAGTTCCTGCATCGTGTGCCTTGAGATCCTTGTCCTATGATATGTTTTGGTTAGTATCAGAATTTTCTGACATTTCTATCTGGGCCTGTTCAAATCTTAAGGCTTACTGGGGAAATATCAGTTGTCATAAAATAAATCTATTCACCGTGGTATGGCTATTTCTTTCATTGTATTATTGTTATTTTTTATAAAAACTTACGAATTGTTTTAAGGCTTTCTTAAATTAATATAGGAGGGTAGATTAGGATTTTTTAAGTGAATAAATAATTGAAAAATAATTATGCAACATACTTGAGTGCTACCAAGTGACTTTTAAAAGAGCTAATAGAACTTTTATGTTAATATTGTTATATGTAACCATCTTGCCTGTCAGATCCTCTTTCCCCTCTTTTCCTTTTCACTTCTAATAAATCCAACGATCCTCTTCCTATTAATGTCAATATTCTTTGGATTATAACATCATTGGTGTTTAATTGTACGCATCTTATGCAAAATTTAAAATTAGCTTTTTAAGCACAGCCTAGCATGCAGCAGGTGATTCAAGAAGCTCTTAATATCATTCAGAACTTGATGCTTCAAAATAAATAAATAAAATCATGCAGCTTGTCATTCTCAGCAGGGGTTGCTATCTTGAAATTGTCACTCTCTGGCTTTCTTATTTCTCTTTTTTAAAATGACATCAACTAGTAGATCAATGGATTACATAAATTAATTCCAGCATATTTAAAAAGGCTGCTGTATTTCCTCTAATTATGTGCTTAACTAAATATCTATGTTATTTAGTAGTTTGTGTTTCAGTTAATCCTAGCACGTGCACATGAAGACGGTCTTAGACATCAATGAAGGGTTAGTACAATTTTTCCAGATATGAATCTTTGGTAAGGACCAAACAAGTAGTACTGGAAAAGATAGTTAATTACTAAAATGCATCAAGCCCTTATCATTTTCTAAAGTTACTCAGCAAGTACAAAGGTGTTCCACTGCAATAAAGATGAGGAAAAGGGGATTAATAAAAATTATTTTCTATTATAGTAAGTGGTGTTAACTAATCTGTGTGAAAACAGAATATGGAGGTATATTTATTCCAGATTAATTCATTTGGAATTACACTGTGATTTTAAGACTACACACTAAAAGACAGTAATGATTTGTATGTATAAATCAACCTTATACGTACAAATCTTATGTTATCGTCAATGATGGAATTTTTCATTTCCTCAGTAAGTCTTAAGAGTTGAACAAGCCCAGACATAACATTCTGATATTTACCATATCACTTGTTGTTATGTGCCTTCAAGTCAATTATGGCGACCCTATGAATCAGTGACCTCCAGTAGCACCTGTCATGAACCACCCTGATCAATCATGTAAGTTCAAGTCTGTGGTTTCCTTTATGGAATCAATCCAACTCTAGCCCTACCCATATCATAGTCAACCCAATACTTTCAGTGAACGTATAATGTTATTCTTATTCTTTTTCCATCATGTAAGGAATATATGTGAAAAAGCAGTTTCATTAGAAGAATTATAGATGTTTCTTAAATACTTTCTGGTAAGTGTCAACAATCACCACATTTCTGCTTTTTAAAAAAGTTCACTAATCAGGTAAGATTGCTACTAAATATTTTAAAAAATCAAACTAAACACACAGCCTCAGTGTTAGGGATTAAGAGAGGTATGTCAATAAATAATTCTGGAGTAAGATATTAAAATTAATAACTGAATTGACAGGATATAGATATGTATATACTTGCTATGGAGATGAAGGCACTGCAGTCCTCTGCACATTTATCTTATGCCCAATTTATAGAAAGAAAACACCACTGACCTTAATGGGACTTTAAAAAAAATCACAATGCATAGATTGGGTTAATAGTGGAACTTGCTTTTGAATAAACATACGTAGGATCTGGTTGTATGTTATATATATAAGCGGCCTGGCCAAATGATTTTTCATTAGCTTAAACTAGAGACGGAAAAATCTGTCAATTTCAGTTCTCTCAGTTTCTCATTTTTCCAATTTTAAATTCAGTTCTCCACATTTTTGCAGCAATTCACGGATTTTTTTTAAAAAAAATGCTCATGAAAATTCTCCAGCATTTTAATGCAAATTATTCCTAATAAACATATTTTTGTAAGCAGTTTTGACAAATGTACACATTTTTGCAAGCCATTTCTTGCCATATAATGCATTTTTGCTTGTTATTTTCACTCACATATTCATTTTTATGCATACTTGCCTAACATATGCATTTTTGTACACGTTGATTGGTTGGTCAACTGCATTGCAAATAAGTGTGGATTTTGAAAGATGGCTGTGTTTGAGATCTCATATTGTTTTGGAAATTGTGAATTTGTTAGATTCAGTTTGAAATACAAACTGAATCAAATTTTTCATCCATTCCTAGTTTAAGCTAAATATCTAAATGGCAAAACTGGAAACTGGTGTCTGGTGGAAAACAGCATCAAAACCCAAAATGGTATGGAATATTTGGAATAGTGCACATCTGGTCAAATTAACATATATTTTAAGACTGTGTGGGAGTAACACCTTTTGCTTAATACAGAATTTGTAAACTATTGAAATAGATCACTTAATGGACATTAGGACATCTTTTTGAGATACCTCCCTTGGCTTTTGTTTTTGTTACCTGCAAATATATCCCATTTTCCTTTTCTACTCAGTCTCAGCGTTAAGAGTGAATCAATTCACATTTGGCAGCAACCTATCGCGCTGATCAGCAACTTTAATTTCCCTCTAAGTGTCATTTACTGTCAAATCTTGCCAGACGGGAGGGGGTGAGGCAGCAGCAACCGTCCTACCCATCCCGTTGCTGGATCTCTGTGAAAATAATAACTGTATCATAAGCTGGAAATTAAAATAAGGCTGTAATCGCGAAAGTTAGCTCCATGGAAAAAACAACAGGGCTTCCTGCCGAGAAATATACGTTTAGGATGGGAACGTTGATATGAAACAGGCACTTGTTTCTCTTTTCAAAAACGCAACATGTGGGGCAAAGTTCTGTCTTTCACCCTTTCCCCTCCCCTCGTACTGACTCCCTAATATTTTTTGTAGTTACGTCACTGAATCCAACCCCGTTTTGCCACAGGGGACAACTTGCTAGGAGCTGGAAGAGAGGAGGGGATAGTTTTTCACTGCACACAAAGGCAATCTCCCTCCCCTGGACACCAGCGGAAGGAAGGACGCTCTGATCCACCGCCAGCCAGCCAGCGCCGCTTCGCGCAGCACGTCTCGCTTGTAGCGGAGCCAGCCTACTTCCCTTCCCGGTTCCTTTTTCTCGCCCACTGTTTCGCAGAAGGCGACTGAGAACCACCCCTGCCGCCTGCAGTGTCACTGAAGGGAAGCGCCGCCTCTTGGCTTCCTGCGCCGCCACGCAGCTCAGCTGATTGGAGAGCGCGCTCTGCGGTGGCCGGTGCACCACCATCAGAGCCGCTACTACTAGCCGAGTTCACCGCGCAATAAGCAACAGCGCCTGGCGCTCCCAACTCTCTCTTCAGCCCTTCCCCGCCCCGGCCAACAGCGTCGCGCGCAGCTTCCAGAGCTCGAGACCAGCCGCTGCACGCACGCGCCGGCTCGTCATCGCCTTCGTCGTTTCCAACCCCTTCTCGCATTCGCGCGAGCTTAGTCGGGTCCCTCAGTCGAACCTGAACCTTCGCTTCCTCCACTGTGTGTGCCCACCCCCATTCCTCCATCTCGGACTGTCACTCCAGTTTGGGGCTCCCCCTATAAACACCTTCTTCAAACCTTCGCTCAGTTCACTTCGACAGCGGACGAGGAGGCCGGCATGTCCGGGCAGCAGCAGCAGCAACTCCCGGCGACGGCTCCTCAAGCACCGGGTAACCCTTCTCCATCACCGGCTTCGGCCGCGCTTCTGCTTCACCCGCCGCCGCCGCCGCCGCCTCCGGCCACTTCGGCCCCGCCGCCTCCCCCTCCGCCTGCTATGGCAGCAGCACCAACAACAGCCGCCGCCGCCTCAGCTGGGCCCATGGCTGCCGGGAGCGGCATTAGCGCCCCGGCCCCGTTCCCTCACGGCGGCGATCCGGCCCTCAACGAGCAAGATAAAGAGCTCAAGCGGCGCCTCAAGCGACTCTACCCTGCCGTGGACGAACAGGAAACGCCGCTGCCCCGCTCCTGGAGCCCGAAGGACAAGTTTAGCTACATCGGCCTCTCGCAGAACAACCTGCGCGTCCACTACAAAGGTGAGAGGAGGGGACGAGAGACAAGGCCGCTGCCACCCCCACCCCCTGCCTCTTCCTTCGAATGCCAGGCTGACAAACTCCCAGACACGCCAGGCAGATCCTGCTAGAATAATCAACGTCTCCCCGAAACAGTCAGGAGGCTTCGATTGTTTGCTTTCTGTCTCTAGATGGGTAGACCCCCAAACCTACCATTCCCTCTTCCTCCCCTTTTCCAAGCCGCTACACCAGTTGGACCAGTAAATACTTCCCTTTCGTGACTGGAGCATAATAGCCTTTGCTCTTCACACACAGAAAGCGTCGATGGAGGATCTCCCTCCTTCCCGATACATCATTTTTCCTCCACCCAGGGCAGACAATATTTATGCCACTACCACAAGCTCGCCAGCCAACCCACCCACAAATAGATCTGATAGCACCTGCTCTTTCCCCACATCTTTGATCCCTTTTATTTTCCTTCCCCCTCCCATCTTCGAATGGGGTTATGAGCAATCGGGCCTGTTCTGCAAACTAGGCCTGGGATTACCTTTTAGTCAAACCGTCACTCCTATGGGCTTGGGTTGAGGTGTATATTTGTGTGCGTAAAAGACATTTGGGTCTTTAATCTGAGGCTGTTGACCTCTTCCCTCCACCCCAAGGTAAATGCTTTCCTTAGCGGAGAACAGAAGCATCTTGAGTAGGAACCATCATGGGGGAGGGGGAATGTAGAAAAATAGAACAACAGGAAATAGCTGTCATTGGGTCTTCTGAAGAATTTAGGCAGCCAAGTGGAGACAATCTGGCTTTATCCCTCCCTCTTTGCTTGTCTCTTTCCACTAGACTCAAAAGATGTAGGGACACTTGGAAGATTCTTTGCTTTCTAGCTTGGGGGAGGAGGATATAAACTGGCAAGTTTTTTCGGCGGATCAGTTCTCTTGTTGAATAACAGCTTGGGGTCGGGGAGGAGAAAAGCAAGTCAGTCAGTGTGACGTGTCCAATTAAAAATAACCAGTTAAGGCAAGAAATGTGTGTTTGTTTAACAAAAGAGCAAAGGTCAGTAGAAGTTGGAATGTAAAACTACAGAGTGCAGAAAATTGAAGGTTAGAGTACCATTGTTTCTATGTAGGTAACATAGAATTAAAGTAACCACAATATAGTTTGACAGATTCTTCCTGGTGTTAGCAAATAATGGGGAGAAGATTAATTTATCGCATGAAAGAAATGGAATTTTCTGTTATGCTGAAGTTTCTTGGAGTAGTTGACATTTTCCTTCTGCAGCTTTTAGAACCAACATATAATACAAGATATAATTAAATAAAGCAAGAGGAGGCAACTGATAAATGCCTGTTGTAGAACTATGCTATTAAAACTCAAAGCATATGAGTTAATGTGAATTTGGAAAAAACATATATCTATTGTCCTAGACTTGAGATGTCTGAGTTGGGTATGAAAGGCAGACTTTGGTAAGACTATCAGACAAGTATAGAAAGGGAGGAGTGAGTTTGCCTTTTGTAACAGTGTAAAATGTTGAAATTCAAGTAACATTCTTGATAAACATACAGACAAATGGTAGCAAGATGTATTAGTTGGCTTGTATGAAAGCATGAAAATTCTGTAAAATATTCTACTACAGGTCGTGTATGTACTCAGTACAAAATACTCAGTACTTGACCATTAAGTTTCATGCAAACTGGCAAAAGTTGGTAAGTTAATAGTTTGGCATCTTTTTCAAAGGCTAGGAAAGGGTCCCTATGCTTCAGCACTTAATTTCTAGGGGCAAGAACAGAAATAATACTTCATATCCCTAGGTGCCAACATGAATTTTAGATGACCTGGAATTTAAAATTTCCCAAGCCCTCCTCTTAGGATATCTTTATATTTTTTGTTTGTTTGAACACCGCTCTTGTGTTGTATGGAAACATTGTATGTAAGAAAATTGTTGGCATTAACTTGTTCTTCCTATTTTGTTCACGTGTGTAATTATTTATGTATTTTTTGCTTGGTAAAGTATGCCTGTTATGTAGTGGTCTACAATTTTGGGCCTAATACATGGCTGTCTCAACTATCACTTCTGTTTTATTTATTTATTTAGGCTTTGTTACCTTGAGTGATATTGTGTTAACAAGTATAGCATACTTATGATGTGGCATAATGTACGGTGTGGCATAATGTACAACTATATTTAGTGGCATCATTTTTCACTGTACTGCCCTGCTCAGAAATAGGAGTATATTGCATTTTCTTCAGAAAACTTGCTGTGCGGTGTGACCACACCTGTGGAGAAAAGGAAAAATCTGTAACTTATTCATAGACAAGTATGCAACACTTGTTAATGACTGTTATTAAAAATATCTTTAATTGACTGAGGATGTGGAGAGAAGAATACTGAAGATTTGACTAGGTATGTATCATTTAAAACTATGGAAGTGTATCTGGTAAGGCATGGCATGGAGGGGTAACTTTAAGACAAACAATTTGCTTGGACCTGAGTAGGAAAGTAGTGAAATAGCTCTTCATTGTGAGGGATGGTGGCATTTCTAGATAGAAAAACAGTTACTTCATGTAAGCAGCAACCTCACTGTGTAAGTTATAACATCTAGTGGTACTAAATATCAAAGAATAAATGATAAACGATACTTAGAAAAATGACTTGCACAGTGACTTAAAGGGTTAGAAAATGAGAGAGAGTAGTTATTAGAAAGAAAAGGCAATTGTGTTTTTGCATATAATGAAATTTGAGATAAGTTCAGTTCTTTGTCAGTTATTGCTTTAGCAGTCAGCCATATCAATTTAAGGACCTATCAAAACTTTAATGAAACAAATGGGATTCCTCATTAAACTTTAGATAGGGGAAATAAAAGCATGAAATTGGTGAACAGGTGAGAGATCTCCATAGCCAAGTTTTGTATAGAATATGGTTGAGATGGGGAGTAATGTAAGAATATTAGAATTTGTCTGTATGTTCCTGAGCTATCTGTGCAGCCATATGTTGTAGTGAGAAAGTTTGCTTATCTTCCAGTAAGGTTAGCTTCATGTTTCAGTAATGTCTACATTAATTTTCAGATCATTTAAGTTTAAATGCTTCCTGTTAAATCCTCTCCAGCATTAACACATAATGAACTAACTGATAATATGGTTAGCCTTGGGATGTTTGTAAATCAGATAAAAACACTACATTGACTAGAATATTTATTTTGCTTTAAAATCACCTTTTACCTTTTTGTAGTATTGATATTTTAAATAAAGTACTATGCTATACATTACTACCTAACACAGGCTGCATATGGACATGCATGAAAACAGGTGCAAATGGACAGGCTTTTTTCTGCTCTCCCCTTGTTCCTCAAGAGTACAAATAATGCATTTAAATTCATAAATGTACCAGGCCTTGAATTGAATGCTGATTGTTCTCCTCTAACTTGTGTGGGCTGTCTGCTCTGCTTTTTGTTTTCAAAGCACCCCAGTGGTTATATGATTAAACATTTGGTGTGTGGTTTTTTTGTTTAGCATTTTTTACACTAAATTCTGCTCCAAAAGTGGGGAGGGATGAGAAGCTTTGTAAATTGACAAGAGGGTCAGCAGATTAGCACTATGCACAGCCCTCCTTCCAAGAAGTGGGGGTGGGGGGCTTCATGATGTGACACAAGAATTGGCCAATCAGTGCTGTGTAAATCTGACTTTTATTGCCAAACTAGAAGAACAGGTATCTCCTGAGTTTCTTCTGTAAGAAGATGGTACATTCATCTAAAGTCCAGTGAGCATCTTTCACAGTGGACTCAGCACATACTATGTATGTCTGCTTGCACCCTCAGATTGCAATCCTGTACCCACTTACTGTGAAAACGTATCATGGAATTATGTGAGGTTTACTACTTCTGAGTAAACATCCATGGGATTGTGCTATTTCTAAAAATAAGTTGTGGATCTAATATATTTTTGTGTTAACATTATCTAAGATGAAGAGCATATAAAAATGAATCCTTGTTGGATTGAATACTGAAAAGGGATTGCTGTTCATATATTAAGCATTTTAAAATCTTTCTTCACAGGAAATGGAATTTAGTGCAAGTGATCAAATATAAACATTGAACTACCGTTAGCTTTTAAAAAGATGTTTTTGATGTTTAATGCTAATGAGATTTTTATATAATAGATGCCATGACAAAAAAAACTCACAAAAAATGAGTGGCCTTAGTCTTCTTTGTTTTGCTTGGGACAAAGTTCAAGTTGACTCGCTGAGAATTTAACTCCACTGCACAGGAGGAAGGACTGCAGCCAAACGTTAAAAATAAAATAAGGAAAATATTACAGATTGGAGCAAGGGTAACCAATGTGGTGCCCTCCAGATGTTGCTATACTGCAGCTTCTAATTCTTCACCTGGGGCTGACTGACGTTTAGTCCAATAACACCTGGAGGATACCATATTGGCAACCCATGGATTTCAGTATTCATTCCAGAGGTCTCTCATCAGGGATAGCTCAGGACTTCATTGCCAAGATGGGGCTGCCCCAGTGTATTATCATTCCAACACATTCAACAGGTCATACTCTATAGTTAGTGTTCTGGATGTATGAGGGCAGTCTGTATTTGGGGGAACCTGACTCTCTTGTCATAGAAAGATCATTATTTTGTAACTGCTGGGATCATGGGGATGGAGGATCAGTTAAAATAGAATCTACTGGATTGACTGAGTTTTGTCGGCCTTTGGGAAGTTTCTGGCTGACTAAGGAAGCCCTCCTGGTAACCCTGCTGGATTTGGCCTGGATGTGCCATTGGAGCACTGTGCCATTGCAGCGCTATTATAGGAACAGTATAATGTTAAGAATACAGTGTCATTGCTGGTGACACTACATTGACGCTCTGAGCAGTATTCTGTATCCTAAACACTTACTTGCTTCCTCAGTAAGTCTTAGTTCATTGACTCTAAAATATAGGAAACATTCAGTTGACTACAGAATAGCAGAAACATGGCTGTATGTTAAAATATGCTAAAAATAAACCAAGCTGGTGATGGGTTATTTCACTTATTGTATACTTGTACAAATTTGTAGATTAACATAAAATGTAGTTGCTCGTTTAGTTAGTAGTGGCTTTTCATTTTTGCATTAGGCTTTCAGTGTCCATCAGCATCTATAAGGATTCTTCATAACTTTTGTTTTATAAGTCCAGGGATTTATGTATTGTTAAAAACTGGAATGGTCAGAATGTGGCCTGTAGACTTTTTCACTGCATCTGACATTGGCAATCTGTGGCTTCCTTTTCTGGAAGTTGATTTTAGTGCCCCAGTAGCACAACTAGAGTAGATCTCGCTACCTGTTTCATAAATATCCCATAGTCCATACAAATTGCTAAAGAAATAGAACTAATTCTTCAGACATAGCAGAAAGTAAGTATGGCATAATCTGAAGGCACATGAGACCACCACCTTGCTGAAGCTAGCAGGTCTATGTCTTGTCAATGCCATTAATCAGTGCCTTGATTAAAGAAAGGGCGGAATATAAATGTAAGAAAATAATAAATAAATATACTCCTTGTTGCTCATGCAAGCTACGATAAATGGCAGGCTGGATTGGAATGAGATAGTTACCTCTATCCTGTTCTGAAAATACCAGAGCTATCGCTTTTCATAATGCTTTGACTCAAAGCTAATGCCTTGGCTCAACTTTTGAAAATATATGCAAATGTGGGAGTCACCTCCAATTTTATTTTAAAAATTGTGTATTTCTGGGTGAAATGACATGCAGGTGTCCAAGCAACTTTCATATCTGCAAATACATTTAGTCATGAGTCTAGATAGTGGTTTGAAAAAGACAATAGTCAACCTTGGCAGGTGTAAATGTCTTTTTTTGCCAAGATTACTTAAAACTGGCGTTCTTTAATTTGACAAGTCCTTGTTGCAGAAATAAAGTATCATAATATCAAAATACTATGAGTGTAATAATAATAATAATAAATCTTTATTTTTACCCCGCCCTTTTTCCAAAACTGGAACTCAGGGCGGCTTACAAATAAAAACTACACATAGGTAAAAAAACATACAAAAATAAACAATTAAAATAGAATTAAACTATTCGTGACATTAAAACCATGAAACATACACTTAAGATACTAAGACAATTTAAAACATTAAGAATAGGACCATAGAACAATACAACAGACCTTATGAGGCCCTATCTTAAACATCTTCTAGTCCAAAAGCCTGTCGGAATAAAAAAGTCTTTGCCTGCTGACGGAAGGATAGCAAGGAAGGGGCCATTCGTGTTTCCCTAGGAAGAGAGTTCCAGAACCTGGGGGCAGCCACCGAGAAGGCCCTATCTTGCATCCCCACCAATTGCACTTGCAGAGTTGGGATGCTTAAATCCTGTTGAAGTCAGTGGGAGTTAAAGCAGCCTAACTATGCAGAACTGCAGCTCAGATAGTTAAAAACCATGTTGCATAATGCAGGATATGGTCAAGCAAAATATATGATCAAATGTACATTCAAGTATAACATGATGAAATTTGGCCTAGAGATTGGCTGATGATTGAGGCTATTTACTGTGTAGTACCAGACTGGGGATAATGGGGCTTGTAAGTAAGCCCGTAAAAGTTAATAGCCAGCAAAAATATTATTAACAACAATAATAAATAATAAAAGGCTTGTAGCCTTTATTTTTGTCCTAGGTATCCTCTTAGCAGACTAGGTTTTTTTTTAAAGCCTTCTAACAAAGGAACAGCTCAGGGACAGGCTTTCCTTCCTTTGCAGCCAGCATGGAAATGAAGCAAACTAGTAGAGGAGGAATGAAGCTAATTGCCCCTCCTTTGCTAGCCCTTTCTTTAGCCTGCATGGAATCACTGGTTGCCTCTGGCTATCAGGTGAAATACTTAATACATTGTTGATCTATTACATGCACATATACACACAGAAAAGTTTTATTTTTGTGTGTAAAAGACTTTATATGCCGCTTGATTCTAAAAAACCTGTAAGCGGTTTACAGAACTTGTTGCAATAATAATACTTTGGTTCCACTATCAGTAGCAAAATACTTGTCCAAATTTTCTTTGTTTTAAAGAAGCAATTTAAGCACATGTAATACTAGGTCAAACTTGGCTGATGCTTCAGCTTAAAAAAAATAGTAGTTGGACACTTCTAAAGCCATATTGCATTTTTAATGGGCCAGCCATTTGAACTGTTTTGCAAATGGATTTGATACTCATTTCTAGGTGGATGCCATTAGGATGACTTGATCTTTAAGTGTCATGAATACTTCATTTATAATTCTATTTTACTAAAATATTAAATGTTGACTTGCATTTTAATATATTTTGCAGGCCATGGGAAAACTCCAAAAGATGCTGCTTCTGTTCGAGCTACCCATCCCATACCTGCTGCTTGTGGAATATACTATTTTGAAGTTAAGATTGTCAGCAAAGGAAGAGATGGGTAAGATTCAAGTGCATCTTTGTTTCAAATGCATTTTAATTTCTACGGTCCATCAATTTCTGCTATCATAATTTTATGTTTATGTTGAAAAAAGATTCAGATTGTCCTTTATGTTCAGATCTAACAAAGTAGTAGATAGTGCAAATCAAGTGCTCTCCATGTTTTTCAAACTTAATCCAGGTAATTGGAATTGCAGACCAGTTTCCAAATAGACTTGTGAAATAAAGTTCTCTATTTTATCAACCACTTTTCACATGAACAATTCTGATCGCATTGTAAACAGACAGTTTTCATTTCCATTGGTAATTATTTATTGTAACTGTCAAATGGCGTCTAGAATTCCCTGAGTTGCATTCTTTGCATATGATACCTTGCAACCATGCAGGTCTTTATGAACATAGACACCTGATCACTTCCTAGCTTGTTCAATAAGCAGAGTTCGGTATTCTTGGGTTTTTCTTTAAGTACGATATCATTTTAGTAAACTCAAAAGTTGCCGCTCCTTTTAAACATTGTACTTCAGTATGGAATGTCAAGATTATAATTTCTGTGATTAGAGTTGACATGTCTCACTGTACAATTCTGGTGGTTATCTGTCATGCAAAAAGTTAATGTCTAGGACACAAGTTGATTGTGTCTTTTCCTGATCAAGATTAATGCCCCAGAAAAAGCGGCCACACCCAAAAAAATCTCAATTTCTGCTTGACTGATATCAAGAACAATTCTTAGAAATCTTACAACTGGAGTGCTGCACAGACGTTGCTGCTAATTCCAGCATGGGCAACATCAAGTTTCAAGTAGTAATTATCTTTGGGAGAATCTCAAACAGGTAATCTCTGTACAAGACTGACTTTGGTACTGACTAAAGGCTCTCTGTCCATAAATTTGTTCATACTGCAGTGTGCAACCCTTTAACGTTCTGCATTGTAAGAGGGGGGGAAATCTGCATTTAACTCCCCCTCCCATAATGTTTAGTAGAACTTGGCGATGTCCTGATGTTCTGATACCCCAACTGACAATACATGAAGCAGCTTTTATATTTGCATTTGAATTTTATACAGAGGTTTGGTGACTGGTCAGTTTCAGATCTCCCCATTTATAAAATGTGAACAGATAGGATCTGCCTCAGTGTGGTTGTGACAACAGATAAGGATTGTAAAGTGCCATACAAATAATGAATTACATAATAAATGCTTCTGTGTAATTCACTGCATATATAGATATGGGAGAGGTCTTGAGAAGCTGAACATCAGCATGGTATCGCTGAAAAATTTGAACTTGGATCTTAAAAAGTCACTTTGGTTGGCCTGGGATTCAGTGGATTAAACCTGGTCAGTTTGCTACCTCACAATCTTAATAAAATGGGAATATGTTATCTATATCAAAGTAGTATTGGGATGGTGAATGAGGTAAGGATCCAAAGTATTTAAACAGTAGAATTATTATTGCAGTGAAATTAATTTCAATTTATGGCATTTATCTGAAGAAAAGGGAGTAATCGGACATGGATTGCCACAGTGATTGTATCTAGAGGTGTATTTGATCAGCTGTTGGAGCTTGACCTGTCTGATTCATGCCAATTTTTCCATTATAACTGTATGGGGATCATAGATGGTGGATTAGGATGTAGCATTCTTTGGGAAGAACTGCCTTCACAAAAAGTTCCTGCTGTTTTCTACAGGTTACGTAAAAACAGGATTACTTGAAATATACTGTAATGGTGCAATCACACATCTACTCAGCAATATTCTGTAAATTGTTTGTCTTTATGTTGGAAAGTGTTTCCTAGTTAGGAAGAAGCTCCTTTACACTTTCTATTTTTCTTCCATAGCTTATTCTCTCTTAGGCTGTAACCTTACTGATCAGCATTCAGTATTTGATGATAGCAGTTTATCTAAGAATGCTTATAATCTGCATTTCATTTGTGTATTGATCTTGCATAGGCAAGTTCTTTAAGGAAAATGCAGAAAAATCCTGTTTGCCTAACAGGATAGGGGAAATCACAGAGCCTGATGGATAACAATATTGGGAAGTGGGGGACTCGTAATCAACTGTTAGATTTTCTCCTCCTGAAGATATCTACTTCTGTTGTGGATGTTGGAAATGCAAGTACCAGGTGGGTTGGTATAATGTTTTCTTAATGTTTATTTTTTCCCCCAATGGCTCTTGATTTTTACTAGCTGTTCTTGAATTTAAAGTTTTTTATAGAATTATTAAACCAGTAGGTTATATAAGTGTTAATAGTTCTATATTGTTTGAATAACATATTCCTAATATTCGTGTTTCCTTTACCACTTGCACTCTGTTTTCTCTCTCGATAGTATCAAACTGCTATTTGACGTCTTTAATGGACCTCTTTAAAGTCTAGCTGAAAATTAATAACTGATTTTAAAATTACTCTAATATTAAAAAATAGGTTCTGTTGATAACTCATTCCAAAAACATAGTCTAACACAAGCTATTGGGGTACATTGGAACCCACAATGTTAACTTAAATTCCTCATTGAGCTATCGGGAAATTCTGGAGGAGAAAATATAAAAGATGTATAAGTGAAATACTGGGCTTCTAACAGAAGAAGAGAAAAGAAGCCAAAAATGTGGCAGAGATGAAATACTGGGCTCTTAGTAAATAATCAGAGGGGACCAAGGTACTCTAATAGGGTTTTACCCTCAAAAGAAAATTACAAATAAAAAATTGGTGTTCCAAGCTTGCACAGTGTTTAACTCCCTTGTCAAAATAAAGCCAAATTGGAGTACATTTAATTGCCAAGGATAATACTTACTCATGAGGTCCGACAGACCAATTTAATCCCGTTGTAATGTTTGTTAGAATTTATTATACAGGCAAAATTCTAAATTTTCTGTGCCCTATTTTGGCAAGTTGTTGAAGATAGAATGGACCCCAATCAGCTTAGACATTTGGTGTCTTCATTTTCTCATTCATTTCAATAGGGTTAAATTAGACCCCTCATACTTCAGAAGTTAAATCTATATCTTCAGTTGAAAAGGAGTGGGGTAGATGAAACATCACAGACAACTGACCCCATAATGGTTGAGGAATACATGGAGTATGAACTGGCTCAGGTTTGCTTAGAAATAGTTCTACAAATAGTTCAAACAGTTACAGGGGGCCATAGCTTATGAAGGTTAAAAACATGTACTTGTGTTAATTGGATTATGGCTTCTGATTGGTTTAATTGAGGAGTATGCCTCTTTAGTTGAAAATTAATTTCTAAAATACAATTTCTCTATTATTGGTTTGTATATCTGTCATCTGGCTGTACAGGGCAAATGAGATTTGCCTCCAGGTAGTAAGACAGGGAAGTACTACAATTTCATTTCCATATTAGCCCACATATGACTTACATAGGTATAGGTGGGTTGTTTTGGGAATTTACTTGAAAGGCTGCTTTAGAAATTCTTTAAAACCATGCTTAATTTTGATACGGTATTCTAGGTATTTACAATTCATAAGTCAATATAAAAGATTCAGCAGACGTTGGAACACTTACAAATAACATTGTCTGTTCAAAGATCCAGAAGTAATGTTGATCAGATTCTTATACTGTGAATAAAACAAACTGAAAATGTCATAACTCCACATCAATCATTGGGGGGGGGTTGTAGTGATGAATGTCATTGATACCAGGTTTTTTTTTAAAGGAGCACATGTTCTACAAAAAGTCAAGACTTAAGTATCCACACCCAGCATAAAGTGTAGATTGCTGAAAAGGAGGTTATGAGCCCTGACTTCTACAGACCGAGTTACCTGAAACAGAAGAGGGGAAAGAGGTATAGATGTGTAGGGGCAAGGCAGATAGAGAAGAAGCCACATAGGAGTGTATGTATCAGCTAGGTGGATTTCACATAATGGACTTCGTGAATTCTGTGGTTGTAGATTTGATGGGACAAGGAATTCAACCCGGCTCAAATAAAGCCTCATTGGTTTCTGTAGGGGAAAGTTAAGCACATGTTCAACTCACTGACTGAAATCAACTGGACTTCAAAATCCTCGTGACTGCCTGTATTTTACCAAAGTTTTGTAAAACATAGGTCTGGTTTAGCACCACAGACATGAACCAGAACACTCCTGAAGGGAAGCCTCGGGTTCCTATGTCCCCTTCCCCCACAACCAGGAGAGGGATATTTGTACTTTCAGTTTTCATAAATTATGGCTTGTCTTTGTCTGTGAACCAGAGGTTGTGGTTTAACAAACCACAATCCACTGTTTTAAATTGGCTTGGTTAGAAACTTGATTAGAGCTTGGTTTAGCACTTCATACATGAGCTAGAACAAAACCAAATAAAGGCTTGTGCTCATACACTCCTCTCTTTGTTCTGTGCAGTCAGGAGGACTTTTGCAGTGTTTGCCTACAGTTTCCATAAACCCTGATTTGTCTTTACATACACGCTAGGTATCATGTTCTGAGCATTATGTGTGAATCAACCCATAATATTACAGTATTGGTAGTTAGTATAGTATGCATTGGCTTACAAAGTTTTGATACCCACTCTCTCAACTCATGTTTAAGGCCAACAACATGAGTTGAACAGAAAGTTGCTGAAGTAAATAATCCTATTTCCCTAAACTGCATACCCAAAGGTGCTAACATCTATTCTATTCAGACTAGCTGTACGATGGGGTTGCACAACCCCATCTCATAAGTGAATGCTGTGTCTGTTCCTCATGTGTTTGGACTTTAGTATTCCATTATATGTATATTCAAAGGGGGATTTGTAAGAGCTCAAAGGGAGTAATCCACCGGACTTAAGTACATATTTAAACTGTACTCATGGAGGCTCCTTTCAGTTACTCAACAAACCACTAAAGAAGGGTTTTGATAAAATAAATTGCAAACATTGGGTATTGTAAACATTCCAACCAGAAGTAGGGGACAGGCCGGTGGCCCTCCAGATGATTATGACCTCCCATCACCCCGTCGTCATTATCTGGAGGGCCACAAGTTCCCCAAGTTCACAAGGCCTGTTGGAGATTAAGTATATTGACCTGGAAATGTGTGCAGTTCATGGACAAATGATGTGCATATTCTCCATGAGGCCTGGTGAATGTGCACGATGGTTCGTTGCTACGCACATTAACCACTCACCTTGCATTGCCCCTAACACACATGCATGCAACACAGAGCAGCATGCATTCGGTGTTTTTGTATTGTTTTTAAACCTTTATCTATTTTTTGTTGTAAATTGTCTTGAGACTTGCATGAAAGGAGATTAATGTAATAATACATAAACAGTACTGCATAGACTGAGAATGTATTTTACATTTATATCCTGCCTTTCCTTCAAGGCATTCCAAATGGTGTACATGGTTCTCTTTCTTCCATCCCCAATTTTATATTCACAACCACACTTTAGTAATTTACATTAAAGCCACTTAATGGTATTATGTTCCTTTCTAGAAATTTATAACACATAAGTAAGGACAGGATCCAGATGTTTGGTATCTTAATTTTGGGAGGGTAGATGAAGAGCATTGATTTTTTCATTAAATAATTTGATATAAAGTAAAACCTGCCTCTTATGGAAATGTATTATTCCACATTCATAATGTGTTTAACTCAGAGGAAACTCAGAGGAAGGCAGTGGTAACCTCTGAATACCTCTTACCATGAAAACCCTATGAACAGAGTATCCAAAACACAACACAAGATAGTGCTGGAAGATAAGACCCCCAGGGCAGAAGGCACTCACCGAGCTACTGGGGAATAACAAAAGACAAGTACGAGTAGCGCTGTGACTAATGATGCAGCTGGGTCAAAGCCGAAAGGAAGCCCAGAGGCTGATGCGCACAGATGCGAAAGGAGAGTCCAGAGTTGTATGACACACACAAATAGGATCATGGAATGTGAGAAGCATGAATCAGGGAAAGTTAGAAATTGTCAAGCAAGAAATGGCACGTATCAACATAACAATACTTGGAGTGAGTGAATTAAAATGGATGGGAATGGGACATTTTCAGTCAGGCAACTACAAAATATTTTATGCAGGAAATGAGAAATTAAGAAGAAACGGGGTTGCTTTAATAGTGAAAAGTGATGTAGCAAAGCAATTAGGAGCTACAATGCAAGGTTTGAGCGAGTGATATCAATTAGATTAAATGGGAAACCTATTAACATAACCATCATCCAAGTCTATGCTCCAGTGGCAAACACAGAAGAAGAAGAATTGGAGGGATTTTACACAGAAGTACAGGAGGAAATTGATCACACACCAAAACAAGATGTGCTGATAATCATGGGGAACTGGAATGCAAAAGTAGGGAACAGAGAAGAACTAGGAATTGTGGGGAAATGGGGCTTAGGAGACAGAAATGAAGCAGGAGAAAGGCTTATTGAATTCTGTGAAGCCAATAATTTGTTTCTTGCGAACATATTTTTTGAGCAACTGAAAAGATGACTGTACACGTGGACATCACCAAATGGTCAATATAGGAATCAAATTGATTATATAATTGATAGTAGAAGATGGAGAAGTTCCATACTTTCTGCAAAAATAAGACCAGGAGCAGACTGCGGTACAGATCATGAACTGGTCATATCAAAAATCAGAGTAGAGCTAAAGAAGAACAGAGCAGTCATAATGCCAAAATACAATCTAAATAACATCCCAGAAGAATATAGAGATCAAATAAGGAACAGGTTTGAGGCTTTAAGCTTAGTTGACAGAGAACCAGAAGAACTATGGAGTGAAGCCAGACATGCTGTAGGGGTGAGACTGTGCTGGGACCATCAAAGGGCAAGTTTTAACACCTGCCTTGCCTGGACCAGAGCTTGGAAAAGTTACTTTTTTGAACTACAACTCCCATCAGCCCAGTCCAGTGGCCATGCTGTCTGAGGCTGATGGGAGTTGTAGTTCAAAAAAGTAACTTTTCCAAGCTCTGGCCTGGACCATATCAGGAGGAGCTGCAGACTGAGAGGTACTGCTGCAGGGATGAGACTGCTGGGGTCATCAAGGGGCAAGTTTTTCTACCTGTCTTGCCTCACCCCTCTGCCTGGACCTTATCAGGAGGAGCTACAGACTGAGAGGTACTGCTGCTGGGGAGATACTGTGTTGGCACCATCAAGGGGCACGCTTTTCCACCTGCTTTGCCCCCTCACCCCTGCTTTTAGTGACATTTTTCTGGGGACTGTCCTTTACCAGGAAGATGAATGCTTTAGGATAGCTGTTGATGCTTTTTAGAAATGCTATAATTTTGTTAGTTTGATTTTTTGTAAATTGTAGTGTTTTTATTTGTATTTTGTATTTGTGTTTTTTATTTGTGTGTAAGCCACCTTGGGGGCCTTTTTGGCCAAAAGGCGGCCTAGAAGGAAAACATAATAACAATAGCTATTATTATTATTAGGTGCCGCTAGTTAAAAAGAGGGAAAGACCTCAATGGATGACTGAAGAAACTCTTAAAATAGTTAAAGAGAGAAGGAAAGTAAAAGCAAAAGGAGATAGAAACACGGTCAGAACCCTAAATGCAACAATACAGCGACTAGTATGTAGGGACAAAGAACTATTGGAATAGTTACTGTCTAGAAATAGAAGAGGACAACAAAAAGGGAAGAGCAAGAGCCCTATTCTAAAAGATTAGAGAAATGAAAGGGAAATTTAAATCAAGAGTAGGGATGTTGAATAATCAACAGGGGAACACACTGACTGACCGAGATGAAATAAAAGGAAGATGGAAGCATACACTGAAGAACTCTATAAAAGAGAAGCCAGGATGACAGATTTATTCACAGAGGAACCGTATGATGAAGAACCAGAAATTTTAGAGTGTGAGGTACAAGCTGCTCTTAAAATACTTGGAAGAAACAAATTACCAGGCACAGATGGCATACCAATAGAGTTGCTACAAACTACTGAGATTGAATCTGTCCAAATTTTGACAAAAAAATTGTCAAGAAATACGGAAAACTAAACAGTGCTCACAGACTGGAAGCGTTCAATATATATCCCAATTTCAAAGAAAGGGGATCCCAGTGAATGCAGTAATTATTGAACTATTGCCTTAATATCCCATGCAAGTAAAGTAATGCTCAAGATTCTACAATAAAGGCTCTTACCATATATGGAGCAAGAAATGCCAGACGTCCAAGCTGGATTTAGAAAGGGAAGAGGCACCAAAGATCATTATACGTTGGATAATGGAATGGACCAAGGAATTTCAGAAGAAAATCACCCTATGCTTTATAGATTACAGCAAAGCCTTTGACTGTGTAGATCATGAAAAACTATAGAATGCTTTAAAAGAAATGGGGGTGCCACAGCATCTGATTGACCTGATACACAACCTATACTCTGGACCAGAGGATACTGTAAGGACAGAATATGGAGAAACCATTTGGTTCCCCATAGGAAGGGGTGTGAGACAGTGGTGTATTTTATCATCCTGTTTGTTTAATCTATACACAGAACATATCATATGGAAAGTGGGATTGGACCAAGATGAAGGAGGTGTGAAAATTTGTGGGAGAAATATAAATAATTTAAGATATGCTGATGATACCATACTACTAGCAGAAACCAGTAATGATTTACAACAAATGTTGATGAAAGTTAAAGAGGAAAGCACAAAAGCAGGTGGGTCAAAGCTGAAAGGACCATAGCTGAATGTCAAAAAGACTAATGACAACAGAAGATTTGTACAATGAAGACATTGAACTTGTCGAGGATTATCAATACCTTGGCACAGTCATTAACCAAAATGGAGAGAATAGTCAAGAAATCAGAAGAAGGCTAGGACTGGGGAGGGCAGCTATGAGAGAACTAGAAAAGGTCCTCAAATGCAAAGATGTATCACTGAACACCAAAGTCAGGATCATTCACACCATGGTATTCCTGATCTCTATGTATGGATGAGAAAGTTGGACAGTGAAAAAAGCGGATAACAGATAACTCATTTGAAATGTGGTGTTGGATGAGAGCTTTGCACATACCATGGACTGCAAAAAAGACAAATAATTGGGTGTTAGAACAAATGAAACCAGAACTATCATTCGAAGCTAAAATGATGAAACTGAGGTTATCCTACTTTGGGCACATCATGAGAAGACATGATTCACTAGAAAAGACAATAATGCTGGGAAAAACAGAAGGGAGTAGAAAAAGAGGAAGGCCAAACAAGAGATGGATTGATTCCATAAAGGAAGCCACAGACCTGAACTTACATGATCTAAACAGGGTGATTCATGACAGATGTTCTTGGAGGTCGCTGATTGATAGGGTTGCGATAAGTCGTAATCAACTTGAAGGCACATAACAACAACAGCAATGTGTTTTAGCTGAATCAATGATCTCTATAAATGTCATTGTAAAAAGCCTTTTTTGTGTGTAAAAATAAACGCAGAGCAAAAATACTTGAGGTAAGATTGTACATCTTAAACATGACACAGTAGGTTGTGTATATTGTATTATGCAAACTGTGCTGTCTTTAGACCAGAGAGTATGGAATCTTTGCTGGCTTGTGGCCTCGTACCATTGAATGGTTTTATAGTGTGTGCCACACTTTCAGAAGTTAGATTGCCTCGTTGGCACTTAAGTAGGCATGAATTAAAAATAATTTTAGCTAAACTATAGAAAAGTGACAGTTGGATTGGGGCCCCAACTTGAAATAGGTATAGATCAGCTTCCCAATCAGACAGTGCCCTGCTATTAGGCAGAGAGAGGCAACTGTCTCAGACAGCAGATGCTGGGGCACTGTCCCTCAGCTGTTACTCCTGAACTCCCTGTCCATTCCCCTTTGTTGGAGGACACAGCTGTATATGTCTTGTGGCCTGACCTGCACCACTTAAACTAGCCTGCTGCATTCAGGTGTGGTATGCTATATCATCAGTGCTGAAGTAAGCTTCAGCTGCTAGTCCTGTCAGATTCTGTACATGCAGCAAGCTTTCTTGGGCTGGCTCTGTTCCCAGTGTAAAAGGGGTGACCAGCCTGAAACTTTGCAGTAGGGTTCTTTTCAAATTTTACACACTGGTCTTTACACATGAGATGCATGAGAAGCAGAAATGATTAAAGAACAGAAGGAGAGTTAGATAGAAGTGGTATGTGCTTTATGTGTGTGTATGTACGCACCTGCAGTTGTGTGTACCTGCTGTATGTGGTTTCTGGGTTGGATATTTGAAAGTCCCAGAATACAGGTCATCATCAATGGATTAAAAAATACACTTTGCCGTTCTTATGTCTAAAGGATCTTTGGGACCATTGGAAGAATTGAGGTGGATTTTGGGGTGAAATCAAATAAAACTACAACCGTGATTAACAGCCATTGTTCTGTGGAACTCTGAGCCTTTCTGTACCTAAAATGTAGGTACCTTCAAGGTAAATTTTCTGTACCTTCAAGAAAGAAAAGATACGGACTGTTAACAATGGTATTCATCCACATGTTTTGATGGTTAATTCAGTGGTCCCTTTCCAGGATTATTATGTAACATGTACTGTGATCTTAACAAAAAAAATGGTCAAATGTGAAATTTAAAACTATGTAGTTTTACATAGATATGTAGTTGCATTATAAATATGTAGTGGCATTTAAAATTAATTGGAGTTACTTCTGAACTGATGGCATTGTTATATTACTCTGTTCTCACTGAGAGAGGAATGAAAGTTATATTTAACTTGGGCTAGGTTCTCAGGTTAAGATCAAGTTCTCAACACAACATAGCTGAGAAGTTGTACTGATTAACAGGCATTGCTTATGTAATCCATATCAGTTAAATTTCAGCTACTGCTGTATTCCCTTTGAGTGCACTTGAGTGAAACATACTGTTTTCCTCTAAAATATTTTCTTCCACTGTTTATTAATAAAGTCTAAAATATTAACATTTTTAATATGGAACACAAACAATATTTTAATGCTTATAGGGTGACTTAATCTTGCACTGTTTTATTTTGTGAATTTCTAAATAAGCTCAGGAATAGCATATACAAAACATGCTCATTTACTTTGTATTTATTTGAAGCTTAAACTTGCATCCCTCTTAAGTTTTAGGAGCAGACATGTCCACTGCTGTGCTCATGCAGTCACTTGTACTGCAGAAACTGGGCCTCTGCACTACTTGATCTGAAAACCTTAACTGAAACTTTTTTGTCACAGCTTTGTGGCACCAGTAGAGGATTGGGGCTGCTGTTTCTGGATGCAGAGCAAGTCACTGTTTGTGACTCCCACATTTGCAAATGCTTCCAGCTGCAGTTAATTCTGTGATCTGGACATAGCATTGATATAGTAGGGCCCCGCTTTACGGCCCTTTGCTAATGCAGCGGTCTCAATTAGACTAAAGCCCCTCATACAGCGCTTGTTCTGCTGTTACGGTGGTTTTCGGGCATCGTGCACCATTCTATTCAATGAGTTCCACTTTTCAGCGGTTTTCGCTTTTCAGTGGGGGTCTGGAACGTAACCCGCCGTATGAGTGGGGCCCTACTGTACTTGTCATTACCTGCTGAAAGGGGATGTGCTGTGTAGTGTTGTCTTCAACATGTATTACTTGAGTGTACACTTTTTTAAAATGCCAAATTTTTCTGTAATCACAGCCACCTGATCTGCACCATGTGGGCCTAGCTACATTTATGGGTGAAAATATTAATTTGTGCTTTCTTCATATTGTTAAAAAAAAAAAAAAAAGGCTGCCTGCCTATCTTTTTCTTTTCTTTTTTCTTTACACCTTGGGAACTAATGGGGCCTCTTTGCTGGTTTAATGTATGAACTGAGTGGAAAATTAGTGGCAACTAGTTAACTAGTAAAAACTCAACTGTTGTGATGAGAATAAATTATGCAAATCAAATAGATTTATGTTAATTTGCACATGATTCTGAATAGAAATAAGTTTACTTTTATTTTTTGACATCTGAAATGTTGGGTTGGAGCTTGGGGTTATTAAAGCAGGAGAACAGGAGTTTTGTGGGGTGGGGAGTTGCAGTGCAGAATAGAGGATCTCTACTCTGAAACATTTTGTTCCCCATAGATCTGGGGTGGCTAACTTTTTTGGGACAGAAGGCCACATTGACTCATGGTCAACCCTCTGAGGGCCAAAGTAAAAATTGGTTGTGGCCAAATTTTAATTTTTTTTGTATGATTATAAATCACATTAAGACCTATGTAAAAGGTGATTAATACCAAAATAGTTCCAAAGCATAATTTCCTCCCCAGAATTATTTGTTTCCTATCTCCTCTTTTCTGCCCAGCACTGGTTCATGGCTGCACCCGTTCATAGCAGGCATCCAGCCAGTATAGTGCTTTCAAAATCATGACAATTCCAATTTGGTCTGTCTAAAACGTTTATTGCCGTTGACCTACATAGAATTCTTCCACCCTCACAATTCTCTTACCCAGCTCTGGCAAGCATACTGTACTTTGAAATTGCTTTCCAGCATGGGGGTGTTTGTTTTTAAGCCGACCATTCTCCAGAGGGCTTCACATCTGCCTGAGAGGTAGAAATTCAGCTGGTCAGATTTTCACATGCCTTGTGGGATACGGAAGAGATGTCAAAAGCCTTACCAGTTTCATTACTGCCTGTTGTATTTGTGCTAGCAGGTGGAAGCATGGAGGGTCATAATGTCTAGCACAGCTCCCTACCATCCCATTAAAATTCTACCAAGCATAAGTACAAGATGCCACTTGCATAACTTCCACAGTTGGCTCCAGAATCGTACTCAAAGAGTGCTTATCAATGGTTCCTTCTCAAACTGGGCGGAAGTAACGAGTGGGGTACCACAGGGCTCGGTCTTCAACATTTTTATTAACGACTTGGATGAGGAGGTACAGAGCATGCTTATCAAATTTGCAGATAATACAAAATTGGGGGGCATAGCTAATACCGTGGAAGACAGAAACAAAATTCAAAGGGACCTTGAGAGGCGGGAGCATTGGGCTGAAAACAACAGAATGAAATTCAGCAGGGATAAATGCAAAGTTCTACACTTAGGAAAAAGACACCCAACACTTAGTTATAAGATGGGGGATACTTGGCTCAGCAATACAACATATGAGAAGGATCTTGGAATTGTCATTGATCACAAGCTGAATATGAGCCAACAGTGTGATGTGGCTGCAAAAAAGGCAAATGCTACATTAGGCTGCATTAATAGAAGCATCGTTTCCAAATCACGTGAAGTATTGGTTCCCCTCTATTCAGCACTGGTTAGGCCTCATCTTGAATACTGCATCCAGTTCTGGTCTCCGCACTTCAAGAAGGATGCAGACAAACTGGAACAGGTTCAAAGGAGGGCAGCAAGGATGATCAGGGGACTGGAAACAAAGCCCTATGAGGAGAGACTGAAGGAACTGGGCATGTTTAGCCTGGAGAAGAGAAGAGTGAGGGGAGATATGATAGCACTCTTCAAGTACATGAAAGGTTGTCACATAGATAAGGGCTGGGATCTTGCAGAGTGCAGGACGTGGAATAATGGGCTGAAGTTGCAGGAAGCCAGATTTTGACTGGACACCAGGAAAAACTTCCTAACTGTTAGAGCCATACAACAATGGAATCAATTACCTAGAGAGGTAGTGGGCTCTCCAACACTGGAGGCATTCAAGAGGCAGCTGGACAGCCATCTATCGGGAATGCTTTGATTTGGATTCCTGCATTGAGCAGGGGGTTGGACTTGATGGCCTTATAGGCCCCTTCCAACTCTGCTATTCTATGATTCTAACTCAACAGCTAGGGCTTCATTGTTGCTAAGACTCAGGCCCAGAACCAAGTGTCAATGCTGAGCTTCAATCCTGGAACTTTATTGAGTAGGTACATGAAAGCACTAGCTGTTAGCAGCTGGGAGGTCAGAGTGAAAGTGGTAGACTAACACCTAAGACACTCCCCACCACCACTATCTTGTCTAGTAACAGGGAGTGCAAGTTTCTTAGTGTTCTACCAGCCTGTAGGAAATGTTGGAGTACTTGGTGCAACATCCTTCTTTGTGTAGCAAAAAATAGGGCACTAGGAGGGGGAAGAGGAACAGCCTAAACGTAGGTAAAGAACCCAATAGAATACCACTACCAGCAGCAGCAGTTTTCACCCTGGCAGCACAAGCCTAGTAGGACTCTGAATTTGGTGGTTCCTCCGCCTTGGATCCCCCACCCCCTGGCTCACTTGGTATTATTGTTCTGCCAGATAATGTATGTACAAATGCAAGAATGCCAAGAAGATTGCTTAAATTGATTTTAGCCTGGGGTTTTGATCCTATGCACCCTGTTTGGGAACAAGTCCTACTGAAAAAAGCTTACATTTGAGTTAACATGCATAAGACTTTGCTGTAGCAAGTGTCCAAAGCCTTCCAGAAGCATGTGATGGTGTTTACTGAGCAAATTTCCTAAGCATTGCTCCACGATATTAAAAGTAAATGTCCATGCTGTTTAGTTGATAGTCATACTAATTTCAGAACTGAATCCTGGGAGGAAGGGAGGGATATAAATCAAATAATAAATAAATAAATTAAATTAAATGCGCTGCAGAGCTCTGGTAGTTGGGCTTCAAACATAATTTCATATGGGTGCTGTTGTAAATTTGTATATTTGTTAAGCAGAGAACAACAGCGGTCTGAAATGCGTGTGTGCTTGTACCTAAGAAAGCAGCCTTTTACCCTGCGTTGAGATCACAGAGAGTAGAATAAGAAAAGCTACTTTATTTATAGAAATACATAGTAGGTAGAAAGGGTATACCTAGTTCTAACTAAGTTGGAGGCGCAACGCCCAGGCTTGGGAGCTGTCCTCATGGCTAGGAGAGAGAGAGCAGAGACAAAAGGTGTCTCCTCTCTCTCGGACAGTCGGAGAAGATAAGAAGGGGAAAGGGCGGAAGGAGGAGGGGCAGATAAGCTTCCCTTAAGACGTATCAGTCTAACAACGGAAGGAAGTCAGTCAGAGCATCACAGGTAAAGGTAATCAAACCTATCCATCTGGAGGACCCTAACTCTATCTCCCTTCTGGAACATAAACAAAAGAACAAAACAGGAGTTGCTTTTGCCAAACTTCCAACAGGTGCAATGGATGATCCTTGTGAGAAACAGAATGGTGTCATCTGGATTCTAGCCCTTTTGATGACTTCTTAGTCTCTGAATCCAGTAGGAAGCCAACTGGATGGGGGAGCTGGGCGGCCCAGATCTGACTCAGATCTGCCCACCTGGGTATTCTGTACAACATTAGCCCAGATTGGAGGGGTGGGGAGAGGTGTTGCTGTAGTCCATAGGAGTTCACTCTCTATCACCAGGAAACCCCTCTGTCTTGTAGCAGGACTGGAGGGCTTGCATCTGATGTTGAGCCAAAGAGACAGATTAGGGATTCTGTTGGTGTACAGCCCACCCTGCTGCTCGACAGTCTCCCTGATTGAGCTAGCTGAGGTTGTCTCGGGAGTGGTGTTGGAGGAACCCAGAATGGTGGTTTTGGATGACTGTCTCAGGTCCAGCTTGGAAATTCATGGCCTCCATGGCAACTATGGACCTGTCTCAAATAGTCATCAGTCCAACACACAGAGTAGGGCAGACCCTCGATCTAGTCTTTGCTCCATGTGGGGAGGGTGGTGATCTGGAAATTGGTGGAATGGCTATCACCCCATTGTCAGGGTCAGACCACCTCCTGGTGAGGTTTGGTCTTGCAGGGGCAATTCTCCCCTGCAGGGTTAGGGGACCGGTTAGGATGGAACACCTCCAGAGACTAATGGAATGCTCTGCGGGATTTTCCAATGGTTATAGCAGGTGATCATGTTGAGGCCCTAGTCTCACTATGGAATGGTGAGACTTGTAGGGCCATTGACATGATAGCTCCTGAGAGCCCCCTCTGTCAGGCCCAGGATGTGACTCAGGAACCAGACCAACAGCTGTAGTTAATTCGTGTTTTATTAGGGTAATGTCCAAACAAAGACTGCGTTTTCTCATGAAGCAATACAGGGATACAGGTCCTGCGGCATTGGGAGAAAGTTGACAGAGCAAGGGACTTCTTCCCGCCTGTTCTTTAAGAAGGAGCCAAACGGGCGCGCAATCTTTCGCTCCTCCTTAACTGCCCCTCAGGTACTGCCCGCCTTCCCCCCCTTCTCTCCTGTCTTTTCAGCTGTCTGCGTGTGCGCGGTGAGGGGGGAAGCATCACCCCCTCCTCTTCTGAAGTTTCCGATGCCAGGATGGGGGATAGGGGAGGGGCTGATGGTAAACTGCCTCCCCGCTTTTCGGCTGTGAGCAGCCCTCCCTCTTCCCCCTCTTGCTCTGAGCCTGAAAGAGGGGGAGGCGTGAGAATGTCCAGGGAGGGCTCAGGCTCCCCGTTGCTAAGCGACCTTATCACTGGCAGTTCCTCTGTTTCGTCTTCGCTCCAAAGGGGGGAAGTTCCTCCCCCTTCCCTCTGCCATCCATCCGAATACTCTTCTCCCAACTCTCCGGGATCCAGCTCCCCGGGATTGGGACCCCAGCTCTGCCTTCCGACACCCTCTGATGCCATGGAATCTGTTTTGCTCCTTTGTATACTGAGGAGCTGCAGTCAATAAAAGAGACTGGGTGAGAGCTACAGTGTAAGTAGTGTAGATCTTGCTCCAGAGCAGACTGAGCACGTGTTCAGGCTCACAGTTGGGCCTACCGCATGGCAGTGCGGGCAGCAAAGAGATCCTCAGCCCAGCTGAGTTGTTCTGCGTAGTCCAGAGGTTTGTCACTTCTGACCGGGGTGATGGACTTCTGGAGCACACGGTGTACCACTATAGCTGGCTGGCTAAACTCTTAGAGGACAAAGTCACTCAGCTCCACAGTGGTTTAGATGCTACTATTGTGGCAGTGCAACATCAAACCCAGTGTTGTGGGATGAATTCCAGTTAGTGGGGCCTGATGGACAAGTTGCTTGCAGTGGTGTACCCGGCCACCTGCTCATTAGATCCTTGTCCATCCTGACTTATTAAAGCTGGCCGGAGTGGGATGACTGAATGGGTCACAGGTGAAGACAACGCATCTTTGTGTGATGGTGTGATGGTCTCTGCCCTTAAAGTGGTGCGTCCACTTCTTTAAAAGCCCACACTGACTCCAGTGGAGTGTAACAACTATAGACCAGTTGCCAACACCCCTTTTTAGGCAAGGTGGTGGAGAAGATGGTTGTAGAGCAATTGCAGGTATTCCTGAATGAGACTGATTATCTAGATCCATCACAGTCTGGATTCAGACCTGGTTTCGGAACAGAATCAGCCTTAGTCGCCCTGATGGATGACCTTTATTGTGAGAGGGACAGACAGTGCAACCCTGTTACTTCTGCTCGATCTCTCAGCAGCATTTGATACCATTGACCATGGTATCCTCCTCGACTGACTCAATGGGATGGGTATTGGAGGCACTGCATTACAGTAGTTCTGTTCTTACCATCAGGGTCTCGTCCTGAGAGTAACACTGGGTGAGTGTTCCTCAGCCCCCTGGCACTTGTGCTGTGAGGTTCCACAGGATATTCTCTTCTTAGTGCTGTTCAGCATCTATATGAAGCTGTTGGGAATAGTCATTAGGAGGTTTGGAGCAAGGTGTCAGCAATATGCTCTATTTCTTCATAACATCTGAGTCGGGAGGCTGTGAACACTCCGGATTAGTGTCTGAATGCTGTCATGGACTGGATGAGGGCCAATAAACTGCTTGAATTCTGGGAAGATGGAGGCTCTTTGGGTAGGTGGTTCCCCTATCCGGGGGATGGGCAAGTTACCTGTTCTGGATGGGGCTGCGCTCCGTCTGAAGGACCAAGTCTGTAGCCTAGGGGTACTCCTGGATTCATCTTTGTCACTAGAGGACCACTCTGTGGCTAGGAGTGCCTTTTACCAGCTTTGTCAGCTACGACTGTTCCTGGACAGAGATAGCCTGACCTCTGTTCCTTCCTTGGTAACCTTGAGGCTGGATTACTGCAGTGTGCTCTATGTGCGGCTGCCCTGGGTCCTGATTCGGAAGCTCCCGCTGGTGCAAAATGTGGCGGCCAGAATAGTGATGGGGGCACATGGCCATTACTTTTAAAACATCTGCACTGGCTGCCCATCTGCTACCGAGCTAGGTTTGAGGTCTTTATATTAATTTATAAAGCCCTGAGCAACTTAGGTCCAGGGTATCTTAGGGACCATCTGAACCCTTATATCCCAGCTGGATCACTGATACTATCTGCAGGAGTGGCTTTGGTTGTCCTCAAGGTTGGCGAGGCTCATTTAACATCGACACGAAATTGAGCCTTCAGTGTCATCGGCCCAGTTCTCTGGAATGCTCTGACAACAGAGTTTCAGCAGGTGCCTTCTGTTTTAATTTTTAGGCACCTGCTGAAAACCTTTCTGTTCTGCTGGGCTTATTCAGGCAATTAAGAATATGCTTTTTTTGCAACAATTGACCTTTGTTTTTATTGTATTTTTAATGTTTTTATTCTGTAGTGGTGGTGGTTGTGTTAAACATGTTGTAAACCGTTTTGATGTTTTTAATGAAATAGCGGTATACAAATATTTTTCTAAATAAATAATAAACTGTAGGAAACATAATACATGATTTCTTGTATCATTTATATAACTTGTAACCTCATAAGCTGTCCCCCTCCCCCATTCACAAAGGAAGTGGCATTTCATTCAGTGTTTGATAGATGATTATGTTTCATTTTAAAGAGGTTGTAAGTGTAGGCTTTAACAGACAAATTCCATTTTCCTTTTTGTATCAAATTATTTATAAATGGGATGCTTTGCATGTTTTTGTGATTACTGACTATGGCACCTTTTTCAGGCAGAGAGATTTCATATACCACCATCATTTCTCGTTTGCAAACTACTTTTGATATCTGTCCAAGAGAGCATGTGACCTTTTAGTGTATTCCAGCAAAGAATTTCTCCCTGTTGTTTTATTCTTACCTTAATCCCACCTACTGTTCTCTGGAATCATCTAGGAATTCTAAGCTAGGTCTGCACCATTGCTTGCTTCAGAGTTGGGGAACCTGTGATCCTCCAGATGTTGCTGGGTTTCACATCTCATCAGCTCCAGCCAGCATGGTCAGTGGTCAGGGATGATCAAGTTGTAGTTCCCATTCCATGGTGTACATGTTCTGTGTCTCAAGCACTATGAGATTACAAAAGTCAAGACACAGTTGAAGAGACATCTTTGTTGTGCTCCTGGAAGAAATGATGCTATCTAAATCTATCCTGGAAAGCTAATGTTGTATAGCAGGCATAGCCAACATGGTGTCCTCCATATGTTTTGGATTACAACTTTCATTATCCCCAGCTAGCATTGCCAATGGTCAGGGATGATGGGAGTTGTAATTCAAAACATCTGGAGGGTACCAACTTGGCTACCCCATTGTATAGACTAGTTTCAGAGCATGAACAGGGTGGACACCAGACATTTACTAAAAATAATAATTTTTCTCCTGATTACCTCTGGGGTGAAATAAAAGATACTGGTAGCTTAATGCCTGGAAAAGAGAATGGAAACCTTTTGAGTACAAGGTCAAGATTCTGGCTAAAATAGGCTGTCCTCTGAAAAGGTTGGCAAACTATAATGCTAATGGTTTCCATGCTTGCCTTATGAGTCTCTAATACTCCCAGTAAATACTCTTATTTTTGTTTTCTGTTTGAGTAAAAAGCCAATATGTTTGGCTTCTCTGGGCCTTTAGCGCATCTTTAAAAGAAACTGAAATATTTTGCTAGTACCTGACAAAAGAACAAATGTGAAATTTGTGCTGTGTGAGAAACTGATTGTTCGGCTGCTGTAATTTAACAGATTTTCTTGTAATGTTGCTCTGTTTTATAGTGGCAATTTATTTGAAATGCAAAAAAGATAAACTCTCTTTTTTAAAATTTTACAGTTATATGGGGATTGGGCTGTCTGCTCAAGGTGTGAACATGAACAGACTACCAGGTATGATAAAATAATTATTTTGGTTTTCAAAACATTACTTTATTTGAGTGAGATGTTGACCAGGTCATTTTTAAAAGATATTTCTTCCAGAGAAACTGTTTTTAGAACAGTCTTTGTTTTATAATGTAGCATTTTATTGTCTGGTATTTAGAGAACAGGGAGTGCATTGAAATGTGCCTGATTTGCTTTTCAAACTGCAGTTGCCTGGTTTGTATGTAACCTTAAACCATGGGTTAAATAAACCTTAGTTAATAAACCATCATTTAGCAGTGCATGCAAATCAAACCCAATGAAAACAAGCCATGATTTATTGTTGACTTACTATCCTTGAAGGATTCTGTCCCCCTGGCTCCATTTCAAAGCACAATTTTTATTATCGTCTTTCCTTCACTCTGCTGTCAACATTACGTTACAATTCTATGCATGTCTACTCAGAAGTAAACTCCCATTAAGCTTAATGGGGCTTACAGCTGGGCTGCATTGTAAGCACATCAGAAAACGCCAAAGCTGGATTTTAAATTGTAAAAAGGGAAGGGGGGCACTTCAGGCCACTTTGGAAGCACTAGAATGCTGGGAACAGACAGGAGAGGGGATGAGATAGGCAACACTCTGGCTGCCCTTAGAACACTCCCAAGACCTACACAGACACATACAATGAAGTCCCACCCTTCATCCCCCTTCCCGAAGGAAGCAAGTGGCAGATTCTGGGCATGGAATCTTGTCCCTCCTGTCCAGCATTGTTGTTGTTTTTTCAGAGTATTTGCAACAATGTTAGATTGTGTCTCCTCACTGAGATACGTTCACATAGCTCACCTTTACCATCTAAAGGGTGAACTGATGGAAGGGGAGGGTATCTGCTGTTGATGAGAATGGGTGAAGAACACCAGAAGACTTCCACACCCTCACTCTTGCTGCTGGCTAATAGGAAGAGGCATGGTAACATGGTGAGGTAGTGCCAGTAGTAGGGTGCTGCAAAGCCTTTTGGGGTGTTGGGCAGGGAGTACAAAATAAGCAGGAAGAAGGCAGGGGAGAAACAGGCCAAACTCCCACGAAACAAGCCAAGATTTGTTAGTTTATCAATAGGATGCCCTGTGATTTAAGCATGATCTGTTTAATAAACCAGAAATTAACTTTGGTCTAGCATGATGTGTGAACCCAGGCCATTGCATCAAAAACTGCTCCACAGTTTCAAGAGTAGTTTGTGGGTTGGGACTGGAGTGGTACTGTGATATGAAGTGGGGACACAAAAGACCTTGGGTAGCTGAAAGTTAGTGGTAGGAATACAGATAGACGTATATGTCTTCTCTAAATGCTGCTGTGTTTGCTTTACATCAGGAGTAGCTAACCTGCAGACTGTGGACCCCCAAGACACCTTCAGTTGCTCATGGCACCCTTTGTTTTTTTTTTTTTTTTTAAAGCTTATTTTTAAATTGCTTTTATAAATTGATTTTTTTTGTGGTTTTACTTCTGTGCGTCCTACAGTTTTGCCTACCACAGTGTTATTTTGGGGTATTTTCAGGTGATTTCCTTTAAATTTCCCTCCAGAATCAACTTTTTTTTAGCAGCAAACTTCCATGTTCATAGGGCTTCCTGAGCCCTTGTGAACACTCCATGCGCTCATAGCCTTAACTTTGGCTCTTTCCGGAAGCTGTGATGCTTTGCCTGTCAAAGGGGAATTATTTGACCATTCAGCCCTGAGAGCTGCCCAAAGGACTGCAGTGTTAGCAGGACAAAGCATTGCAATTTAAAGCTGTCAGCCTCAAGCTGCACTTTAACCCAGCAGTTTATTCAGTGGTGGGCATTGAATAAGTTAGCGGCATGAAAAAACTGAGTAATTTAGAGCGCAACAAAATAACATGAGGGAAAATTGGGAACATAATTTGATTAATAAATTGATTCATTTGGAAATGTTTTCTGAAGAAATGAGTGGGGAGAAAAGGGAAAAGAAGGAGTTCTTAATGATGGCATAAATGTAATTAATTGCCTTCCAACTGAATCCATTTGGAAGAGGGGGGGGGAGGGAGAGAGAGAGAGAACATTAATTGCAATCTTAATAGTTTCATAAGTAAGGTGAAGGTCACATTCTACATGTATAACTGGAGAAAAAAGGGGGGACTCAGTATACCAAAACTGGAAAGGGGCACTTGGATATCAACTGTGGGTAGACTGGAGTCTGTTAAGTTTTTAAAAAGTCCAATATGACATGCTTGATTGCCTACTGCATTATGTACTGCCACCTGAACTGCTTCTCATACAAAAATAAGGTCTTTCTATGAAAATGGTCAAAGCAAGTATGTTCAGCATGTCATGTGTATCCCCAGTTAACAGCTCTGCCTAGCAAGCCCCAATTAGTTTTTCAATCTGAGCTGAAAAAAGCAGTTTGGGGTTTTGGTTTAAGAACTGTTGATACAGAAACTCCACCAGAAGAAGAAAAAGGTGTATAAGAGGGTAGTGTGAGTGGGTGTTTGCTTACACAACCGAGGCTCTCCTTCCTTTCATCCCTTCTGCAATCCCCATGCCTCCTATCAGCTCTGGAGGCTTGGGGGGCCCTCTGGTACAGATTTTGGGGTCCTGTGGGGGGGGTAGAGGGGAGATAAGAGAAACCGGAAGTCCTATTGTGCAAGCAGGCACACATCATTGGATGTTACCCAGATAAGTTCCCCCAGGCAGTTCTTGTGCTGTTCTGCTAGCCTGTAGCTTTGAATTTAGGGCAGCTGGACATATGAGAATTACTGCAGGAAGACTTCCCGAGTACTTGGTCTAAACAGTATTGCTTCCAACACTGGTGTTTCCTATAGCAATTTTGTGAACCTTCCCTAAGAAGTAATTTATTTTTTAACGAGGAGTGGTACATAGGAAGCTGCCTTGTACTGAGTCAAAGCATTGGTCCCTCTAGCTCAGTGTTGTCTATGCTGACTGGCAGCTGCTCTCCAGGGGATGCCAGGAACTGGACCTGGGACCTTCTGCATGTAACGAGGGTGCTGCTGGTTTGGCAATGTAGTGGTACTCTGCCAGACTGCAGTCTGTCTAATCTGATGACGGTATTTGCATTGGGGTTGAGATTTGCCCCCCCCCCCCCAGTTTTTTCTTTGGTCTTACTTTCTTAGTGGAGATGTTGCTAATTGCTTGAACTAAACTGGTGTTTCGTTGGGCAGTTGGGGTCAGAGAGGCAAAATCTTTAGGGTGATCTATATTACTATATCAAAGATATAGTAATCAAAGGAAAGCAATTGTAAAACTTGTGTTTTATTCCTTTGTTTTAAAAAAGGAACAAAGAATACTGATGTTTGTGTGCAGTTATAAACCTCTGACAAGCCTAGATACAGTGAGGTGTTTTATAGTGGCATTGGAGAAGACGTACTGTCAGCCTGGGACTATTGGGTGTCACCCTGTGTCAGTCTGGCTTTGTCTGGGACTGGTTGCAGCATTATGTGTATTAAGCAAACTGTACAGGAAATTTACTTGGTTTGCTGCTGCTGCAACACGTTCCTCATGGAAGATTAAACTACAACCATACGCACACTTAATCTAGGAGTAAGTACCATTGAAGTCAAGTGGGACTGACTTCTAAATAGACATTCATTGGATAGCCTTATTGAGGAACAGAAAGGGAAAGGGAGGAAGAGCACTGAAATGGAAGAGTTAATCTCTTCATGATACACTAGGCTTTAATTTTTATCACCATTCGTTCACATGCAAAACTCAATAGATTTATTAAGGATGCAGCAACTAAAACATCCTGCAAGTTCCCAAATAACTTTCTGGACATATTTTTCCCTGGCCCCACAGAACCAAATAGGCAGTACAGGAATACCCCACATTAACGTACGCAATGGGTCCAGAGCGAGTATGTAAACCGAAAATGTATTTAAAGTGAAGCACTACCTTTTTTCACTTGTGCCGCCACTGTGCCACCTCTCCTTCATGCGGAGCCTCAAAGCCCCGCGCGAAAGCCTCTGCTGCTGCGCTGTGGCGCCTCTGCTGCTGCGCTGTGGCGCCTCTGCTGCTGCGCTGTGGCGCCTCTGCTGCTGCGCTGTGGCGCCTCTGCTGCTGCGCTGTGGCGCCTCTGCTGCTGCGCTGTGGCGCCTCTGCTGCTGCGCTGCGGCGCCTCTGCTGCTGCGCTGCGGCGCCTCTGCTGCTGCGCTGCTGCACTTCTCAGCTGATCACGATCGCGCCTCCCAGCTGATTTGCGGTTGCGCCATCACGTCTTTGTCCACACACCCCATGCACCGAAAGGCCACAAGCAAAGGTTAAGTGTCCATTCTTGCGAAGTGAGCGTACGTAAACAGGGGAGTGGTGCTACTGTAAGTATGTCCGTACTCGTGAGTGTCCTTAAAGTGAAGGTCCGTATAGCGGGGTATTCCTGTATCCAGCTCTGCGCAATGGAACACAATTGTGAAAGGAATGATGGATAAACAAGTGTGCTGAAAGCAGTTTCATTTTCAAGGTTTCCCTCCTTCTATTGCTGGTGATGGCTTGAAGGCACAGTCTTTCCCCTAATTCAGTATACGGACACTCCATTGGTCTGCCCCCCCCCCCTCTGCACCACCTGCTGTTGCTGTCCTGGGCTCAGAAGCATATCTGCTCTCCCAGCCTCCCAACAAATATGCTGTCTGATTTGAGGTCTCACCTTTGTGCTTTCTCTTGCTAGTTCTTGGTTTGATGGCCTATATAAAAGAATGATGATAATAATATTAAATTTATATCCCAGCCTTCTTCCTTACAATTAAAACTTCTAAAAACAGTTAAAAACAACCTGCTAAAAACAGTTAAAAACGCCTAAAAGGAATCACCTACTCTCAGGCATCTTTTAAAATTTCTCCTAAAAGTTAATAAGAAGGAAGACTGGCACACCTCACTAGGGAGGGCATTCCACAAACTGGAAGCCATCACCAAGAAGGCTCTGTAATGGGTCACTGCCAACTAGACAACCCCCAGTGGCAGCACCACCAACAAGCCATTGCCTACTGATCATACAGCCCCATATGATTGGTATTGGGTAAGGTGCTGTTTTAGATACTTTGGTTCCAAGGTACTTTGGTTATGGCTTTATATGCTAGTAGTAATACCTTAAATTGGACCTTGGGGAGCCTTTGCAGTGTTGTAGGGACCAGTGACCCATGGTCCCATTGTGCTTCCCCACTTACCAACCAAGTAGCTGCATTCTTCGTTAGCTGCAGCTTCCAAACTGTCTTCAAGGACAGCCCCACATAGAGCTCATTCCAGGAGTCTAGGTGTGAGAGTTCACCAGAGCATGGACAACTGAGGCCAAGCTATCCCAATCAAGGAACTGCCATAGCAGGCCCACCAGCCTGAGTTAGGCATATGCACTCCCAGTCACAGAAGCCACCTGGGACTCCAGTGACAAGCTGGAATCCAGGAGTACTCCCAGATTATGAACTTGTTCCTGCAACTCCTCCAAGTACAGGTTGTACTCCTAATTCCTGGACATGGGAACTACCCACTCATAACACCTCTGTCTTATCAGGAGTCAGCCTCAGTTTATTGGCCCACATCCAGCCCATCACTGTGTGTCCAGGCACCAGTCCAATACCTTCACAGTCTCTCCTGATTATGATGGAATCGAGACAGAGATCTCTGTCATGAGCATACTGATGGCACCATGTCCCAAATACCTGGATGACAGCTCCCAATGGTTTCATATCGATATTGAATAGCATATTAGAAACTGAATGGTAGTTTTCCAAAACCTACCATTTGGATATATCAGCTTGCTGCTCCAATACTTATTTATAGTTCTTATTTTAATACAACACAGCATTTATTTTCTAAAGTTCCATAAATATGCCAAAATACAGTTTTATGTGTCAGGTTATTTACACAATATCTTTCATGTTCTTAAAGTAGTAAAGTCAGTTTACGTTTGATAAGAACATAAGTATTGCATTACATCTGAATTTCCCTCCAGCATTCCAGTTCTCTTCTCCTAGTGCCTTCTCCCACATTGAGATAAAACTGTTTATTGCACAACTTCAAAATTTCCAGTTTAGACTTGGGTTTATTTTAGGTGTATGCATATGGTTTAACCTTTTCTGATTCAGTTGGGTCTATTTTCAGATGCATCATAATGACATGGTAAAATGCTAAATGTTATGTATTTTGTTTTTAGGTTGGGACAAACATTCATATGGTTACCATGGAGATGATGGACACTCATTTTGTTCCTCTGGAACTGGACAACCGTATGGGCCAACATTTACAACTGGCGATGTCATTGGCTGTTGTGTAAACCTTATCAACAATACCTGCTTCTACACAAAGAATGGACACAGTTTGGGTATGAAGAAGAATAACTGATAATTGAACTTCTATAGATGCATCTAATGAAATTGTGATGGGGCTTTTTATGAATCTAAGATGTTCAGGATTATAAAAATTTGGTCACAGCTTAATTCTTGATAGGAAACATTAATTCAAAAGTTCAAATACTATTCTTCAGAGATGAAGACTCTTGTCAGATCTCTTGTCATCACTAGCTCTTTGACATTTCAAAAGATTTCAAATTTTATGGAATCTAATATATAAAATTGCTTACTTTAAAATTAGAGGAAAATTGAATTTAAAATTAGAGGAAAATTAAATTTAAAAGTACTGTGACGCTTCGTAGCAAGTTACCCTATAGCTTTCTATATCCCAATAATGTGGATCATAATTTTGTTTTTGTTCTGCTGGGTTGGTAGTTCCCCAAACCAAAATTAATTTTGGTACTATTTTGCTCTGGTATTTATCAGCAAAGCAGAAAACAAAATTAATAATGAAAATTGTAAAACCTTGTTGGCAATCTGAAAATAGCTTTCCAGTTAACAGTTTGGATCTAGGGTTCACACACACTGGCAGAAGGTTGGGAAGCAACTTTCCAAAGGGGATTCCCCTTTCTCCCTGAACCCCTTTGCTCCCTCTGAAAATCTGCTCCAGAGGGTCAGAAGAGCTTCTGGAGCTATGTGGGAGGTAGCTGAAGGGGGAATTAGCAGAAGTAACTTCTGCCAGTGGAGTCCCCCTCTGTATCAAAAGCCTTCTATGGAGAGCCCATCCATTTGTGGAGGGTGACTATTAGGTCTGGTTATTTAAAAGTGAACAAATTCTCAAATGAACAGCATACTGTTGCCAGCTACCTCAAACAGATGCTGAAAACTGAGTTAGTTCATTGCTTGGCAATACAAGATCGTTAACTCTTCTTCCTTAATTTATTGTCTTTTTATGTTGCATTTTCATTGGTACACCCAATAGTTTGCCTGCTTCTTAACACTGTACCTAAACAATTTCTAGTAAATGGAAATACCTAACTATTAATATTTTCTGGCTTATTAAGATCTAAAATGTTCAGCTGAGATTATAAGAACACTAAGATATTGTATTGACTATTAAAATACATTTTTCTATGTGATTGTGGCAGCACAATTTTTAATTCATGTCTCTTGATTACAGGTATCGCTTTCACAGATTTGCCGGTAAGATAAATATGTTAAAAAAACAGTAACGTTCCTGTGTAAAATATACTTTCCCCTGCTTGTGTAATATATATTTTTCATTTTACTTATTTCCATTCTGTTTTAAAATGCTAACCAGAAGAGCAAAATAGAAATTTGCAGTCAAGACAAATGTTTGTAATTTTTTATGTTGGAGGCTTTTATGCAATTTTTAATTTGACAAGAAACTGCTAAAAAGATTGCCTTGCATTTGGTGTGTTTGTGCAAGCCAGACATCTGTCCTAGAAATTCGCTTAATGGACTAAAGCTAGATGAAAGATAGATGGATCAGTGATCTGACTCAGTATAAGGTAGCTTTGCAATGTTCAATATCATGGCAGACATCAATGAGAATAACTTCAGAATCTTTGAGGAGGGCTGGTATTTAGAACAAAAATTTGAAGCTGCCTTATGCTGATTCATGTCTTAAATCTATCAAGCCTGGTACTTTCTATTGTGATTGGCAACAACTTTACAAGTTCATAAATGGAGATCTTCCCTGGTCCTACTGCCTCAAATCTCTCTTTAACTGAAGGTGCCAGGGCTTGACCCTTGGACTTTTATATTTATATGTTCTTTGTGGTCTCTGGAGTCGCACATGTAGGTTCTGTGCCTGTGCATGGCTTCATTTTGGAACTTTCTAGAGCTAATGTGGGCATATTGAACAGTTCAGGTATTCTTTGGTTACTCTGGAGTACCTCTACAAACGTGGAAATACTGAATGAAGGAAATGTACTACTGTAGAAAAGATGAGCAATCCTGTATTCCATGATATGGTTTTATTTTCTGCGAGTAGAGCTTGCAGACGTTTGTTGCTTTTTATCTTCAGTAATTTGCTTGAATGCCAGTTTGAAGTAAATACATTTGGATTTTGAGACAATTCTCTCTTGCAATGCTCTCTTACAGCCAAACCTGTATCCTACAGTTGGACTTCAAACACCAGGAGAAGTTGTGGATGCAAATTTTGGACAGCATCCATTTGTGTTTGATATTGAAGACTATATGCGAGAATGGAGAACCAAAATTCAAGCTCAGATTGACCGATTTCCTATAGGAGATCGGGAAGGAGAATGGCAGACGATGATCCAAAAGTAAGCATTTGAAGATTATGAGTTCTTCCTTAATTTCCTATTCAAATTTGAGAGATTTAAAATTGATATCTTCATGCTTAGAAATCCTATTCTGTATTTCTGTAGTTGCACACATTTCTGTTGATGGAAGTAAGTTTGCAACGCCTACTAAAATGTGCCATTTCTGTTTGATGGAGACTTAACTTATCTGGTAAAATTATCTCTGTGTAAAGCCATGTTTCTGCTCATGTAGTGAAAGGATACAGAAGTACTTTGGTATGAAAACAATGCCCATTGGTATCTGCAATAGCCTTTTCTCTCAAATTTCAGCAGTGTAATAACCATCCTATGCATCACATTTTTTTAAAAAAATCTGTGTTATGATAGTTGCCTTCAATATGTATAAATTTGGAATGGCTAATGCAGGAAGTTAGAGTTGCTGGTTTTAGGCCTGCTTGCCCTGTATAGTGGTTGAAAGACTTGACTACCTTGAGTCATTCCTATATCTGAAAATAATGATGGAACCATGACATGTACAATAATTTTTGGTTCATGAGTGCAAGAATTAGGGGTAATTGTCAGTAGTTGCTTTGATTTACAATCAAGTGTTGACTTAGTTTTGTATATTTTACATTTTGATACTTCAGAAAGAAATAATAATGTAATTAAAATACTGGGGGACGGGAGAAGAAATTAGGGTATTAGTAATGTAGGGCTAATTGCTGATCCCTTCTGTACTGTCAATTCATACTAGATCATGCCAGTTAAACACCAAGAGCACTTGTCAGTACCTCTTTTTTACTGTATTAGTAATAATAAAAACCTCAAAATTAAGAATGTTTAAAGTACTGTTGATTTTTCTCTCTTGAACGGATTCTGAAAACCTTGGCCATGTGCATATGATTGGACTGACTGATAAATTATTTTCCCTCCATGTTCAGTGGACATTGTTTCCCAATGTAGACCCTATTTCTGCTCGAATGAGGGAGGGATAGGCTTACACATTCTATTTTTCTATAAACACCAAATGTATATATTGTCTATTAGCCTATTACTACCTTACAACCAAAACCATGTCTCCTTAAAGGTACAAGTATGTGCCAGTGACCTCAAAAGCAGCTTGCTTGCCCTTCTAAGGAAGTGCAAATTGCTCTCCTGTTCTGTGTTAACATCCAGAACTGCCTTAAGTTCCAGGGCATTTTCCTGTGCACATTGTTGCTTTGTATTTCTAAATTAAATATTTGATTCAGGCAGCAGTGTTAAATCATTTAACTCTTCTAGAGAAGCTCCATTGTCTTGAATGGGCCATTTAGAAGAAGTGGTCTCAGGATTGTTAGCTTGGGCACTCTCATGTTTTGTGTCTTCAGTCTCCTAGTAACAAGCAACTAAATAAATGTTTCTATGTATTTGAAATGTACCTAAGCGTACATTTTTCATGTGAGAACATAAAATGCAGATAAATTGTAACTTTATATGGAAGCTGTTGATAATGATATTTGTATTGATAAAAGTGAATATTAAATTAGAATATTATCCCAGCATATTACATAAAGGAAACTTACCTAAACTATTTCTTAAGGATTTTGTCAAGTTCTTTGTTTGAAAAGTTGCCTTCATGCTATATTTTTACTTGCCTGTGTTCACTTCTTTTTATAGGATGGTTTCATCTTACTTAGTACATCATGGGTACTGTGCAACAGCAGAGGCCTTTGCTAGATCTACTGATCAGACTGTACTAGAAGAATTAGCTTCCATTAAAAATAGACAAAGTAAGCCTGAAAAATACTGTGATTTAAATGTTCAAATATAAAAATGATTCTTGTTGTCTGGCCTATGAAATTCTGTCTTTGACTTCTATTGCTCATTGTTCAGATTTGCAAAATAATCAGCAGTCATGTGGTTTGTTTGTTCCCACTGCAGATGTTCTAATATGGTACATAGAAAAATATTTATCTAAATAGAATTAGCAGGGCTACTACCTGATAAAAGAATGTGTTTAATTAAACTGATTTACATTTAAATGAATTCACATATTAAAACCTCAGTATGAGTGCATTTTTGAAATACTGATGGATGTATAACTTCCAATTTAACAAACAAAGGCTACTGAACTGTTGAGAGGCCATCTGTAATACCTTCTCTTACTGTTTACAACAATGTATTGGCCAATAAACAATCGAGACCTCATTTTAAGCTCCTAATTGTTCCTTTGTAGCCATATCCATACCTGCCCAACATCTGTCGTTACATAAGTCATCAGGTGTGGATGGTTTGTAAGGAATGGCCTTTCGACCCAAACTGGGACCCCTGCCTGGCATAATTAGGCTTGCAGGCCAGATGTTGCTCACTGCTGAACTTACACGCTCAACAATTTCGCTTAAATCAGAGGGACTCAGAAGTATTTAAATATGTCTTCATTGTGCCCTAAAAATATACAGTTGTTAAACTGTGTTTTTCTTTTTGTAAACAGGAATTCAGAAACTGGTTTTAGCAGGAAGAATGGGAGAAGCCATAGAAACAACACAACAATTGTATCCAAGTTTATTAGAAAGAAATCCTAATCTCTTATTTGCTTTGAAGTAAGTTTTAAAGCACAGCAGATGTCTGTTAGTAAATCTAAGGGAGTTTATTTGGACAATCTTGCAAACTTTGACGCTTCCACAGTAGCAAATTACCCTGTTGGTTATCTAGGAATCTGTGTGGTTATGTTCATACAGAGAATTGCAAAATACAACTTCAAACAGTCTTTTATTCCTCAAAGTTATCCTCTTATTTTTGAAAGAGCATTTATAATTCTGATTCAATGGTCTGTTTACTGTAATAAAATTTGATTTGATCTGATAGTTCTGTAGAAAAACTTTGGAAGGTGAAGATATTATCTTACACCTAGTGTCGGTGAACCTTTTAATAACGCTGCATACATCCTGGTCTTGGCTTCTGCATGTCTGTTGCCCACCAGTGTCACAGAAATAACCACTACTTTTTAAGATCTCTTTCCCCAACACCTGGACCAGATTTTTTAAAAAATACAGTAACGTGGTATCATGTAACATGTTAAAAAGAAAAGAAATAGTGCTTCTGTTAGTGAAGGTGACTGATACAATCCACCCATTTCTCCTACGATGCTGGAGTAGTTTTTCGAATAGACTAAAGTATGTGTGTATCCACTGTTGGCCTCGTAATCCTCTTTAAAAGGAAGAATAAAAAACTACTCCAAGACTACTCTCGCCTACAGAGTAATGTCCCATCATTTCAAGAACATTTTCACTTGTTTTTTGAAGTACGTTTTTTGTTTGAATGATATCTCTGGCACTTTCAAGAATGTTGTCTTTTGTTCTTTGTTTTAAAAACCCTTAGAAGTTAAGATAATAGTCTCAGAAACCCCTTACAATATTGGGTGAATTTCACTATGCCATTGACATGTATGGGACTTAAGGAAGCAGCTGCAATTAGGAATTGAAAAAAGGCCTTTCCTCCACCACAAATCTCCTTCCTTCACACCCCAAACTTCTATTATTTTTGGATAGTTGCCAAGTGGCAGTATTGTAATTACTGATATAGCTGTGGAAAGTGGGAGAGGAAGAAAATGCTCTCATTCTGCAATAACAATATGTGCCTCTGATCTTTGTTAGTATTAATCAGCAGCCAAACTAGTCATGAAAATCTTTAATAATACTGAGAGGAATTATATTTTTGAAATGATCTTAGCTTCATAAACTAACTCTTCTCTCATGTTTCCTAGGGTACGGCAGTTCATAGAAATGGTCAATGGTACAGACAGTGAAGTACGATGTCTAGGAGGTCACAGTCCAAAATCTCAAGATAGTTATCCTGTTAGTCCTCGATCATTTAGTAGTCCTAGTATGAGTCCCAGCCATGGAATGAATATTCACAGTCTAGCAACAAGCAAAGGCAGTAGCACACACTGTTCTGGTGAGTTTGAGGTGGCAGAGGGAGGTGTTGTACAGATGTGTTTCACTACATAGTCTTCATAGCTTTGTGATTGGCATATGAAATGGTTTGTGTTGTGGCTGGTGTCCTGCAAATGTTGCCTTCCATAGCAATAACTACATACTTAATATATTACTAGCAGTGGGGACGGTCATGTCCCCATTGTCTGTGAGTTGGGAACAAGGGGACCACTTCCTCTACTAATCCTTGCTGGTGCAGCTCCCTCTACTAATCACTTGCTTAGTAGGCAGTTGCCTCTGCTCTCATCTTGTTTAAGAAGCAAATAAAGATCAATCAAGGAGAATTCTCTTAGAAGTTCAGAGCTCAGTATAGTTGTCTAGTAGGCAAAAGGAGGGGCCTCTCTTTCTGCACTCCCCCTCCCACAGTTTGCCTGCAAATAATGAATAACTTGTTTGTACCACTGTTGCGGGGACGGGAGACTCTAGGAAAAAATCTTCCTTTCAGGTGCCCCAAGGCTGAAACCACATTGCTTCAAGGTTAGCCTGCCCTTTGCATTATGTCATGCAAAAGCATACTGTATGGAATTAGAAATATTCAACACAGGCAAACTTTTTAAAAATCAGTTTCCACTTTCTTGATTTTAGGTTTTGAAAGTAGTTGCAGTAACGGAGTGATATCAAACAAAGCACATCAGTCTTACTGTCACAGTAAACATCAGTCCACCAGTCTGAATGTACCAGAACTTAATAACATAAATGTAACACGATCACAGCAGATTAACAGCTACTCTAGGTAAGTACACTCAGTCCAAACAGATGCTGCTATTCTTCACCCCCCACCATTTGTGCTTTGCAAAATGTAGTTTTGTACTGATGTTTCCAGTATAAGCAGTTGGTTATCACTGGCTTCAGTACCTTCATTTCACTATAGCGGGCAAAAAGATGGGCTACAATTCAAATATTTTTCTCTCTGCTTTTAATATGGGATATGCACTAATCACTACTTTCCCCATATCAAGCACTTACTAATCAGGGAGCCTCCTCTCCTCTCCCATCACAACAATGAACAGCCACATAACCACTTGCCATTCTTGATATGTAGTGCACACTTCTCTGTAAAATTCTGTTCCCTCTCTAACCCTCTGTAGTAAAAGAGAGAGTTTAGAGCGATACACATACCACCTTAGGTCTGGTTATATTTCAGATATCCTTCAATCTCTGAGAGATGAGGAACAAGACAATCCTATATGTGTCTGTCGATTTTTTAAAGTGAGCTACAAATCAGTAGACCCATATGCATATGTTGGATACTGCCATGCCACCCACATGCATGTCAGGGGCAGCATAATTAAGATGGCACTGCCAGCAAGTTCAGGTTTGCAGAGCAACCTGCTTGCTGGGCCTGCCTTCATAATTTTTGAGCCAACCCTTATCAAGACGTCCTCATAATGTATTAGACATATCATTAAATTCAGCTTTCTCATGTTTCAATAATGATGCTTTTAACAACAAGAACCCATACAGAGCCCATATGCAAGAGCCCATACAGAGGACTAGACTATCAGAGGATGAGCTCTCACCTAAGTGTAGTCTATATTCACTAATAGGCAAAAAACCTTGTGGTTTAAGAATGCACCTATAGCCCACAGATATTTCTATCAAACTTTAAAAAGCAGGGAAATTGGGCAGCTATAGTGAATGCACCAGGGGAGCAGGAGACCTGACCTCCTCTCTGAGATATTGGACTGCCCTACAAATTGGTCAAAATGCAAACACAATTTGGGTTGGTCTTTCACAGTCCAATCCACTTGCTGTGTAGCTTGCAAGAATTTGGTAACGTGCCTCTGAGCATATGGTGAGTGGTGGTAACACCTGCCATCTCCAAAGATAGAGAATTATATTTTTGTATGTTTGTTGCCGTTCTTACTTTGCTTTCCTGTGTTACTAATGTTTCTACAGAGAATCTAAACTAGAACATTTTATTTCCCTCATTATTCATCCTAGAAACCTGTGTCAAATTTATTTTTATTAATTTCAAAGCCTTTTTATTGGTCAGTGTCATATGATGGTGAAGACAACCTTCAACACAAAAGGCTATGTTCTATTTCTATTTTAGGTGCATTAACAGTTGAATCTGAAACTGCAGTTTGATGTAAAATCAGACTGATTACAATATGTTGCTACTTCAGCAATGACTCTTAGCTGTTGGAAAAAAGAGGATGCATGTTTTGAGCCTGTTATGTTTAAACCACTTTAAGTCAAGGTGGGCATGGTCAGTTAAAAACATAGGGCACACCTAGAATTTTGCTAGAATATATTTCACCTCCCATTGTTTTATCTTGTGCAAATTGAGACTCTCCTGAGATCCACTGGAGACTCTTCAGCAGAAGTCAGTGCCATTATTCCACAATTATGTGTGGAGTTTTTTTAGTGTACATTTTGCAGCGTTGCTGTACTTCACATGTTCACAGAAATAGAAACAAAAGAAAATGATTTCCTATAGGAAACTTCACTAAAATTGCAAAGTAAATCAGACATATTTAAAGTGACCATCTGAACTATATCAACTGTCTTCATAATGTTGCTTCCTCCCTGCTAAAATGAGATCAGCACAGCACATATCTTCTTTCTATTATTTGGGCTGATTGCAGGTGTTGCCACCACTCACCATATTCTCAGAGGCATGTGTTACCAAATTCTTGCAAGCTACACAGCAAGTGGATTGGACTGTGAAAGACCAACCCAAATTGTGTTTGCATTTTGACCAATTTGTAGGGCAGTACAATATCTCAGAGAGGCCAGGTCTCCTGCTCCCCTGGTGCATTCACTACAGCTGCCCAATTTCCCTGCTTTTTAAAGTTTGATAGAAGTATCTGTGGGCTATAGCTACATTCTTAAACCGCAAGGTTTTTTTGCCTATTAGTGAATTTCCCTGCTTTTTAATCCGGGAGGTAAGAAATGGGATCCTGTGCAAGTTTGCTGAGAATGGATTGATCATTTGCATGCTTATTGGGTTCAGTGGGATTTACTCCCCTGCAATCATGCTTAGGATAGGGGAAACTGACCACAGGGGATGGGGAGGAGGAGGAGGAGGAGGAGGGAGGGGAGGAAATGCAGAACGGAGGACTGGGATGGGAGCAGGCTGAATGGGGAGGGGAGAAGGACAGGTTTGATCATTTGCATGTTTATTGAATTCAGTGTGATTTACTCCCGTGCAATCATGCTTGGGATAGGTAAAACTGACCGGGGGGAGGGAGGGCTGGAATGGGCAGGGGAGGAGGAAGAAGGGGAAAAGCAGGTCTGATCATTTGCATGCTTATTGAGTTCAATGGGATTTACTCCTATGCAATCATGCTTAGGATAGGAAAAACTGACCATGGGGGAGGAGGAAGGGGAGGAGGAAGGAGCGTATTGGAGGGGGGCAAAGGAAGGGGGAGGGCAGTTTTGATCATTTGCATGCTTATAGAGTTTAGTGGTATTTACTTCCATTCAATCATGCTTAAGATAGGTAAAACTGACCATGGGGAGGAGGAAGGGAAGGGGGAAGGGGAAGGAGGGTATTGGAAGGGGATGGGGAGGGAGGGGCAAAGGACGGGGGAGGGAAGGGGCAAGAGGGAGGGGATAGGAGGGAGGAGAAGGGAGGATGGGTTTGATCGTTCGCATACTTTTTGAGTTCAATGGGATTTATTTCTGTGCAATCATGTTTGAAAATAGAAATGGACTGCCTTCAAGTCGATCCTGACCTATGGCGACCCTATGAATAGGCTTTTCATGGTAAACAGTATTCAGAGGTGGTTTTACCATTGCCTTCCTCTGAGGCTGAGAGGCAGTGACTGGCCCAAGGTCACCCAGGGAGCTTCATGGCTGTGTGAGGATTCGAACCCTGGTCTCCCAGGTCGTAGTCCAACACTGACCCAAGGGAGGGGAGGGGAGGAGATTGGATGGGTGGGCACTGGGCAGAAGGGAAGCCCCTTTACTTTCCAAAAGAAAGACATTGTGAACAATATCATTGTTTTTCAGCATTTCCCCCCACCTTTTTATTCTACAGCAGGCATGTGTAGCCTGTCACTCAAATTTAAACTAAAGCTGTCCCTGGCCACATCCACACCAGGCCTTTATTTCACTTTGGACAGTCATGGCTTCTCTCAAAGAATCTTGGGAAGTGTAGTTAGTGAAGGGTGCTGAGAGTTGCTAGGAGACACCCTGTTTCCTTCACAGACCTTTAATGAGAGTGGCTGACTGTTAAAGCAGTCTGGCCACTGAAGCACTCTCAGTGGAACAGGAGTCTCCTCTCAGCACCCTTCACAAACTACACTTTCCAGGATTCTCTGAGGGAAGCCATGACTGTCTTACGTGAAATCAAAGTCTGGAGTGGGTGGGGTCCCCTGATTAGGCAAGTCAAGCAGCTGTGAGGCTTTTAGAACACTGACAGCTGGCTCTTACTGAGCATGCCCCGTGTTATAGGCTGCCAGCCAAAATTTCTTAAATTAATTAAAAATCAGACAGGCATTTTTTTAACTTTTAAACTGCAGAAGATGAAGGTCAGAGTATGGGGCAAGGTCAGTATTAGGATTATAGGTACTCTGTGAACATGGCTGATTTTTAATGAATTTCAATAGATTATGAGAACTCTCAAGAGAAAGAAGTCCAAAAGGGCTCTGGGGTTTTTTTTCTCTCTTTTTCGACTTTGAACTCTTGGTTCTCTCTGACTGTTTTATGTATCACCATGAAAATTGAGAGTGTTGTTAAGCAAGCGTTTCTGAGTTCAGGACTATAAGATTTGTAGGGTTTTGTTTTGAAATGAGCTTATCAGAAGCATCAGAATGGCTTGGGGGGTATTTTCAATTTAACATTGCGGAATGTGAAAAATCCACGCTGGCTATAGTATATAGCCACTCTTGTGGCTGTATAATATCATTAGCTAATATTTTATCATACATCAGATGCAGATATGTGGTAAAATGGATATTTATCCACAGTTGTGTTATGGGACATAGTGAGGCGAACATTTACAAGGCGATTCACTTCTAAATCTTTATACAGTTAATGATGTATTTTTCCTCTTCTCAGCAATGATGTAGACATGGAAACAGATCACTACTCCAATGGGGTTGCTGAGACGTCATCCAATGGCTTCCTTAACGGTAGTTCTAAACATGATCACGAAATGGAAGAATGTGACACAGAAATGGGTCTGCAGCAAAATTTCTTACGTATTTACTACTGCCACCAATATGTTTTGTTTAATTTACTTGCAATGACTTCCAAATGAAATTTAGGCATACCTAACTTGTTTTCAGGTAGTTCAGATAGCTCTCAAGTGCTTTACTTAACTTTACATTTCAGTGAAAATACTCAGTGGGAAGTCTTTCTATATATGTAATACCTGCATGTTTAATTAGTTTGTATTGGATTCTTTTCACTCTGTCATTCAACATTGTGGCTTGAAATACTGACCCTTCCTTTCCCAGCTGTTGTAAAACATCTTCTGAATTTATATAATCTTGGAAGAGATGGATCTATGAAACACATGCTGCTTGAAAGAGTGTTGTGTCTTTTCCACACCAGTTTGTATGTAATTCTTATTGTGTGGTCTCCACACCAGCATCACATTTTTCGCGATAGTGACTGAGGTAGAAACAATGTACATCTGTCTCCCCCAGCCCTCCAGATGTTTCAGGTTACAGCTTCCATCAGCCCCAGCCAACATGGCCAGTGATCAGACATGATGGGAGTTGCAGGCCTCTTGGGTGTAAAGATCAGCAGAGGGAGCCCTCGTTCCACCACCCTCAGAATTTCAGAGTGGTGGTGGCATGAGAGAGGACATTCTCTTTGCAGCACCTAGGTTCTGCTATTCCGTTTTCACTGAGGCACCTTCATTATATAGTTTCCGTTGTGTGCTTAAGACACCTCTTTACCTTGACAGCTGAGATACATGTTTTCAGGACCCACCCTATTCCTGACTGTAATTTGTTTTAACTGTTTTTAATATTGAATTTTTAAATTGTTTAACTTGCCCTGGGACCTTACGGTGAAGGGCAGGTAAGAAAAAATATTAATAGTCTAAAATGGCACCAGGTTGGAGAAGGTTGTTCTACATAATGAGCTATCATTTCACCAGTGCTATAGACAATATAATACATGGACACTATTTCCATTTGCATGATAAGGGTAGTGTTCAAGTGTGTTTTTGGTGTTGGTCCCAAAAGCCTTCCTGTCTTGCAGACTTATGGAGAAGCACTGACCCAGCATTTAAGGTACAGAGCAATCTAAATATAAATAAGGTTAGATATAGTGGGAATGGGAACTACATTTGGGAGAGAATAGAAGAAATTTAGTGAATGTGTGCACTCCACTGTGATCAGTTTGTTTTTTCAGGTTTTTGTCGTGCTCCAAGGTGTATGTCGGAAAAGCCAAATACACACACCCTCCAAGCACCACTGTTGCAATAACTGTAAATTTTAGTGCTATTGTTGTGGGTTTGTATTGGAGTGTCTGTGACAACTAATGCTCCTATTTTCTCTCCCCACCCCACCCACATTTTTGGCACTATTTAGTTTTTTAAAAAGTTGCTTACATTGCGCATATCCAAATACATGGTTCTGTAGCACTTTTATAAAGAAAAAGGTACTGTTTCTCCTGCAGCAAGCTCCCTATGGTAGAGGGGGCACTGAAGGGTTGCTTCTGAAAGTTATGGGATCTCTGGAGGGGATCCAACATAGCACAAGTGCTTCTAGGCTGAAGGGGAAATTGTCACAGTTTTCATGCACATGCAAATGGTTTTATGCACACATGGGCCAATTCTTTGAAACCCAGCCTGTCTGAAACAGTAGCATATTACCTTGAGGTGTGGTGAGACCAGAACATGCCATTTCAAATACTTATTTTATCAACCAGCAAATCCTAAAATCAGCTGCATGGTTTAAGACAGCTTATCACCCCTTAAGAGTCATTTACATAAGCAGTACTATTTACATTGGTCAGGATCTGGTTCCACGAACACAAGGAGGTGTTACTGTTTTCTTGGACAGTTGTTTTGCATACTTCACAGATAGCTGCTTCTGAATATGAGAGACATTTCATCATCAGCTTATAATGTAGCATGGGGAACATACTTACTTGTTTGTTGATTGCATTTGTACCTCACTCTGCAGCCAAAAAGTCTCCCAACATTGCTTACATACAATCAGTTAATACAAGAGTCCCTTCCTGCAGGCTTACAATCTAAAAAACATGACACACAAGGTGAAAGGGGCAGGGAGGGAAGAAGGGAAAAGCAAACTCAAAAGCCAATTTTGGAATAGTTCTTATGTTTTTATCCACTGGGCTACTATAAACACCCTAAACATGCCTAATTAGCTTCTACTTTCAGCCAATACTTCCTTGTGGCCAAGGCCTATCTTCGTTACTTAAATAGTTCCATTTCCAGAATGTATGTTATAATCTTGCTGGCCTCATCACAAGATCTCAGTTGCTAGGAACAATGCAGTTTTGGTGTTGAACTGCTTCCCAAGAAAACTTTCCAGATCCACATCATTGGCTCCTTGAAAACAACAAAAACTATTTTTATTCTGCCACACCTGTTAAAATTTTGTGCTGCATGGTGGTGGCTGTTTACTATGTATTATGCTGTTTCCTATTGGTTTTACATATGTTGCAATTACTCTGTGTGCTGCTTTGCATTTCTCAAAGTTGTAAAGTGGCCTAGAAATTCAAGTCTTAAAAGCATAAGTCCAAACTCTGAATTGTTCAACCACAGTCATTCTTTTGACTATTAAATGAGTCCGTATATAGTCAAAACACTACATGTTCTCGTTGTGCTGTATTAGTGATAGTGCCTTCTCATTCTTACAGAGGTTGATTCCAGTCAGTTAAGACGTCAACTTTGTGGAGGTAGCCAAGCAGCTATTGAAAGAATGATTCACTTTGGCAGAGAACTGCAAGCCATGAGTGAGCAGTTAAGAAGAGAGTGTGGCAAAAACACAGCAAATAAAAAAATGCTCAAAGTAAGTTAAAATGCCTTTCGAGTGAACTTGTGGTAATTGATGTATTGTTATTTTCACACAGATATGCTTTGGTCTGCAAGTGCAGTGTGATCTATGCCAAGGAAGAGGGGTTGGGAAAAGCACAAACTGACTTGTTCTTTCTGAAGCATTAATATGACTGCGCCCATTTCTTCATGTCAAATACTAGAATAACAAAACTAGTACAACGTATGTCTGAAAAGTAGTTTGACTTGTGTTTTAGGTATTGGGAAACTGCTCTGGTTTTTTGTTCTGTGTAAGCCAACAGAGAAATCAAATGTAACATTTTCTAGAGAATGTAGTGGAAAATTCCTGTGTAAAATGACTAAATGAAATCAGCTTCCTTTTTCTTACAAACACCTTCTGCCCCACCTCCACTCGCCTGGCCATCTCATGTTGTGTTTAGGACTTTTAGTTTTTTTTATTACAGATGTAACATTTTTCATTTTAAAGATGTGTATTTGGAATTTACATTTTGGCAAATATTAAACTGTGTCCTCTACCATGAGTTTGAATTTGATTTGAGGAAGATAAAAAATAATACAGAAAATACTCTTTATTTTAACTGGGCATGAACTTTGATCGTGACAAAATCGACCCTGATTTCTCAACAGGATGCATTCAGTTTACTTGCATATTCAGATCCCTGGAGTAGTCCAGTAGGAAATCAGCTGGACCCCATTCAGAGAGAGCCTGTGTGTTCAGTTCTCAACAGTGCAATACTAGGTAAGGTTTACCAGTTGTCTTCATAACTTAACATAACAAATGTGCTAACATAAAGCAATTGTGGTATTCTGTGCCCAAAATAGTAAATGATGAGAATGTCAAAATTTCCAGCATTTCCCTTTGTGCCTCATTTATCAGTCAGTGTCCAAATTATATACCTATTTCCATCATGGGCGTGTTTTTTTAATACTTTAATATTTACATGGTAAATTCCCCAAATCAGTCAAATGATACAATTTTTGACATTATGCAATGGATATCTCAATTTTAAGAATAACCTGTAAATTATTCATCAGGTTTTGATACTTACCATAAAACTAATGTATAGTTGGATATCCACATATTGAAGCACCTGTAACAATTGATGCCTTCTATGAATAGACTAGAAATGACTTGAAATTTGTATCAGTGGTGTCATCCTGGCAAATTTATTTTGGGATGTTGGGAAGAATTTATAGTCCAATTTAGTAACTCTGGAAGCAGGATATTTTTCTCGAAAAATAATTGGAGTAAAGTTTTCCCCCTGCTGTGGAGTATAACATATTACAAAATCTTTTCAGAGACGCACAATCTACCAAAGCAACCTCCACTTGCTCTTGCGATGGGACAGGCTTCACAGTGTCTAGGATTGATGGCCCGGTCAGGAATTGGATCCTGTGCATTTGCCACAGTGGAAGATTATCTACACTAGCTATGCATACGAAGATGTCCAAGGTGTATAATGTGGCTATATTCAACATGTAGACCAGCTCTGCTGATTGGAGTTCAGATTTTTTAAATTATGTACTAAGGACAGATCTGTTGCTTTACATTGCTTCCTAGTTTACAGCATGATGCAAATGTTTTTCTAACCTACTGTTAGGAGAAATTTTCCATCTTTAACCAGAGTTAAATATCATCGGTAACATCAGATTGACAAACCTTTGAATTGTTCCAAACAAACCAAAAAAGTCTTGCCTTCATAGAAGGTGGGACAAAATAGATAATGTTGTGGATGTGTTAGTATGTGGGTGATGTAAACTTCAAGCAGGATAATTTGCCAACTTCCACCCCCATTATTACATAGATCAATCAGTGTAATTTGCAAAATGCATAAGTACCTGACAGTTTGGCTGTATAGTATTGATGGGAAGAAATATTTTTAATGTGTACTGTAAAACTTGAAATACTCAGGAGCTGAGTGAATATGTTCGTTGCTACTTACAATCTCAACCTGTTTCCTAGTGGTTTTTGTTTTAACATGGTCTTTTCAACTCTGTTTCTTGTTTAACTGCAGACAACTTACGTTGTAGACTCACCTGTTTAACTGTTGTATTATAACAGTATTATATGTCAACACAGTGTGGTTATGGCCTATTTATATAAAAACCAAATATTTAGTCAGTTTCAGTCTTAATTTAATCTTTGTACACCCTGCATTTTTAAAGTGCTTAAATGAGTACTCTATTGCAATAAAATGTAGTGATATAATTAACCAGCCATTAAATACTTCTACATATGGTAGGATGGTTACCTTACCTTTTTGCTTGTGTTGTGTTTTGGACTTGGCATAGGCAAATCTCTAAACTTGCATTTAGAGTTATAAAGAAAGTATCATGGGTAGGGGACAAATCATATTGTGGCACCTAATTATGGTGGCCCCTTTGTATTAAAAATGGTTTAAAGAACCACCTCATAAGAGGTCAGAACTGCCTGCGTTTGTCAGTCTTGTTCAGATAATATCAAAGTATAGCAGTATGTGAGGGGTAACTTTCAGAAGAAATACATTATCTTCATTGCACACAGGAGTGTAGAGTTGTATGTGAAAGTTGAAATTCACTGCCAAGAAACTGGATTTTTAAAATCCATATTGAGCAAATGGGTTTTTTAATTTTGTACAATTCTATTTTTTTCTTTTGCATCCCATTTTTAACAATTGAGAATTTCACTTATATCAGTACCTCTGCCTTCTGTTGTTCCAGCAGATATTGCTTACGCATACCTTTGCAGCTGTAAGAATTAAGAGATTAAAAAAAAAAAAGCTCAGAATATAAAACAATTCCTGTGGAATGGTATAAAATTCCTTGCACAGTTAAGCAAGCTGAGGAAAAGACTTGCATTCTTAAATTCAGATTAAATGTGAAAAACTACTAAGTACACTATACTACTTTGGGGAGGATGCACAATACAAACATGATAAAGCCCTCACTCTATTTAATTACTGTGCAATATTTCCTTGAGAAGCCATCCTTTAAACACAAAAAGATAAAATGCTATATTACACATTGAAGAAGAGACTAGCAAGGACTAAATCTTTATCCAAAAAGCAGCATATACATTTAAGCTTTAAAATGTAATGAACACTATTGTACCATCAAAACTTTCTATAATTTTAAACATATTTTGTAAGAAAGCATATTGACTATAGCTTTTATGCAATGTAAACTCAAACGCAAGTCCTCAAGATGATATTTTCCACAACAACATGTCAAAATGCAGCCAATATGTTTCAGGAGTTTATCGTTGAAGAAACCCAGTGCTTTGTAAACTGCTTAGCTTTTTGCTTTTCCATTCGACCTGGGGGGAAAAAAGGTTGATTTGAAATGTAGCTGGGACTTCTGCCAAACTTCTAGGGGTTTACGAACAGCTGCTGCCATGTCCCTTTCAAACTGTCTATTAAAGAAGCTCAGATGTGCTACTGCCCCTATCCCATCCATGATTTTGAATTACAGTACATTAGCCTTCCTTAATGTGATCTTAAGCTTTCCGTACAAATGCTTCATTATTGAATTATTTTCATTGCTAATAGGAATTTCATTTGAAAAGTAGAATTAAGGCAGCCTAATGGCAAAATACACTAGAATCCCAAACATTCCTACCTATGTGAGAGCCTCTGACAAGTAAAAGCTAAGTACATGAAGTAAGTTTTGGTTTAACAAGTCTCATATCATTCAAGAACTTGCCACATGGCAGTAGGCAAGCTACAATTCTCTCAGCCCCTTCATTATACAATATCTAGAAAATAGCTCTCTACCTTAGCGGGATGATATTTGTTTGTATTTGTGACAGAGAGAGAACAAGGTGCTTTGAGCACTATGCTCAGAAATACTACATCTGACCTGGAATTTATATGGTCACTGTCAGATAATTCCACCATCTTGAATTAACTTGTCATCTTGAATCACCCACAGACAGAAAGCAAGACTTCTTTAGGAACATAAGAATCTGACTTACACCAAAGTCAAAGCGTTGGTCTGTCTAGCTCAGTATTGTCTACATTGACCAGCAGCAGTTCTCTAGGGTTGTATGACAGGGGAGTCTTCCCCTTTACAATTTGGATATGCTGTAGATTGAACCTGGGAACATCTGAAAAGCATGTGTTCTACCACTGAGCAGTGGCTCTTCACATGAGTTTCTTAATCACAAACACATCAATGTAAGAAATAGTGTAAAGACGCAATTCATTTTTGACCAGCTTTTCAGTTCCTTTCAATACTTCCCCTTTCAAGAAGCCTGAACATAGCATTTACAACTCCTTTAAATTGCTTCTACGTGACAAGCACCTTATCGGGGATTTTTTCTATGCCACTACAGCCCTTGTTCACTATCCACACAAAAAGAGGTACTTAAAAAACTTACCCCAAGAGTTTTTCACAAACTGGAATGCAGCTTTTTTGACTACACTTTTCTTGTTTGCAACAGAAAAATACTTGTTTGCTGAAAAAACAAGAGAATCATTAGATTAAGTTACATATGTAGCACTACAAAATTACCAAGCAAAAAGCCACTTTACCAGTAGTTCGATTGCAGCCTGCTCCATAGAGGTGTCTTCGTATGAAGGCTTTGGCTCTTTGCTGCTGCTTGTTGGTTAAATCCTGATCTTTTAAACGCACAGCCATATAGTTTTCTTGGATCCTAATGATAAAATAATGCTTAGTTGTCTGTGATGTAGTTTATCTTACTGAAGCAGAGCTACATTCAGGATGTTCTATCCAATTTCCAACTTCTTTACACTTGATCAAATATGCTATTTTCCTATTAACAAAACTTGGGCCATCAAGATCTCATACATAAGGCTTAGGTTCAGAGTCAAAATTAATACAGTAGGGCCCCACTCATACGGCAGGTTAGGTTCCAGACCCCCGGTGGAAAACGAAAACCGCCGAAAAGCGGATCAGCTGTAGTGCGCTACAGCTGATCTTCCCTTCTTCCCGTGCAGATCAAGTGCCGCTGATCGCCCCGCTGGTGCCATATTAGCGGGATGCCGACAAGTGGGGTCCTGAGAAGCGGGGCCCTACTGTACCTTTAATTTGATGAACTAGGTGTTCATAGTTCAGAGATTATTACTTAATAGGTTTAGGCTTACCTCCATGTGCACTACTTCAGATGCTTGGCTCGTACAGTGACATCCCATACAGGATGGTTTTGTAAGTACATGGGACAGCCGCTAAGCTTATATTTTCATACTAAAATGGAGATGCCCTTTTGGGGGGGGGGGGGATGCCATAATATGGATGTAAATGTGTGGTAGCAACATCTACCTATGTTTATGGTGGCACATTTTCAAGCCTCTGTTACTTCAGAAATTGCTTGAAAACAATGTTTCAATTGAAGCCTTCATTTATCAAAGTAAAATTAGGTAATTTCTTTTCTAGATCACAACACAGATTCACCAAAATTCAGGCTTATTCAAAACATACTATGCTTTTCCATCAAATGAATAAAGAGCCTCTTGAGTGATCAAATGGGATCTAAGCAATTCTAAATAAATAAAGGTGCCTTATGTCAGTACTGTCTTTTCTGACTGGCAGTGGCTCTCCAATATCTGATTTTTTTTTTAAAGCAGATTGTATTGATTAAATGTGGACCCTTCTTCATGTAAAACACACCACCTTCCAAGGTGTTCTTGAACTAATGGATAGAACTATCCAAATCTTGCATGCTGAGAACGCTGTATTTTATACAATTGATACGCAACAGAATTTCTCTGTGATTTGACATTTTGCTACCAAATTGTTATGGTATATCATGGAATAATAAAGTCAGAAATACTTCCAGAGCAGGTCAGAGTGAATCAATTGACATACTAAGTAAAAATTGCTCATCCATACCTAGTTGCTATTTTTTCTTCTCCACTGCTGCCTTTTGTATCTTTTTTGCCATGCTCACTTTCAGACTCATCTTCAACATTCTGACCTATCAAAACAATTGATACTATCCTCAAGATTTTACACATCACAATGGATACCATCTGGACTCAAGTATTTTTAAGCCTTTTAGGAACTAAACTATTCACAAATACATGTGGTAAGAGAAGCTAGTGGTCACTTATCAGAAAATGAGGTGCAGTTACTTTAGGGCCCAGCACATTTAAAGTGGCTATGTGAATTAACACAGTTTACAGCACTATGCGTTTTGTGGAAAGGAAAAGTAATATCACAAACCAAAAGATGAATGAGAAAGCCAAAAACATTTAGCACCTCCACATTTAATGAGTAATAGTAATATACTGACATTGTCAAATAGATGCAAATACTTATTATACAAAGTATAGAATAAAGCTAATTTAATCTTGGGCAGAACTGTACACATACCTTGCTCAGGTGCGTCAGATGGCTGGTTTTTGCTAAGGGAAAAAAAAGCCGAACTTAGGAAGACATTTAGTCAGAGAGTGCTTTATTTGCTTTTAGCCATAGGCCATTGCAGAGCATAGAATAAACAATTTAAAACCATACGACAATTTAGTAAAGAATCTATTGACCAATTATTCTCAAATCCAGCAATGGCACATTTATATAAAACACAATGTGCACTTTTCTTTACTGTGCTAATATATTGCAAATACAGTTAACAGATGTGCTTACTTATCATGAATATTATTGGAAAACAAAGATTTCTGCAAGTGTCTACGAACTAGACTGTGCAAAATCCCTGTCCAAAGGAAATTCTTGCCATTGTTGATTTTGAGATTTACTGCTGTTCTCTGTTTTAAACCACTTTGAGCACAATTTCGTTGTTGTTGTGGAAAGGCAGCATACAAATAAAGTTATGATGATGAAATCCCTTAATTCTTAGAAACATTTTTAAGGGTAGGACATAATCCAGCTCTCTTTCAGGCTACACAAAACTGCATGCATACCCTACAGCATTTGATTAATTAACTGCAGTCCCATTTCTCTGAATTGCAGCCAAAGGCAACACACAATTCAGTCTTACTGGAATATTTGTTTGTGCCCCAGAACATCTTTCGCTTACCTTTTCTGTGTTGATGATGCCAACTCCTCTAACACATTTTCAGGAAGCAGCTTTCTTTTCTAAAAAGAACCAACTTTAGCAAGTCAAGGTTTATTTCTAATAACCGTTATGAGTAATTGTATGCCTAACCTAGCCGATTGTTGCTAGCATATGTTCATGTGTGGATAGACTGGCACCAAACCATGTTTTATTGTGGGATAGGGGAATAGGCTTCATGTGGAAATCTCAGTTGTCTTTGCCCTTTTGTGGCTGAAAGACCAAATAGCTGGGCTATATACAAGACATTTACTTAAGGTTCATGATATCCTAGATTAAAATATCACATAAGTCTCATCATGGGGGAAAAGGAAGGGGTCATCTTTCAATTTTGCTGAGGGCAGGTTATCACTATCATACTTTGTAAACTTCCCAGAGGAATCTGGTTGCCTGCTGTTTTAAGGACACAGCAGTTGATAGAGTTTTTTCCTGACCCGGAATGACATTGCCTAGGTCATTTTTTAATCCAGCCTCTTAACTTTGTTTATGGGACCTCATAAGAGCACTCTGATAGGAGTGAACAAAGAAAGAGTTTACTGTGTTAGAAAGGTATTACAATTTTGAGCAACACAGTGCCTGTGTTGGATCCTGTGTGTACTGCTGTAAATTGCCACACAAAAAAGCAAGGGGCTAGGATTTTAATGAATAAAAATATAGTGAAACAGTTTACATTAATAGAGTCTATTATTAAAGTAACAAGTGGTCCAAAACTGAATGTATATAACATTTCATTGGTTTTTAAATATTAAACCTTGTTTTTTGAGAGTTGGGAAAACATGAAAGTTAGTTTGCAAGCAACATTTGTATATTTATTTATTTATTTAATTTAATTTATATACCGCCCGAAGCCCGAAGGCTCTCTGGGCGGTGTACATAAAAGGTAAAAGCAAGGACAATATATAAATACAATAAATACCATAACTCAAAAAACAAAAACATACAAACAATACAAGAACCAAACAACATCCTGAATACAACATAGTAATAAAATACTATAAAAATACACTTTAAAATGCCTTTACACATGCCATTCCCTCACACAGGCACCTTCGATAGAGCACCTCGGGAATGAGTATTGATGAGATTATCTCAGTTTCATGGTGTCTAAGTGCAGTATGGGACAACTATTAAATGTTACACAGCATGTGGGAGATTGGTAGGTACAAAAAGCAGAGAAAGGAGGTGCAACATCACAACCTTTTGCTCCTTAAATAGTTCTTCTCTCTGTCGTCTCTTTTCTTTCAAGGTAGTCTTCTCTCTAAGACAGCAAATAAGATGACAATGATGATCATAAGAGGCCATGAGCATGCAAAGAATCAATATATATTTGATTCAAATTATGAGCGTTTGTACCAAACACAGTCTACAGAGTTAGAGAAAACAGTTAACCAGAGCAATCAGGGGGAAAGGATGCATCATCGCAATAGTCATAACTCTGTGTTGAGTAGGGAGGGAATGCAGTACAGGTAAATTGTATTTATAACATGAACTATGCATTATGTTTAAATTTACTTCCAGCAAACAACATCTGCCACGAAAAATCCCACCCAGAATTTTTGACAAAGTTAGATGAATAAATAAAATGAAGTCTCTCTGGGTGGAATCACAGCCAACATTTTCTGGTTCGGTATGTATAGAAAATCTATCTTCTTTACAGGAGAAGCCTGGGATGGTTGTGTGCACCAACTCCCTGTCGCTTCAAGCTCTCCGTAAACCTGTTACTATTTTCCTACCATACAAACATGCGCGTTCTTACAGGTCAAAGCTATCCGGAGCAGGACGAAGAAAAACAAAATGCTGCAGCTCTTTTAACGCCCAAGAGACGGCAATGTCAGTTTCCCTCTCCGTCTTAGTCTTGCCGACGGGCTCAATGCTGCCACAGCAGCGCTCGGTAGCACGTCCCAACCACAGGATAGGGAGATCATGCGTCGGGCAACTTAATACGGCTACTACCATTACCTAGACCGATGTGGTGGCATCCCGAAAGCAGAAACGGTGGCATTTTGTGCTGGTCACGGAATGGAGAGATTCTCTCGCTTTGCATTACCTGCGCGCGAACTCCCCAGCCAATCGGCGCGCTGTCTCAGCCGCGACTCGCGCGCTTTCGAAGGTAACCTCCTCTGGAGCCTCGTCGCTTTCTTCGTCTGAGGAAAGGACGGCTGCAGAAACAACCTCGACACCATCCTTTCTCCCCGCCATGGTGCGAACCCTCCGCGCCACCATCGTTCTACTCTTAACTTCCGGTTGACCTTTTATCCCTTAACCCGGAGGCGGAAGGAAGGCTACCATATACTAATCACACTGTACTCGCGCACAGAAAAGATCTTCCGGGTAGGCTTGGAAGATCATGTTTTGATGTTCCGTGGGCTCCTTCTTGGAGGAAAAGCAGGATATAAATCTAATAATTAATATTAAGTAAGTCAGAGATGCATATGGGAACCGAATGAGGTTTTAGCAAGAATGCCCTGCCTCCTCCCGTTCATCCGCAAAAGATCGCAACAGAATCAACATTGTAATATAACATATATTGCTCTTTCTAGTTTAGGTTTTATTTCGTGTGAAAGTGTAATTTGAGTATTTAAACCGTTAAAATAGCAACGTTTCTGTACGCAGTTACTAGATCAGGGCGGGGGAATTTTATGATTTTTGTTGCAACCTAAGGAATGTTTCGTATTGTTTTTGTTTTGTTGTTTGTAACCCAAACGAGCCTCAACTCTTCATTTGAAAAATTAAGGTGGAGTACATTGCGTGGGTATCATAAGCCCCTCTCCAAACCTGTAATATGGGTGTAATGATCTGTCTGAACACAGGAACCAGGCCAAACGGTCCATCTAGCTCACAATTGTCTACACTGACTACAGTGTAGCAGAGTTTCAAGGAGTCTTTCCCAGCCCTACCCGGAGACGCCAGGGATTGAACCTGGGACCTTCTGTATGCAAGGCAAAATGCCCCACCACTGACCTACAGGCCTTCCGCAACGGTTGATATCGAGATTATGGCAAATGTTTTTTCCCCGAAACACACCATTCTACACACACACACACTGCTACGTTAGTTATAGAGAACAGAACTACTATTTTTGTTGCCACCTTTTGTTTCCGAGTGGACACACTGGCAACCTAGCTTCCTCCATTGTTTTCTACGAACAGCTCTCACTCCCGTTGAGAAAAAAAAATCAAAAGGAACCCGTATATTCTACAGAGAACTCGATTCATTCTTACTCCTATCTCTAGTAAGAGACAAGGACAGAGAAATACAGAAAAAAGGCAGAAGTACATAGACTGTGAGATCTGTAAAGGAACCAAGGCCACTGTGGCTCCTGCATGTAAGGAAGCGGAGAGCCATACCACTAGGCCATATCAAACAATAATGTGGATCTCGCAGGCCCATTTCAAAGGTCCCAGGGTGGAGCCCGCTACGTCCTGGTCATATTGGATGAATATACTCGTTTTTGTACCGTATATTTACTAAAAGCCAAGAATGAGGCCTAAGGAAAGTTGAAACTATTCATAAACAGGGTTTAAAGACAACACGGTACACATATAAGACAAATGCATTCAGATCAAGGGGGAGAGTTCACTAGCCAGTCGTTTGAGCTGTATTTGCGCACAGAAGGAATAGAACACGCGCTAACGGCCCCATTTTCTCCTCACCAAAACGGTTTCGTAGAGAGAGAAAAAAGAGCATTGCAGGATGGTACCAGGGCTATGCTGAAAGATGCAAACTTGCCACACTCTTTTTGGGGCGAAGGCATGATGTATGCAACATACATACAAAATAGATTATACCATAGGGCCATACAAATGTCACCTTATGAAAAATTGCATGGTGAGAAGCCCAGGCTACAGCACATTCGCGTGCTCAGTGTTGTGTGCATGTGCCAAAGGGAAAACGAACAGGAAAGTTGGTTCCCAGGGCACAAAAGGGAGTCATGCTCGGGTTCCAACATGCATTTTATCGCATCTGGCTACCAAATCAAAGAAAAGTGAGTTTAAGCAGGAGTGTGCAAGCCCAGGAACAAGATTGGCAGACCAGGGTACAGGTGGAACTGGGAAACTCACACAATGCAAATATAACAATACCTGAATTAGACACAAACACTGGTGTAGGGATAGAGGGGATAGGAGGACAGACCCAGAAATCAAACAATAGGAAGAGGAGCGTAGTGTGCATCCCATAGACGAACCAGAAAAAGAAAAGCCCCTAATAACAGTCAGAAGGTCTGAAAGGGTAAACAAGGGCAGACCTCCTGAAAGATTCAAAGTATGTAATAATGTGAAGGTAAAAGACAACACATGGACACCAAACGTTTTTTGTTCGGTCCCAAATGAGAGAGGGTGAGACAGCACAAGACAATGAAGGGGAAACGTTGTTAATCACATGTGTGTAATAACCAAACTCGCATACGACTGGCTGATTTCATGACTAAACCGAAGTCGCTATGCGTGATATGCCTATGTATAGTCTGTACCTTAATGTATGAAAACAAAGTCTTATAGGAAGAGGTGGGGACTGTTGGCAATTGCCGGCCAGGGTTTATGTCTATTCTTCCTAAACGACAGTGAGGGGTTAATTGTGTGCAGCAGGCAGCAGCTGCTGGCTATCAGCCGATGATTAACTGCTCAAGGCCATATAAACCAGGAGCAAGGAACAGCTCAGTGTGGGGGAATGTTACGTTACTGAAGAGAAAAGAGGTGTTGACTTGTACTACGTATGCTTGTCTTATGAAGCAATAAAGAGCAATTATACCAGTCTGGACATTGTGGTTATCTGGGACAAAGCGCTACGCAACATCATTCCATATCCCTCATGCGGGAATCAAGGGGCTCAGTCCCGCCACGGTGTAGGCTCGATGGCAGCTTTCAGTTTGATATCGGTAACTCCGACTGTTCGTTTCTCTAGGATCAGCACTTTCTTGGAGGTCATCGATTCATAGGGTCGCCATAAGTCGTAATCGACTTGAAGGCACATAACAACAATAGTTTAGTCTCTTTTGTGAAGAACGTAGACACACTTTCCCCATATTCCTAGGGCACAAGCAAGGTGTCTATGCAATAGCAAGTGGTCAATTTCTGATCCACTGCCAAGATTCTGAAATCCAGAAAGTAAATTGCACTTAGGGATCAGGCTAAGGTTCTCATCCTTAGATGCAGGCAAAAAGCTTTTGTTGCATTTTAATGATTTAACAGAGCATGGAAAAATCTTGTATCAGAACGCCATCTGATGCATGTTTACTCTTAAATTCCATAGTATTCATTTAGGTTTACTCCTAGGTAAGCATGTAGAATGCAGGCTAAATAGCTCATTCTAAAAGGCACCCACAATTTCTTAAATGTGATTGTTCTGAGGTTTGTTGGAAATCACCAGCGCTTGTAACCAGAAACCTGAATCAGTGTGTGTGTGTGTGGGAAATAGACGGAAAGCAACCTTTTCTTCTTAGATTCCTTCTTGAGTAACTACTTAAGTTTTTTCTTCACTTTACTTCCTTCTTCCTTTCAAATCAGTAAGAGGCTGAAAACACACTAGTTGCCATATCAAAGCATTTCTGTTAGCCACACCTGGGGAACAGATTGATCTACCACTCAAAATCTCTTTGAAGCTTGATTTTAAAAAAAACAAGACTCAAGCTGCTTCCACCAGGTTTCACATTAAAAGGGGGCAGGGTTTCACTAGCATTATGTGCCTGTTTTCAGAAGAGAGAAATGAAGACATACTGGAACCAGCAGAACAGTGACTGTGATTCTACCCAGAGATGTCTGAGTATAAGCCTCATAGTTCTACAGTGGCCACATGTATGTCTAGTCAGAATGACTTTTTCCCCCAGTAGTAATGAACCTCACATTTATTATTTCAGCCCAGTCTTACCAGACTATTTCTTCACTCTTCTGCTATATATATCAAATTCCAGTACGATTAAGGGTGGTGTACATCTTTCTGAACTTAACTGGCATTAGTAATTCATATGTAAGGCTGACTCCTTCCACATTCTGCCAGTCCAAGCCCTACTACCTTCCCCTTCTAAGGCCATTTGTTTACATGAACAAAAAAGCGCATTGGCCAAAGCTGACATAAAAAGTTTGTGAAAGGTCTCTTCCCTCTCCATTCAAAACAGGATTTTGGATATACAGATTTCCAAATTATCCAAAGCTTATTTGAATTATGTAACATACAAGTTTTAAGTCCCAGAATCCAACAGTGCTTACTCCTAAATTAGTAGACCTAACAGTATAGCTAAGTGTCCTTTTAACTACTACCTAGAAAGCTTAATTCAGCTTCTAGTGAGGAAAGCTGCATGTACTGCAATTTTCCCCACTATGAAAACAGGAAAATGTTTAAGTACGATTGTTATTTTATTTAAATCTGTCTAAATTATACTTTGGCAATGCCCAAGCCTAAAGCATCCAAGTAAATACTGATAGCTTGTATTATTAAGCATGGATGTTCCTATTAATGTGGGTTGTCCTTTATTTATGCTAATTAGTTCAAATTGACCTAGTCTGCACATAATGGTAGCCAAACCATGGCTTAACACAAATGAACAAACGTGAGGGTTCCCACAGAGAAGATTGTGGCACTTTGCTCCTCCTCTGGTCTTGCCGCCACCATGGTTTGGTTTAGTGTTATGTCCAAACCCAGACTGTTGATTTATCTCACTTCAGACAAACCACATACAGTAAGTCATACAATAAACCTTAGCTACAACTTATGGTTGGTCTGAAGCAAGGTAAACCACCAGCCTGCATTTGGACATAATCAAACCCTGGCTTAGCTCACAGCAGCAGGAGCAGAAGAGGAGCAAAGTGATCACAATCTTCTCTCTCGGGATCTTCAATGTTGTACATTCGCATGAAGTCATGGTCTGGCTCAGCTTTACATGTGAAGTGGGCTTTTGTCTGCTTTTGGGAACGGATTGGGGGATGAAAAATTCAAAAGCAGTTATCACTAGTATGGGTCATTAAGCAACTGAGGAAGGTGCCAAACTTTCCCCCCAGCTTCATATTCCTTCCAGACCTAGAAATATGTTCTCTTTGCCTATGAAAAAGCTTCTTACAATTAACATACAATTACAATGATAATATATGTGAATTACACTGATCATTCCAAAATTCTATATTACATACTAGAATTAAATTACAAAATGGAAACTGCAGTGCCATATTGTAATCAAAATGTTGGCACTTTTGTTTCACAGTAACTCAACACTGAGCTCCATTCCATTTCCCAATTACTTAAGTTTTATCATAGTTGAGAGCAGGTATAAAGATTAGTGTGATATCTACTGCAGCACTAACCTTATAATGAGATCTGCCAATACATCTTTGTGTTTTGATAAGGAAAAGAGTTTTGGAACAATACAGACAAAGCATCCATTTAAGGTTATTTCAGTGCCTTAGAACAGTAGACAAAATAATTAGAAGACTAATAAAATAAGCCCACAAATACATTCTTACAAGTCCAAGAGTGAAAAGAAGCATGTATACTTTGTACATCGGTGCTGTTGCCCGTGTGCCTTCAATTGCTTTCTCATGCTAATAACCACAGAGAAACATATACCATCTTGGAAGCTGAACCTTTTTAGAGGGGTATGCTATCTCATGAAAAAGACACCTTGTTTTATTGTTTTCCTAGAAAAATACTGAGCGTAGGCTATATTAAAAGCTGTCATTTGCCCCATTTGCTTACTCTTAATTTTCCCCCCAGAATTTTACAGTTGGTTTAGAAAATTATTTTGTGAATCTCGTAGTCACAAAGCGTACAGTCCTGGTGAAGTCTACCCTCATTTATGATCCACCAAATGTGTAAGCTAAAACTTCAAAGCACAAATGTTATCTTGCCACCACTTTTGACAAAAATGTAGTGGCTTGTCCAATGTCCCTGTCCATGATAACTCCTTTCCTTTGCTCATTCTTGTAATCAATTGGAAAAGCATTATTTATTTTCTTCAGCATCATCCTTAGAGTGGACTGCAGGCAAGGTGTTTTATACAAGTCCCAAGTTCCTCTTACGTTTGCACCCTGCTGACTGTAGCAACTATTTTTCCTCTGTGTTTCTGATGAATGTTCATGAGATTATCTCAGTTTCATGGCGAGCAAGTGCTGGGGGCAGTGTGGTACCACAGGAACCTGGGAAATGAAATCTGAAACAGAAGATTATTCAAATTATATAAAGCATTTCATCAAATAATATAAATGTTCTTTGGCAAATACTTCAAACCCTTAACCCTAAACCAAAACAAACATACTGTCAAGGCATTGCTAGAATTTTGCCCACTCCCCCATTCCATAAGCCAGTAAATCATCTACTTTTATTTGTTATACCACTTATTTCTATAGTGTTAAAGACACTTATGGTCAAATCTGTAGATCAGGCTGCAAGGGAGAAAATGGCACTATCTCTCCTGGCAAACATTTTAAAGTCTGATAATAATGCAATCTAACTGCCCTAGTAATGAATAGTATTAGGGTGTTACCTGAACCTATCTGTGGCTGGAGTGCTTTGCATGTTGAATTCTGCAACAGCCACTCCTCTGGCAGATACCTGGGGAGCAAACATAGCAGCAGGATATACGATAGAAGAGGTTCCAACCTGAGAAAGAGAGAAGACAACACAATGATTAACAAGCAGTAACCTAGCTACCCACAACTTTGACTTGGTGGAGATACCACTTTTTCCATCCAGAGATTGGGAGTGCCTTACAGGCTCATCCTCACTTTTCAACATTATAATACAGCTTGAGGACTGCGCTGATCTTTAACCAGGGTTTGTAACCAACTACAGACTCTGGTTTAAAACTAATTATGATTATCCTTACATTGCTGCAGACATATCTGGTTGGATCCAATGATAGTGCAGTCCTCAAGCTGTACTTAAGTCATGCTTAAATTGTAACAGCAGCCTCAGTGCAATGGGACTTCACGTTAATAGGTAACATTTTCTTTTATAATTACCACAAGCATCAAACCTGCTGAAGCTTGTTCTAACAAAATTAATGCTTTAAAAAGCTCTGATCATTAGCTGATAATATTTGAGCAATCAGTTGCTCAATCAGTTGTTATGTCAATATAGTGAAACTTCATGTCTAATGTTACATTTCACAGTTACCTTCAAGCATCTTTTCCTGGAAAACGTAGCTGTTATCAAGTTATATGACCTGAAGAATTAAAGACAAAAACACAAAGTAAATGTAAAAAGCACTTACCACCAAACACAGATCACAAATCTCAAGTTCTTTTTCAACCTCTGTAAGAATATCAGAATCCAAAGTTTCTCCAAACCACACAACATGTGGGCGCAAGAGGCCATTACAGTCTTTGCACCTGCAAAGAAAAATTAGGGAGATATACATTGAAGCAAAGCTAGAAAGAAAGTAAATCAATTAAAAATCTTCAGTTAGTTTACTATAAACTTTGTTGCAATTATAACACATTCAGTGATAGAGCATCTGTTTTGCATGTATCCAGTTTTTGTATGGTACAACAGCTCAACACTCACCGAGGGAGATCTTCTACAGGAATCCTGCTATCTTCAGCATCTCGATCTGGAGCACTAAAAGTGCAATTAAACAAAAAATGTGAACATTGCAAGTGTAAAAAAAGAAAAGAAATCAAATATATTAAAATCAGCATCATGTCTTATGTTCACCCTCATATAAATGAGACTTCTAGCTTTAGATCAGCCTTTCCCAACCAGTGTGCCTCCAGATGTTGTTGGACCACAACGCCAGCATTGCCAATGGTCACGAAAGATGGGAATTGTGGTCCAAAAACATCTGGAGGCACACTGGTTGGGAAAGGCTGCTTTAGATCAACAGTCCACTGGCCTAATTAGGCCTGGCAGGGGTCCTAATTTGGCCTGCAAGGCAGTTTTCCACAAGTTACACCCACCCACTCCATCATGTATTTTATTTATTTAAATAATGTATAGACTGCACTTTCATAAAAATACAGCAAGGCAGGATACAGCATAAAAAATTACAAATAAAAACATCAGTAAAAACATCAATAAATACTGGCTGGTAAAAAGATATCCACATTGCAAAGGCCTGTCTGAATAACTCAGGTTTTAGAAGTTGTCTAAAAGAAGGCAGGAATGATTCCTGCCCATCCTTTACTGGAAGGGAGTTCCACAGGGCAGGGCCTGCCACACTGAAGACTCAGTCCCTAGTAAAGACCAAACTAACCTCAGGTGTGTGAGGAACCACAAGAAGTGTCCCTGCAGAGGATCTCAGTGATCAAGGCAGAGCGTAAGGAATCAGTCCTTATGCTCCATCTCAGAGAGTTAAGGTACTTCTGACCCAAGTTGTTTAGGGCTTTGTGAATTAACACAAGAACCTTGAACCTGGCCTGGTAACAAACTGGCAACCAGTGCAGCTCTCTCAGGAAAGAAGTTACATGTTGCCATTAACCTGCTCCTGTGAACAGTCAAGCCACTACATTCTGCACAAGCTGCAGCTTATGGATTAGATACAAGCGCAGCCCCATATACAGCACGTTACAGTAGCCAAATCTTCAGGCAACAGCTGCGAAAGAACAATCTTGAATCTTAAAATGGACTTTCAGTTGTTCCCTAGCAAGCAGGGCTTGTATTCAGCACCTTTTAAATTTGGCTCCAAATGCAAGCCCGACTGGGATGGATTCTATTGGGAGCCCCCAATTGGAAGTGGTTTCTCCAGAAAGCAAGACAACACTGATCAGGGTAACTTCAAGCTTCACTGGGATTGGCTTCACTATGGAGTTTCGCCAATCTCTTCCAAAAGCAGGGACAGAGCCAATCAGCAGTGATTTCAGTTCCTACATTGGCTACACCAGAAACACCAGATCTGAAGTTTTGATCGGGAACTCTAGAGCATGGTCTATTCCTTCCAAAAGCCACTGTTCGGCAGTGACTTTAACTCAAGCTGCACTGCAAATGAAAACTGGTCACCTGATATATGGTGATACTAGGTGATTGACAGGTGGGCAGCACTGCCTATCTGTCAAAGTGGCCTTCTAGAGGCAGCCTATGGATCATTTCCTGATGAAAGCCTGAGTGAAGCAGCTGCAACTACTTTAGAGTTTTAAAGTACCAGACAAAATAGTTTTATGTGAAGTGAAGACATATATTTGGCAGTTTCTATGTAATAAAAAAGTTTGTTGTTTTTCTGTTGTCCAGTAATTTTTTTAAAAAAAGAAATCTGTAACTTTTCAAATGTCCTATAGAATGAACAGGAGTAAAAAAAATTAGTAAACTCTGAAGAAATATGTTTTCAAGGTTTTTTAGGCTATATAAACTCTTATCAGAGGGATCTGGACTGGTATGAGAGGCTGCTCTGCTCATACACACAAGCTTTTAATCTCCATCTTCAAGCGGCACCCTACCCCACCAGCAGAAAAAAATCTTCTCAAGTTTGAAGGCCCCTCTGGCTCAATGCCCTAGAAAGTATGCAATATCTCACCCACTCTATGGTCACCTAATCTACTTAGGAGAAAATGTTGGAGCCAACAAACACAAACTAAATATCACAGCATAGATAGATTACCCTTTCCCAGCCAAAGCAGGACAAATTGGACTGTTGTGATTTGCTGTCACATTTCCACAACTGGTACATCGGGTTTTGAATAAGCTACCTGTAAAGTAACAATCCCATATTACAATTTTAAACCTGGACATCGCAATTGATAATACAGAACTGCTTACACATCATACCAGCAGTATGATTCTAACGTATTTTATAAGAACCGAAAACTACCTAAATCAGCACTTCTACCCTGGAATAATATTATACAGCATTTACTGGTGAAATAATGTACTGGCTGGCCATCTGTTGAAACATTTAATCAACACAGGCACTACAAAAATACAAACCCAAATAAATAAAAGATCATAGTTAAATAATTTTCAAAATATCCCAAAGTACTATTGGTGCCACTGAATACAAGTTATACACGCACAAATTGTATAATTTGCAAAACATAGTTAATACCAGATTATTTAGTGCACCTAGGTTTCCAGACTCTACATTTCCCCTTCCTATGGAGTCCCTTGAACGGCTCCCAACTTTCAAGGACAGCTCAGGGTGAGATAAGAAGCTTCAAGGGGAAAGGAAAGCATCTCAACATACCTGTACATATATGAAAGGCTGTGTACGACCCTCTGGATCCTGATTTGTTTAATAATGTCATTCTTATCCCTTTATGATCATTCCTAATATGCCTTTCAAGGCTGATTTACACATTATACAGGAAATCCTCAAGTAGATTTCACAATATTTTCTTTTTTAATGAAATGCAAGACCCTCCGTGGTGCAGGGTGGTAAGCGGCGGTAATGCAGCCGAAGCTCTGCTCACGGCCGGAGTTCGATTTCAACAGAAGGAGGAAGTCGAATCTCCGGTAAAAGGGGTCGAGGTCCACTCAGCCTTCCATCCATCCGTGGTCGGTAAAATGAGTACCCGGCATATGCTGGGGGGTAAAGAAAGGCCAGGGAAGGAACTGGCAATCCCACCCCATATATACGGTCTGCCTAGTAAACGTCGCAAGACGTCACCCTAAGAGTCAGAAACGACTCGCACTATAAGTGCAGGGACACCTTTACCTTAATGAAATGCAGCCATACCTTTGCCAATTTGATTAAAGCAGCAATGGTGGGGGGGGGGATGTTTAATTCTTTTCTCCATGTCATTTACCTATCAAAATCCCCTCCTGTGCTTTTAACCCAGGAAAGGAAAAACAGAGGTACAGCTCTCCCTCTAAACATATTTGCCCTTTGCCTTCAAATTATAATTACACGTTCCATTTTGATCATGCCTTCAATGAAATTTGAGGGAGGAAAATGTCCCATCATATTTAATTCCCAGGTCTTTACTGATGTGCATTTTTTATGGTTCGAAATACCAGAACACCTGTATAAAGGATAGTTGAATGAATTATCTATAATACCTTACTGTGGGTTCTCACCGTGAATTTCTAAGAGGTGCTTTGTTCCTGCTTTTCTGTGGAGCTCATCAATGTTCTGTGTAATGACCACAACACTCCTGCCTTGCTTGCTCAGCCTGGCCTCACACTCCGCTATGGCAATGTGTGCTGGATTTGGATGTTTACTCATCATAAGCTCCCTACGGTAATGGTAGAATTCCCACACTCTAGAGGGATTCCGTGCAAAAGCCTCTGGAGTAGCTAGTTCCTGTGGGGGCAAGGGAGGAATAATTTGTTGCTTTGTTGATAAAAATAATGTCCATATCCGATTATAAAGCCTCACATTTTTTGTAAGCAGCTGTAAGAGCACAAAAACTGGTATTTACATAATGCATTTTAGTGTGTTCAGTGCTTCGTTATTGGAGTAATCTGATCACGTTAAGTCTTTTATTTGTTTTATATCAGATCATAACAAAGCAGAATTTTATTAAACAATATAAAACACAAGCTCACAACACAACTGAAAATTGAGAAGCCAATTAACAGGGCAATCAAACAATACAGAATTTAGATCAGAGAGTCTCCATAACATTAAAATGCATTTAGCTTCACAAAATCCTTTCCAATTTTTCTGACTGCTACTGCAAAGATAACCACTTTGTACAATAACTACTTTGTCTTTTATCTCAAAACCTTGCTACTATTTTGTAACATTTTGGTTGGCCCTGATAAAGTTATTGCCCAACTGTGCTTTCTGGAGTATTTTCTTATGGATAAATAAAGTTACCTTTACTTGCCTTGGTTATTTGGAGCAATACTTCCAACTATGCTGTAAGCAAGATATAAATCTAATAAATAAATAATAAAATAAGAGCAATATTTCCCTTCATATGGCAAATGAAGGAACCAAGCTGAGAGATATCGGCTTGTCTAATATAAGGGCAGTTTGTGAATTCATGGCTGATATGAGATTTGAATAGGGATAACATGCCTCACATGCTTAACCACTATACTACTCTCATCCATGAATTCCTTCCTTTGTTGTTATGAAATAAATCCTATTATTGGAAACAGTTAATATATTAAGTATGAATGTCAGTAACTCTAAATCAAGAGAGTATCAGCAAAAGTCCTAGACAGGTCAAAATAAACACCTTAATCAGGGCATTCCCTGCATTGCAATGAAAGGCTTAGAAAAGTGACTAATCTTGGAAAAGGTAAAACAGTCTAGCTATCTGTGTCCCAAAAATGGGGGGGAGGGGAGATAGATGTATTGATGCACTATAACCAAACACACAGTGTTGCTTAAATATTTGCTACTTAATCACTATAGCCTAAACATGAAAGGTAGGTCTAGAGAATTGAACTAACCATGTTAATATTTGCTGCAAATGTGCAATGTTGCACAATGTTCCAGTCTGGAATTGTACTTCTAGCTTTTGCCCTCATGTATTGATTGATGTGATCAGCAAGTCTATCTTGCTAGGAGTTAATGACTTTGTGGAAAGATGGAATTTTTTTGGACGTTTGGAATTCTTAGCATGGCATCGAAGACTAGAAAGGTATTTGTTTATGTGACTGCTTGATTATGATATAACAGATTTTTATTAATGCAACACAAAATAGTGCTGGAAGATGAGACCCCCAGGTCAGAAGGCACTCACCGAGCTACTGGGGAAGAACAAAGGACAAGTACAAGTAGTGCTGTGACTAATGACGCAGCTGGGTCAAAGTCGAAAGGAAGCCCAGAGGCTGATGCGCACAGATGCAAAAGGAGAGTCCGGAGTTGTACGGCACACACAAGAGGAACATGGAACGTGAGAAGCATGAATCAGGGAAAGTTAGAAATTGTCAAGCAAAAAATGGCATGTATCAACATTACAATACTTGGCGTGAGTGAATTAAAATGGATGGGAATGGGACATTTTCAATCAGGCAACTACAAAATATTTTATGCAGGAAATGAGAAATTAAGAAGAAATGGGGTTGCTTTAATAGAGAAAAGCAATTAGGAGCTACAACACAAGGTCTGAGCGAGTGATATCAATGAGATTAAACGGGAAACCTATTAACATAACCATCATCCAAGTCTATGCTCTGACGGCAAACGCAGAAAAAGAGGAATTGGAGAGATTTTATGCAGAAGTACAGGAAAAAAATTGATCACACACCAAAACAAGATGTTCTGATAATCATGGGGGACTGGAATGCAAAAGTAGGGAACAGAGAAGAACTAGGAATTGTGGGGAAATGGGGCTTAGGAGACAGAAATGAAGCAGGAGAAAGACTTATTGAATTCTGTGAAGCCAATAATTTGTTTCTTGCGAACACTTTTTTTTGAGCAACTGAAAAGACAACTGTACTCATGGACATCACCCAATGGTCAATATAGGAATCAAATTGATTATATAACTGGTAGCAGAAGATGGAAAAGTTCCATACTTTCTGCAAAAACAAGACCAGGAGCAGACTGCGGTACAGATCATGAACTGGTCGTATCGAAAATCAGAGTAAAGCTAAAGAAGAACAACAAAGCAATCATAATGCCAAAATACAATTTAAATAACACCCCAGAAGCATATAAAGATCAAATAAGGAACAGGTTTGAGGCTTTAAACTTAGTTGACAGAGAACCAGAAGAATTATAGATTGAAGTCAGAAACATTATCAGGGAAGAATGCAAAAAGACCTCTAGTTAAAAAGAGAGAAAGACCTCAAAGGATGACTGAAGAAACTCTTAAAATGGTTAAAGACAGAAGAAAAGCAAGGGAGACAAAAACAGTCAGAACCCTAAATGCAATAATACAACAACTAGTACGTAGGGACAAAGAGAACTATTACAATAGTTATTGTATAGATATAGAAGCGAACAACAAGTAGAACAAGAGCCCTATCTATTTCAAAAGATTAGAGAAATTACAGGGACATTTAAATCAAGAGTAGGGATGACAAATAATCAACAAGGGAACACACTCACTAAACAAGATAAAATAAAAGGAAGTTGGAAGCAATACACTGAAGAACTCTATAAAAGAGATGCAAGGATGACAGATTCATTCACGGAGGAACCATATGATGAAGAACCAGAAATTTCAGAATGTGAGGTGAAAGCTGCTCTTAAAATACTTGGAAGAAACAAATCACCAGGAACAGATGGCATACCAACAGAGTTTCTACAAGTTACTAAGATGAATCTATCCAAATTTTGACAAATATTTGTCAACTAATATGGAAAATAAAACAATGGCCCACAGACTGGAAGTGTTCAATATACATCCCAATTCCAAAGAAAAGGGATACCAGGGAATGCAGTAATTATTTAACTATTGCCTTAATATCCCATGCAAGTAAAGTAATGCTCACGATTCTTCAACAAAGGCTCTTACCATATATGGAGCGAGAAATGCCAGACGTCCAAGCTGGATTTAGAAAGGGAAGAGGCACCAGAGACCATATCACAAACATACGTTGGATAATGGAACGGAGCAAGGAATTTCAGAAGAAAATCATCCTGTGCTTTATAGAATACAGCAAAGCCTTTGATTGCGTATATAATGAAAAACTAGGGAATGCTTTAAAAGAAATGGAGGTGCCACAGCATCTGATTGTCCTGATGCACAAGCTATATTCTGGACAAGCGGCTACTGTAAGGGCAGAATATGAAGAAACCTACTGGTGTCCCATCAGAAAGGATGTGAGACAGGGGTGTATTTTATCACCCTATTTGTTTAATCTATATGCAGAATGTATCATACGGAAAGTGGGATTGGACCAAGACGAAGGAGATGTGAAAATTGGAAGGAGAAATATCAGTAAGATATATAGATGATACCATACTAATAGCAGAAACTAGCAATGATTTGAAAAGAATGCTGATGAAAGTTAAAGACAAAAGCAGGACTACAGCTGAACATCAAGAAGACTAAAGTAATGACAACAGAAGATTTATGTAACTTTACAGTTGACAATGAGGACATTGAACTTGTCAAGGATTATCAATACCTTGGCACAGTCATTAACCAAAATGGAGACAATAGTCAAGAAACTGGAAGAAGGCTAGGAATGGCGAGGGCAGCTATGAGAAAACTAGAAAAGGTCCTTAAATGCAAAGCTGCATCACTGAACACTAAAGTCAGGCTCATTCAGATCATGGTATTCCTGATCTCTATGTATGGATATGAAAGCTGGTCAGTGAAAAAGGTGGGTAAGAGAAAAAACATCTGAAATGTGGTGTTGGAAGAGAGCTTTGTGGATACTATGGGTGTTAGAACAAATTAAACCAGAATTGTCACTAGAAGCTAAAATGATGAAACTGAGGTTATCATACTTTGGACACATCATGAGAAGACATGATTCACTAGAAAAGACAATAACACTGGGAAAAACAGAAGGGAGTAGAAAAAGAAATAGGCCAAACAAGAGATGGATTGATTCCATAAAGAAAGCCACAGACCTGAACTTGCAAGATCTGAACAGCACAGTTTATGCTGTCAGGGCGTCCTGAGGAGCAGACATGTTCGCCAAGTGCTCCGCCGTTAACTGCTGTTTATCTAATTTATGTTACTCCCTGGCCTCCCTGGTCTTCAGCTTGAGAAGGATTTGAGTACAGCAAGTCTAATTTATTTGCATTTTGACATGTTTGCTTATCTGCTTGCTTGTTGAACCTCGCTGCAGTAGTTGGGAGATATTCTAGCTGAAGAACTGCAGCTGGAGGAACTCAGAGGCCTGAACACTATAAGGGAGATAAGGACGCCGGCAACAGCACCAGTAACAGCAATAGTAATAGCTAAGTAAGCTAAGTAAGCTAAAAACAGCTGGTGGAGAGCTAACATCTTTTATAATGTTTTTAGAACGCTGTAGTGGGAAGAGCTGTGCCTAAGAGTAAACTGGGCAGAGGCATAGCAGAGCTATGCTAAAAGCAGTGTCGTGTATGCAAAACAGCGTTAACAGAGGGGGAGAGAAGGAGATGCCATTGAGTTACTAGTAATAACGGCAATAAGTGTCCAGTAACAACAGTAACTCTGTTACTGTAACTCAAGCTCTGTTTGAGAGTGTGCTGGGCAGAGGAAAGTTAAACATCTCTCCAGAACACCACAGTCGGAAGAGATGCCGCTGAGTGTTCAGAAACAACAGTAATAACAACAACAACATCAGTACTATAACAGTAATGCTGTTATAGCAGAGGAAGTCCTTTAAAAGGAAGGAGTCAAGTTATTAAGTTATCACCAGGACACAAAGGAAAACTGTTGGTTCTGACATAGTGAGACCCACCACAAACGTGAAGAAGACTGTATTCCACGCCACCCCACGATTACCCCCCCCAGTGCCTCATGATCCCTGCAAGGTATGGATCAATATCAGTAGAAAAGGAGGACTATAGACGCTTTGTTGGAGGCTGCAGGAGGAAGAAGAAGAGGTTGGGGTGCTCTGTTGTTGCTGCCTGGACTTGGCTTTTCCATCGGGTTTCCCTGCTTTTTGCAGGACTAGGATCATGACCTGAATTAGCTGTTTTGCTTACTTGCTATCCAGCCATTTTATTTTGAGGTTTTTTTTAATTTGTTTGATACTTACCTGTCGGTTGTAGGGTGTTGGTTTTAAGACTATAGTCTTGCCTGCTGTTAAGGAAGGATGTGTTTTCAATATAAGTGGGTAGGGTAGGGGAACCAGGGGGCTGCCATTCATGTTTGGAGGGCAGAGGGAGATACGGAGTGGGGAGACAGTTATGTCATCGGGAGAGATGGAAGCGTAATAGGGTGTTGGTTGCCCCCAAACTGTCTCCCCAATCAAATAGTCTGGACAGCTGTGGTGACAGTTCCCCTGCGTTGAAAATGCTGCTTGTGAATGCCAGGTCGGTGAATGGTAAAACAACGGCCATTCAGGTTTTGATCCTGGATGAGCATGCTGACTTGGCTTGTATCACGGAGACCTGGTTTGATGAAGCTGGGGGGGTTAATCTCTCCCACCTTTGCCCGCCAGGTTTCTCCGTGCAACAGCAGGCGAGACCTGGGGGACAGGGAGGTAGAGTTGGAGTGATCTATCGTGATACCATCTCCCTGACCAGGTGCCCTCTCCCACAGTCTTCAGGGTTCGAATGTGTATATTTGAAGTTGGGTGGCTGGGACAGAATAGGGATTCTGTTGGTGTACCGCCCACCCCGCTGCTCAACAGTCTCCCTTCCTGAGCTAGCCAGGGTGGTCTCGGGGTTGGTGTTGGAGTCCCCACGGCTTGTGGTATTGGGTGACTTCAACATCCATGCTGAGACCACTCTGTCAGGAGTGGCTCAGGACTTCATGGCCTCCATGACAACCATGGGTCTGTCTCAAGTATTATCTGGCCCCACTCATGCTGCTGGCCACACTTTGGACCTTGTTTTCTGTGCGGGTTGGGATGATGGTGATCTTGGTGTGGAGGAACTCTCTGTAGTACCGTTGTCATGGACAGATCACTACCTGGTTGGGTTTAGACTCACTGGGACTCAGAACCTCTGCAGGGGTGGGGGACCGATTAGGATGGTCCGCCCCAGGAGGCTGATGGATCCAGACGGTTTCCTGATGGCTCTTGGGGATTTTCCTGTCACCTTGGCAGGCGATTATGTTGAAGCCCTGGTTGACCTCTGGAATGGGGAAATGGCCAGGACGGTGGACACGATCGCCCCGGAGCGTCCCCTCTCACGGAGTGGAGCCAAACCAGCTCCTTGGTTTACCTGGGAGCTGGCGGCAATGAAACGAATAAGACGGGGACTAGAGCGACGTTAACGGAAGACTCGGAACGAGTCTGACCGAACACGGGCTAGAGCCTATTTGAAGGCCTACTCCGTGGCAGTGCGGGCAAAGAAGAAACTTTTCTTTTCTGCCACCATTGCGTCTGCCGGGAGCCATCCAGAGGAGCTGTTTCGAGTGGTCAGGGGTCTTTTACATTCAGGCCCCCGAGAGGGTAATATAGACCACTCAACAGCCCGCTGTCAAGAATTTGCACGGCACTTTGCAGATAAAGTCGCTCAGATTCGCTCCGACTTGGACGCTAAAATTGATACAGTCTCAAGGGATGTAACTTTGGCTCCTGCTTGTCCAATAACAATGGATTCTTTTCAATTTGTACAGCCCGAGGATGTGGACAAGATCCTTGGAGAGGTGAGAGCCACCACATGTTTGCTAGACCCTTGCCCTTCCTGGCTCATTAAGAGTGCCAGAGGGGGACTGGCCAACTGGGTGAGGGGAGTGGTAAATGCCTCTTTACAACAAGGCAGAATTCCAACGTGCCTAAAAGAAGCAGTTGTAAGACCTTTGCTGAAAAAGCCCTCCCTGGATCCCTCTATAATGGGTAATTATCGGCCTGTCTCCAACATTCCATTTCTGGGTAAGGTAATAGAGCGTGTGGTGGCTGCCCAACTTCAGAAATTCTTGGATGAAACGGATTATCTTGACCCATTCCAGTCTGGTTTCAGGCCCGGCTACGGGACAGAGACGGCTTTGGTTGCCTTGGTGGATGACCTATGCAGAGAGCTGGACAGGGGGAGTGTGTCCCTGTTGGTTCTACTGGACCTCTCAGCGGCTTTCGATACCATCGACCATGGTATCCTTCTGGACCACCTTGCCGGGATGGGACTTGGGGGCACTGTGTTGCAGTGGCTCGGCTCCTTCCTGGAGCGACGAACCCAGAAGGTGGTGCTGGGGGATTCCTGTTCGACTCCTTGGCTGTTGACATATGGGGTCCCTCAGGGCTCAGTTTTGTCCCCCATGTTAAGTTAACATCTACATGAAACCACTGGGTGAGGTTGTCTGGGGGTTTGGGGTTCGGTGTCATCAGTACGCAGATGACACCCAACTCTATTTCTCCTTTCCACCTAAAGCCAAGGAAGCTGTCCTGGTCCTGAACCGGTGCCTGGCATCAGTGATGGACTGGATGAGGGCAAACAAACTGAAATTTCGTCAGTCGAAAGGCAAATCAGGGAATAGGGATTCAGCCTGTGCTGGATGGGGTTACACTCCCCCTGAAGACACAGGTTCGCAGTTTGGGTGTGCTCCTGGACTCAGCTTTGAACTTGGAGCCCCAGGTCTCTGCAGTGGCCAGGAGTGCTTTTGCCCAGGCCAGCTGCGCCCGTTCCTGGAGACGCCTGATTTGACTACAGTGATGCATGCCTTAGTTACATCCCATTTAGATTACTGTAACGCGCTCTACGTGGGGCTGCCTTTGAAGACTGTTCGGAAAATTAAACTGGTACAAAGAGCTGCAGCCAGAGTGCTAACTGGGGCTGGTTACAGGGACCATTCAACCCCCTTGTTATGACAGCTCCACTGGCTGCCAGTTTGTTTCCGGTCACAATTCAAAGTGCTGGTTTTGACCTATAAAGCTCTATACAGCCTAGGTCCAAGCTATTTGTCAGACTGTATCTCCCCATATGAACCTGCCCGAGCGTTGAGATCCTCAGGAGAGGCCCTTCTCTCAGTCCCAACACCTTCGCAAGCACGATTGGTGGGGACGCAAGATAGGGCCTTCTCGGTGGCTGCCCCCAGGTTCTGGAACTCTCTTCCTAGGGAAGCATGAATGGCCCCTTCCTCGCTATCCTTCCATCAGCAGGCAAAGACTTTTTTATTCTGACAGGCTTTTGGACTAGAAGATGTTTAAGATAGGGCCTCATAAGGTCTGTTGTATTGTTCTATGGTCCTATTCTTAATGTTTTAAATTGTCTTAGTACCTTAAGTGTATGTTTCATGGTTTTAATGTCGCGAATAGTTTAATTCTATTTTAATTGTATATTTTTGTATGTTTTTTTACCTATGTGTAGTTTTTATTTCTAAGCTGCCCTCAGTTCCAGTTTTGGAAAAAGGGCAGGGTAAAAATAAAGATTCATTCATTCATAATTTATAACAGATGCTCTTGGAGGTCACTGATTCATAGGGTCGCCATAAGTCGTAATCGACTTGAAGGCACATAACAACATCAAGGTGTAGTGGTGATAGTATCAGATTAGGACCTGAGAGGGTTCAAATCCTTCTGTTATGAAGCTCACTGGTGATCTTGGGTCAGTCGCTGGCCACATTCACACATAACTCAGGTTACCAGTTGCTCCCACTTTGTTTCTCATAGTCTTTTTAGTTCAGCGTGGCATGGCAGCTAAACCAATGGCTTAGTACATCATCTGGACCCAGGGTCATGATTAAGCTATCTATTTGTTATTCACAACCTGCAGTCAAGGTTTATTCTTGGCTATAGCTCATGCTGAAGGAGAGCAGAACTTATCTGTCCGCCTGGGTTCAAATGACATGCTAAGCCAAACTTTGCCTTAGCTGCTACACCAAGCTAAAAGGACCAGAGAGGAACAAAGCAGGCAAGAGCGCCTCTCCAGGAGTCAGCACACATGTACAGTTTTGGTGAACCATAGTTTGGCTTATCATGTTGTGTGAACCAGACCAATATCTCTCAGCCTCACCTACCTCACAGGGTTGCTGTGAGAATGAAATGAGGAGGGGAGACCCATATACATCATCTTGAGCTCCTTGGTGGAAAGGCAGATATAAATGCTATAATAAATAAACAAACTTATGTTCTTGCATTCCTTGAAAGCTATTAGAGCTGCAGTCCTATGCCTAACATGTTTAGGATTAGACTGTAAGGATGTTAAGTAACAGTATTTAGCATGCTGAAAATATAGACAAACAGTACACACCTGAGCTTGCCATTTCCTCCAATAGCCCCCTGAACCTCGGAAGGTTGGAACACCACTCTCTGCACTGACACCAGCTCCTGTAACAATAGCTATATGTTTTGCTTTAGCAAATACTTCTCGAAAATCAGCCATATCTTGAAAAAAAGGAAAAGGGAAAGGGAAAAAAGTCGGATTTGTTGACTTTTTAAAAGGCACATTTTAAACATATACAAAGCTATTTTGATTTGAAAGTAGGAAACCAAAACTGAAACTCCTTCTTAACTGTAAAAATTTCTGGACTGGATGGCCCTGGGCAAATCAGCCTCTCTGAGCCTAATCAGTTTTGCCTGTGTTTTAATTTTATCTCGTAAAGAATTGGAAGATATGTTTGACACAAAATTATGTTTGCATGTTGACCCTACAAACATTTACAGTAGGGCCTCACTCATACGGCAGGTTAGGTTCCAGACCCCCTCAGAAAAGCGAAAACCACCAAAGAATGGAACATACCCCATCCAGAAAGAGTGTGAGTGAGCAAAGCCTGCTGCTGCACCTGCGCTCCAGCTGTAACGAGTGATCAGCTGTAGCACAGGGAGCTTCAGGGGCTTCGATCAACTGTATCATGGGGAACTCCAGCCGCCACACTCCAGCTGACAGAGCTTGGCCCCTGAAGCTCCCCGCGCTACAGCTGATAGCGCCACCACTCCTGGAGGAGGAGAACAAGGGGCTGGAGGATGGGGCTTGCGTCATATTAGCGGAACACTGAAAAGCAGGGCCCTACTGTATGTATTCGGTAAATGCTAAAATATTGTTTTATTAAGAACACTGCAATGCATGAATAATTGTATTCACCCTACAATTTGGTAAATGCTAAAATATTGTTTTATTAAGAACACTGCAATGCATGAATAATTGTATTCACCCTACAATTTGGTAAATGCTAAAATATTGTTTTATTAAGAACACTGCAATGCATGAATAATTTCATTCACCCTACAATTTGGTAGTATGCACACTGTTGCAACTAATTTAGTATACACACTATTGATTTGTACAAGTTATTGATTGATTGATTTGATTTATATTCCACCCTTCCTCCTAGCAGGAGCCCAGGGCGGCAAACAAAAGCACTAAAAACACTTTAAAGATCATAAAAACAGACTTTAAAATACATTAATACAAAACATCTTTAAAAACATTTTTTTAAAGCTTACAAGACATCTTAAAAAAACGGTTAAAAACATATTGTTTTTTAAAAAAGGTTTAAAAACATATTAAAAAGCAATTCCAACGCAGACACAGACTGGGATAAGGTATCAACTTAAAAAGCTTGTTGAAGGAGGAAGGTCTTCAATAGCCACCAAAAAGATAACAGAGATGGTGCCTGTCTAATATTTAAGGGTAGGGAATTCCACAAGGTAAGTGCTGCCACACTAAAGGTCCGTTTTGTATGTTGTGCAGAATGGATCTCCTGATAAGATGGTATCTGCAGGAGGCCCTCACCTGCAGAACGCAGTAATCGACTGGGTATATAAGGGATAAGACGGTCTTTCAGGTATCCTGGTCCAAAGCTGTATAGGGCTTTGTACACCAAAACTAGCACCTTGAACTTGGCCCAGTAGCAAATGGGCAGCCAGTGCAATCCTTTTAGGAGTGGGGTGACATTTTGGCGATACCCTGCCCCAGCGAGCAGTCTCACTGCCACATTTTACACCAGCTGCATCTTCCGGGTCAACCTCAAGGGCAGCCACACATACAGCGCATTACAGTAATCCTCCCTGGAGGTTACCAGTGCATGGACAACAGTGGTTGGGCTATCCTTGTCCAGAAAGGGCAGTAGCTGTCTTACCAGCTGAAGCTAGTAAAAGGCATTCCTCGCCACTGAGGTCACCTGGGCCTCTAGTGACAAAGATGGATCCAGGAGCACCCCAGACTAAGGATCTGCTCTTTCAGAGGAAGTACAACCCTATCCAAATCAGGCAACTGACCAATTATCCAAACTCAGGAACCACCAACCCACAGTGCCTCTGTCTTGCTAGGATTCAGACTCAGTTTACTGGCCCTCATCCAGCCCACTATCGAGTCCAGGCAGCGGTCCAGGGCTTGCACGGCCTCTCCCAATTCAAATGTTACAGAGAAATAGAGCTGGGTATCGTCAGCATACTGCTGACAGCTTGCCCCAAATCTCCTGATGGCTTCACTCCCAAGGGCTTCATATAAAACAGCATGGGGGACAAGATGGTACCCTGCAGCACCCCACAGCACAATTGCCAGGGAGCCGAAAGACAATCACGCAATACTATTCTCTGAAACAAACTTGGAGATAGGATCGGAACTGCTGTAAAACAGTGTCTCCAATATCCATCTCACCAAGTCAGCCCAGAAGGATACCATGGTCAATGGCATCAAAAGCCACTGAGAGATCAAGTAAGAACAACAGGGTTGCACTCCCCCTGTGCTTTTCCCGATAAAGGTCATCCATCAGGGCCACCAAGGCCGATTCAGTCCCATAACCAGGCCTGAACCCAGACTGGAATGGGTCAAGATAATCTGTTTCATCCAAGAGTACTTGCAATTGCTGCGCCACAGCCCTCTCAATCACCTTCCCTAAGAAGGGGGTATTTGTGACCAGTGAGTAATTGTCGCAGACCAATGGGTAAAGGGTGTGCTTTTTCAGGAGTGGCGGTATCACTGCCTTTTTCAGGGCAGCTGGAACCACTCCCTCCTGCAATGATGCTTTGACCACACCCTGGATCCACTCGGTCAAACCCCCTCGGCAAGCTTTAATAAGCCAAGAAGGGCAAGGGTCTAGAGGACAAGTTGCTGGCCGCATCATCGCAAGCACCTTGTCTGTGTCATCAGGCTGCATCAACTGAAACTGTTCCCAAGAAGTTGCAGCAGATGTTGCACTGGACACCTCATTGGGGACTAAGTAGATGTGGATGGGGCATCAAGACTGCTATGGAGACCAGCAATTTTATCCTCAAATCACTTAAAAACAATTCACAGTGGGCCTCCGAAGGGTCTAAAACTCCATTTCCTGGAGTTGATGTCAACAGACCCCTGACAATACGGAAAAGCTCCACCGGATGGCTACTTGGGGATGCAATGGTGGCAGAGAAGTGGGCCTTCTTCGCCACCCTCATCGCTGCACAGTAGGCACAGTTATGATGTTTTACTCGTGCCCAATCAGCCTCACAGAAATTCTTTCGCCACTTGCACTCTAGCTGTCAGCCAGCTTGCTTCATTGCCCTTAACTCACTGGTGTACCAAGGTGCAAACTAGGCTCCACAATGCCGGACAGGGCGCTTGGGGGCAACCGTGACAACAGCCTGACATGCCTTGTTGTTCCACAGTGTGACAAGGGCTTCAACAGGGTCACCTGCTCTATCTACTGGGAACTCCCCCAGGGCATTCAGGAATCCAATGGATTCCATTAGTCTCTGGGAGTGGACCATCTTAATCTATCCACCACCTCTGCTGGGATCGGAGCCGTAAGTCTAAATTTCACCAGGAAGTGGTCTGACCATGACAATGGGGTGACATCCACCCCTCATCACCAGACCACCCCTTCCTCCCTCTGGAGCAAAAACCAAATCAAGGGTGAGCCCTTCCTTATGTGTTGGGCCAGTGACAACTTGAGACAGCCCCATTGTCATGGAGACCATGAAGTCCCGAGCCAGAACACTACAGGCAGCCTTAGCATGGACATTGAAATCACCCAGGACTATCATTCTGGGCTCCTCCAATACCACAGCCGAGATGGCCTCCACCAGCTCAGTCAGAGAAGCTGCTGGGTAGCAGGGTGGACGGTACACCAGCAGCAACTCTAGTTTATTTATTTATTTATTTGATTTATATCCCACCCTTCCTCCCAGCAGGAGCCTAGTTTACTGTCTCCTTGGCCCAACACCAGGTGCAGGCCCTCACAGCCAGCTCCAAGATGAGTGGTTTCCTGGTGACAGAGATGGATGTACTGTAGACCACAGCAACTCCTCCCACCCGTCCTTGCAGCCTGTGCTGGTGCTGCACCAAGTATCAAGGTGGGCAAAGCTGGGTCAGATGAACTCCTCTCAGCTCACCCACCCAGGTCTCGGTCATGCACACCAAATCGGCACTTTTATCCACAATCAAATCATGGATGAGTGTGGTCTCATTGTGTACCGATCTGGTGTTAAACACCAGATGCAGACCAGTGGGCACAGCAGATGAGCAATGAGGATCCCATCCATGAGAGGTGTGGCAGCAAGCAACAAGACAGCTTTGCCCTCGTCTTCTATGGTAATTCACCACCTCCCCATGGCTACACTTCCCTCTACCTGTGATCACTGAAATTGGGGTGGCATCACCCATGTCCCTCCTTACTAAGACTCCTCCTAAACACCTGATATGGACCCAACAAGAGCCCACCAACAAAACCTACTTGAACCAATTATCCCAATAGGCCTCTGCGAGAATTAAGAACAGTCAGACCCAACTCAATATTTTTCACACAGGGCACATCTACTCCCCCTCTGTCTCACACTCAGGGAGGGCCAGCCTTCTGCCAATTACAGACTCTCACTCTGAAGACATCTGGTGACTTTCTCCTATCATTCAGTTCACTGCACAGGCTTTCACCCTGCGCAGGAACTACACATGAGCCATACACCCTCTCCACTACCCATCTCCTCCAGATTGGTTAGGGAAAAAAAGAAAGAGATAGAAGAGTGTAGTGCCCTCGCCCTTGGGGCTCCCCAAGGGGCGACCATCTTTGGTGTTACCCCCTCAGTGGCGACCCCACCAGTGGCAGACGTGCCACCCAAGAGCAGCTGGGCTTTTATGCCTCCTGACCCAGCCAAGAGCTGATGCAAAAGGCTGCGCCATTAACTGCAGCCTCTCTCTGGAGCCAGGGTCAGGCAGGGGGTCCCAGTTCTTGCAGCACTTATGAGGGACGTCAGCTGTCTCGAGGGACAGCAACCCAGAGAAGCAAGCAGCAGATGCTCAGATACTCACTCACAGGACAGGTCTTCTTTAGTCCAAGTGCTGCAGCTGTTCCCCAGTTAGCCAGTTCATGTTTAAAAACCGAATAAAATATAATGCGTACTTTGCATTTAAGAGGCCCCAGTTAAGGGATCTTAGATAGCAGAACAAGAAAGTGCTGAGAAATAAGACCTGACCTGCTGATATTCCAAACTGAAGTACCTGGCTACACAGACCATTGGCTGAACACAATAGAAGACAGCTCCGCATTTTCTTTATAGTATTTATTTTTTTTTAAAAAAAGTTTAAAAAATGAAGTCAATTGCATGGATCCAAGTATTGTAACCAATTTATTCTAACTATTTACTGTACAATCAGCTATGCCCTTCTGGGGCACAAGTTTATTTATTTATTTATATTAAATTTTTATCCTGCCCTTCTTCCCAAAGGAGCCCAGGGTGGCAAATATCAGTGTTAAAACAGTTCAATTTAAAATAAAAATTTAAAAACCATCAAAAACGTTTAAAAACAATTTAAAACATTTTTTTGAAAAAAACCATCATACCCCCTCATAGTTACTATAGCCTGTTGGAGCTTTTCCTATTACAATGCATTTCAAATTCATTATTAATTATCGCACAATCCAGCACAATTTGAAGGAAATCAGCAGATTATGCTGAACTATAAAAACAAGACCATCCTTAAAAGGATTTTGAAATAAAGAATTAGCTCATACATTGACTTCTCATACATTGAAAAAATTACCTGCCTCAAAAATGACATTTTTCCTGCACTACTATCCTGGTGCCTTCTATCAGGAAGACATGAGGAATACAAACATTCTCCTTCCACCCCTTTTTATTTTTTAATCCAGCTGGGTACTGAAACCAGAAGTAAGCCCAGCTGCGGGGAAGCATTTGTGAGGGAGAAGCAGCTGGCCCAGGAGGAGCTGGCACTCTTTTCTCCCTCTAAGTTTCCCCTACATTCACATTTACCAAGATGATATGCAGTTCTGCTCTTAAAACAGGAAGACGGATAGAAAATGTCTCCTTATGAAGGTGATGCATCAACAAAGCTACATTTTACAAAATGTAATAGCAATTTGTCTGCACCAACAGTGATTCTTAAAGCCTAAGTGATTCAAATGGAAGGTTTCAATTTTTTAAGATTTCAAGATTCGTTCTCTACACAAGGAACAAAAAGAACCAGTTTGCAGACACCTTATTAAGTGGGAACACACACACACCCAATGGGGAGGATCTAAACTTACTTGAACTAGGTCGAGCCATTTCAAAGCAGGTCCTCTGTTTCTTGGAAGAAGCAGGTTTTAGTCCACAATATACTTGAGAAACCAACCTTCTCACGGTAAAGTGGAAAAGATTCATCAGGATCACTGTACAGTCCTAACTGGGGTGAGAAAAGTTAAATGGAAAAATGTGAACATATTTGACAATTCTAGAGCCAGTCCACAGGGAAATGAAGTATCTTAATCAAGCTGAGTTATCTAGGACTCCTCCTCCATTGTGGTTGGTGTCCTGCTCCCTCACTGGCCTGTTTAAGGACTTTCCACTGTGTTCAAAAAGAGATAGCTATCAGCATAACACACTTTAGGATAACAACCAGAGAGAAGAGAGATTCTAGCACACAAGGACAGCATGAGAAGTGGAATACCAACACTCATGGTACTGCAAACTTCTAAAGAGTTAAAACAAGAAGAAAGAAGGCCATCTACCTACCTGTGTGTCTGTTATTAGGTGCAATAGCTGGTAAGGGAGAGAGCATGGGACTTTGACCTACAGACCACAAACATAGGGTAGAGACACACTTACTGTTCTGCCGGTTCCAGTACATCTCCACCCCTCTTTTCTGAAAAAGGGGGCACACGACGCTAGTCAACCCCTACCCCTTTTTACTGTAGAACCTGGTGGGATCAGCTTGAGTGCATTTTTTTTAATTCACTTCAAAGAGATTTCACAACTGATCGGCAGATCAACCTGTTCTCCCTCCAGGTGTGGCCAATGGAAGTGCTTTGCTGTAGGTGACTAGTGTTTTCAAAGCCATGGTTTAGCAGAGGGACTCTTTGTCCTTTAATATGGCAGAATTAAGTTATAATATTTAACATTTTATCTTCCAGCTGGGTTTGAATTAAATGACGTTTATGAGATTCTCATACATTTCTGACAAAACAAATACCTGTATGTATTTATGTTCTTTTTAATATTATGTGAAAATTTATTGGGGCTATTAAAATCTCCTTTGTAAACAAAGATTCTCCTTAGTCCTAAATTCCCTGTGTGAGCAATGTTTAAAACTAGATAGCCCCTTTCAACTCATCTATATTTTCCATCCAGATTTGCTACCTTGCACAGAAATTTGGGGGCACCCTGCAATTTACCCATCCTGTCTCTCACGCACAAACCCTACCAAGCTTTGCAACCTGATTTTCCCCTACCCCAAGAGTCAGGTGCCAGATTCTTGAAAACTTTGTCTATTGTTTGAAAGTAAGCAGTGGGGTTTTTTGTGTGTGTGATGGAGTTCATCGGCACCATTAATTATTTTGCTGCCCATTATGTGCTGCAACTCACAGCACTTTTATCAAGGTATGAGTGCTGGCACCTCATTATTATTTTTTACCAAAAAAGCACTGAATGTAATATTGCTATACACTGATTTATATATGCTGCTAGAACATTTTAAAAACAATAGGTTGAGCTGTTTAGGTCCTCCTAGGCTCATGGTAAATGGCTCAAAACAAACTCTGAAGGAATGTGTATGCTTGTACAGAGATCCCCAAATGAGAGGCTACAAGGATAGCAATAGATTTAGAATGCTAGTTTGCAAATCACCTACTGGGCTCCTAACTGGGAAGAAGGGTGGGATATAAAATTAATTAATATATTAATAATAATAATAAATCACAAATGAAAACAGCCACAAAATATTTATCTCACATCTCACTCACCAGGATTTTTGGCATCCCTCTCAATACATTACTAAGTACTGAACCCTTTTAAAAGCAGCATGGTTGCATTCAAAAAACCGTTTGTTTCAGATTAGGATCCAAGAACAATGTGTAGGGGTAGGGAGGGCGGCAGAGGAGAGGGCATATTCTAGAGATACACGATGCCACCATCTTACTGAAGCTAAGTAAGCCTGAATCTACTTACTACCTGCAAACCACTTGTGTTCTTTGGAATAATGGCAGGATGTAAAAAATAAAACTACTAAAAATGAAAAGGAAGGAGGGGGAGGAAAGCAATATCGAGAGGTGCATATGCGCACCAGTATGCTAAGCTCTGACCCTGGACCTCAGACATTTGCTGAAATCATATCACAACTGACTACATGGGGTTGAGAACAATCCATTTTGTGCCAGCGTGTTTCCTTTGCTGTAAAACAGAACTAACAGTCACGGAGGCTGCAAAGACAAGCCCATAAAACGTTTTTCGCAGAAATATAAACGCCCCTCTTAAAATTAGTATGTATACAGGTGAAGAAATCAAGGAGTTTTTCTGATGCAAAATTGAGAGGGGGGAGAGAAAAGCACCATGCCTTTTATTACAGCAACTTATCAGCGAAAGAGAACGATTCCGCAAACCGAGAAAAGCAAAAAGGCCGGGACAGACAGAAACTCCCTTCCCTCCCCACATCCCCTATGTACCTTCGAGTGTTCTCTGTGAATGGGAAATTGGGGTGAAGAAACTATTTCATTGCCCTGAAGCTTGGTAAGGAACGAGCCTGGCCGTTTTCCCCAGCCCACCGACCCACCAAGTGAGTTGGCCGGTAGAAGCAGCTGAGAAACGACTCTCGGGGCCCCTGGCGCTCTCGGCCGCAAGCCCCCCTCCGCCCCCTCAAAGCAGCCGCGACCTCTACTCACCACCCCCACCGTCTCCAGCTGTACGCCTAGTCAGGCCCCGCCCCCGCCAGGCCGAGCCGCAGGAACAGGAGCGACGAAAACAAGCAGGCGCGAAGGGAGGAAGGCGGGCCCAACCACTGGAGCGGCCTCCGACAGGCGCGAGTGGAGGCCCTGCGTGAAGTGCGGCACGTCGCCTTCTCCCTGTTTTCCATATTTGGGCGCCCAGCGGGAGCCGGACCCTCAGAGGTTACTGCTAGGGTACCTGAGGCGGCGGGAGTGATGAAGCCCACCTGCGGTGTCAAAGCTCCAAATCCACTTCTAACTTTGTTCGGAGACTATAGGTTGAGATGGATGGACGGACAGCTGCCACACAACCTCCATTCAGCACCTCCGGCTCACAGACTTTTTGCGGATCAAAACAGAATAGGATTGCGGAGAGCAGAAGACTAAAGCCGTATGCACACCGACCTGGGAGTCTTATGGAAGTCAATGAGGCTTACTTCCTAGTTGACATGCATATGATTGCATTGGAAATTACATTAAAACTCACTCCAAGTGACTTTTAAAATATATTTAATAGTTGAAAAAATAAATGTTTTAAAATTATATTGGAACCAATCCCTTCTGAATGACGGGGGGGGGGGTGGAGACTGTGTCTGGATCTCAGCAGCCATGGCTTTTAATTTAGATACATCTTTAGTTTTAGAGCATGCAGCCCAGTCCCGCTGGGTTCAAATGAGGCTCACTCCCTGGTAAGGATATTTGCTTGGGAGTAAACTACAGTGAACTCAATGGGACCTGCTTTCGAGTAAACATTTACAGTATAGAGTTATAACCACCATTAGGCACATTTGGGTCCTTGAACATAGCACTCACGTTGCTGTACAATTTTTAAAAAGTGAAGGAATACATTCAATTAAAACTAATACAGAAATGGGTTAAAAGTTGCACCAAAATTTGCAACAGGCTATAAAATCAAAAGTTACTTCTGCTGCAAGAACATTAACAGCGTCCCCTTTTCTAGGGAGCTAAACTGACCAACCCCCCCCCCCCGCGCCTTTCAAATTCCTCTTGGGAATTTGAGCCGCCCCTCCTGCTCTTATTGGCTGTGCTAGCAGCTAGGGCTAGCTAGCGGAGCATATAAATTTACAACAGCCTAGCCACTGAGCCCCAGCTGAAGGAGCCTTCAGCTCCAGTGACAAAGTATCAAGCAAAGAGACAGGTTAAGCAGCTGAGTGGGTATGGGAGCAGGGTGAGAAAACCAGGGCAGAGTAAGCTGCAGTTCTGCCCTTTGACCTAACAAATCCCAGGCTTCCAAATAACTAAACAAGCTACAAAAATACATATGTAGCATGCTAGCAGGGGCATAGCAGCTTTCCAGTATATTGCAGTTTGTCATAAGTACAGCTAGCTGCCTGCTGCTGGACAGGTGTGTCCTCAGTGCAGAGATCCTGGCTGTCAGGGAACAGGCTTGTTCCCTTGAGGCCAAGGTGGCTGACCTGGAAAAACTCAGGAAGGCAGAGAGGTTGGTAGATGAGGCCATCTGGGACATGATAACTGTGTCCTGCTCCCAGGATGGGAGCTCCCCTGCTGCCATGGAGACAGAGGGTCTCAGGGAAGGAGGACATCACTCTGAGAAAGAGGGAAATGATGCCTCAAAAGAGACCAATTTCCTGGGGGGCAAACTGCTATCCTCTCCCGCAGAGGATACTCATAAGCTATTAGAGGGAAGAAGGCTTCCTTTAGAAAACTGAAGTCTTGTCAAAATGAGAACAAGAAGGAACACAAATTTTGGCAAAAGAAATGCAAGCAGACAATGAGGGATGCTAAAAAAGAATTTGAAAAGCACATTGATGAAAACATAAGGACGATCAACAAAAACCATTTAAATACATTAGCAGCAGGAAACCCACTAGGGAGGCTGTTGAATCTTTGGACAAAAAGGAAGTCAAAGATGTGCTAAAGCAGAATAAAGAGATTGCAGAGAAGTGGAATGATAGCTTTGTACCTGAACTAACTTTTACAGGAAGGGATTCTGAGCAACTGAAACAAATAGTGATGACAAGAGATGAAGTACCTGAGTAAGCTTAGCAGTTATGGAATAAGAGGACAGGTGATCTCGTGGAGCAGTAACTGGTTAAGTAACAGGAAGCAGAGAGTAGGAATAAATGGCCCAGTGTAGGGATGTAGAAAGTGGACCCCCCCCCGATCAGTATCGCTACCTGTCCTTTTTAACTTGTCCATAAATGATACAGAGTGAGGGGTGAACAATGAGGCAGCCAAGTTTGTTGATAATACCAAATTGTTCACGGTTGCTGAAACAAAAGGTAATTGTGAAGAGCTCCAGAAGATCTTTTCAAATTGAGCAAGTGGGTAGTAAAATGGCAAATGAAATTAAGTGTAAGCCAAGTGTAAAGTGATGCACATTGGGGCAAAAGGTCAATTTTACATATATGCACATGGGGTATGCACTGGTGGCAACTGACCAACAGGAACAAGACCTTAAGGTCACAATGGATAGCACAATGGTGACATTGACCCAATGTATGCAGCTGTGAAAAAGGTGCAGCGCTAGAGATCATTAGAAAAGGGACTGAAAATAAAACTGGCAGTATCAGAATGCTGTACTTTACAGATCTATGGTGCAACCACACTTGGAATAATTTTGTACAGTTCTGATTCCCTCGCCTCAAAAAAGATATTGCAGAGCTGGAAAAGGTTCAGAAAAATATAACCAAAATGATCAAGGGAATGGAACAAGTCCCCTGTAAGAAAAGTTTACAACATATAAAAAGTAAGAGGAGACATGATAGAGGTATATAAAATTCTGCATTGTGTTGAGTGGAGAATTCTCTCCCCCCCCCCAATACTAGAACATTGGGACATCCAATGGAGTAGAATGTTGGAAGATTCAGGACAAAAGAAAGTACTTCTTCACACAACACATAGTTAACCTATGGAATTTGGCCCCACAAGGAGCAGTGAGGGCCACCAGCTTGAAAGGCGTTAAAAGATTAGACAAATTCATGGAGGCTACTAGCCATGATGACTATGTTCTGCCTCCACTGTCAGAGGCAGTATGCCTCAGAATATCAGGTGCTGGGAATTGCAAGTGGGGAGGAGTGCTTGCAGGTCTTCTTGCAGGGTTCCCATAGGCATCTGCTTGGTCACTGTAAGCACATGATATTGGACTAGATGGGCTTTTGGCCCGATTCAGAAGGCTCATGTTCTTATGTCAATATCAAAGCAGCATCAGTATGAAAAACTTTAAAATATAATCGGGAAATGCACTTGTGAATAAAAATGTTTCTACCTGGCAATGAAATTATACGAAAGTAATAAGCATGTCCATTTTCCTTGGTAAGACAAGATGGACATTTCACCCAGCACAAACATACTTGACTAAAAGGAACCAAAGTAAAGCCTCCTCTTGATTGAAGAGAATGAGGGTGAAAGATACAATATTCACCATTTATTCTTTGGGTAGACTGTAAGCACTATTCAAAAGTTTACTTACCCTTTCTTTCACTATCAAGATGTACCATCTAGTGTTATAAGGCTTAAGCTGTTGGCCAGTTCTTTAGTTCTCATTTCCCCATTTGATTTAAAGGTACAGATGCAGTCTGAACTACCATGTAGCATTTTAACATCTACCATTGAGATGAAAATTTCAGAGCCATCCAGGTCCCCACTAAATGTTAAAGCAGAGGTAGGTTTTTAAGTACACATTCACAGTACACATTCACTCCCCATCTCCAACATGGTTTCCCTTTTGCCAACTGAAAAGTACCCTCACAATAGTGCCACTGTGTTAACTGCTCAGTAAATGGTGACACTTCTAAAAGTTAGTTTCATCAGTCAGACAGGCAAAAGTGCCTGAGCTGTATTGCAATGACGTTGGCAAAAGATCAGAAAGTATATGTAATTATGGGGAAGGTTGATATTGCTCTACTCAACACTAAAATCTCAGTATATTTTATTTATTTATAAATACATTTGTATACCGCTTTTCATTTAAAAACATCAAAGCGGTTTACAAGAAGTTTTTAAAAACCCGTTCAGTAAAAAACATTAAAAATACAGTAAAATCAGAGGTCAACTATTGCAAAAAGACATCTTCTTAATTGGCTGCATAAGTCTGGCAGAACAGAAATGTTTTCAGCAGGCATTTAAAAGTTAAAACAGAAGGTGCCTGCTTAAACTCTGTTGGCAGAGCATTCCAAAGAACTGGGCTGATGAAACTGAAGGCTCCATTTCGTGCCAATGTTAAACGAGCCTTGCCAACTTGGGGGACAACCAAAGCCGCTCCTGCAGATGATCTCAGTAATCGAGCTGGGATGTAAGGGTTCAGGAGGTTCTTAAGATACTAAGATATTAATGAAAAGTATTCCTTTTAATATATCCAAAGCTATTGTTAAACTTTGAATTCAAGACTAAGATGAAGGTTGCTGAAAATTTCTATTTTAGACACAGATGTCCAGTCCTTAGCTATCCAGACTACAGTTTTAATAAACAGTGTAGTGGGAACCAGCTGTAACATCTTCAAGCAGCCAAATACCAACAGTGGTTGTGGCTATTGTGATGTAAGAGTGGGCTGGTTTCAATGCATGTATTATAGTTAAGAGTATATATAACACTCATATAAAATATCTGGATACAGAATTAGGAACGACTGAATTATGTAGAAAAGATTGCACATTTAGGCTGCAATCCAATTCACACTTACCTGGAAGTAAGTCCCATGGAAACCAATGGAGCCTACTTCTGAGTAGACATGTATTGGATTGCAGCCTTAGAATAGCAGGGTAGGTTAAATACCAGATGTCACGTTTTAATTAGATTAGAAGTCTAGTAGTTGAAATGACTCAGCATTAGTATTAGATAAGCATAGCTAAATATTTTTTCACTGCTGTTGTTTCATACCTGCAACTGTCAACTTTTACATGAAAACCAAAACAAAGAGAGTGAAGTTCAAAAAGGCTGGATACTTTGAATTAGAATTTGTTGGATGTTGTTCTTGAATTGTTAAAATGTCATATCTCCTTTTTGTTAACATGTTTGTTTTTTCTAACATATGATTTCTTGGTAAATGTGACTTACAGTAATCTGCATCCACAGATTGGTTCAGGAATCATTTCTATTAATGGATACATCTGAAAATGTGTCTGAATAGATTAGTCACACAGCTTGTTAAAAAAGATGCAGAAAATTCTTGCTGGGGGGAAATCAAAGAACCCTCTCTGATCAAATGTTAGGAGCAACCTATTGCCCTATTTTGAATATTTTTTTTATGACAGAAAGGTAATGTTTAGCAAAATACACTTGAGTTCATAATATAAAACAAACAAGCCAGCTCTTTATGTAACAAATCTCTCCCAGAACCTTTAAAACATCTCCCTAAATAGCATTTCTAAAATGGCCAAATGCCAGTCTCAAAACTAAAAAAGCTACATAGGTTACCTATTCCAACGAAACGTATTTATTTGTATGCATTAATAGGAAAAATTAGGAAAGGTTATTGAGTGTAGAATATTGGACTACACTAAAAGCTGTCTAGATTATAAAGTATTATGATACATACTTGAAGCTTTCCTTTTGGAATATTTATGCCACTGAAAACTCTAGCCCTCATAATACAGCAAACAATGTTCTTGGTGGCTCTTTCTGTCTCCCTTCCCCAAGAATGAATGTATTTAATGTAGTGTAGAAATTTTACAATATTTTATCTGAAGCTCTTAGGAAACTCTAGCTCTGGGTAATATAAATAATGTGCACAAAATATATCCAGCTATGAAGACATCTGTCAATATCAGGGTTAGACAAGCTCAATTAATTTGAACACTCAGATTCAAATGAAAAAAATTTTAACTACAAATTGCAGCACTTCCTATGAGCAAATATTTATTATTTATTCCAGGTTCATTACAAAAAATTATTGTATTTTAGTAGCACTTTTGTGCTTTACAGTGGTTTAGTCTCACCTACCTTCTCAAAAAACAATTTCAGCAGTAAAAAGACTTCATCACAATAGGAGCAGACACACTAGCTTGATATCCAAATGCAGCCAAACTACAGTTTAGTGAGACACAGCCAAATCCATCCTACTCCCCCTCCTCTCTTCTCACACGGCCAGGAGGAGTAGTTCAGACGTTTTCACTTTTCTGTGTAGTTAAACATAGCTTGCTGCATAGTCCAAACCCATTTATATATATCTATATCTATCTATCTATATCTATCTATATAGATATATATATACACACACACTGCTTGGTTGTAAAAAAACCTCTGTGGTTTATAATAGACATTAAAATTATTGATAAAAGTTAAAAACATTTAAAAACAAACTAAAAACAACAGCAGACCAAAAAAATTAAAACACATCAGCATCTATGCATCTGGATAGGCTTGTCTAAACAAAAGTTTCAAGCAGGCGCCAAAAAGAATATAGCAAAGGCGCCTGTATGATGTCAATAGGCAGGAAGTTCCAAAGTGCTGCCATACTAAAAAAAAGATTTCTTACAAGAACATATATTACATGGCACCTGTAACAATGCCTGTTCTACAGATTGAAGTGCTAGAGTAGGCACTTACGGGGTAAAGTGGTCCTGAAAGTAAATTGGTCCCAAGCTGCTACGGTTTTATATACCAATAGTAACACCTTGAACTTGGCCTGGTAGCAAATTGGCAACCATTGCAGATCCCTGAGCAGAGGTGTTATATGCTGACAGTGTCTCGCTCCTGTCAGTAATTTGGCTGCAGCATTCTGTACTAACTGCAGTTTCTGGGTCAAGTGCAAGGGAAGTCCCACATAGAGTGCACTGCAGTAACCCAGTCTTGAAGTCACCAATGCTTGAACTACTGTGGTGAGGCTCTTCTGAGTCCAGGTATGGTAGTAGTTGTCTTACTAAGCACAGCTGATAAAAGGCACTTCTATCCCCTGAGACTACCTGGGCCTCCAGGATGCATAAGAACTGGATCCAGAAGCGCCCCCAGACTGTGTATCTGCTCCTTCAGGAACAAGGCAACCCCATCCAAGACAGGCAATTGACCAATTTCTCAGACACAGGAACCGTGAGCTGTGATCATTAAAAAGTTTGTTTAAACAGGCTAGTTTCATAAACCACGTTTGAAGTTGGCTTATTTTAAATTAAGCATTGTTATTGCTAACCACAGTTTATCATGTTTGAACAAAACAAACTGCAGTTAATCAAATGCAGAAGCTGAAGTTTCCAAATTCCTCCTTGCTGTATGAGAGGAGGACAGGGGAGCGTGAGAAGCCAGAAAGTAGTTAGGTTCATTCACATCTTGCTAAGCCAGTGTAATGCAATATCTAAACATGTGTAATGTAACAAACAGGAGTATAAACTCCATATTACACTGATGGTGCAGCCAATATAGAAGAGGAGTACTGCTAAAGTTATTGCTGGAACAAATAACTGTTACTTAAGATCACAGTTTTTTTTTTAAAAAAAGCATGGCAGTGTAGCTATTTCCCAGGAGCCACATACTAATAATCTGAACAATTTAGAAATTGAAAGTAGCAATCATAGTATGTACCCATAATCTATGTTAAAAAATTATATTGCAGGGTCTTTTGATGAGATCAGAGATGTATATACCCCATTTAATACTGTATCCTCTTTTCAGTATATAAAAAAGGTAAATACAGCATTTATGAGGGCATGAATTAGTAACTAATTAAGCATTATAATGGATAACACTCTTATGTTACAGAATAAGAAGTCAAACAGGCACAACATTTATAAAATCTGAAGTAGACCATCTGTATTCTAACACACAAATGTTCTGTACCATTTAAATACAGTATAGCAGAAATATAATATAAATTACACTTATTTACAGTAATTGCCAAATACTAGGAGTTAGCTTACTATACACATACATTGAAGAACAGCAGCAGCTTGTCTGTAAGGTCCCATTATCTCAATTATTTTCTAAAATATAAAGAATACAATTATTCATATTTTTCTTTTTTTACCATTTGCTACTTTACAAATATTCAAGACAGTATCTATACATAGAATAGCTTCCCAACACCTCAAACGCATAATACAAATCCACAATTAAAGATGAACTTTACAGATTAAAACACTTTTGAACTTTTTATCTGAGCTTGGTCATAGACAGCAACAAACAGTGCATGATTTGTAGTTGTGATTCATTACTGCTGCTTTGTGTTTTCTCCCTACTTTCCCAAAAAGCTATTTGTTGAAATTTTTGCCTACCTCCTTCTCTGCAGTAATACTGTTTCTGCATCCAGATTGTCTGGTAGACCTAGTTGGCACATGAAAAATGCCAAACATGTAAGTTTTAGGCATTGTTACGATTTTTAATAATGTCAAATTGGCACAGTGGCAGGCCCATAGGAAGACAAAAATAAAATGAAAGCAGTCTCTTCAGTGTGCTTAATAAACGTAGGGTATAAGGCAGCATGGTGCCTGGTGTTAACCACTAGAAATGGCACCAAGCAATTACAACAAACATATAAATAAAAATCAAGATATAAACAGCAATTGTATCATTCTATTACAAGTTCTTTGGTAAGTAACAGCATATTTTAGATTTCCCCCCAAATACATATTTACATCCCACCGCCCTCCCACACAATAAAATATTTTGTATGATCTAATTTGTTAAGTAACAAATAGTCAAGTACCTCACACTTTTATTTACAAACAGCACAATCCTATACATTTCTACTCAGAAGTAAGCCCACTGAGTTCAATGGTCTTACTTCCAGGTCAGTGAATTTAGGATTGCAGCCTAACTGTAATTTAATGTGCAGTCATATCTGCCTTTAGGCAGGCAAATGATACACAGTCAATATATATATTACTTATTTTTAGAAGAACCAGAGAATTATGTTCATGAGTCAAACATTCAGTAAAAGCTATACAACTACTTTGAGAAGTGTTTCTACACAGTGATGTGTGCAGCAAGTGCAAAAACAAGAACAAAACGGCAGCTTCAGTTAATCCATGATTTCCTGATCTCCTGTTTTCTAGAAAAAGCAGAAGCAGCTGCATCTCCTGATTGACAGAGGGGTTCTGCCTCTACTCTGGAAGAGGGTGACTCCTGAAGAACTGAATTCTTCTGTGTATCCATGCTGAAGGATACCTGAGACTGTGAAGTGCTACTGTGTATCTTTGTTGGAGCTGGTGCTTTAGTGAGGCATTCAGGACGAACAAACACTCCATGTCGTGGCTTGCATTGGAAGTACTCTCTTCCTTTTACAGTTCCATCATGTTTCCCTTAAAATAAGCACAAATAATTAAAAAACCACCTTGTGAAGCTGTGATTGAATGCAATAAGAATTAGCTTGGAGATACAGAAGTCTGTAACCATTAGAGGAATTAACACTACATCAAGGTTACGGCACAGAGATTGCTACTAGTCTAAGCCATGGTTAACACGAAGATTCACTCTTAACCATGGTATGCTAACCAGTTGGTCAAGAGGGAATAATGGTGAAAGGTTAAAGTGAATGGTTAAAGCAGCCTTTCCCAACCAGTGTGCCTCCAGATGTTGTTGGATCACAACTCCCATCAGCCTCAGCCAGCATTGCCAATGGTCAGGAAGGATGGGAGTTGTGGTCCAACAACATCTGGAGGCACACTGGTTGGGAAAGGCTGGGTTAAAGGCTGATCAGATATAAGCCTTAAGCATGGTGAAAGGGCAGACAAAATTCACAAAATGAAGGATGCAGTGTGTGATCAGAAAACATGCACAGGAGCTTCAACCAACTGCATCATCTGGGTACATTCAAATGTTACAAAATATGATGTGACTGAATACTGTGGCACCCATATTTTCTGCAATATGTAAAGTGGCTTATTCTGAGAAACTGGAAGACTGCAATTCCTCCTCCACTCCTTCATACATCTACTGGTTGCACTGCTCTTCCACTACCTTAATGGAGAAAGAGGCTTCAACAAATTTCTGCAAAAATGATGCCACTTTTGCCTGGTTATACCAACTGTTGATCATCATACTAATTTAGTAAACAATTATTCACTGTACTTGAATGAGATATTCATTAATTTTGACTTTTTAGCAACTAATGTCCTATATAGTATCCATGAACAGTTCAAGACATTTTCTTTGTTGCTTATTTTTCTGCTGCTACTGATGAGCACTACATGCTTTTGTGGATGTCTTTAACTAAAGAAGCCAGTGGGAAAACTCCTGGTCACAATCCCCAAAATCTTCAGCTGTCAAGTTCACTGTTCAGAGTTCCCCACTCCACATCAAAACTTCTAATGTTTTATGTTTTCTTTTAGTATTTTGTGATGTTTTGTTTGGTGCTTTAATCCAGGTTGTAAACTGCATTGGGATTTCCCCCCCAAAAATGTAAAGCAGTATAGAAATGACTTAAATAAGTAAATAAGCACTGCTCTCATGCCAATGGAATCACTGTCCATGACAGCAGAATCAGTTACTTGGTCCTAGAAGCCAGGTTACAGCTTTCTCTCTTCTTTATAAATTTGCCTTTTCTTTTTGACAGATTATCTGGGGGGGGGGGACTCAACCCCAGTCTGCACCCCTTCCTCTAGGGTCTTGATGAGAAGTCTGTGTGTGGTGCCTTAAGTTTCATGAATGAAGATGGGATACAAATAAAGGTCAATACGTGTTACTAATTTTACAGGTTGGTGTTCCCCAATCCTGAAATATGGGGATTTACAAATATTATTAGACAACATGCATCTAGGATTCTAAACATATCATGGAAAGGCTCATATCTTACCTGTTTGGAAATGTAACTCAACACCAACCCAGGTACCAGCTGAAAAATCCACAGGCCCAACATATCTGATTATGCCTGCCTTGTTACTACCAATATACACTTGTTCCCCCACTGCCATCCAGTTAGGGTGCTCTTCAGAAGTAACATCTTCACAACCAGAGACATCTAAATAATTTTTTCCACTGAAGTCATCTGCTAGGAAAGAATCTGCATGCATCTGACAATATGAAGCCTCTTTTGGTCTGATAGACAAAGGATTTTCAATACTGTTTGACTGCTGGTATTCCAGTGGTGCAGACTGCAAATGGCTCATAGGACTGTCCTGGTTGTAAATATTTGAGAAGTCTGAAGCACAGTTCATTCCAGTTGTTGAGACTTTTTTTTTTCTACTAGAAGAGCCACGGGAACAGAACTGTGGACCTACAGAATATTCAAGATCCTTTCCATCTTCAACACCCATGAATTCTGTAAATGCATGATCCTCAAAAATATTTGAAGTGTGTTCAACTGTTGCTTCTCGAAATGAAAATTCAATCCCATGCTGTGATTTTTTATTACCTGAGGAATCCAACGCTGAGCACTGTAACTGTGTGGGAATGGTGCTAGTACTTTCATACATCGGAATCTCTGTTGCTAAGGCACTAATTCCTTTGACTGGTGAAACGAATGTCTTATATTTAACCAAGTCCCATTCTGGTTCTGAAGTCTCCTTGTTTGAAGATCTTAAATCATGGGCTAAATGGGCTACAGAATGGTCATTAGAATCTAAATCCCTCATCTGATTGGCCAGTTGGTCTGTGCTATCACTACAGGGAACAAGCATATCAGACAAAGTAGCATTTGAGGCACTGTGGGAAAAGTAGCCACTAGTAATACTGCTAGTGGTAGGGCTACGAGATACTTTCTCAAGAACACGAGAGTTTACAAAGTCTCCTTTTGAGGATAGCCATTCCCTATTTTCCAGGCTAGCGTTGTAGACACTGAAGTCAGCAAATTCCTCAGGCACATAAGGCTCCTTGTTAATGGCCTCCAACTCGTCATCATCCTCAGAGTCCTGCTAGAATTGTAAAGATATATAGTTACTACTTCTGCATTTTAAGAAAAGGCATGACAAGTTATCACTGCAGAATGTATAGGTGACATCCAATGTCGTCTGCCTGCTTATGCAGCTAATCTTTTTCTTCTTCTTCTTCTCCTCGTCACCTCCCCCCCAGCAGCCTTCTGTGCATCCCAAAGATCTGCTCCAAGCGGTTCTGCCAACCCTTTGGAGCAAATTTTGTGGAAGTGCCGAGGGGCTGCGTGGAAGAGGAGAAAATGGGGAAGTCCTGCTACACAAGCAAAAATCCACTCAAGTAGCATTGGATGCCACCAGATCAATACCTAGTAAAGGAAGTACTGAGAATACTGTTTAGTTAGCATTGCTTAGGGGCTCAGTGAGTAAGCAAATGTGCTAGTAATCGTAACCATCTCCAAACCAGATCTGGCAATCATATTAAATAAAAGTTACGCTCATAACATTAATATTTAACTATTTAAATCTTTTTCTCATTCAGAATGACGTTGTTCGGTTTCCTATAAAGATGAAGGCAAAATTTTAACTGCTTTGATATGGAAGTGATTTTTGTCCCTTTTGCTGTAATTAGATTTAAAAGCCGCAGCACACAGCAGATTCCAAACGTGAAATCAAGACAAAACACTTATGAAATTTTCTCACAATTTGTGCCCTAAGCTGACTACATGAAACCAAAATACATGGAGTACACTGCTGGCTATCCAGGAAGCTGAAAGAACAGGAAAGCTTGTCAGATACTTGGCGACTGATACTGGTTTTTGCTTAACTATATATTTTGTGTATGATATGTTACCTTTGCAAAACAGAGTAGTCAAATTATCCTTTTATTTTAAGCACAGTGTAGGTTGTCTGTATTTAATTTCACTTAGTTTCAACATAACTTGTTCTGCAGTGGCTATTTCAAGAGCGTTTGCCATTCACATTATTTCTAAGAGTATGATTATTGTGGAAGTAAAGATGGTTACTTTTCCAGATCTCTCAAAAAAGTGTTAAGGGTTGGAATCCAAATTTCTGCTCAGGGGTTTTAAAAGCCTGACACAGAGAATACAGTCCCTGAACAGTCACCAAATACAAATATACAAATGAAGTCAAGATTTAATGGAACATCATATATTTCTTAAACATATATGCAAGAATTAAAGACTTTTTCACAAATATAATCTGTGGCTCATAGCCTACAGAGTATACAATATGTCTTTCAACAAGCCTTTTAAGTTAAGACCTATCCCAGTCTGTGTCTGTGTTGGAATTGCTTTTAATATTTTTTTTTAAAAAAACTTTTTTTCTAAGCAATACGTTTTTTTAACCCTTTTTATTTAAGACGTTTCTAAAGCTTTTTTAAAGAATGTTTTTAAAGTTGTTTTGTTTTAATGTATTTTAAGGTCTGTTTTTATGATGTTTTAAACTAGTGTTTTTACTGCTTTTGTTTGCCACCCTGGGCTCCTGCCAAGAGGAAGGATGGAATATAAATACATACATACATACTTGCCAAATGGTCTTGTGTGGCTTTATAATATGCACACACAGTGTATTCAATAAAAGGTTTTGAATCCTGGCTGTGCTAACAAAATATTTCTAATGATTCCCAATAACACAGCAATGGAAAACCAAAATATTTTTGTCCAGAGCCTTGAAATGTAAAGGATACAAACAAAATTTATTCCAAATAACTTGCCAAATGTGCTTCAATTTAAGAAAGCCTTATTCAGTGACATCTATTTGGAGAGCACAAAGAGAAAGATCTGCAAACAATGTCTTTTGTGAATACACTGTGTGTGCATGAGGATGTTATAAAACCACGTAAGACCATTTGGTAAGTTTTGTATATTCTGTGGGCTATGAGCCACCCATTATATTTGTGAAAAAAATAATTCTTGCATATATGTTTAAGTACCATATAACATTCAATGAAACATTTGTATATCTGTAACTAAAGGGATTTGTGCACATCCAATGAAATGCTCAATTTTTATTTTAATTAGCCAACTCCTCATAATATATCAAAAAGATGAGCTCCCCTCAGTTTTAACTGAGCCATGGCAGATGGGAGTGGGGCACAGTGTGGTCTGAGAAAAACTATTTGGGTCTATTGCATCTAGATGCACCATTCCTCTAGATCAGTGGTTCTTAACCTGGGGCGCATGCACCCCGGGGGTGTGAGACACTTTTTCTAGGGGTGCAAGGCCCAACCAAAGATTTTGGAAAACTCATTTATCTTAGCTAAGTTAGGCTAAAACACACATTAAAATAAAATTTTAAAAAATGGTATTTTTTCAGGGGGTGCAAGAGCATATTTTGGAAATCCAAGGGGGTACTTGCAGTGGAAAAGGTTAAGAACCACTGCTATAGATCATGATCAAGGAGTTTAATTCCTTCATTTTAAACAACAATGTCTGGTCTCAATTCAGGTCTTGCTGGTTGGTCCAATGGAAACATTTTTTCACTGGCCACAGAGACTATAGTGCCAGTTATTTCTTATACAGTAGGGCCCCACTCATATGGCAGGTTAGGGACCAGACCCCTGCCAAAAAGTGAAAAGTGGTGAATAGTGGAGCATACCATGGTGAGGAGCCAAAAAGGCCGCAACAAAATGGTCGCGCAGGCGCTGGCGCTAGGTATGTTGTCAGACTCCCCCCCCCAGCTGACTGGAGCAGCAGCCACAAGCTCCAGAAAAACCGCTCGGACCGAAGTGGCGAGTTCTGAGACGGGAGAGCCAGATCAAAGCCTCCCCCCACACAGTCGACCGGAGTTGCAGCCGCGAGCTCTGGTATGATCTTTTGGGCAGCTGCTGTGAGCTCCAGGCGGGCCACAGTAGCAGGCGTTGCCGATCCAACCCTCGACCAGGGGAAGAGAAAGAAGCTGCTGATCAAAGACTCCCCCCCCCAAGTCAACCGGAGTCGCAGCTGCGAGCTCCGGAGTGATCCTTCGAGCAGCTGCTGCAAGCTCCAGGCAGGCTGCTATAGTAGGCACCACCGATGCAACAGAGAGGGACAGAAGCTGCCACCGCCGCAGCAAGCTGCAGGCAGGCACAGCAACAAGCGGGCCTTACTACAGCGAACTCCCACTCTAGCAGCCTCCACTGTCCCCCCAAAACCAGAACAGGGCTAGGTAGGTAGAAATGGGGAGGTGGGGTGGAACCAAGTAAGCAACTACCCCAAACTACCTTAAACGGGTGAGGGAGCCTGCCACGGATCGCAGGAAAGGAGCTGCCCGCCCGTGCCTGCTCGTTCCCTTGGTCTGGACGCACGCCCATGGGCCCCCTTCCCCCGACCCTGAAGAAAACCACCATACGCCGAGAAGCGGGGCCCTACTGTACTGTACAACACACACAATGTGTTTCTGTACATTGTTTTTTAGTCACCTGTGCAGCTTTATCAAATTGGATGATGATGATGCTTTATTAAATTGCTTGCCATGTGTAACCACACAACAAATGCATGTCAAGATGCCAACTGTGGTGAAGCAGTCTACAAGAATATTCTAGAAAAGTTCCGTTTAACTGTCCACTCCTGTTCACATCCTAGCCACCATCTTGCTATATTATTTCAATTTTGTATTATAAATATTTAGAACTAAACATACTTCTCTATCAGTCAAAAGATGCACGTGGATTTTAAATATTTGATCCAAGAGGCAGTACAGAAGTAGTTTGTTCATGAAACTAGTCATGGGCAGCGCATTCACAGACAGGTTGTTAAACAATCAACAATACTGACACAGTTGAAACAGTGGAACTGTTTTATTACTGTATAATAAATAGATCAGGCACAAGGAAAACCTTGTTTTCTCATGGAATTATTGGTCTGCATTGCCTTGCTCTGAGGCAATGAAATCAGCCCAAAGTCTCTACTGCTGTAGTTATGCATGATTAAAAGCAGCAGCATATTCAGCAGCCTTCATACATAGAAAATCAAGACAAAACAAGACACTTATGTAATTTTCTCACAATAGTGTAAACAATATTGTTAATTTGTCCTGTTAGTGTAAGGACTTCTACCTGCACAATGGAACTTCTCCTCTCCCTATGTACCCCTCCCATCTGATCCAGAGGCTTGGGTGAACTCCCAGAACAGATGCAGGGAAGGGGATGTGGGGAGAGGGAAGTTCCATTGCACAGGTGAACGTCCTTGTGCTAACAGGACAACTTTGTTGGATACAACTCATGATTTTATCTGACAATACATAGGAAAAATGTCATTTATAAAGTGGCTCTACTAGCCTTTTAGTTTTCTAGGAATGTGAGAAGAAATCCTGTTTATTTGAATTGGGTTTTAGTGGATATTGTGTGGGGTGTTCTGACATATGTATTTTGATGTGCATTCTGATGTGTTTGATGTGGGAAGTTTTTTGTCTGGTCTGGTGAAAGTTAGTTTAACTGTCACATGGGTCCTTAACTAATAGCTGTGACTTAGAATCCTCAATATGCAAAAGAAGGATTGAAAGTATGCATATTTTGATTGGTGGGTACAGGTTTAGAATTTTCAGTTAGATAATGTGATTAGCCGGGGCTAGAATGGCCAGAAGAAGTGTACATATGGCCCAGTGCTAGTTGGCAGTTGGAAGCTGGGTTAGTCGGTTGGAGAGTTGGGAGTTGTTGCTGATTGGTGTTCGTGTGGACTCAGCCAGAAAAAGAAGACAGCAGAGGAAGAGGACAGGGGAAGATGAAGGAAGACCTGAGAGGCAGGTGGAGTGGCTTGGTGGACAAAGACTTGCCAAAAATAGCTGGATCACTTAGCTTAGGCTGAAGAGAATCTGTGTGCAGCGTTAATAGGAAAAGTGAGAAGCAGCTTGGAATATTGGTCTCTGGTGTCTGATAGGACCACCAGAAGGAAGATTCACCTTTGCTCCTGCAAAAGGTTAGAAAAAAAGAGGCTTCTAGAAGAATCTTCAGTTATAGCGTTGGTGAGGCTTAAATTGAGTGGAGAGAATAATTGTGCGATTTGACTGAAGAGCAACTAACTGCTTCCTTAAAGGTGTTTAATATAAGCTGTTGGTATTTAAAGTGACAGCAACAAGTTAACAAAGAGTATACTCATTTAACTATACTATTTTTAAACTAACTAGATGAGCTTGTGCACAATAATCTTGTAATAAATAAATGTAAGTACCTTTGATAAATATAATATCTGTATCTGACTGGCCTGGCAGTGGCACGGGTTTAGGAGAACCACTGGAGTGGGAGTTGGGTTGTGTTATTATACAGTCAGTAAGTATACATCTTCCTTCCCTTCACAGAATGCAGAACAGGTAATCAGCCCTCATTAACTGATGAAACTGTGCACATGCAAATATGCAGGGGAATGCTATTGTTCTTTCTGTACTGCCTCCAGTACCACATGCAACTTTCTACTCTGTTATCTTGCTAAAATTGCAATCTAAATGTTTGTTTTGAATTTCCTAAAATATACTTCTTCAGATCAATCTTTGTGTCAAGACCCTACCTGTCCCACTCCAGTTCATTTAAGATGATGCCAAAGTCACATACAGAACAGCAAAGAAAAGGGCACTGTCCAAACAAAGGAGTAGCAACAGCCAGGAAAAGGAACACATACACAAAGGTATTGACTCATTAAAACATTATAAACATAGTAGAATTAAAAGAACCTTTCCATGAAATACATTTCCATGAAATATATGAAGAAATGATAGAAAATAATATACCAAGGCAGCCTCCACCAGGGAGGGTCGTGATGGCACGATATCTGGGGAAACCACCTTTTAGGTGAGACCAATGGTCCATTTTTCCCAGCTAGCATGCCATCACGTGGGATGTACCAAAGCAGCCCTAGTAGGGAGGGGCTACCAGCTGTCTGAGCATGAGAAACAACCTGTTGCAGAACACACCTCCCAAAAAAAGCATAATCAGCAGCATAGCAGTCTATCCTATAGTGCCTGATGAATGCAAGAGATGCATTAGCTGTGAATGCAGTCATGGTGGCTGCAAACCTTTTAGCTTGAAGGAGTACCAACAAGAAGAGGTGGATTCTGTCACTTTATTGAAAGGATACAAACAAGGATTCAGTTAGCCGTATGTCTTGGGTGCGGCAAAGGTAGACTGTGAAGGCTCTGTGCGGACATCTAGAGAATGCCAGGCTTTTTCGAGTGTGTGAGCAGGATTAGGACCAAAGGACGGCACTGCACTGTCCTGGTTACTGTGAAACACAGAGCTTAATTTGAGTTGGAAGAATGGATCATGACGTAAAACAACTGAGTCCTTATGAAATACGCAGAGATGGTGGCTGATGATAGTCCTCCCAACTCTGACCCCCATCAAGCCGAAGTGACAGCCACTAGAAAAAGGACCTTGAGAGAAAGCACTTGCAAGGGCACTGTTCTGAGGGCTCAAATGGGGGATGCTGCAGTGCTTGCAGCACCTTCTGTAAGCTCCAAGATGGAAAATGATTACACACTACCAGAGCGATCGAAGCAGCTCCCTTCAGAAAACGTTTAACTAGAGGATGAGAGCCCATCTGCAAATCTCTGTGAATGAACTGTAAGACCTGCTGGACAGTGGCTTTGGAGGGTTGCAGCCCCCCAGGAGACACACTAGCTGAAAAATGCCAACCACATACTCTGCCTAGCAGGGGAATAGGATGAACGCATATAGGATGCTGTCCGGCCAAGGAGACTGGAGACTCCAGACTCAGCCTTTATCGCTAGATACCTCGAAAAACCCTAGGAAGCTGAGTGTTGAAGTGGTGTTGCAGAAGGAGAAACACTGTTGGATGTAGCCTCCACTCCCCCAGAATCACTTGCTGCCTGCTGATCCAATCTGCAGTAACATTCAGGACCTCGCTGAGGTGTTCTGCCTTCAAGAGCAGCAGGTGTCTCTCAGCCCAATAGAATATTAGCAAGGCCTCTGCCTGAAGGGTTTGAGCCTTGCTGGTTCAAGTGCGATTTCATGCAGACATCTTGACTGGAAGTGACAAAGGGCCAGATGGACTTCCCTCAACTCCAGCCAGTCAGGTGACACAAATCGATAAAATGGAGTTTTAAACTGCTATAAGTCACCCAGGGACCTGCAGATGAAGGTCAGGACTTGACTGAAGAAGCACCACCTTCCAGGAGAACTGCGCCTCAGCACATATATGCCAGTGTGAGTAACCTTGAGTTTAGTTACACAAATTGAAATGGCCAAGCCTTACCAAAGGCTAAATGGAATTTTAAACTGTCTTAAGTCGTCCAGGAACCTGCTTGTGAAGGGCAAGACTTAACTGAGCAACCGGCTTAGTTTACATTATCTTGCTAAGTTACGTTTACCCCGGAGGATAGCTACAGGACCCTTAGAGCTTCCAAGGAAGTCTCTGGATAAATCCAAATATTTACTCCGACAGTTATGAACAGCTGCAACTGTTCAGAGAAGCAAACTGGAGCTTTGCATTGACACCCTAGAATTAGACAGGGCAGAATTCTCATGTAGTTGACAGAGCTGTACTGTATTCAGCTTAATTCACTTATCTTACTATTTACGATTTCCCACCGGGGTGACAATAAGATCCTCCTCTGTAAGGAAGTCACTGGATATTATGAAGGGCTGCCAAATTACCATAAGAACCTCCTCCATAAGGAAGTCACTGGATATTATGAAAAGCTGCCAAAATTTACACAGATTTTTATGAAGGACTGCAACTGTGCAGAGGAGCAGACTGCAGCCTTGAGCTGAAGCTCATTAGGCAATTTGTATACCCTCTCTACACTGAGGCCCCCTAAGGAAGCCATCAGGTTATGAAGGGCTGCAAAAGTTTACACATACAGATATGAAGGGCTGCATAAATTTACACAGCCAGTTATGAAGGGATGCAACTGTACTGAGGAACAGAGTGGAGCTTTGAATTAAAGCTCATAAGGAAGTACCTTCACTACCCTGAGGCCCCACAGAGGGGCCACCAGGTTATTCTACAGTTGCCTCTGGAAAGTGCCTGCTGCGGATCAGGCCTTGAGAAAACTGGAGCTTTGAGCTGAGACTCATGAGGCCATTCACATACTTTAGCACCCTGAGAAAAGCAAGTAAGTTATTCCACTGTTGTCTCTGTACATGGCCAGCTGCTGCACAAACCTTGGGAGAACTGGAGCTTTGAGCTGAGGCTCATGAGGCAATTCATATGCCCTCACTACACTGAGGTCCCTTAGAGGAACTAGCAGGTTATTTTAGTGTGCCTTTAGAAATGGCCTGCTGCTGTTCAGGCCTTGCTACTCTGAGGCCTCCTAGAGGAGGCACCACATTATTCTATTGTTGCCCTTGGAAACAGCCTGCCACTATTCAGGTCTAGTAAGAGAGGAAATCAGGTCTCTTAGAAATATTGAACCTACTGTTGTAGGTTCAATAAAAAAAGGTGGAAATACTGCTCAGCCGAGGACTATGTCCAAAGGTTCTGAGCAGAAAAACTAGACCCTTTTACAGTCGCTAGACAGACTAGGACCAAGTGGGAACAGAGGTACCATAAAAATGGCAGGAAGCTCCTCAGCAGAGGACTACATCAGCCCTTTCTACAATCACTGGACAGGCTAAGACCCAAAATGCAGCGGAGGGTGATAAAATGCTGCCAATTTCTTTCAATCACAAGCATTGTTGCCACCAAACATTGCTGCTCTGGTGAAATTTCTGAGGAGGAATACTTAGAAGGCCCAAGTTTGGCTGCCCTGCTTACCTTAGGGCCTGACGGGACTAAAATGTCACACCTAGGAAGAACTGTGCACACAAGGTGAAGCCCAAACTGAGGTTCAACATTCCTCCCAGTGGGAGATAGATGGAACTGATGATTGCTGAATGGCTAGTGCTGCATATCACTGTGCTGTGCCTCAATAGTGATAACCATAAAAATAGCACAGGATGGCCCAGCCATGGTTACACACACAGAGTAGAGAGGAGCGGTACCAGGCGTTATATGGATAGATTCCTGATTAATCAACACAAGCACAGGTAGAGGGGTGTGGCAGATTACCAAGGCCAAAAATAACTGCACACAGAAGAGGGGAGCGGTTTGAGCTCTAACTACAGCCAAGAAATGCAGCCAAGGGCAAAAATATCACACACTGTCGGCTTAAATGCAGCACACTGTCGGCTGAAATGCAGACAAGAAATGCAGCCAAAGGGAAAAATAACTGCACACAGTAGAGGGGAGCGGTTTGAGCTCTAAGTACAGCCAACAAATGCAGCCAAGGGCAAAAATACTGCACGCAGTCAGCTGAAATGCAACCAAGGGCAAGCGTAACTGCACCCAGTAGAGAGGAGCGGTTTGAGCTCTAAATGCAACCAAGAGATGCAGCCAAGGACAAAAATAACCAGACACAGTCAACTGCAGCCCACATAAAGGTACTTGAGTGGTTGGCAGAGGGCCAAGTCGTGTATCTGTAGTCACTAGATGTGTCTGTTGAAGTAGTGACATGACAGCAGCATCAAACTGGCCAATGGGAGCTAAAGAGGGCCCCAACATGGCAGTGCCAGGAGACTGAGCCCTAGCCTTTGTGATGGGCTCAGTGGCAGTGGAGGACAACACCAGTGACTGGCGAACCAGCAGTGCAGGTGCAAGAGGCTGGTGAGCAATGGAGGGGTGCACTGGAAAGTGGAATAGGGCTGCCAGTCTTTCTTGACCAGTAACAGAGACCTCTCATCTAGCCTGCTCCACAGCAATACTGGCCGTAGTAGAGGACGCTTCCAGCAAACTTGGAAGGGAAGCCTACCGTGTCTGCCTGGCAGCCAGCTGAATAGAAGAGAAATGGTGCTTGGAGGCCTTGCGCTTTGATACCTTGGACCCCACAACTGGTTGAGGTACTGAGGTATCAGACTGTTCTGGCAGAAACACAATGCTGCTTCACCTCAGATAGCATATTGAGAGAATCCACAATTGGCTGTGGACCTGACATGGTATACATGCACACAGTAGAGGGGTGCGGTACCTGGTGAATCTAACACTAAGGCACATGCACACAGTAGAGGGGTACGGCACCTGAAGTCCAACACACGCACAAGAGGAGGGGTGCAGTGAATCTAATACTGAGACACAACACATGCACAAGAAGGGGGAGTGCGGTGAATCTAACCCTGAGGCACAACACACGCACAAGAAGAAGGGTGTCGTGAAGCAAACACTGAGGCACATGCACACGATAAAGGAGGGTAGTACCTGAAGTCCAACACACGCAGTAGACAAAGAGTGCAATGATTTCACACACACAGTACAGGGGTGTGGTACCTGAAGTCCAACCCAGGCTCTAGAAGAGGGGTGTGGTGATTTCAATGCTTAAGACACACGCACACAGTAAAGGCTGCAGTGCTTTCATGCTGATACACACCCACCCCGTAGAGGCATGTGTTGATTTAGGGAGAGTTCAAAAATTCAAACAAAATGGCAGGCTGGAAGGCAAAGGCAGCTGAGCCCAGCCAAACTGGCGGCCAAGGAGAAAAGACGGGAAAGTCCCAACAGCCCAGAGCCATCGCTTCAAGCTCCAAAGGGCTCACCCTCAGCTAGCAACATGGCCAAGGGGTATAGGCAACACAGAGACTGCTGCCACTTCAGTGCAAAATGAAAAGACACTATGGAACACCGCTGTCCCCAGCAATCAGCCTGCGAGACAGGAGAGCACTAACAAGCGCTGCCACGCCAGCGGCCAATTGGAGCTGCTGCCGTGAGCTCAAGCCAGGAGAAGCATCGGGGCCGCAGCCGCAAGCCCTGATCGAAAAGGGCATCAGCCAGTGCTGCCATCCCCATGGCCAGCCATAGCCACAGCCGCAAGCTCCGGCCAGGAAAGGATGAGGGGCCACAGTCACAAGCCCCAGTCAAGGAGGACACCAGCTAGTGCCGCTGTGAGCTCTGGCCAGGGAAAGATAAGGGGCTGCAGCCACAAACTGTTTGAGGAGAGAGAGAAGACCAAAAGACCTCTGGGGCCGCAGCTGCGGGCCTCATGAGGTAAGGAAGCTGGGTCTGTCAGGAGCTGGATACCAAGCAGGGAGAACTGTGGGGCCTCAGCCGTGAGCCCTGCAAGGGAGGTGGAGAGGACTAAGGAGGTGGAGAGGGCTGGAAGCTCTGCAGGACCTAAGGGCAAGAAAAATTCACCCCATGAAACAAACAAAACAAACACTCTCTCACCACACACTCTCCACACGCAATCCCAAATGCACAGACCTAACAAAAACTCACTACAGTAAAGTGGGGAAGAAAAGTAGACAAGAGCACAGCCTCGGACGAAGGCAAGAATGGACTGGAGTGGGACCAGAAGGAGCAGCTAGGGTCTTGAATCCTGTGCATTCTTGCCTTCCGACGCTATAACCCATGTCACACTATAACATGGCGCATGTGGTGCTATAACCCATGTGATGGTATGCTACCTGGGGAAAATATAATGCTGTGATTATGCTAGTTTCTCGAAAGCATAATCAAGTCCACTTAGCTGCCCATAACCAAGTATAACATAAAAGAACAGTGACAGCTCCATGTGTCTATTCTAGTGAAATCTGGCACTTGGATTCACTACCTCAACACCAATGGTCATCTAGTCCAAGGTAATGGTGAAGCCAAAGGATAAGATACTATACCACATCAATATTAATATATCAATTAAATAATGTGAAGGAGATGTCCCTTAATAGCTGCAAATTCCCAGTATTTTGGAGCCTAAGTGAACATGGAAAGCCTTTAACACAACATGTTAAATCAATAGGGTTTTTAAAATTGAGTTTGATTACATTTTGAGAAGGCTAGGCCTACAACTCTTTCATCAGGCAAACCTGAAATTGAAAACAACAAACTGCATGGAAAAAGAAAAGGAGGAATATCCTTCTCAATAAGGAATGACTTCACTCATCATTTAGGACAAGAATCCATATGGAATGTATTATGCCTATTAAGTGGCCAATTTATTAAGTGAAATAAAGTTAGAAATAAGGGCTGCCAACTTTTTTTCCTAGCCAGGCTTCTGTGTCTCTAGGGTTGACAACCTTTCTGGCTGTTGTTCCTTCTTTGCCTGTAACAACTGGCTCTCATTGAGTGCAATTAGCAGGGGGTCATGTTGAGTCTCATGCCCTACAATCACCCTGACTGTTTTCTGCATTTTGTATGCCTTTCACAGGAGCAGGCCTGTCAAGCCTAGCCCTTAAAGGCTGCAATGGAAAAAAATGAAATTCATACAATAAAGCACACACAAACACACGGCTGCTCCCTAAATCTTCCTCCCTCTTTTTTTCCTGAAGGTTCTCCTGTGCTTTCAAAGCTTCCTTGTCAGAAATCCAGCCACTATATACCTCAACATATATTTCCCCCCTCCTCTCCATGCCTCTCAAACTATTTTTCTTCATTTCCTGTGATTTCTTCTCCCCATCTTCTTTGAACTGTGTGGTCTAGGCTGAGCTCTGATCAGTAAGAATCTTGCCTAGCTACAGCAAGCTTCCATACTTCCAGAGGCTAAAATTGTCCAGAAAGCGCTGTCAAGCAACAGCAGATAATAATAACAACAATAATAACAATAATAGATTTATTAGTTGCTTGATACCTGAAGGTCCCCAAGCAAATAAGCAAGAATTTTGACTAACATTGGCAAAAAATGCCATTTTAATAAGAACTACCAATATATGACACAACTCATGAGCAAAAGCACATATTAGACTTCCCTTTGACCTAAAACAATCCATTTCCCAAAACATGCTGAACAAACAGAGAAATCTTTCTGGAAAAACCACTCTAGCAAAGAAAGAAAAACATACAATACCTTGATGAAAAATGCACAATACTTGTCAACATGCCAGAGTCTCTCAATAAATGTTATTGAAAATAAGCCATTTCTTTTCCTTTCTATCCCAGATTTGGTATGGACCATCCTCCAGGCTTCCTCTCCTACACTGCCAAGTTTCAAATTAATCCATCACGCCATTTTCAAACTATAAGCCATAGAACCTACTGTCTCCACTTCTTGTTACAACTGTATAGGGCCGAATGATCCACCATAGATCATGCTTTTGTTCTGCAGCATTTGGTGAATAAATATACCACTTACTCTGGAGGAGCCCTGTATGTGGCTTTTATTGATTTCAGGACAGCTTTTGATTCAATTTCCAGGGAAAAGCTATGGGAGAAATTAGAGGATACCAATATTGATAAGCGCCTATCATGTCTAATACGTGGCTTATATGCGAACACTTGTTTACGAGTTAGATGTAACAACGTAGGACATCTAACTAGGCCTATCCCCACCTATAAAGGGGTTAAGCAGGGATGTATCTTAGCCCCTCTCCTGTTCAACCTCTACATTAATTCGCTAGTTGAGAGTTTGCAGCAGGTTTGTTCACAGCCTCCTAGACTAGCTGAGAGATCCCTGTCTATTCTTATGCACGCGGATGACATAGCCCTGTTATCACGCTCGTGTATTGGCTTAAGGCGCATACTGACAGCACTTGCAAACTATTGTAGCACTGAATCTTTGTCAATTAATTATGATAAGATGAAAGTTTTGGCCTTCTCTAATAAAAGACCAAAACATCGATGGCGGATAAACAAGCACTCTATTGACCAAGTAGGATCCTTCAGATACTTGGGACTGATCTTTCATTCAAAGGGAGCCTGGGGGCCCCAAGTAAAGGCAGCTGTGGCTAACGTTCAAAGAACTATGAAGGCGCTTCTCTCCTTCTATGTTAACAGAGGAGGTCAATATCTTCCCACAGCCATACAAGTATTTGTGACAAAAATCATCCCCCAGCTGCTGTATGGGGCACAAGCTAGCACCTACGAGTATTCCCCTCTTGAAACAGTCCAAAATAGTTTTCTCTGTTCTTTATTGGCTGTTCCTTGCTGTGTCCCTAGCTTTATTCTCTGTTTAGAGGTCGGGCTTCCTACTATAGAATCTCATATCTGGATTGGCAGAATTAAAGCATGGCTAAAAATCATCTTTGCCCCTGTGGGCCTGGCCCCATGTATTTTATCAGATGCTTTCCAGTCCAAATGGGAAAAGATGATAAACACCAAAATATTAAGTCTAGGGTTTTCCCTACCTGTGATCCTTAAACTGGGTCATACAAAAGCCAAAGAGAGCATCCTCCAACGGATCTGAGATGTTGATCTTTAAGGCCATCTTAATTGCCAAACACAGATACAGTCCAAGGCCATTTATACCTGCTTCTTACCTAACCACGTTGTCTGTATCTAAATTCCGAAGAGCCTTTACATGGGCTAGGTTTAACATCTTGCCCTCGGAACTTTTGGAGGGCAGATATAAAAAAATCCCTTATAAGGAGAGACTCTGCCCATGCGGTGGTGGGGTAGTAGAAACGGTAGAACATGTGCTACTTCATTGCCTATTATATCGAGATCTCAGACTTCAGTTAATGATTCCAATTATACAAAATCTCCCTGGTAGAAGTGAGGCCTTTTATGCAAATTACCTTCTATCCGATCAGACTCCACAGATAACAGCTAAGGTTGCTAGTTTCTGCTCTGCTGCTATCCAATGCAGAAGATCTATGTCAAATTGAGGGTTAGATATAGATGTAGCCCAGGTTATAATGAAATTTTAACTGTTTAATTGTTTTTAAGTAGTTTTTATTGTATTTTGTTACTTTTATCGATGCATATATGTATTTTGGTCTATGACCGCAATAAATATTCATTCATTCATAGTTATAATTGTGGTATGGAAACTTGAGTTTCCCTTAACAAAGTATGGCCCTATAATAACTAATTAAATAAATACATTTTCAGATCTCATTCTTCTCTAGCTCCCAGTCCTTTTCTGTCCCTTACAAAACCACACTTATTTTCCAACTGATCCTCTCTCGTTGACATTCACTCTCACTCCATGGAACATTCTATTCAATCACTTATCCTTCTCTCACCACAGATTCATATAGATTTGGGTGGGGGAAACGAGGGGGGGACACCCTTAGGAAATCCCATTTGCTAACAATGGCCACAAAAATGCTTTGAAATAAAAAAACTACAAACATGTTTCCCAGTCTATGCTCTGATGGCAAATGCGGAAGAAGAGGAATTGGAGAGATTTTATGCAGAAGTACAGGAAGAAATTGATCACACACCAAAACAAGATGTGCTGATAATCACGGGGGACTGGAATGCAAAAGTAGGGAACAGAGAAGAACTAGGAATTGTGGGGAAATGGGCTTAGGAGATAGAAATGAAGCAGATGAAAGACTTATTGAATTCTACAAAGCCAATAATCTGTTTCGAGCAAACACATTTTTTGAGCAACCGAAAAGATGACTGTACATGTGGACATCACCAAATGGTCAATATAGGAATTAAATTTATTACATAATTGGTAGCAGAAGATGGAGAAGTTCCATACTTTCTGCAAAAACAAGACCAGGAGCAGACTGTGGTACAGATCACGAACTAGTAATATTGAAAATCAGAGTAAAGCTAAAAACAACAAAACAATCATAACACAAAGATACAATTTAAACAACATCCCAGAAGAATATAAAGAACAAATAATGAACAGATTTGAGGCTTTAAACTTAGTTGATAGAGAACCAGAAGAACTGAAACGTAATCCAGACAAGACGGAAGTGTTGCTGGTCAAGGGGAAAACTGCACCAGGGATAGGGTTGCAACCTATTCTGGATGGGGTTGCACTCCCCTTGAAGGAGCAGGTCCGCAGTTTGGGAGTCCTCCTGGATCCTGCCCTGCTGCTGGAATATCAGGTGGCTGCGGTAGCCAGGAGTGCTTTAGGCCAACTTAAACTGGTCTACCAGCTGCATCCGTTCCTGGAAGCAGTTGACTTGGCCACAGTGGCACATGCATTGGTGACATCAAGGCTTGATTACTGTAATGCACTCTATGTGGGGCTGCCTTTGAAAACAGTTCAGAAATTACAGTTGGTTCAAAATGCAGCAGCCAGAATGTTAACTGGAGCACAGTGCAGGGAGCATATCACCCCTGTGCTTTAGCGACTCCACTGGCTCCCAATTTGTTTCCAGGCCCAATTCAAAGTGCTGGTTCTGACCTTTAAAGCCCTAAACGGCCTTGGGCCAATGTACCTGAGGGACCGCTTATGCCCATATGTACCTGCCCAGGATTTAAGATCATCTCCCTCTGGTCTCCTTTGCATGCCTGGAGTGAAAGACAGACTGACAGGCACGCAGGAGAGAGCCTTTTCAGCTGTGGCCCCCAAGCTTTGGAATACACTACCCCAAGAAGCCTGCTCTGCTCCCTCCCTGATGGTTTTCTGGAGAATTCTGAAAACGATCTTGTTCCGGAGAGCCTTTGGGAGGAACTGAAGGTAGAGCCGGACAGTGATTTTATGCCTTCTATGTTAATCTTTACCTCAGTAGTCCCTTCAGTACCACTCCCTATATATGCATATATGTGTTTGTATATGTATATATATTTTATGTATTTTAATTGCATTTTATGTATTTTAATTTATTTTAATGTTTTTGTGATTTTTATTGTGTACAATTTTATTATGTACATGTCTGATTTTATTGTAAGCCGCCCTGAGTGCCCTATTATAGGATAGAAGGCCAGTATAGAAATATTTCAAATAAATAAATAAATATGGATTGAAGCAAGAGAGATTATCAGGGAAGAATGTAAAAAGACAATACCTCTAGATAAAAAGAGAGAAAGACCTCAATGGATGTCTGAAGAAACTCTTAAAATGGTTAAAGAGAGAAGGAAAGCAAAAGCAAAAGCAGAGCAAAACACGGTTAGAACCCTAAATGCAATAATACAGTGACTAGTACATAGGGACAAAGAGAACTATTACAATAACTATTGTATAGAAATAGAAGAGGATAATAAAAAAGGTAGAACAAGAGCTTTATTCTAAAAGATAAGAGAAATTAAAGGAAAATTTAAACCAAGAGTAGGGATGTTGAATAATCAACAGGGGAATACAGTAGGGCCCAGCTTTTCAGCGGCCCGCTTTTCGGCATTCCACTAATACGGCGGTTTTCAATTAGAGTAAGGCCCCACTCATATGACACTTGTTCCGCTTGGTGTTTTTCAGGTGTCAGACACCATTTTATTGACGGAGTTCCGCTTTTCGGCGGGTTTCACTTTTCGGCAGGGGTCTGGAATGTAACCTGCCATATGAGTGGGATGCTACTGTACACTGACTGACTGAGATAAAATAAAAGGAAGATGGAAGCAATACACTGAAGAACTATATAAAAGAGATGCAAGGATGACAGATTCATTAATGGAGGAACCATATGATGAAGAACCAGAAATCTTAGAAAGCGAGGTGGAAGCTGCTCTTAAAATACTTGGAAGAAACAAATCACCAGGAATAATGGCGTACCAATAAAGTTGCTACAGGTTACTGAGACTGAATCTGTCCAAATTTTGACAAAATTCTGACAACAAATAAGGAAAACAAAACAATGGCACATAGACTGGAAGAGTTCAATATATATCCCAATGCCAAAGAAAGGGGATCCTAGGAAATGCAGTAATTATCGAACTATTGCCTTAATATCCCATGCAATTAAAGTAATGCTCAAGATTCTACAACAAAGACTCTTACCATATATGGAGCGAGAAATGCCAGATGTTCAAGCTGGATTTAGAAAGAGAAGAGGCACCAGATATCATATTGCAAACATATGTTGGATAATGGAACGGAGTAAGAAATTTCAGAAGAAAATCACCCTATGCTTTACAGATTATAGCAAAGCCTTTGGTTGTGTAGATCACGAAAAACTATGGAATGCTTTAAAAGAAATGGGGGTGCCACAGCATCTGATTGTCCTGATGCGCAACCTATACTCTGCACAAGAGGATACTGTAAGAACAGAATACGGAGAAACCAATTGGTTCCCCATCGGAAAGGATGTGAGACAGGGGTGTATTTTATCACCCTATTTATTTAATCTATATGCAGAACATATCACACAGAAAATGTGATTGGACCCAGACGAAGAAGGTGTGAAAACTGGAGGGACAAATATCAATAATTTAAGATATGCAGACAATACCATACTACTAGCAGAAACCAGTAAAGATTTGAAATGAATGCTGATGAATATTAAAGAGGAAAGCACAAAAGCAAGACTACAGTTGAATGTCAAAAAGACTAAAGTAATGACAACAGAAGATTTATGTAACTTTAAAGTTGACAATGAGGATATTGAACTTGTCAAGGATTATCAATACCTTGGCACAGTCATCAACCAAAATGGAGACAATAGTCAAGAAATCAGAAGGCGGCTAGGACTGGGGAGGGTAGCTATGAGAGAACTAGAAAAGGTCCTCAAATGCAAAGATTTATCACTGAACACTAAATTCAGGACCATTCAGACCATGGTATTCCTGGTCTCTATGTATGGATGTGAGAGTTGGACAGTGGAAAAAGGGGGTAAGAGAAAAATCAACTCATTAGAAATGCGGTGTTGGAGAAGAGCTTTGAGGATACCATGGACTGTGAAAAAGACATATAATTGGGTGTTAGAACAAATTAAACCAGAACTATCACTTGAAGCTAAAATGACAAAACTGAGGTTATCATATTTTGAACACATCATGAGAAGACAGGATTCACTAGAAAAGACGATAATGCTGTGAAAAACAGAAGGGAGTAGAAAAAGAGGAAGACCAAACAAGAGATGGATCAATTCCATAAAGGAAGCCTGAACTTACAAGATCTGAAGAGGATGGTTCATGACAGATGCTATTGGAGGTCGCTGATTCATAGGGTCGCCATAAGTCGTAATCAACTTGAAGGCACATAACACAAACACAAACATGTTACTATTAGACAAAAGCACATACTAGATGCTTCCCTTGACCTAATGCAACAAACCTGCTGCTGGGATATAAATCAAATAAATGAATAAACCATTTCCCAAATGACCCCCCCCCCCCCAATTTCTCATTATAAAGGCAGAACCTGATTCAGCCAACTCACAATTAACATAGGTCCATGAATGCGGCCCTATAATTATATATAAAATATTGGTTGAGTGTAAGAAATTGTGCTGAACTCAGTTTGATTACAGGTAAGATTTTCAACTACTGTGCAGCTGAATTTCAAAAGCGTGTGCACCACTTTCTAGTTTACAGGAATGAATTTCAGGTCTTACAATACTCCACATACTGTCATTTCAGGTCATACAACACTCTACTACTGTGATCTCAACACCACATTTGAGAATAGTATTACTAATTCTGAACCCCTTAAAGAAATTACCAGAGCTTGGAAGTAATTAGTTACAAGTAACAAATTACTTGTAATTCATTACTTTTTTGAGGAACGAGTGGGTAATAATGATTGTAATAGAACTAGGAGTACTTTTATTTCTTTTGTGGAGTAATTGTAATGTTTCCAGCATTACTTTTTTGGGGGGAAGCAGGGGAAGTCTTCTACTTCTCTGATTTGCGGATGAAAATCATGTGCCTCAAACTGGGCTTCAGTGAAGCATCGCTCTTCCCTCGTGCTCTGTGGGTGGCTAGGAGGCAACAAGGCAGGAGGTGGAGAGTGGGACAGGGTGGAGTGGAGAAAACAATTGTTTAAAAAAAATGATGGTGGTGGTGAAGAATGGAGTGAATGGAAAAAGGAGCCGGAGGGCAAGAACATGGATAAAGGAGGAGGAGGAGGCAGCAGCAGAATGGAGATAAAGAACTGGAGATGAAAGATGACAACGTACTTGAGTGTGTGTGTGTGTGAATACTGTGTTTGCATTTGGCACACAAAGTGGCCTCCCCCACCCTCTCTGGCTACTGTGCTGTATTTGCAGTATTTTAACTTTTTTGCATCTTGGGAAAAAGTTTGCTTGGGTGAGTGTCCCTTAGTTGGTAGCAGAGCAGGGTCCAGGAGGTGGTTCAGTGAGAGAGATTATGCTTGCTGGCTGAGTGGGGTTGCACTTGGTTTGACATGCAAAGATCTGAGTAGTGGCCTCTGCCTCCCTCCCCACCTCCCTTACCAGTGGAGAGACCGCCATTGCTATCTTACGGATAAAAAGAATTATTCTACTACCTCTGTATGTGTGTGTTTATTTTTAATGTTGTTTTAGGCTACTGTTATGCCCCAGGTGCAAGAGGAGTTAGCTCAGGTAGAGGAGTCAGATGAGGACAAGGTCCCTGGGACTGTTGAAGGGGGAGTGCAGTCGGCCCGCAGACTCCTTCGGCAAGGCCCCCCACTGAGACAGTTCCAGTTCCATATGGGAGCCCCTCACCTTAGCCATTGGGAAGCAACCCCTCGCACGTGCCAACAAGCCCCCACTGGAATCCCCACCTGGCACTTCAAACACTTCTCCGCCAAGCAGCTTCCCGCTCCCTAGAGCTGAGTCGTCATCTAGTGAAGCCCCACTGTCAGATGTGCTGTCGGAGGCTCGCCCCCTCACCCTGTGCGAGGTATGTTCTCAGGCTCCCACACCTCTCCCCCACATCCGTTTCCCGCCTAGCGTGGGAACCTAGACTTCATCGGGGGTGGAGCCCATGCAAATCGGAGGGGCTAGACCACATCTGTCAGAGGAGAAGAAGCGCAGGAGGGAGGGGTTATGTCTATACTATGGGAAACCTGGTCCGAGGATGCCCCTCAACGGGAGAAAGAGCTCAGGTGCAGGAAAACTTCAAATCCCAGCTCTCGTAGAAGCCATAGAGTTCGGAGCAAAACTGACACCGCGGCCTTGCCAGCAACCCCTCCCGTCGCAGCCCACCCTTCACCTGCCGGTACGACTGACTCTTCCTTCAGGGTGAAGTCTTCAGGTCAGCGCCATGATCGACAGTGGAGCTTCGTCAAGTTTTATGGACTGGAATTTCGGTCAGGAGCATGGCATGCCCACCCAAATGCTTGAGCAGCCCTTGTCCATTGAGACCATTGATGGGCAGTCCTTAAAGTCAGGAACTGTTGCCAGGGCAACAGAGACACTAGAAATGAAAATCCCGGGACACGTGGAGAGACTATCATTCTATGTGGCTTCCCTGCCTCGCTTCCCAGTGATGTTGGGAATGCCCTGGTTGGTTCAGCACAACCCCACGAAGCAGTGGTGGTGTTTATCTCAGAATATTGCCATCAGCACTGCCATCCACGAGAGAAGCCGCCCCCTGATGTTGTGGCTGGAGTCGTACTGGAGGAGGGAGTTGTCCTGCTGGACAAGTATGAGGAGTACCGGGATCTGTTTGACAAAAAGAAAGCAGATCAGTTGCCCCCCCACCGACCATATGACTGCACCATAAATCTGATACCAGGGGCGCACATCTCTTCAGGGCGGATTTACTCTTTGTCGGAACCAGAGTTGGCAGCGCTAAGTGAATTCCTGGAAGCTAATCTAAAAAGGGGCTTCATTCGACCCTCCCAGTCTCTGGCCGGGGCCCCTTTGCTGTTTGTTAAGAAAAAGAATAGAGAGCTACGGCTGTGTAACTACTACCGAGAGTTGAATAAGATCACCATTCCCAACAGCTACCTCCTGCCGCTCATCACGGAGATGCTGGAGTGACTGCGGTCGGCCAAGATTTATACCAAGCTGGATTTGAGGGGATCTTACAATCTGGTACGAATCAAGAAGGGGGATGAGTGGAAGACAGCTTTGAAGACATGTTATGGACAGTTTGAGTACTTGGTCATGCCTTTTGAACTATCCCAGTCACCAGGGGTCTTCCAGAGCTTCACGAATGACATATTTAGGGACTATTTGGACCGGTTCATGATTGTGTATTTGGATGATATCCTCATCTATTCGGACTCCCCAGCGGAACACGAGGAACATGTGCAAGCAGTGCTACAACGCTTCAGGGAACATCGTCTTTATGCCAAGCTGGAGAAGTGTGGCTTTGATCTGACCATGCTGGACTTTCCCCCCACCAGGGTGGAGATGGACTCAAGCAAGGTTCACTGTGTCCTCACGTGGCAGCCACCCAAAACAAAGAAAGACCTTCAGCGGTTCCTGGGATTCGCCAACTACAACCATCAATTCATTGCTAATTACTCTGACAAGACTACGCCCCTCATGGACTGCCTGAAGGGACCGGGTCCCTTTTGCTGGACTGACGCTGTGCAAGGAGCCTTCAAGGAGCTGAAGGAACCCATACTGCAACACGAGAACCCAGCTCGACCCTTTGTGGTGGAGATGGATGCGTGAGACATAGCCATCAGCGCTGTGCTTTTACAACCAGCAGGGGTGGGTGGGTCTTAGACCATGCGCTTACTTTTTGCGGAAGTTGACCAGTTCAGAGCAAAACTACACACCATGTGGGAAAAGGAGTTCCTGGCCATTCTGGATGCATCTGAAACTTGGCAACACCTTTTGGAAAGAGCACAGCACGAGATCGAGGTGTGCACCAATCATTGGAACCTGGAGAGCCTCCACATTGCCCATAAGCTGAACTAGAGACAGGTGCACTGGGCGCAGTTCTTCGCTCACTTCCACTTCAAGATCCATTACATTCCTCAGGCACAGAATAAGCGGGCAGATGCCCTGTCCCGCAAACTGGAATACCTGGAGAACCCGACTCTAAGACCGCTGCAACTGATCATACCCCTTAAGAAGATGGTGGCAGGGGTGTGCCAGGACTCCTGGGTGGAGGATATGTGGTTGGCCCAAGAGCAAGATCCATTTGTCCACGAGAAACACTCAAAGTTAGAGGAGCAGCCTACTGGAAGTGCAGAGGGCTACATGCTGAAGGGGTGTGTGTATCATCACGATGCTATGTGCGTGCTCCCCGGGGAAGTGAGAGCCAAAGTCCTGCACCAGTGTCATGACTCCCCCACTGCTGGCACTTTGGAGTCTTCAAAAGTTTGCAATCAGTCGCCAGGGAGTTTTGGTGGCTCCAGATGAAGGGGGAGGGGGACCGCTACGTCCAGTCCTGCCCCACCTGTGCCAGAGCTAAACACGTCATGGGAAGGCCGGCAGGTCTCTTACAGCCACTCTCTACTCCCCAGGGTCCTTGGCAGATGGTAACTATGGACTTCATCACTGACCTCCCCTCTTCACAGGGGAAGACAACAGTGTTGTTTGTTGGTGGATGCTTTTACCAAAATGGCCCATTTCATTCCGTGCACAGGACTGCCAAATGCACAAGACATGGCTCAACTGTATGTGCACCACATGTACATATTGCACGTCCTCCCAGATAGTTAATTTCGGACCAAGGGGCACAGTTTACGGCTCAGTTTTGGTGCACCTTGTGGCAACTGCCGCAGAGAGAACTGAGACTCTCGTCTCATCACCCACAGACGGATGGTCAGACTGAGAGAGTGAATGCCACGTTAGAGCAATATCTCTGCTGTTACGTCAACTACCAGAAGGACAACTGGATGTCCTTTTTGCCCTTAGTGGAGTTTGCTTACAACAACACAGTGCACGCTACCACGTAACAGACCCCATTCTTCGCCAATCTGGGATACCACCTCCGAGTGTTCGCCGCCCCACATGGCAGCCCCTCTGTTCCAGCAGCTGAAGACTTTGTGCAAGAGCTCCAGGCGATGCAGCAGCTCTTAAAGGAACAGTTAGAGAAAGCGAAGGCGGACTATAAGAGAGCTACAGACCAACATCAACAGGAGGGGCCCGTAATCCATGTGGGAGACAGGGTGCGGCTGTCCACACCTTACCTGCCTACACAGGGGTGCTGCCATAAGTTAGAAGATCAAAAGGTGGGCCCCTTCGAGGTGGAGACTCAAATCAATCCAGTGGCTTTTCGTCTGAGGCTGCCTCCTTGCTTCAAGATACATCTAGTGTTTCATCGGTCCCTGCTTACTTTGAAACACCCTCCGGATCCCCACAGAATGCCAGAGGTGCCACCGCCTTCATTGCAGTGAATGGGCAAGAGGAATATGAAGTGAGCAGATTTTGGACTCGTGGAAGAGCCAAGGGTGGTTTCAATATTTGATTCACTGGAAGGGATACTACTAGACGGAGTGTTCCTGGGAAGCAGCCAATGATGTTCATGTGCCAGACTTGGTGAGGGAGTTCCATGACGATTACCCAGACAAGCCCAAGCCCAGGGGGTGGGGGGAGATAGTGCATGGAGGGGGGGATGATGTTGCGCCTCAGGTGCAAGAGGAGTTAGCTCAGGGAGAGGAGTCAGATGAGGACAAGGTCCCTGGGAGCATTGAAGGGGGTGCAGTCAGCCCGCAGATTCCTTCGGCCAGGCCCCCCATCGAGGCAGTTCCCACTCCGCCTGAGAGCCCCTCACCTGAGCCATTGGGAAGCGACCCCTGACATGTGCCAACCATACCCCTGCAGAAATCTCCACCTGGCACTTCAAACACTTCTCCGCCAACCAGCTTCCCACTCCCTGAAGCCGAGCCGTCACCTAGCGAAGCCCTGCTGTCAGATGTGCTGTCGGAGGCTTGCCCCCCTCACCCAATGCGAGACGGCATGAGAAAAGGAACCTTGAGAGGGTGGAACTTCGGAGGAGCTGTCAGTTATGGGCAAAGACCTTCCCTACTTAAACAGGTGCCTGCCCAGGCTCTAGTGCCGATTCAACTCTCCCCACACGCTGCAGAGACTGTTTAGGTAGTTTAGCTAGGGAAAGTAGTGAGCTAGAGTAGACAGTTTATGAAGTGCACTGCTTTGGATGTAAACATCAGCCTAATAAAGTGAGAATTAAACCAAGCCTTGCCTCTGTCTCGTGCCTCAGGTTCTGGGCAGGGCAGCTACTTAGATGTGCAGAAGCCAAGGCCAGCACCTTGTAGGTGTTTTTTTTAAGTAACTGACATGTAATTGTAGTGATTATTTTTGAGAAAAAATAAAGTAATCAGTTACTTTCAGAGCAATTGTGATTTTAACGGTAATTACTACTTTTTGGAGGCCATGTAATTGTAACTGTAATTTATTACTTTTTAAAAGTAATCTTCCAAGCTCTGGAAATTACACACCAAATGTTTCAGGAATCTTTTTCCACACACTACTTGCTTACTTTTGAAACACCTGTGAAAAACATTTTTGGATTTCACATTTTTAGAAGTCATTTTGACATATAAGCAGTACATAAATTAATAAATAATTATAATAATTTCTTCACTTTAGCTTCTTAATTTTCCCTTGCCAATACATTCTTATATAAAATATTGGTTTGTACAAAAATATTTAAGAGTGAACAGCTTTACTTGGGTAGAAATCTTTCCTAGCTGAGTTTTAACCTCACTAGTCTCTCATAATGTAGACTGAAACTTTATGCTACTCAAGTACACTTTTAATAGCTGTTGAAATTATGAAAGTGCCTAAATATATTTGTCCTAGAGATTTTCATAATTCTCTACTTCATTATTTTATAGCACTCAAATCAAGCATTTAGAGATTGTGTAGTGGTAATTAATTAATTTATATTTATAGAAGTATGTATACACTACCATTTACATACTGCAATATCAGGGCAGTGTACAACATTAAAAGATAAACATCATTAAAAACTGTACAAAACAATTAAGATGACTGGCTAATCAAAAGAAACTTTGAACAGCTGCATTGCCTGTTGGCATAAAAAGGTCTTCAAGAGAAGCTGAAAATCAAAAGCAAGCATGCTTGCTGAATCTCTGCTAGAAGCATGTTCCACAGCATGGGACCAGCAACACTAAATGCCTGACTTCTAGTTGAGGCCAGCTGGGACTCTGTAACAGAGGGGACAACTAACAGTACTCCTTTGGATGATCTCAGTGAATGGGCTGGGACAAAGTCTCAGGTGGTCCTTAAGGTATCATGGATGCAAGATGTTCAAGGGCTTTGTATATCATCACAAGAATTTTAAACCTGGCCTGGTAGCATATGGGCAACGCGTGCAGATGTTTTAGCAAAGGTGTCACATGCTGTCTGCCATCTGTCTCCATCAGCAGTCTAGCTGCTGCATTCTGCACTAGTTACTGCTTCTGGATTGGGCCCAAGGGCAGCCCCACATACAGCACATTGCAGTAATCCAGTCTCAAGGTTACCAGTGCATGGATGACAGTGGCCAAGTTGTCCCAGTTCAAATACAGACATAACTGGTGGACCAGATGAAGCTGATAAAAGGCATTCCTAGCCAAAGAGGTTACTTGGGCATTCAGTGACAAGATATATGCAGCACTACCCCGAAGCTAAGTACCTGTTCCTTTAGAGGGAGCTCAACTCCATCCAGAACAGGTAACCGGCCTACCTTCTGGACATGGAAACCACCTACCCACAGAGTCTCAACCTTCCCAGGATTCATACTCAGTTTATTGGCCCTCATCCACCACATTCAGGTGCTGCTCCCAGGGCTTGCATAGCCTGTCCTGATTCAGATGTTATGGGAAAACAGAACTGCATGTTATCAGTGTACTTTTGGTGCTGTGCTTAAACACTGCTAATGACCTCTCCTATTGGCTTAATATAGATGTTACCCAACACTGGGGACAAAATGATGCCCTACAGAACCCCGTAGTATAAGTGCAGAGGGGACAAAGAGCACTCCCCCAATATTACTCTTTCGACTCAACTGTGCAGGGAGGAGCAGAAGCACTGTAATACAATGCCTCTAATACCCTTCCTACACAGTTGATCCAGAAGGATATCAAGGTCATTTATATCAAAAGCCACGAAGAGAATGAATAAGAGTAACAGGGTCGCTCTCCCTTATCCTTCTCTCAGTAAAGGTCATCCACCAGGGCAACCAAGGGTGATTCAGTCCCAAAACCAGGCCTAAACCAAGACTGCAGTGGATCCAGATAACCAGTGTTATCCAGGGACTCTTGAAATTGCTCTGCAACAACACATTTCATAAAATTGATTACCTATGTGAGGAAGCCAATGAAGGCAGATGTTTCAAATATATAAGCAAGTGAGTGGCAAGTCTACACTGCTACACACTTTTATCATTTATTGTTTTCAGTCTAAGTCACACTTCTGGCTATGAACCCTATAAATGAAAAATGGAAAAACTGAAAATACGTGAATGTTGACATTCTCATGTTTACCAGTAAAAAAAGCCCAATGTACCACTTTTTCCCTTGAGAACTTATATATGAATGATCAATTCTATCACAAATTATGCATTTTTCACATACACATACATAAAAGCCAGCATGCAATCTTTTCTCTTCACAATTATAGCATAAATTATAGCCCATGATAGGGCCTTAAACCACCACCAGGCATTATGACAGAAACTGATGCAAAACTTACAATATTTTCCTCATGTACGCTATTGTGTTCTACTGGCATGCTACTGGCAATACTTCCTGAGGGCATAACACAACCAGCGCTATGTACCTGAGATGATGGCATGCTCTGCAAAGGTTAAGACACACAAATCACACAAAGAAGATATTTACAAACCCATGCAAGTTAGTAAGACAGGAGGACATATTTTTAAAACAACCCAGGCAAGGAGGTTGAATGGCTTAAGTTAAATATAAAAGTCCATGCAACATCATATTTGGCTTTAAAAGGCTTAAGCTGTGGAAAATATGGCATACTTTGCAAATATGATGCTATGGTTAAAAGAAATTGACAACTTAGGACAGCAGTTTACACTACTTAAGCAAAAGCATATTCCATGCAACTACACTGACCAAAAGATGACAAAATAAGATATTCATTCCAACCCAGAATAACAAGGAATTGCAGTTTTATTGTAGGATTCCAAATTCTCCATATCACAAATGCAAGCTGTGAGTGATTTGCTGGTAAATACAATTACTAATTGCACATAAATATATCAAGATTCAGAAACCTTAATGATACTTCACACTTTCTAGCTACCTACCTCTTTGCTAAGTAGAGGCCGAGTTTCAACAGATATTTTTTTATTCTCTTCTTTTACTGGCATTAAAGGTTTGAAAAACTTGGGTGGCTGTGGAGAAAATGCTTTAAATGGACTAACAGTTGATGCATGTGGACCCTCCGATACATAACCTTAGGTAAGGGGAAAAAACACATATACACAATAGGTTAGTTAGTCTAACATCAATGCAAAAATAAACAAGCAAATAAACAAAATGAACAGATAAAACACCACAGGAAACAATCATGATGGCATGAGGATATTAGATTCTCAAAATGTACCACGTTATCAGATATGTTCATTTTTTCCTTACCACTTATAAATCATAGAATAGTAGAGTTGGAAGAGGCCTATAATGCCATCACGTCCAACCTCCTGTTCAATGCAGGAATCCAACTTAAAGCATACCCAACAGGTGGCTGTCCAGCTCCTCTTGAATGCCTCCAGTGTTGGAGACCCCACCACCTCTCTAGGTAATTGGTTCTATTATCATACTGCTCTAACAGTTGGGAAGTTTTTCCTGATGTTCAGCTGAAATCTGGCTTCCTGTGCTTGAGCCCATTATTCCATGTCCTGCACTCTGGGACGATTGAGAAGAGATCCTGGCTCTCCTCTGTGTGACAACCTTTCAACTACCTGACAACGTGCTACTTAAAAGAGTGCTCTCTCTCTCAAGTCTTCTCTTTCCCAAGGCTAAAAATGCCCAGCTCTTTCAGTCTCTCCTCATAGGGTTTTGTTTCCAGTCCCCTGATCATCCTTGTTGCCCTCTTCTGAACCCGTTCCAGTTTGTCTTCATCCTTCTTATGATAAGGATGATAAAGAGAAAGATATTTATGATAAGATGACAATGTTTACATAGAAATAACAGTGGAGTAACAGAGAGGGTTTGGATCCAGACTTGACCTCCATGGAAGAGGCTTTTGATTAAGCAGGGGGTGGGCAGGGGGAGACTTTCCCACTCATCCTGTAGTAGCAGTGCCGTCTCTCACACTGTTCCAGAAGTTTCCCTGAGATTTAGCATTACATGTAAACTAGCCCAACATGTCTCAAAACAGGTAAGTTTCTATTTACACTGTAAAAAAAAACTTCACCAACAACTCCCTGTATTTGCATCAAAAAAGTTTTGCTTCAATTAATTTCTGTAAGAAACTTGTCTGTATTCAGCACAGACTGCAAAGAGGGCCAAACATTAGTTGTGGAAGTCTTAAAATTAAAGTCTGCCATTCTTTTCTAGAAGTATACAATGGGCAATTACTCACAATGTGACTTGTAGCATCTGTTGAATGTCATTGCACTCACAGCTTAACACAAGCCAACAGTCAATGATAAAGTATCCAGACAGCCCTCAAAGCCAGCATAAAGTAACACATCATATGTAATTTGGATGTTTAAAACATGTTACAAAACTACGTTAGTACTCAAACCAATTTTCATCCCCTGTTCCCTAAGCAGTTTTTAATTTTCTTTCCTTGCTATTACTAAATCTCCCTCTTCTTCCTTCATGCTGTCATGAAAATGCATGTACACATATTTTTCCCCACTTCTCTTTCCTCTATCTTTGTAAGCTCCTCAGAGGAGCAACTGTCTTTCTGCTTATACTATTATGTAACCTGCTGTGTCTATTGATGGCACCGTAGTTTGTGACACCCTTGAAATGTATTGCAAATTGTATTGTTTTTATTGTTTTACTGATGTATTACTGATGTTCTATTGATGTTTTATTGGTGTATCTTTATATTGGTGCTCTTTTGTAAGCCACCTTGAGGGTCTTTTGGCCAAAAGATGGGGTAGAAATATTAAAAATCAAAATCAAATCATATAAAACAATAATGTGGCAAAAAGGCCAACCACCAGCTTTCTCAACAAGATTTCTCTAATTTGAACCATATATGGTGGACCTGGTGAATATTCATCATTAATTTAAAGGTCTGACCAGTTTGATATTTCTAGTCTCTATTTTAAAAGGGCAGGAATCCATTTGGAAAGGCAGCCATATTTGCAAAAGAGCCAATCCTAACAAGAATTTCTTGGAATGGACCGTTGGTCTCTCCTGGAAGGTGGTTTTCCTAGGTATCATGCCATCACATGGGTTATAGCGCCATCTAGTGTCCAAAGGCAAGAATGCATTGAAGTCAAGACCTGGGCTGCTCATGACCCTCCCACTCCAGTTCATCATGATGAGACCGAAGTGAGATATCTGAGTATTAGTAATAAACAGAATTGGCAAAACAGCAAGGAAAATAAGGGCACCTGCCCAAACAAAGGAGCAGCAAACTCCAGAACATATAAACAAGGTCTTGACTCATTCACACATTATAGACTTACTGAAATTGTAAAACTGAAATTGTACTAGTAAAACTATGTAAGACCAGGTGATACAATGCAATACATCCCGGCAGCCTCCAACAGGGAGCGCCATGATGGCATGATACCTGGGAAAACCACCTTTCAGGTGAGACCAACAGTCCATTTTCCCCAGATAGCATGCCATCATGTGGGATGTACCAAAGCAGCCCCAATAGGGAGGGACCACCCACTGCCTACATATGAGAAGCAACCTGTTGCAGGACACGCCTCCCAAAAGAAGTGTCAGCAGAGGCATATTGGTCTATCTTATAATGCCTGATAAATGAGTCTGGGGTAGACCATACCGCCACTCTGCAAATATTTGCAAGAGGTGCATTGGTTGTGAATGCAGTCATAGTGGCCGCAGATCTAGTCGAGTGTGTGATAATATTGCGAGGCACCGGAAGCTTAAGCAACTCATAGGTCAGTGCAATGCAGGTGTGCAACCAACAAGACAAGATGGATTTAGTGACTTTTTTCCCAGGGTTCTTGGGTGAAAGGATGCAAACAAAGAGTCCATTAGCCTTATGTCCTGGGTACGGGCCAGGTAAATGTTGAGGGTTCTGCGAACATCTGATGAGTGCCAAGCTTTCTTGAGTGGATGAACAGGATTAGGACAAAACAATGGAAGTACGATGTCCCGGTTACAGTGGAACATAGAGCTTACTTTAGGTCGAAAGGACAGATCAGGGCGTAACACAACTTAGTCCTTATGGAATATGCAGAGATGATGGGCCAATGACAATGCTCCCAACTCTGACACTGTTCTCACTGAAGTGACAGCCACCAGAAAAAGGACCTTGAAGGAAAGCAGTCACAAAGGCACCACCCTGAGGGGCTCAAAAGGACGGTGCTGCACCTTTTGTAAACTCCAGGATGGAAAACGGTGACACACTGCCAGAGAATGGGAAGCAGCTCCCTTTAAAAAAGTTTAATCAGTGGATGAGAGCCCATGGGAACACTTGAAGGGTTAACAGACAAAATTGTAGATATAGTGGAAGCCTAGTGATGCAAGATGTTGGCTTTCAATCCCATCTTCAGACCTCTGTGAAGAAACGGTAAGACTTGTTGTACAGCGGCTTGCGAAGGTTGAAGAGCCCAGGTAGCACACCAGTTGGGAAAAGCAGACCGTGTACAGACCATGACCATGTACAAATGCAATTTGTCGACGGCTATTTAGAGGCCAGAATGGTATCAATAACCTCCTGTGATAGACCTGTGCAGATCAACTGTGTCTGCTCAGACGCCAAGCCATCAGATTCAACTAGTCGGGATCTGGGTGCCAGATCGGCCCGTACGAGAGAAGATCCGGCCTTCTTGGCAGCCTCCAAGGATCTGCTATTGATAGGGAAAGCAAGTCTGAGAACCACAGGTGGTGAGACCAGTAGGGAGCTAGAAGAGCCATTTGAGCCTGTTTGTGCCGAAGCTTCCTCAGTGTTCTGCCAAGGAAGGGAACAGGAGGAAAAGTGAACAGGAGCAAAAGCATACAGGAGGCCGTCCGGCCAAGGAAACGGAAGAGCATCCACAGACTCCACCCTTGAATCTAGGTATCTTAAGTAGTACTGGGGAAACTGAGAGTTGTGACTCATAGCAAACAGATCCACTGTCAGGATGCAGACACGGTGTTGGAGGAGGCGAAACACTGCTGGATGTAGTCTCCACTCTCCTGGAATCGCTTGCTGTCTGCTGAGCCAGTCTGCAGTGACATTCAGAACCCCACTGAAGAGTTCTGCCCTCAAGGATAGCAGATGACTCTTGGCCCAGTTGAATATCAGGGTGGCCTCCGTTTGGAGGATTTGGGACCTGGTGCGCCCCTGCTGGTTCAAGTGCGATTTTACACAGGTGTTGTCTGTCCGGATCAGCTGGAAATGATGAAGGGTCAGATGGACCATCCTTAGGTCCAGCCAGTTTATGCTGTGACCCTTCTCTGACACGGACCAGGTACCTTGAGAAAATTGGGAGTTGCAGTGGGGCCCCCAACTGATCATACTGGCATCTGTCATAATTACTATCCTGTCCGGCTCTCTGAATGAAATTCCCTTCCGGAGGTTCCGAGTTTCAGACCACCACAGGAGGGAAGAGTGCAGTGAGGGCAGTAGACAAATTTCTCAATGCGTGGAATTGGCAATGTCCGACTGAAATGGCACAAAGGCCCATTGGAATGGATGAGTATGATGATGAGCCCAAGGTACAATATGAATGGCGGATACGAAAATGCCCAAGGCCTTCACCAGCAAGATCACATACGCCCCGAACAATGCATCAGGAGTTGTGCCATATCCCTGATGGTTGTAATCAGCACTGGTGATAGGAAAACCATGGCCTGAGCTGGGTCCAGAATGGCTCCCAAGGGCTGTAGATGTTGTGTAGAAGCTAGGCGACTCTTTTCGATGTTGACCAAGAACCCGTGGTCCACCAAGGTTTCAAGAGCGCGATGCACGTGAATCAAGGCCTGATACCTGGACTCTGCCCGGAGCAGTAGGTCATCCAGATACAGATAAGTGTGGACCCCCGGAGACAGAGATGGGCAACTAGGGTGACCATCACCTTGGTGAGCACTCTCAGAACAGAAAAGAGGCTGAACAGCATGGCCCGATATTGAAAGTGTTCTGGCCAAAAGCAAACCTCAGGAAACATCTGTGGGCAGGGCAGATTGGAAAATGGCGTTATGCCACCTTCAGGTCGATGGAGTCCAGGAAGTCCCCCTCCTGCAGAGCTTCTATGATCAAGGCTAGGAACTCCATTTTGAAGCACCGGTATTTCACAAACCTGTTGAGAAACTTGAGGTCTAGCACAGGTCTCCACGAAATATCTCTCTTAGGAACCACAAACAAGAAGGGGCAGACCCCCACAGAATGTGCGGCCAGTAATACTGGTTCTATGGCTGCGATCTCGAGAAGGTGCCGTATGGCTTCCTCCACTATACTTCACCTCTCTAGAGAATGGGGCAGAGGATAGGCAAGAAACCTGTTCGGGGGGGGTCAACCAAAAATCTATTTTGTAACTGAGCCCTGTGAGATCTCTGACCCAAGAGTCCATCGTCAAACATAGCCACTGTTCTGCATAATGGAGTAATCTGTCTCTGACAGGAATGGTGTCAGTATTGCCTCCGCTGACAATCTCCCCTTCCGGATGATGAGGACAAGGAACCTTGTCTTCCCTGGTGCTGAGATCTACCCTGGAATTGTTGTTTGGGCCAAGTTCCCTTGGAAGATCAAAAATAGAAAATCAAGGCCTCTCCCACCAGGCTGCATTCCTCAAAAAGGCTGAAAAGGATGGAATGGACCGAATCTCCTAAATGATCTCCAGTCCTCCTTTTTGTTTGTGGCCAAGACTGGCTTCTGCTTCTCCTTGGAATCTACTGATACTGCTGTGAGGGCCTTTTCCCAAAAAAAAAATTGTTCCTGTGTATGGAGCCGTAGAGAGATTAACTCTGGCCATGGTATCTGCCATAGCCCATGCTGCAAACTGAGTTGTGTCCACGATGGTGTTGCCATGAAAGCAGCTGACTTGTGAAGCTTCAGATGGGTCCTTGAGCTGGGAGTCCTCTTCCTTTGGAAGGAGAGATCTGGACACCAAACTTGAAATTGGGTCATCCACTACGGAACATTCAGCCGATTCATAAAATCTGGAGCCAGGGCATAGTGTTTGTTGGACAGGGCTGAAAACCACTGAGCATGTAAAGGTTGAGCCCATTCCTCCCTAGCCATCTTGTCAACGGGCTGAGCCCATTCCTCCCTAGCCAGCTTGTCAACGGGGTCCGGAACAGGATGGAAATGATCCGAAAATCTGGGGGTTCTCAGAACCTGGCCCCCTTCACTGGGGGAGGCATTGGTTCGGCCTGCGGAGATTGGAGACCTAGAGTTCCAGCATTCTGAGAAATAGTGGAAAATAATCTGTTGAGTTAAACAAGTGGTAAGAGGTATCCTCCACCACCTCCGATTCACCACTCCAGTCATCTCCTTCCGCCTCATATGGTATCAAGGAATCCCCTGAATCCATCAGCTCAGCTCCAATTCTGCCCCTGGTAACATTGAAGGGATTTGGTGAGAGCACTCAAGCTACCTCCAAATGGCAGTGATAAGTAGTAATGCTGGTGTGAAGTTGCGTACAAGCTGATCTCCCTGAGGGTGGCACGGACTGGCCCATAGGGTTCACCTGTGGAAGCGACTATGCTAGCGAGAATGAGCCCAACAGGGTATCCTTCAGCTGAGAGACAAATTCTGGCGTCAACTGCAACCCCAGCAGAGAAACATGTGTGCCCATCTGGGGGTCCAGAGTCACTGGCTGCACCTGTTGAGGCAAAGATGAAACAGTTGCATCAGGCTGGCAAGAGACTTGGGCCATAGCCATCGAAATCGTTTGAGGCAGACCATCAAAGGATGTCTGATTAGGGAAACCTTCAAAGTCCTCCTCCGATGACCCTGCTGGAGAGTAAAAGAGGGCTGTCAATCTCCCCTGCCCTATAACAGTGGCCGAGGTAGATGGCTTTTCCGACGAGGTTGGAAATGACACATATCGTGCTCGCTTAGTGGCCATCTGGGTAGAAGTGTTGTTTAGTTTTGGGCACAGTCTTGGAATGGTGCTTAGAAGCCTTCTGCCTTGTATGGCGGTGGCTGTGCACTGCTGTTCTGCAACTGGCGCCTGGCCTGCCTCTGGTGCTTGATCTGCCATGTTATACACGCATGTCAGAGAGAGGTGCAGTATCTTTTGGTCAATACACGCACTGGAAGAGGGGTGCGGTGTGAATAGGGAGCATGGGTACACTCCCAAGGATGAGGGGAGTGGTACAGCCCCGAGTGCACTACTAGCACTGAGGCACAATGAAATTAGAGCGTGGGTACATGCACACGGTAGGAGAATGTGGTACCACTCTGGTGCACTTTGACTTGGTTGTCTCTCTGTTTTTTTATATATGTGTGTGTAAATTAGATTAGATTAGGATAGATTAGGATAGATTAGGATAGATTAGGATAGATAGATAGATAGATTAGACAGACAGACAGACAGACAGACAGACAGTCAGACAGACAGATAGATATGCACCCCTATATGCAGAGGGCAGAAAACAATGTTACTTAGCAGCAGAGGTGGTAAGAAATGCCCAAAGAGTAAAACATCCCTTTAAAGAAAAAAAGTAGGAAAACAGAAAAAACAAAATGGTGGAAACAAAAAAAGGTGGGGAAAAGGGGAAAAAAATGATGGGTGCAAGTGCTGATAAGGGCAAGAGCCGTCACAAGTGGCCAAAATGGCAGGCATTTGCGCAAAGGCGGGAAGGACAAGTGCTCAGAGCTGCCACCACAGCAAGATCTAAAGGGAGCCGCAGCCATGAGCTCCAGATGGACCGCGTCAGCAAACTCCGCTGACCCAGCAGTTGACTAGAGCCACAGCTTTGAGCTCCACTATGGGCCTCTGGGGCCGCAGTCATGAGCGCTGGGACGAAAAAAGGTGAGGGGAAAGAAGCTGCAGCTGCGAGCTCACAAAGGAGGCTTGGCAGCCGTGAGCTCCAGTATGATCCACTGGGGCTGCAGCCTTGAGCCCTGGAACAAAAAAGGTGAGGGGGCAGGAGCTCATGAAGGAGGCTTCACAGACCTCCGGGACTGCAGCCACAAGCCTCATGCTGTTGGAGTGGAGGTGGGAAGGGAAAATAAACCCCCAGGACCGCAGCCACAAGCCACGCATTGGTGGGAGTGGAGGTGGGAAGAGGGAACAAATGGCCGGGACTGCTGCTGCGAGCCCCATGAGGTAAAATACTGGCTTTGCCTGCTCTGCAGAAACCACTGGCTCTCCAATGGGAGGGGGGGTAAAAAATCCAAAAAATAGAAAATAAGAAAGTTGAACTGCACTAGGGCTACTGAAAACCAAAAGGCAAATAACAAGCCCTGCAGTGCCACTCTCCCACTTTTCACCCCTCTTCACACACTCATTCCTCACACAAACAACTCACTAAACATAGTTTCACAACTACCTCGGAAGAAGGCAAGAATGAACTGGAATGGGAGGGGCATGAGCAGCCTAGGTCTTTCCTTCAGTGCATTCTTGCCTTCAGACGCTAGATGGCGCAATAACCCACGTGATGGCATGCTACCTGGTGAAAATAATTCTGTGCTTTCTTCACCAGGAGCCAGGTAATGAGACATTGGAAGCTGTATTATACTGGGTCAGACTACTTGTCCATCTAGCTTAGTATTATTGAGTACTATAACTGACAGCAGCTCTCTATAATCTCAAGATGATCACCTGGTACTGATCCTTTGAACTAAAGATGCTAAGTAAGAGCATCTGGGACCTTCTGCATACAAAATATACACTACTTCTGAGCTATGATCCGTAAACATATTGTCTGTCTACTCTCGTGTTCGACTCCATTCAAATGCTAGTAAGGTTGTTACTAGACAGAAATGTAATTATGTAGCCCTAGTGAATATAGTCATTTATTACTTATTCAGCTGCAGTTGGGCTTAGGACCTGGAGATGCAGAGATACAATCTTGTTGAAAATTTTAAGAGATAGCATGCTCTGCTTGTGCTCATTCTACCCAATTTATTCATCTTATTTCCATCCCCACCTTTTACTCTAAAGAGCACAAAGTGGTATACATAGCTCCCTCTACCTTTTATCCTCCCAATAACCCTGTGAGCTAGGTTATACCAGCCTTCACTAACCTGGTGCCCTCCAGATCTTGTTAGACTATAACTCTCACCAGCCCCAGCCAGAAGAGCATGATGGGAGTCCAATGACAACTGCAGGAAACCAGGTTGGTGAAGGCTGGGTTAGATTGAGATATGGTGACTGGCCCAGATCATCCAGTGAGTGTCCTGGCTGCATGAGAATATGAATCCCAAGCCTGACACTCTAACCACTAGACCACACTAGCTCTAAACAATGAGATACAAAAGAGACAACTTACCTGCTCCAAGCATGCCAATATTAAAACCATGCCTCTGGAGCCAGTATGGTGTAGTGGCTGGAGTGCTGAACTTGGACCAGGGAGACCCACATTCAAATCCTTGCTCTGCCACTGAACTTACAGGTTCTGAGTTCACCGTAGGAAAGTTGTGATAGAAAATGTAAAATAAATATTGGACTATGCAATCGTCTGAATGAAGGATTTTCAATATATGTATACAAGCAATGGGAAGAAGAAGCTGCATAAGTAATCTATTCTTTGTTATTTTTGATTCTCTAAAATAAATAATTTAATAAAAGTTTGAAAGCCAGTGTGGTGTAGTGGTTAAGGTGTTGGACTACGACCTCAGAGACCAGGGTTCGAATCCCCACACAGCCATGAAGCTCACTGGGTGACCTTGGGTCAGTCACTGCCTCTCAGCCTCAGAGGAAGGCAGTGGTAAACCACCTCAGAATACCGCTTACCATGAAAACCCTCTTCATAGGGTTGCCACAATTTGGAATCAACTTGAAGGCAATCCATTTCCATTTTCCAATAGAAGTTTAGTCAAATAAAAAAGCCTGGCCAAGATTCTTTAGTATAATACTTTCTTGAAAAAGAGCTTTATGTATAGATTTGTAAGTGAAGCCTAGGAAGCTATTCTTCATAGATCATTTATTTTGGGAACTTGGAATGTCCCAGATCTCTGGTTGTGTCAGTAAGAGAAGGAACCAGTGTTCTCAACTGAAAGATTAGCATGTGGGCACTTTGGTGCTCTAAGAGCCAAAAACAACTTCAAAGTAAATCCTGTCCCAACACTCTTTAAGAATCTGCCTCCCAATGCCTCTACCACATAGACCTTCTTGCTAGCAAAACAGCTTCTGTTGACCTTGCTGCCAACTGAGTTGTATCCAGCATAGCATCTGCCACAAAAGCTGCAGCCCATAAAATTTTTAGCAGTCTTTTGCATTCTGTCAGCATCCTGACATGGATTTTTCAAGAGTTTGTCAATCCAAGAAGAGATACTCTATTGAAGACAGAGGCTGCAAGTGCTGAATGTGTGGAAAGGGCTGAAGCCTTGCATGCATGATGTAAAACAAAATTAATTGTTCAGTTGGTAGCATCTTTAGGCTGTGCCTCCCTCTTGAGACCATGCCGGAATAGGGGAACACGGGATAGATGCATTATATCCATCCCATGTTCCGGGTCTGCTCAGAACCAGACGAAAACTGGGGGACACAAGGTTCCTACCGACCTTCGACTGCTGTTATGTAATGCCAGGTCTGTGGCTCAGAAAACCTCACTCATTCATGATATGATCTTGGATGGGCGGGCAGACCTGGCATGCATTACGGAAACTTGGTTGGACGAAGCCTCTGCTCCCATTCTTGAGGCCATGTGTCCACCAGGTTTCCGTTATGCACAGCAGCCGAGGGTAGGAAGGCGGGGAGGGGGCGTGGCAGTCATCTACCGAGAGTCCTTGGTTTTTGCCAGACCTCCTCTCCATAGGACTCAATTTGTTGATTGTATGTACTGGAGGTTGGGCCCGAAGGGCAGTTTAGGGATCCTGCTGGTGTACCGCCCACCCCGCTGCACAGCAGACTCCCTGGCCGAGGTGCTGGAGGTGGTCTCGGCTGTACGGGCATTGTCCCCAGAATTGTTAGTGCTGGGTGACTTTAACGTGCATGCCGAGGCCACTCTCACTGGAACCCCTCGGGATTTCCTGGAAACCATGGCTTCCTGGGAACTGCACCTTAGTAATACTGGGCCCACCCATGTAGCCGGTCATGCTCTCGACCTTGTGTTTGTCCTGGGAGAGGAGAGAAGTGGTCTGAAGTTGGGAGTGGTTCATTCCACCCCTGTGTCATGGTCAGATCACTACCTGGTAAACATGGACTTCTCGATGCCATGCCCCCTCCGCAGGGGTGAAGGACCTATTAGAATGGTCCGCCCCAGGCGCCTGATGGATCCAGAAGGATTCCTGACTGCGCTAGGGGAATTGGAACCTGCTGAAGGTCGCCCGGTCGAAACCCTGGTGAAGGAGTGGAATGATGGGATCACCAGGGCATTAGACCGGGTGGCTCCGAAACGTCCTCTCCCCATGAATAGAACTCAACTAGCACCATGGTATACACCGCGGTTGCGTAGTTTGAGACAGGAGGTGAGACGACTAGAACGCCGGTGGCGGAAATCTCGCTCCGAAGATGTCCGGACACAGGTTAGAGCAGCAGTAGCTGCCTACCAAGTGGCAATAAAGGCAGGAAAGAAGGCTTTCTTTGCTGCCTCTATTGCGTCTGCGGAGTGCTGTCCCAGGAGGCTGTTCCAGGTGGTCCGAAGCCTGGTTGGTCCAGTTGCTCAGGAACCCTTGGAACAGTCAAAGGCCTCCTGTAATATATTAGCAAAGCACTTCGCTGACAAAATCGAACACTTACGGAGCTCGATCCCGTGCGCCGTGGATACAGTGGATGAACCAGAGTTGGCCAGTTGCATGCCGGTAAGTTGGGATCGGTTTCAGCTTCTCCCTTCTGAGGATGTGGACAAGGTGCTTTCATCTGTGAAGCCTACCACTTGTCTAACTGATCCTTGCCCATCGTGGCTCCTTATGAGCTGCAGAGAGAAATTGGGCGAGGGGATCAAGGCGGTGGTAAACGCTTCCTTGAAAGAGGGTGTGATGCCATCAGCCTTCAAGGAGGCAATTGTAAAGCCCATCCTGAAGAAGCCCTCCTTGGATCCCCAAGTTTTCAATAACTTCCGCCCAATTTCGAACCTACCATTTTTGGGCAAGGTCATTGAGCGAGTGGTGGCCAACCAGTTGTCAACACACTTGGATGAAACGGATTACTTGGATCCATACCAATCGGGTTTCAGGACTGGTCACGGAACTGAAACAGCCTTGGTCGCTCTGGTAGATGATTTGAGGAGGGCATTAGATAGGGGAGAATTCACCTTTCTTGTCCTCCTCGATCTCTCAGCGGCTTTTGATACTGTCGACCACAGTATCCTTTTACATCGCCTGGAGGGATTGGGAATTGGAGGCACTGTATTACAGTGGTTCCGTTCCTTTCTCTCCGATAGGTACCAACAAGTAGCATTGGGGGAGGAGGTTTCAGACCCTTGGCCTCTCAATTGTGGTGTGCCACAGGGCTCTATCCTCTCTCCCATGCTATTTAATATTTATATGAAGCCGCTGGGGACAATCATCAGGAGATTTGGGCTGCAGTGTCACCAATATGCAGATGACATTCAGCTCTATCTTTCATTTAAATCTTCACCAGAGTTGGCTGTGGAGACCTTGTCCAAGTGCCTGGAATCCGTGAGTGGATGGATGGGAAGGAACAAGCTGAAGCTGAACCCCAATAAGACCGAGGTGCTACTTGTGGGGGACAAAAGAAGGTTGGGAGATGTTGACTTGAAGTTCAATGGGGTGAGTTTACCCCTGAAGGACCAGGTCTGCAGCCTTGGGGTTGTACTTGACTCCAGGCTGTCCATGAAGGCTCAGATTTCGGCAGTGAGCTGGGCAGCCTGGTATCAACTACACCTCATACAAAGGCTGCAACCCTACCTTCCTGCTCATCAGCTCCCCCTGGTAGTACATGCCCTGGTCACCTCTCGTTTGGACTACTGTAATGCGCTCTATATGGGGTTACCCTTGAAAACGGTCCGGAAATTACAACTGATACAAAATGCGGCGCCTCGACTACTTACGAATAGTCGCCGCCGGGATCACATCACACCAGTGTTGTTCGATCTACACTGGCTTCCAGTTGTTTTCCGGGCCCAATTCAAGGTGTTGGTATTAACCTTTAAATCCCTATACGGTCTCGGCCCAGTTTATCTTACGGAGCGCCTTCAACGCCACCAATTATGCCGCCCGACAAGATCAGCCATTCAAGGCCTTCTCTCAATCCCGCCGACAAAAACAGCTAGATTGGCGGGTACAAGAGAGAGGGCATTCTCAGTGGCGGCCCCCACTCTCTGGAACTCCCTCCCACAAGATCTCCGGCACGCCTCTTCCCTAAATGTATTCCGTAAAGCCTTAAAGACCTGGCTCTTTCAACAGGCCTTTGGGATCTCCGGGGAGGGTTAATTACTGTGACTGAAATGCCTCCTACCCTGTTTTAATATTGTTGCTGCTGTATTGTTCTCATACTGTTTTTTATTGTATTATTGTATTTTATCTCATTGTGTCTTAACTGTTTTGTACGTCGCCTAGAGTGGCCTTTGGCCAGATAGGCGACACAGAAATTAAATTTATTATTATTATTATTATTGAGAAAGAGAACACATAATACCACTGGACTGACCACACAATGCCACTAGACCATCTATGGCTGGAAAACAAAGCTGGTCTATGAATGCTGGTTCTAAAGAGATAAAACTCATTGGCATATGACACTGAGTGGTTAGTCTGGAGAAGTGCATCCCATTCTAACTTTGTAACCTAAAGGGTGCTAGTAGGAATTACTTTTGAAGTTGTTTTTTATACTTGCAGTACACCAAAGGGCCCATATGCTAACCTTCATGAACATGGGAGAAATAGTCTTTGCTAGCAGATTAAAACATTGCACAGTTTTGGACTGAATGTTACTTTACCCATTAATGAATATACAGTAGGGCCTCACTTACGGGCACTTCGCATTCCGGAGTTCTGCTAATGCGGCGGCAGGAAATTCCCCCTTTTAAAGCTGATTTTACAGCATTTTGCAACATTTTCGCGTCATTTTTGCGCAATGGCCCCATTATAGTCTATGGGTTCCGCTTTACGGCGATTTCCGCTTTATGGCGGGGGCTTGGTCCCTAACCCGCCGTATAAGCGGGGCCCTACTGTACTAGGAATTTGAAAACAGTAAAACAGAGGAAAATACCCTTTATATCACCGACCTTTTCTTTTAAGAATGACTTTTACTGACCCAATTAAAACTAAACACAATAAAAACCTTACCACAGGCATCTTTATTTCTGCGAGGTGAATCCCTAGGTAAAGTACCATAACATGATACATCTTGATAACTGAAGGAACAATCTAATACATCTGGATGACCTTCTGACCAATCCTAAAGTGACAAACAACCCAGAAAAAAACAAAGAAAATATTAATTTGCAAGCTAAAAATCAGAAGAGTTCAGTTTCTTTCAGAATAGTCTATGTTTTCTCTCTCTCTCATGTACATCTGTTATTATGAAACCTTTTCTGATTTCTTTTGTGCAGCTCAATCTTGTGCATTTTTACTCAGAAATAAACTCTATCGTGTGTCTAGGAGTGCAGCCTTATTTTGTCAAAATAGATTACAAAAATACTCTGTAATCTCTATTATTTCACAGTGAAATAAGTAATGGGGAATTCTATATATCCACACATATATAAACATAGATATTAAGAAGGCACATTTCTTTATAATCATAAGGAGTTAAATATTGAACTTCAGGCCTATAGGGGCCCTGAGATTCATTCTTATAGGAAAAACCTGAATCTTAATATTTAACTCAGAACCTGTTGCCATTGGCAACAGGTCATACTGACTGCCTGTTTTCTTGGCAAACCAACTGGTATTTGACTAGGCTGGAGATTAATTACTTATTGTTCGGAATCAAGGAGCGGGAGAAAGTAGCGATTAATGAAAATTGCTGAAGTTTAATTCCTATGTATAGCAATAATGCCATCTAGAGAGGAAAAGTCCTATAGCACAATTAAATGTTTTAATGAAGGGAAATAGAAAGATTTTATAATAATTTTAAAACAAAGTTAAGAAAAAGGGTACATCTGGGGTGGTCTGCTTGTCTGTCTATATATCTAAGAGGCTAGAACAAATACTAGTTAACCACTTCTTTCCTTCTGTTTGTGTGATTTCAGAATGAGCTCAAGTGTTTTAAATATAATTCCCTCTCTTGAGCTATGTATTTCATAAGCAAGGGAATGGGATTTCTGAGGAAGTATAAGGACATAAGAACCCCTATGGCAAAGGAATAGAACTGGGGGTGCTCATACATTCCCAAACACCCTGAATTAAGTTCCCAAACTTAACTCAAGGGAACTTGTCCAAATTTCTCCAGTACCTGAGTCAGCCTGACCCATCTGAAAACAATGGAATGTACTGAGTATGCCTGAAAGCACATTCACAATAAGTAACTGTTCCAACTAGAACCAAAATTCATTAGTCTTGAAGAGACAGTAGGACAATGGTAACATTTATGATATGGACAGAATCTTGGAATCACCACAGGAGTTAGCTAATGCTTTCTGATTGGTTTGGAATGATGTTATGTGGGCAAGCACTCATAAGTTGGTGAACTATTGTCACATGTTGTAAGTGTACTCTATAAAAAAGCCTTGCACACAGTGCCTCAGTGCCGTCTCTCTTGGATGTTACTGGGAGGCTGACCCTGCATATGCTTGTTTTTTTTAATAAAGGCCTACCTTTTTGCTCCAAGCCTGTCTCTTGAATTTTATTCAAGGACCCCCAGCAAAAGACCCCAATGGAGAAGAAAATTTCTCCTACATAAGGAAATTCCTGGATTTAATTGACTGATTTTACACTAACTACCCTGAGAAATTGATTGTGCCCTCTCTCCTCTGCCACTCAAGAGAAATAACTGAAAAACATTTCATATAGAATGACAAATAACCCTTGCTGAATTACAGAAATTTACCTTGATTTTTTCCGGTCAGTAACATTGGGTGGTATTAATTGCCAGACCTACTCACAGTAGACCCAGTGAAGTTAATGTAACTATCAATTTCAACGGGTCTACTCTGAGTAGGAATTAGTTACATACAACCCACCATATTACATTCCAGATTCCTGTTCTAAGTAACTTATTATTTTCAAAATTAATACATTACTAAAGACAAAGGTTAAGCTTTTCTTGTATCAAATAGGAAAAGGCAATTCTACTCAACTGCATTTTCAAACACCTTACAAGACTAGAGGTTTCACCACACTTGTTCACTTTTCTGAATTTCCATACCTTATCTTCATCACAGCCAGAAAGATCTAAACGACTGCAGGATACCTAAAACACAACAATGAATAGATATGAGCCAAATTGAATGCTATCAGCCTGCTAAAGCAGTTGGTTTGGCTCCACAAGGGAACTGCAGTCTCCTTACCCACTACTAAGCCTAGATTGCATTTGTAAACTCAGAGTATGAGAGGCTAGCAAGCATGGCATCAGAACTTCATAGCCTTAATCTCCATCTATTGTTTATCCTCAATTGATATTCCACAGTTTCCTTTGACAACTTATTCTACAGACTAATCTCATTATTCCAGGGTCGAAAATGGTATACATTTGTCTACAACCTTCACATTTTTTAGTAATATAAGAATTTGCCACCCTTAAAGAGCATCTTACGTTGTGGACGTTCGGTGTGCTGACACTCCTCTGTATGTGTCGAGTCTTAGTAGAAAGAGCCTCTTTGACTGTGACTGCCTGTGTTAAAACAGAATGAGTAAACTGAAATTCATTGTTCCAGTTATAGATCTGGACCATTAAAGCACATTTCAGAAAGTATATAAAAAGGTACATTTATTTCTACAGAGGACTCATTTTTATTTTAATTAGGTTTGATGCTTCTGAAGACAGAATAAGAATGCAGTATTACATCAAAACTGCATCCCAAAAGCAAGTTCACATCAACCATGCCTGCCAACAACCTAATACTACAGGGAAAGAAAATGAAAATAAGAGACATCCCTTGTGGCCACTTTTTGACAACTAACCTAAGGAGCTTTTTTCTACTCACCTGTCTTAATCGTTCAAGACTCAAAATGTTTTCCACCTGCAACACTCCACGAGTATACGTCTCAATATAAGTTTCACCATCAGATGTACCTTCATTTTCATTCTTGGCTGCCATCAGAGCCAAAGTCTCCCGATCTTCAATTTCTTCTGTGGCCTAAAATTTAAGTTGTATCTGTTTTAAAACTGGGACACAAATGGAACGCAATATTATGCAGTTTTTCCAGATACAGAGACCACTTCAAAATACTTTAAAAAGTAGTTTGAGAAAGCAGTTTACAGGATTCTCCTCTATTTTGATCTTCCCATTTATTCTAATGTCTAGATAAAAGTATAGTAGAAATTACCTTTGGTATATTTGATACAATTTCATAGGTCACACCAGAAGCATACCACATATTCTTCAGGGATATTCTTCGTTTGAGACTTTGGGTAAAACTCTAAAAAACAAAAAATATTTTTAAGAATACAGTATTCACATGATGAATAATGTGACCAAGTAAGCAAGCTAATAAACATACTAGGAAAAACTATTTTTGAAATTTGCATTCAATCCTAAAATTGCAATCTATGGCTCAGATAAATTTTCAGTGTACACCTCTTAAATAAACATGTTTTTACCAACATCCTCTTATCAAGATTATTAGCTGCCAGTTAGTTTCTGGGCTCAATTTAAAGTGGTGTTTTTGACCTATAAAGCCTTATGTGGCTCAAAAACCCCAATACCTTAGCGACTGTCTTTCCTCACATGAACCTACCTGGACCCTGCATATGTCATCTGAAGCCCTTCTTTATATGTCTCCTCCAAGGGAATGTGGAGGATGGCAATTCAAGATAGGGGCTTTTCAGTGATGGCTCCCCAACTGTGAAATGCTGCCCAAGAGATGTCTTGGAACGGGTGGTCGCCGGCCAGCTCCAGGCGCTTTTGGATGAAACCGATTGTCTGGATCCGTTTCAATCCGGTTTTAGGCCCGGTTTTGGCACCGAAACAGCCTTGGTCACCCTGTATGATGACCTTTGTCGGGAGAGGGACAGGGGGAGTGTGACTCTGTTGATTCTCCTTGATCTCTCAGCGGCGTTTGATACCATCGACCATGGTATCCTTCTGGGGAGGTTCGCGGAGTTGGGAGTTGGGGGCACTGCTTGGCAGTGGCTCCGCTCCTACTTAGCGGATCGTCGCCAGAAGGTAGTGCTTGGGGAACACTGCTCGACACCCTGGACTCTCCATTGTGGAGTCCCTCAGGGGTCGGTCTTGTCCCCCATGCTTTTTAACATCTACATGCAGCCTCTGGGTGCGGTCATCAGTAGTTTTGGAGTGCGTTGCCATCAGTACGCTGATGACACGCAACTCTACTTCTCCTTTTCACCTTCTTCAGGTGAGGCTGTTGATGTGCTGAACCGTTGCCTGACCGCGATAATGGACTGGATGAGAGCTAATAAACTGAAACTCAATCCAGACAAGACTGAGACACTGTTGGTGAGCTCTTTACCTGCCCAGATGGTGGATGTTCAGCCTGTTCTAGATGGGGTTACACTCCCCTTGAAGGAACAGGGACTCCGGAGCCATGGGAAGAATGTCCCCAATGAACTTACAGACAGAGGTTTGGCATTCCTTCTCTCTCTCTTGTCTGATTCCTCTGTCACCCCAGTCTTTATGTTTGGGTTTTGTTTTACCTTAAAAGGGTGAGGCCAAGAGGGAGGAGGAGGGTGGTTTGAGGAGGAAAGCAAGAGGGCAAGGGCCCCCCTGACAGCCTTTGCCCCCAGACACCTGGAGCCAGTCATGACAGCAGATAAAAAGAGTCACCTAACATCTGTCTGACATAGAAGCAAACAGTAGTTCTAAAATTACTGCCTTATATTCAGCGGGAAGGTTTAAAAGAAATAAGTATATTAAAATGGCCTATAGATCTAAGGGAGGGTGTTGTCTAAAACTGTCAAAGTTACAAAGGGAAGATGACTATAGAAAAATTATCCCACAGAGACTGGCCACAGGCTCAATAAGACACCTCACATTAGCAGAACACAGGACTACTAGATAAACACCTCCTGTACCATGTTAAGAAGACAGACATTAGACCTGAGCTTGACAAATAATTACTACTGTCAAATCTTATGGCGTGTAAATACAAAGTGGGAAGAAAGGGTCAAAATTAATTGTTTAAAAGCAACACTGATATCTGTCAAATGAAGTACAAAATTGACTTTGACTCTTTTATACAGAATTTGATAGGTTAGAGATGACTGTAAAAGAACACTGCATAGACATGCTTCCTGGTTTTATTAAGTTTATCATTTCTATTTTGATCCCAACAGTTAAGATAAAAAATAGATGCAGCCAAAGCAAGATACTCTAAGCTGATTGCATTACCTGTTTATTGTAAATATTTGCAGCAATCCTTTTACGTAACACCAGTTCCATTGCAGCAGGATGGCTGAGTTGCACTGTAATTTTCACAATCAAGTAGATTCTCTCATTTTGAGGTGTTATTCTATTCAAGTGCACTGAATCATGCACAGAAGAGTCCCATGCAGCAGTGGCTGAAACCTAAGGGCACAATTTGGTAGGATACTAAAAAAGAAACTGACCTAAATTTGTTTAAATGTTTGCCCTAACCTTTTAATATTTCTGAAATATTAGATGGACATATCACAGGGCACTGAGGACATCATAGGCCATGAAATACAGTTACATTCACAATCAATTCCTTTGGAACAACTAAAAATACATTGATTAAAGAACACAGACTGATGGCTATGCATATATTAAGGCATTTTTATCATTAGCAACAGCATAGAAATAAATGCATTTACCATTTTCTTTGGAAAAGGAAAGAATAGAATATTATGTTAATTAAGAGGATCTCTAGCTATACATATCTATAGGAAGGAATTCCTTCACAGAAATTTTGAGAAACTGGACTTTATTTATACAGTTCTAGAATCAATACAGAACCAGAGAATTAGCACCTATGAACATTGTGACAGTGATACACTTAAGTCAGTAAGGAAAGGGACCTTTGGTCTTACCGTGCAATTGCCTTCTACATGCATGTAAAGATGATCTCAGGTGGGTAATGAGCTCCACCTAGCGGCTGAAGGCAGAAAGACGCTGATCGGTTTTTCTAGGAGGCCTCTGGTCTTCCCATGACCCTATTGCTCAGTTATCCAATGATAAGCCGAAAATCTCCTATGCTACTCAATGTCCTTTAAAACAAAGTCTGCCATGTACTCTCTGCTGAGAACATAAATACATATAAAGACGAATATCATCATCAGACAACATTAGGGAGAGGCCTTAGATCATCTTTACATGCACATAGAAGGCCATTTCACAGTAAGACCAAAGGTCCCTTCTCCCGTGCATGTAACACTGATCTCAGGTGGGACATACCCAAGCTGACCCATGTAGGGTGGGAATCAAAGACCAAACTGTCTGTCAAGATGGAAGAACATGGACCATTGGTCTCACCTGAAGGGTGATTTTCATATGAGTACGGCCCTCACTGCGGGTTATAGCTCCACCTATCGTGCGAAGGCAAGAATGTCTTTGAAGTCAAGACTAGGGGCATCAGGCCCCTCCCACTCTCCAGTTCATTCACAGCGAGTCTATAAAGAAAAATCTAAAAATACAAGAACAGGGCCAACAGGCCTGCCAGCAGGAAAATAGCATGCATAATAACATGACTCTAACATAGCGATATAACAGAACTAGAAGTCTTGACTTCACTAGTAACTTTAAATACAATAGCGTAACAGTAATATATAACAGCTTAGTAAAATATCTATACATCCTCCAACTGGGAGGGTCGTGAGGGCCGTACTCATATGAAAATCACCCTTCAGGTGAGACCAATGGTCCATTTTCCATATGAGTCCGGCCCTCACTGCAGGATGTACCAAAGCAGCCCATAATAGGGAGGGGCCACCCACATACTAATCGTCATTAAGAACCTGTTGCAACACTCATCTGCCAAAAGAGGCATCGGCAGAGGCATAACGATCTATTTTATAACGCCTTATAAACGAGTGTGGGGTAGACCAAACAGCAGCCCTGCAAATATCAGCAACAGGAGCATTAGTAGCAAAAGCAGCCGAAGTGGCAGCTGACCTAGTAGAATGAGCTGTTATACTAGCTGGAACTGGCAGCTTAAAGGACTCATATGCTAAGGTAATACATGCCCTTAACCAACGGGATAAGGTAGAATTGGTTACTTTATGCCCCATAGACCTTGGATGAAAGGATACAAACAGAGACTCCGTTCGTCGAATCTCCTGTGTCCTAGACAGGTAGGTCTTGAGAGCCCTCCGAACATCCAACGAATGCCAAGCCTTCTCTAGAGGATGAGTGGGGTTCGGGCAAAACGAAGGGAGTACAATGTCCTGATTGCAATGAAAGACTGAATTGACCTTGGGATGGAAGGAAGGATCAGTTTTCAACACAACAGAGTCCTTGTGGAAGACACAGAGATGACAGGCAGAAGACAATGCGCCCAGTTCCGAAACCCGTCTGGCAGAAGTGATGGCGATCAGGAACAAGACATTGAAGGACAGTAGACGTAGAGGCACAGTCCTAATGGGTTCAAACGGAGGGCGTTGTAAAGCTTGGAGGACCTTGGACAGACTCCATGAGGGAAAACGGTGAACTACGGCCGGTGAACGTAAAGCAATGCCTCTGAGGAAGCGTTTAATGAACGGATGTGAGGAAATAGGGGCACCAGTGGAGGACACTGAGAGAATGGACGACAGAGTGGACGCATGTCGACGTAAAGTGTTGGGTCTGAGTCCCATCATAAAGCCGCTATGGAGATATTGTAGCACCTGATGCATAGTGGCCTGGGATGGATCGCAGTGTTGAGACTGGCACCACCTGGAGAAGGCCACCCAAGTATGTTGATAAATACGGGTGGTAGATGGTCGTCTCGAGGCTAAGATAATATCAATAACAGCGTCAGACAGGCCCGCCAACCTCAAATGTCCCCGTTCAAACGCTACGCTGTTAGGTTGAGCCAAGTGGGATCCTGATGCCATACTGGACCCTGGGATAGAAGATCTAGCCTGACTGGAAGTGTCCAAGGATCCATCACCGACATTGCAAGAAGATCCGAGAACCACGGTCAGCGTGGCCAATATGGTGCTATCAGAACCAACTGTGCCCTCTCGCTCCGCGCCTTCCGCAGCGTTTTGGCTAACAGCGGTATCGGAGGGAAGGCATACAAAAGACCGTCTGGCCACGGTATGGACAGAGCATCCACTGCTTCCACTGCTGTGTCTAGGTATCTGGCAAAGTACCTGGGAAGCTGGTAATTGCAACTGGACGCAAACAGGTCGATCGAGAAGAGGCCGAACCGACGCTGGAGACGCTGGAATATGGTCGGATGCAGTTTCCATTCTCCCGGAATGACCTGTTGTCTGCTGAGCCAGTCTGCTATCACATTCCAAATCCCTCTGAGATGCTCTGCTTTTAGGGATTGTAGATGTTGTTCTGCCCAGACGAAGATAAGGGAAGCTAGGTCCTGCAGAGGACGGGACCTGGTACCCCCCTGTCTGTTCAAATGTGATTTTACACACGTGTTGTCCGTTCAGATGAGGACATGGTCCAAAGGGAACAGAGACTGAAAATGAATTAGAGCTAAGTGGACCGCCTTGAGCTCCAGCCAATTGATGTTCTGAGTCTGCTCTGCTGTGGACCAAACTCCCTGAACGTACTGGGAGTTGCAGTGTGCTCCCCAGCCGATGAGACTGGCATCCGTGGTGACAACAGTCCTGCGAGGTTCTCTGAATGGAGTGCCTCTGGAAAGATGTTGGACCCTCGTCCACCATCGGAATGAAAGACACAGTATGGGGCTCAGAGGAACTGTGTGATGACTGGAGTTGGCAATGTCCTGTTGAAAAGGCAACAAAGCCCACTGAAGGTGGTGAGAGTGGGCTCGAGCCCATGGCACAATATGGATGGTAGAGATGAACATTCCGAGCGCCCTGGCTAGAAGCATGACGTCTGCGGTTGTTTGTTGCATCAAGGAGCCCGCGATGTTTATGATGGCATTTATGCGATCTGGAGATAGAAACACCATCGCCTGCAGGGTGTCCAACATCGCCCCTAGATGTAGTAGGCATTGGGTCGGTTGAAGATGGCTTTTGTCGAAGTTGACAAGCCAGCCGTAGGCCTGTAAAACATTGAGGGTGAGCGTTAAATGACGATGAGCCAGCTCCTCAGAGCTCGCCCGTATTAAAATATCATCCAGATATGGGTAGAGATGGACCCCTTGAATCCGGAGGTAAGCCACTAAGGTGAGAAGTACTTTGGTAAACACTCGCGGAGCAGAGGAGAGGCCGAATGGCATCGCTCTATATTGAAAATGCTGGGGGCCAAAAGCAAACCGAAGGAACTTTCTGTGGGCTATGCAAATAGGGACATGGAGATACGCTTCCTTTAGGTTGATAGAAACCAGGAAGTCTCCTTCTTGCAGGCTTTCAGTAATGGAGTGGAGGGATTCCATTTTGAACCTGCGGTATGTTACAAAACGGTTGACGAACTTGAGGTCCAATACCACCCTCCATGACAAATCTCATTTGGGCACAGCAAATAGGAGGGAGTACACCCCTTCCGACCTCTCTGTTGTAGGGACTGGCTCTATCGCAGCTATGTCCAACAGGTGATGTATGGCTGTTTGCATGATGCTGTGCCTGGCCGGCGCCCTGGGACAAGGGGACAGATGGAATTTGTCTGGTGGAGTCGCCCAAAACTCTATTGCATAGCCAGAACAAAAAAGGTCCCTGATCCAGGCGACCTTAGTCAGACGGAGCCACTGGTCTCCAAACATAAGTAGTCTGCCGCCAACAGGAAGTGCATTAGAACTGTTTGCGCTGGCGAGACCCTCCCCTATATGAGGACGATGAGGTACCTCTGCGCCCTTGGTACTGACCTCTGCCCTGGAAACGTCGGTTCCAGGTTCCCCTGAAGGAATTGGAGTCATAGGATCGGAAGTCGTAGCCTCGTCCTCCTGGCCGCGTTCCTCGAAAGGGCTGATTAGTGCGGAAGGGGGGAAATTGCCTGAAAGGCCTATGATCGGTGTTTTTGACAGTGGCCAAACCGGTTTGTGAGCGTCTTTGGGATCAACCAGCACTGCCTTTAGAGCTTCCTCGCCGAAGAGCAAAGATCCAGCGTAAGGAGCTCTAGAAAGATGCACTCTGGCTGTAGAGTCAGCTTGCCAGTGGCGAAGCCAGAGGGTCCGTCAAGCAACTATTTGAGCCGTCATGGCTCGTGCCTCCAGTTGAGTGGCATCCAAAGTGGCATCAGCCACAAACGCCGCTGTCTTGCGCAACTTTATCAGTGACCTTCTGAGAGAGACAGGATCAGGTTTAGGGTCCTCTAGAAGATCGTCCAGCCACATCATTGCTGCTCTGAAGAAGACGGAAGCTGATGCGGAGGCACGCATGGAGAAGGCAGTGGCTTCATGATTTTTGCGGAGAGCGAAGTCTAATCTTCGTTCAGTAACATCCTTTAGTTGGGATTCTCCTTTTCTAGGCAAAAGAGATCGTGAAACTAGGCTAGCGATTGGGTCGTCTATGCCGGGGACGGCTAGCTTGGTGGCAAAGTCAGGAGCTAGGGAGTACAGTTTGTCAGCCAGGTTCTTGAAGCGGCGAGTTTGGAATGGATGAGACCATTCTTCGGTGGCCAGTTTGGCAATGGGATCTGGCACCGGGATGTAGTGCTCGGTTGGTGCAGGGGATTTGAGGACCCTGGCCGCTTTAGTAGCTGGAGTGGAAGTTGTCGGAGGCGCAGCTTGGAGACCAAGAATGTTAACTACCCTGCGCGCTAGAGGCTGATAATCGGAGGCACTGAACAAGCGATATGATGTATGCTCATCATGTTCCGAATAGTCACTCCAGTCGTCTCCTTCAGGGTGATCAGCAAAGGTTGACTCCTCCCCATACGAGGCTTCATCAATACATCTGCCTCTAGCTACGTCAAAAGGATTTGGGGAGCAGGAAGGATTTGCCTCATGACACACACGTTGATCCACCGTGCGTTGAGGTACGGCGGGGACTTGTGGTGGTGACTGCATTTGAGTGAAATATGATAGCATGCCCTGAAGTTGCGAAAGGAACTCATGGGACAGTCGCAGCCCCGTTGAGGCAGATGGTTGTGCCTGAGAAGGTGGCTCAGTGGGCTGTGACGGAGGATAAGCCCTGGGCGGCAATGTGGGAGGAGGCTGGCTAAGTGGTGGCTGAGTAGGAAAGCCAGGAAAGTCCTCCTCATCAGAAGAAGCAGCGGGGGAATGAAATATATCCGTCAGCTGTTCCTGGACTGCTGTGGTGTGGGTCGGAACAGAAGCATAGCGTGGACGCTTGGGTTTGCTGTAGCTGGAAAGATGTTTAGTCTTAGCCAGTGCTTTGGTATGCTTAGTCTTAGTTGCCTTAGATGGTTGTGGCTTGGCTGTCTGAGACATGTCTGGCTGTTCCGCCATCTTATATTTACTATGGGTGCAGTACACGGCCACAGCGGGGGCAGAATGTAGAGACCCGAACAGGCGCAGTACACGACCACAGAGGGCGTAGAATGCACTGGCAGATGTCTAGGTACACGGCCACAGAGGGGGCAGAATGTACGATGGTAACAGCGTCAAAATAATGCAGACTATACTTCAGGCTTGGTACACGGCCACAGAGGGGGCAGAATGTACGATGGTAATAGCGTCAGAATAATGCAGACTATATTTCAGGCTTGGTACACGGCCACAGAGGAGGCAGAATGTACAGTGTAGATCGCCCTGGTACACGGCCACAGAGGGGGCAGAATGTACAGTTCAACTAAGTTGTGTTTAGTACAGTAGCAACTGGCTGTGACACGGCCACAAGGGGGCAGAATGTCCAGTTCAAAAAGCGTGCTGCCGTATGAGCCGCCTGCACAGCCACGAGTGATTCCTCCTCTTTGCAGTTCAAATAGGTTGGAGCACAGTCACAGCCTTGATGGAGCCATTGACGTTCAATAGCTGCCGAGAGCCAGTTGTTGCAATAGGCAGTAGTAGAAGTCAGGTGAGAGAGGAACTCTTGTAGAGCTAAGTAGTCCTATCTATAACTCACATACAAGAAAAGCTTTCTCAAGGTAAAAAATCCCCCTTTATGTAGTGCAGGAAAGTCTAAACAAAAAGGGCGGGAAAAGAACAGGACAAACAAAATGGCGCCCGTAATGGAGCGGGAAAAGTAACACTCAAAATGGCAGAGGAGTAATGGCGGACACTGAGAGGCGACAACGAAACTGACAGAAAAACTGTCTAGCACAGTCTCATGAGCTTGCGATAGCCGGTGGCTGAAAGGCGAAATCGCGGCTCGTTAATGAGGCACCGTAGCAGCTAAGGAGCGGTAGAGGAAGCCGCCGCCGCCGCCGACTACAGAGACTATCGCGGCGAGAACTTAAAGCCACAAGTCTGGAGGCGACAGCCGGGGCTTGAAAAATCTCCCAGGTGAGAGTCGCAGCCGCAAGCTCCCGGAGTGAATTTAAAGGGACGTCCGCGAGGCAAAAAGCCGCAGCAGAGCTCAGGAAGGCAGCGAAACAAACGGCCTCGTAGGGGAAAAGTGACTCCTGAAGGCACTAAAACAAACAAGGGGTAAAGCAGAGAGCTGCAGCCGCAAGCTCCCGCTAAAAATATAGAGAACCGCAGCCGCGGTCTCTCTAAGATCTAAGGCTAAAAGCCGGGGAAAGAAACGGCCCAGGCAAGGGATAAGCCCCCCCAAGGGAATTCCCCAGAAATTTCACACAAACAGTGTTAAATACAAGACAGAGGGAAGGGAAGCACTTGGATACACACAAACGACAAAACCTTCACACCCTGTCAGACAAAAACACAAACACCAAAGACTTAGCTAAATGCTACGCTATTGAAATCTCAATCTTGTTCATATGAAGGCAAGAATGAACTGGAGAGTGGGAGGGGCCTGACGCCCCTAGTCTTGACTTCAAAGACATTCTTGCCTTCGCACAATAGGTGGAGCTATAACCCGCAGTGAGGGCCGGACTCATATGGAAAATGTTGTAACACTCTTCTTTTAAATGCCACCTCAGCCAAGGCATACAAAATCAGTCTTGTAATGTTTAATGAACATATTCACATTAGCCCACATAGCCACTCTGCAGACCTCAGTTAGAGGAGCGTTAAGTGAAAACATGGCTGTGGTTGCAGCAGCCCTAGTGGAGTGAGCCACAATCCATGCTGGTGGCAATAGGTTCAAAGAAGTATACGCCAATGCTATGCATGCTTTAAGCCATCACACTAGTGTGGAAGAGGAGACTCTTTTCCTCAAAGAGGCTGGATGGAAAGATACAAATAGTGAGTCTGATTTACAGGAGGACTTCATCCTAGAAATATATACTTTCAGGGCCCTCTGAACATCCAGGGAGTGCCATGCTTTTTCAGTAGGGTGAACTGGGGACGAATAAAAGGAGGGTAAAATAAGCTCCTGCTGACAGTGAAAGGAAGACAGAACCTTAGGATGAAAAGAAGGCACAGTCTGCGGGACCACCCTGTCCACAAGTGCAGAAGTGTTTATCCACAGAGAGGGCTCTGAGCTTGGATACCCTGAGGACTGAAGTGACAGCGACCAGAAACAAGACTTTGAAAGGTAGTAAGCAGAGACAAATATATTTTAGGCACTTTGTGCAGGTCCTGGGTAGGGAATAGATGTTGAATCGGAGGCGCTGTAATTGTGGCTCCTCGTAGAAAGCGCTTTAAGAATGGATGCAAACCTATTGTTTTGTCCGAAAGTGACAGCACTGTAGATAAAGCTGAAGCCTGTTGTCAGAGTGCATTAGGCCACAACCCCATAGATAAGCCACCTTGTAAAAATGCCAAAACCTCTTGTATGACCTCTTGGTGTGGATGTTCTGTTTTGAGCATCATGCTAAGAAAACTTTTCAGGTACCCTCAGACAGTCAGATTGTAGATGGGCATCTAGATGCCATTGTGGTACCAAAGACTGCCATAGACAAACCTGATTTGATCAATCATCTCTGTTCAATATCCAGGTATGAAGGTTCAGCCACTCCAGATCCAGATGATATAGATAGCCCTGAGACAGCAAGTCCTCCCTGAACAGGAGACAACAAGGTGGAGTCTGTGTTAGAGTGGAGATCTCTGAGAACCACGGTCTGCAAGGCCAGTATGGCGCTACCAACAGAACTCTTGCTCCCTCTTCTCGGACCCTTCGAAGCACTCTGGGTAGAAGCAGGAACAACAGGAAGGCGTACAACAGGCTTGGTGGCCATCAGGAGATAAGTGCGTCTGTAGCCTCTGCTATGGGCTCAACGTACCTGGAGAAGAATCTGTCTACTTGACGATTGTGGTGGTCGCAACCAGGTCTACAGCAACATTTCCGAAATAGGATACCAATCTTCTGAAAACTTTTGGATTTAGTCTCCATTCTCCATTGAGCACCCACTTCCGACTCAGCTAATCTGCTTGTATGTTCTCCACATTCCATACACGTTCTGCCACCGGATACTCTAGATGATCCTTGGCCCAGTTGAAGAGGAGTGACGTCTCCTCCTGGAGAGCTCTGGATCTTGTGCTCCCTTACTGATTGACATTTGCCTTGGCAGTCATGTTGTCGGTCCTTATCAGGACCGCCCTTAGTACCATGATCGTTCTAAAGTGCTGCAATGCCAGTTGTATCACACACAGCTCCAGAAGGTTGATTGAAAGAGGTTTGCTCCAGAGACCACGACCCTTGAGTCATATGACCCTCGTACATTGCCCCCCAACCAGATAGCTGGTGTCTGTAGTTATTATTGTTTGAGGAGGATCCCGAAATGAGACCCCCTGCCGAACATTGGGTTCTTGTATCCACCACAGTAGGGACCTGCAGACTTGTTGGCTCAGAAACACCCTCAGGTGCAGGTGGGAAGCAATGCTGGACTGGAAAGGTAAAAGTGCCCATTGAAGTTGACGAGAATGATGTCTCACCCATGGGGTTATCTGTATTGTTGGAACCATAAGACCTAACACCATCAGGAGCATTAGATCCACCGAGGTCTCCTTCAAAAGAGCAGCAGCTGTTTGTTGAATTTTGTTGATCCTCTTGCATGCAAATGACAAGGTTCCTTGAACAGTGTTCAGCTCTACTCCCAAGTGCTGTATTGATTTGCTTGGACAAATGTGACTCTTAACCTGGTTGATTAAGAAGCCATAATCCTTGAAACACACTAGCATCACGTGGACATTTTCTCATGCTTTGGTCAGAGTGGGGGAATATATTAGTAGATCATCCAGGTAAGGATAGACATGCACCACCACCCCCAAAGTCTGAGATGTGCCACCAATATTTTGGTGAATGCTCTGCGGGCCGATGAGAAACTGAAGGGCATTGTTCTGTACTAGAAGTACTGATTGTTGATTGCAAACCACAGGAAGTGTCTGTGGGGCCTGAATACGGGCATGTGAAAGTAAGTCTTCTTGAGGTCTACTGAAGTGAGATATTCCCCTTTGTGAAGTGCCTCCTTGATGGACATCAGTCTCCATCCTGAATTTACAGTACCTGATGCATTCATTTAAGAATTTCAGATTCAATACCCATCTTTCTTGGGGACTGTAAAGAAAATTAAATAGATGACCTGGAATCTCTCCTTGGGAGGAACAGGCTCTATTGCTGCAGTGATGAGAAGATGATGTATGGCTTCCTAAACCCTGAGCTTCCTGTCTGGGGAAGACGACAGGGGAGATGGAATAAAGAATGGAGGAGGGAAAGAAATGAGCTCCAGCTGGAGCCCCAGCCTCAAAGTCTGAAGAACCCAGAGATCTGATGTGATGAATTACCATCTGTGGAAGACGTCCTCCCACTGCCAGTTGGGGAACATCAGAATTGCTACTTGCCTCCTCTTGGGTGGTTGAGCCAAATTAACTAGGGACTTGCTGATGACCCCTATTGTTTATGCGCTGGTGGTACCAGAAGGGTCATAATGCTCGAGCCTCTCTACCCCTATCGTAGGATCTGGAACCATGAAAGGACTGAGTGTGAAAATACAGATGAGGCGCTCTGTGAGAAAAGCATTTCTCTTCCTTCTTCTTGGATGTAGGCATTACCTTTCTTTTGTCCCTGAACTCTACCTTCACCTTGTCCAACGCTGCATCTCCACAGAGTTTGCCTCCTACGTAGGACTCCAACGCCAAATTATTATGGGCTGTTCCGTCCACTTCCCAATGCCGACACTATAGGGAATGCCTAGTGAAGACTCCTGCTTTAAGTGCTCTTGCCACAAACTGCATGGCTTCCATAGATGCATCCATCATAAAGGCTACAGCCCTTGACACCTTGAGAAGAGATTTTCTAGTCCGATCTTGATCCTGTTGAGGGATGTCTAACAGTTCCTCCAACCACGGTAATGAAGCTCCAGTGAGTATCGATGCAGTTGCTGCCACCCTCAGAAGGCACTGGCTGCATGGACTCACCTAAGCCCAATGCCCATCTTCCATTCCAGGAGATCTTTCAACTAGGGATCCACATCTTTCGGATTCAAAGATGGGTTTGGGAGGCCCCTGATGGGGGCATCCACTAGGGGAAGTTGAAGGTGATCCATCCACAGTTGTTCTAGAACATAATGCTTCTAGCCACAAGCTTCTTATTTTGTAACGGAGTGTTGAATTCAAAGTTGAGAATGTTAGATAATAAGATGGGCAGCTTCACTGCTCTAGATTTGGGCTGATGGTCTGGGCACATGGTGGCGACCCTGCAGGAAGAAGGAGGTTGAGAGTCAACCTTGTCCTTCAGGTCCATAGTCTCCATAGTCTTGCAAAGCAGCATAAGGAAGTGCGAGTCTTGAAACAGGTGGTTGGAGGTTACTTCTGATTCGGAAGTGCCACTCTGTTCTCCTTCATCCAAGACCAGTAAATCTTGCTCTTGGTTATCCTGTATGCCCTGTTTGGTCTCCCTAGGTTGGACATTGTGTAGTTTTGCTACCAACTCCCGGTGAATATCATGAGGGCCCAGGGAGGGGGTGTTGCTGCAGTTGCAACTCCTCCTACTGTAGCATTAGACTAGGATGATCCCCATCCATGGTGGTGCAGCCTCTGTGAGGTTGGTGGAAACTGCTGAGGTATTGCTAGCTGAGACACTATTTGCTTCACTCTAGAAGCTAGTTCCCTAGAGAAGTCTCCTCATAGCAGCTTTCTTAGTTGTTGGAGTGTATGTGCAAACATTGGAGGAAGGGGTGTGGGCTGATATAATAAACTTTAATTTATAGGCCGCCTATCTGGCCAATGGCCACTCTAGGCGGCATACAATAAAGCACGATAAAATACATGGTAAAATATGATACAAGAAAAACAATATAACCAGTACAGCACAATGCAAAATTACAATATTTAGTAGAGTTGTCAGTAATACAATTCTGAAGCTAGTTCACACCTTAGAAGTCTCAAGTTCATAAAGGCCTGATGGAAAAGCCAAGTCTTCAGGCCTCGGCGAAATATATATATGGAAGGGGCATGTCGAAGATCTATTGGGAGGGAGTTCCAAATCGTGGGGGCCGCCACAGAGAAGGCCCTCTCCCGAGTCCTCACCAACCCAATCACTTTAGTTGACGGGACTGAGAGGAGGCCCTGAGTGGCAGATCTTGTAGGGCGGCACAATTTATGATGTTGGAGGCGCTCCATCAGGTATACTGGGCCGAAACCGTACAGGGATTTATAGGTTAATACCAGCACCTTGAATTGAGCCCGGAAAATAACTGGAAGCCAGTGTAGATTGTACAGCACTGGGGTAATATGATCATAACGGCGGGTGTTCGTAAGTAGACGAGCCGCCGTATTTTGTACCAGCTGTAATTTCTGGACTGTTTTCAAGGGCAACCCCACGTAGAGCGCATTGCAGTAGTCTAAACGAGAGGTGACCAGAGCGTGTACTACGAGTGGGAGCTGGTGGACAGGAAGGTAGGGTTGCAGTCTTCGTATGAGACGCAATTGAACCCAAGCTGCCCGGCACACCGATGAAACCTGAGCCTCCATGGACAGCTTGGAATCAAGGATCACCCCGAGGCTGCGGACCTGGTCCTTCAGGGGCAATTTTACCCCATTATATACCAGGTCGATGTTTCCCAACCCCCCCTTGTCTCCCACGAGCAGTACCTCAGTTTTATCAGGATTCAGCTTTAGCCTGTTTCTTCCCATCCATCCACTCACGGATTCCAGACACTTGGACATGGTCTCCACAGCCGACTCTGGTGAGGACTTAAATGAGAGGTAGAGCTGAGTGTCATCCGCATATTGGTGGCACTGCAGCCCAAATCTCCTGATGATAGCACCCAGCGGTTTTACATAGATGTTAAATAGCATGGGAGAAAGGATAGAGCCCTGTGGCACACCGCAATTGAGGGGCCAAGGGTCTGAAACCTCATCTCCCAATGCCACCTGCTGGTGCCTATTGGAGAGAAAGGAACGGAACCAGTTTAATACTGTGCCTCCTATTCGTAATCCCTCCAGACGATCCAGCAAGATACCGTGGTCGACGGTATCAAAAGCCGCTGAGAGATCTAGGAGGACAAGAAAGGTGGATTCTCCCCTATCTAATGCCCTCCTCATATCATCCACCAGAGCGACCAAGGCTGTTTCAGTTCCATGTCCAGTTCTGAAACCCGATTGGTATGGATCTAAATAATCCGTTTCATCCAAGTGCGCTGACAGCTGATTGGCCACCACTCGCTCAATGACCTTGCCCAAGAATGGTAGATTTGAAATTGGGCGGAAGTTGTTTAAATCTTGGGGATCCAAGGAGGGCTTTTTCAAAATGGGCTTTATAATTGCCTCCTTGAGGGCTAATGGCAATACACCCTCATTCAAGGATGCATTTACCACCGCCTTGATCCCTTCGCCCAATTTCTCTTTACAGCTCATCAAGAGCCATGACGGGCATGGATCAAGGAGACAGGTGGTAGGTTTCACAGTTGACAGCACCTTGTCCACATCCTCAGAAGGAAGAGGCCAAAACCAATCCCATTGGATCACATTATGACTGGTCAACTCTGGTCCACTATCTGCATTCACGGTATGCGAAATCGAGCTTCTTAGATGTTCGATTTTATCAGCAAAATGCTTTGCTAAATTGTCACAGGAGGCCTTTGAGTATTCCAAGGGTTCCTGAACAACTGGACCGACCAGGCTTCGGACCACTTGGAACAACCTCCTGGGACAGCATTCTGCTGATGCAATAGAGGCAGCAAAGTAATCTTTCTTTGTTGCCTTTATTGCCACATGATAGGCAGCTACTGCTGCTCTAACTTGTGTCCGGGCATCTTCGGAGCGGGCGCTCTAGTCGTCTCACCTCCTGTCTCAGAGCACACAACCGTGGTGCATACCATGGTGCTGTCTGGGATCTTCCTAGGGGGAGAGGACGTTTCGGGGCCACACGGTCTAATGTCCTGGTGATCTTTGTATTCCAGTCCATCACCAGGGTTTCGACTGAGTGACCTTCAGCAGGTTCCGATTCCCCTAGCGCAATCAGGAATCCTTCTGGATCCATCAGACGCCTGGGGCGGACCATTCTAATAGGTCCTGTGCCTTTGCAGAGGGTGTGTGGCATCGAGAAGTCTACGTTTACCAGATGGTGATCTGACCATGACACAGGGGTAGAGGTAATAGTCCCTAACTTCAGAGCACTTTTCTCCTCCCCCAAGACAAATACAAGGTCGAGAGCATGACCGGCTACATGGGTGGGCTCAGTATTACTAAGGTGCAGTTCCCAGGAAGTCATGGTTTCCAGGAAATCCCGAGGGGCTCCATTGAGAGTGGTCTTGGCGTGCACGTTGAAGTCACCCACCACCAACAATTCTGGGGACATCATACGAACACCCGAGACCACCTCTAGCACCTCGGCCAGGGATTTTGCCGTGCAGCGAGGCGGGCGGTACACGAGCAGGATCCCTAAACTGCCCTTCGGGCCCAGCCTCCAGTACATGCAGTCAACAAACTTGGTCCCATGGAGAGGAGACCTGGCAAAGACCAGAGACTCCCGATAGATGACAGCCACTCCCCCTCCCCACCTTCCTTCCCTCAGCTGCTGTGCATAACGGAAACCTGGCGGGCACACTGCCTCTAGAATAGGTGCTGAGGCTTCGTCCAACCAGGTCTCCGTTATACATGCCAGGTCTGCACATTCATCCAAGATCGTATCATGGATGCAAGATGTTTTCTGTACCACAGACCTGGCATTGCACAACAGCAAACGAAGGTTGGTTGGAATCCTGCATCCCCCAGTTATCTTCAGGTTATAGGCAGACCTGGAACAAGGGATGGATATTACACATCGATCCCTTGTTCCTCTAGTCTGACATGGTCTGCCATCAGCACCACTCCATCGTCTGCCGCCCAACGTTTGTATACATTGGTCCCCATCCCTTTTTGTCACATCACCCCCGGATTTACATATGCCCCTATCCTTAAGTGCCGGAGAATTGGTTCTTAGTCAGTTTGGGCACTGTTGTGGATTTTTTTCTTGATAATTTATTATTTGATCCGTTTCTTCTGAAGATTGAGAGATTTTCTGTTGATTCTCTTTAGATGAGAATGCTTTTGAGTAAGATGACTGCTTCTGATCCCTAACAGTTGTTTCAGGGCAAAAAGAAGAATTATTTAAAAACTTCTTACTTTCAAGGGCAAATAATAGTTGTTTTAGTCTGGTAATTATCTCTGACTGCTCAACTAGAGTAAAGTCTTTGTAAGACTCAAGAAGAAAGAACTCTTCAGGTAAGATTTCATTTTTCTTGTCGTTAGGAACACTGTTGGAATGGGACTTCATGTTCAGATTCTCAATGACTTGCATTTGGTGGAACTTCGCTGAAGAGATATGATTTTGAAAGTTTATTTGAGAAGATTTATCAGCATCGTCATTTATCTTAGATGGATCCAGTGAACATAAATTTACAGGAGTATAATTGTCGAAAAATCTTGTTATCCAGATGTGATGAGTAGCTAAGGACGATCTTTCTCGATATAGAAGTTTTGCAGTGGCAGAATCATGAAAAGTTACTAGTGCTCTAATCGATGTGTAATTATAAGATAGATACTGAGTTGACTTGATTGAATTAAGGTTAATCTTACCCGGGAGTAAAAATTCGATAAATTCCCAAAGATGATATCTTCATGCTTTGTAATTGAGCCAATTAGCAGGTCTTGGTAAATTTAGTATTACTAGTTTTTCTTTATTTAATATCAGATTCCATTGTTGGATATTTGGATTTTTTGATTTTTCATGGTTAATAGTTTGTTGAGTATATTGAGAGGAAATGGATATGAGGATATGAAGTGGAAGAAGTAGTTTCATCTCTTCTTTTCTCTGAATTCAAGGTCTAAGGTCTAAGGTCCAATGCCGCGAGTCTGGACAATGCCCTGAGCCAGCTGACAGATGCCATCCATGAAGCCCCTGAACTCCTCAGGGGAGGATTGACAGGAGAACACTGCTTGAAGTGAGTTGGCCTGTAAATGCTCCTCCTTGTCTCCAGACAACTGTTCCTATGAGCATAAGGATCTGTGCAGCACCTTCTGGGCAGCACCATCTGCACTGCAAATAGGCAGTGCTGGTGTCAATCTCTGCCAGCTGCACCAAAGTGATTAATGGTGCTGTAAAACAATTAGCTATGAGCTGCCTAAGCAGGGGCTTGGTTGTAAAGCAGATAAGGTTTGAAAAGCATGTGGATAAGCAAGGGAGGAGGTTGAGGGGTCTCAGTTCACAAACCAGTTCATCTTCCAAAGGCAAGGTCAGTAGCAAATCAAAGGTTCAATATTCCAACAAGGCAATCCTGGTTTCAAGACTCAACAGGGTCTAGCATGGCTGGCAAGAGTATGATGCTGGCATCCAACATTGCTTCCAGCGAAGGGCAAAAGGCCTCTCACTCCCCTCCCTGGTTCAGATGCTAGCAATCAGACCAACTCCTGGGAGCTTGTAGCCTTAAACGGCCAGAATGCCTGTGTTGCTCTGCCACTTGCAGACACCTTCACTCTACAGGGGGCAGAGAGGCCTCCTGTTCACTCTCTGAGTCTGACTGAGGGGCTCTAGCTGTGTCCTGAACATCTTCCAGCAGTGGGAGATCTGGAACTGCGTCTTGGGTGAGTCTGCTTGTTCCCTCTCCTGGGTCTGCTGTGCCAATACACTGCTCCTCATTCTCCTCTGACGACTCAACTGATGGAGGCATGACACTGGGATACCTCCCCCACTGCCTCCTCCACCTCCTCTGCAGTCCTCCCATGCACTGGCAAGGGAAAAATTTTAATGGCTATGTGAACCCAATCCCCTATCTCACATGCTAGCTGTACTTAGCTGTGGTTCCATTGTCGCCCTGCCCATATCTATAACTGTGTTTGGAGTGATTGCGCCAGCACAAAAATCTGCTTTACTGAAGGCAAAACTGCTACGGCAAAAGCACTTGGGGTTCTGAAGCGGGTTGAGTAACTGGTGACTAGCTTTAGCCTTCCCCATGTCCAAGAACTCAACCAGTACTGGCAGAGGAGAGCACTTGCTTATCAGGATTTACAAGGAAAGCGGGACAAATGATTTTTTTTCTTTCTTTTTTTCTCCTGGGGGTGGTTAACAAGTGAAGGGGAGATAATATTCCAGCGGTGGGGAGAAATGGACTTCAATGTGCATAAAAAGCAACTGATGGCAAAGAGCTGAAGTACTAAAATATAATAATTAAAGCACTGCAATCCAAAAATGTCGGGCAGGAAAAAAGACAGAGCAGCGGTAAACAAATGTCAGATGGAGCTTTCCCGCTTTCAGCGGTAGACTAAAGGACCCCCTGAGGGGAAAAACAAGCAAAAGTCCAAAGCAACAGCTAAAAGAGGGATTCAGGGGATACAGAGAAAGGCGATTAATGGGTTTTAAAAAAAAGGTAAAGGCAAGAACAAAAGCTGACAGACAACAACAAGCACAAATAAGACTATACTACAGGCATGAACCAGATAATCAGGAGCAGAGAGCACATGATACCACTCTGGTGAAGGCAGAAAGATTACTGAGCAATAGAGTCAAGGGAACACCAGAGGACTCGTACAAAAATTGATCAGCGTCTTTCTGCCTTCAGCCACTAGGTGGAGCTCATTACCCTCCTGAGATCAGCTTTACCTACACGGGACAACTTAATTCTGATTTTTTTCTTAGACATCTTGTGTTATATGTTTTACTGTGTTTTATATAATGGTTTTATGATGATTTTATTGTTTTATTTTATGTATGGCTCATTTTTATGTACACCACTTAGAAATGCAAATGATTAAGCTGTAAATAAATATCTTAAATAAATGTTTCATTTGTTTTTCACTTTCTTGAAAAACATTTTTTTAAGGTAAGAAAGCAGAAAAGACAACAGAAGGCCAAAAGAATGAGAGCCAAGCAACTGAGAGGAAAACACTGGAGTCAGACTTTTTAAAAGCACTCTTTATGCCACTAACAAATATTAAATGTTGATGCTTGGGAATGTAAGTTTGTCAACTTCACATGAATTAAGAGCTAATCAAATATTATTTTGTTAACATGTTTTCTGAATCAAAATACTTAAAACACTTAAAAATAAAGCAGAACAGAGTAAACTTATTTGAAATCTGAAAGTTGCATTAAATGTAGTAAATGCAAATAAAATGTATTAATGAAAGCAAATAGTAAAAATAAAATTACCATAAATCTACTGTATAGGACTGCTTATTAGTAATTTACCTCATCCTTACTGTGTTTTATGATTGGCAGATAAAAGAACTGACTTCCATGCTCCTTCGGTAGTATTGAATTTACTCCTGATGCATGCGGACCTATAAGCTGTTCATTGGCACTGAGGTCATCAGCTAACAAGAAACAAAATTAAGTTACATGACAGCAAATTTCAGTCTGAAAGAATACTCTACCCCAATCTTATATTACACAGAAATCATGCATAACTGAAAACAATGTTTAGGATGGAATGACAAAAGATATTACAAACTCACGTTTCTCATGTTCCTTTTTTATACATCAACTTAATATAATTTGTTACCCAAAAATACAAGACTATGGCAGCAAATATAAATTATTCCAAAATAGCATTTTGGAACTTTTGATAAAGATATTTAAGAACATGTTTTTACATATTTATTGAATAACTCTACTGTCCAACAGCTGAACATATTCAATAACAAAAACTAGATTTTCTAAAGATTGCCAAGTCCAAATCTGAACCACTTCAGATTCCCACACAGCAATAAAAAAAATATGAAAGCAACATGAATTCATACTTCCACTTCCTTAATTATCTGCAACTTACCATTCAAATCAAGGAAAAGTACAGGTGTGTGTGTTTCCATTCCAGAAGGTGGAATCCTAACAATAAGGAAGCATCCAAATAAATAATACAAACTGTTAACAGGCACAAACATTTTAATGGAAAACTCAACGCATAAAAAATAGACACTGACAAGTGGGTACCCACAAAATGTTAGTGTAAACAGAGGAGAAAGATTTGGGGGGGGAATCATACCTTTTCCCAGTACCACCTTCCCAAAGCATTCCCTTGTATTATGTCATGTGTTCTATGGCTACTAACCATGATGGCTCCATTCTACCTCCGTCAGAGGCAGTATGCTTCTAAATACCTGGTGCTAGAAACTGCAGGAGGAAAGAGTGTTATGCTCAGGTCCTGCTCATGAGCTTCTCATAGGCATCTAGTTGGCTGCTGTGAGAACAGGATGCTAGACTAGATGGGCCATTGGCCTGATCCAGCAGGCTCTGCTTATGCTTTATTCTGATGTTAAGGGTTTGGAGCTGGATGCAACTGAATCTAATTGTTTTATTGCATTACAGTTGGGAAAGGGGATGGGAAAGTGGATAAAGAAAGGAGAAAGTACAGTAGGGCCCTGCTGATGCGGTGGCTTTCTATCAGGGGAAATTCCCCGTTTTAAAGCCGATTTTGCTGTTTTGCGACCTTTTCACGTCATTTTTGCGCGACGCGGCCCATTATAGCCAATGGGGTTCCGCTTTACGGCAATTTCCGCTTTACGGCGGGGGCCTGGTCCCTAACCCGCTGTATTAGCGGGGCCCTACTGTATCTCTATAATTTCCCTCCAGGATATTAGAAGCTAGTCTAGATAGTTTTGCCTTGTGGACTAGTTAGCTAGGCTGGTTTTGGCTCTCCCCCCCCCCAATGCTTTGCTTCTGAAGAAATATCAAATAAATCCATGTTTGGCACACTATGCGTACAGTATCTCATTATTTTTGCAGGACTTTTTACCGCCATTATGCGGAATATTTTGCAGGAATTCATCATTACCCTTAAAAGTATGAAATATTAAATCCATTTCCATTAAAGACATAAAAGTGCTATATACTTCTCTTAGTTATAACTTATAAATAAGACTGTTTAAGCTGCTTTGGTATGAATTCTGAATATTGTACTTCCAAACAGATATTCAAGTTGATAAATCTAACCAGATCTTGCTAACACAACTTTACATTTTTGCATGCAAAAGAACAGATAAAACTCCTTTCATAGATAATACTGTCCATAATTATCATATGAAGACACTGAACAGGAAATATTAATGAATTTGTAAATATACTTGTATACAAATCTCCATTCTCCATTACACTACTGCAAAACTCTTTATATATATATATATATCCTGCCCTTAATCTAAAGATCTTAGGGCGAGGAACAATAAATCTTCAGGATACATAGACAAGCAATAAAACAACCACTTCACCTCAGCAGTTTTATTTCTAGGTGTAATATGTTGCTAGTTGAACTGAGGGCACTACTGCGACATATTGTGGGATATAAAGTTTAAAAAATTTAAAAGCAGACACACACTTATTATTATTATTATTATTATTATTATTGTCTTTATTTATACCCCGCCATTTTTCCAAAACTGGAACTCATGGCGGCTTCCAGATAAAAAATACATATAATTAAAAACATACACAATCTACATTAAAATAAGATTAAACTATTTCCAATATTAAAACCATACACACATATAGCTAAAAGAGTTCAAACTAGTTTAAAAATAATATAATAGACATTAGCAATGCAGCACCCTTCACGCCCTATCCTTAGCCTTCAATTCCAAAGTCTTGTTGGAATAGGAAGGTCTTTGCTTGTCGGCAGAAGGACTGCAAGGAGGGGGTCATTCTTACCTCCCTAGGAAGAGAATTCCAAAGCCTAGGGGCAGCCACTGAGAAGGCCCTCTCACACGTCCCCACTAGTCGTACTTGAGAAGATGTGGGTATTGAGAGAAGGGCCTCTCCTGAGGATCTCAGGGCCCGGGCAGGCTCATATAGGGAGATACGGTCTGATAAATACACTTAGCATTGTAATAGCTTATTCTTCCCTCGGATCTTTACCATCCAGTTATCTGCATACAAATATTCACTTAAAGTTATTTTGCAAGCAAATTTCAATATAAAGGATTGCAGTCCACCCACCAGTTTGCTGGAGCACCTGGGATTCCACTGTCTGGTGCTGGGACCAGCACAGCATTTCTTTCTTCTGTTAGCCCTACCCACTGTTCTACAAGCCGTGCTTCTCTTTCTATGTCATCTTCTGTTTTATCTATAATGGAAGATGGGGCGGGGAAAACAGAATGTTGGTCATGTCCTAAGAATGTTCTTTCTGGGGACACACTGGAAACATCCAGAAAACTGTAGGCTAATACCCTCACTGCCCTGGGATACACAGTCACACGGTACCAAGGGATTACATCAGCCAGCTCTTAAGATTCTGGCCTGAGCTGGAAAAAGAGCAGGCAGAGAAGCACTTGTGAACAAAGTGAGAGAGTGCTTAGAAAGGAAAGCTAATCCCTCAGAGCAGGCATAGCACAAGTAGATGTTTGAGCCCAAGATCATACTCGATCACCTGACAAAGGATGGTTCTTGTGTGAAGGCCAATCCTTTCCTTAAAGGCACAGCATATCAAAGGCACAGCAAACAAGAACAGTATTTGCTACGTAAAACTCTTCTCTTAAGGGAGTGGGGTCTCTGCCCTCTAGTCTGCAATTAGATTCAACAGAGGTTTGGGAGACTGATTCTTGATACTGTTTGCATTCTCGGACAACCACAGTTCCTCATGGTTCTTCTCAAGGATTACTGTCATGTGGAAAAATGCTTAGATTTTAAAATCTTTTCAGAAAGGCTTAAGTCCATGGAAGGAGGGGAAGCAGATGAATCTCAAAAAACTGAGCAACAAACTGAGACAGATCCACTGCAACAGGCTCTCTTAGTTATTGTACAAGGTGAGAGGAAGGTATATATGGAGAAGACTCCTTAATTAGACTTTGAAAAAGAGCCCTACTGGAGGTACAAATGGGCTGCAGTGTTGGGTGGACAGCAGCCAAGCCCAGAAACATTAGCCTGATCTGTGTGGTGATGGGGAGGGGCTGTGGTGGCTGAGGGAGGGGCTGCCAAGCTCAGAAGTGCTAACTAGGCCTGTAGGAGACAGTAAAGGAGCGGTGCTGCCTGTACAATGGAGGCTGCCAAATGGGTGGGAGTCAAGGTCTGAATGGCTGGAGTCAAGCATTCTAGAAGATCTAGATGGGAGAGATTCTCCAGAGACTTGCCCAAAACTGCCACCCTGTGAAACCCCAGCTGAAGATAAAAATCCCAGAGTATAAAAAGAGAGAATGGGCTGACTAAAATCCTTCCCAAACTCCATTGCACCCTGGTGCTCTCCCTCTTCAGTAAACCCCTTAGCTTGGTTGGCAATGGAAAAGGTGGACTCAATTTGTGGAGACACACTGTAATAGGACAGCACTACAGAGACAAGGCAGTAGCTTTCTCTGACACGGTTGGTTTGACCAACGGGAGGGATAACTGGCCTTTTTTTCCTTTCCCTTATTCACGTGGACATCAGGGCTGTGGAGTCGGAGTCGGTAGAAATGTACTGACTGACTTCAAAATAAAATTAATGTTTTAATATTAATATTAATTTATTAATATTAATACATTAATATACATTTGCCATTTATGAAGAGAGTCAGAGTCAGACAGTAGAAAAATTAATATACATTTGCTATTTATGAAGGAGTCGGAGTCGGACAGTAGAAGAATAATGGAGCTGGAGTCGGACAGTAGAAAAATAGAGGAGTCGGAGCTGGAGTCGAAGGTTTGACATACAGACTCCACAGCCCTGTTGGACATACTTTGTTTTTTCTCTCCTAAGGTCTCACTTCCCAACAGATGACACGGAAAAGGTTAGGGGAGGGGCATGAGAAAGAGAGGAGAAAGAAAGAACAAAGGGTTTTCTTCTTTACTGATATATATATAGAGAAAAGAAAAAGTCCAGAAACTGAAAAAGTCCAGGAAATGGAGGCAGAGTCTTAGGAGGTGGCTGATGCAATTCTTTTGGTACCATGTCATCCTGCTTGTCCTAGGGGGCAATGGGGGTTATAAACTCCCTGGTTTCTGAATGCCTCATGCATACATCCCTAGGAAGGAGAGATATAGCATGTTAAAACAGTATAGCTTATAGAGCATAGATCTAAGTATTCAAGGGTAACAAAGTTACAAGCTGTCTTTAGATTACAATGTATGCAAATTAGCTCCAATAAAGCTAATGAAAATTCTTATAATGCTTCGCCTTATAATGAGTTGCACATCACAATGGTTACTGCACTAAATGTTTCGTTCAAGATACAGTTTGTTTTTAAATACAGGGTTTTTTTTAAATCTAATATGCTAGAATAGCATTCTATTTGATAAAAAGAGACACAGGATTCTTATAATTAAATCACAAGGGCCACAAACCTTGTTTATTGCTGATTTTTTTAATCTGCTCATCTAAGTATTCTCTGCGTTTTATGAGTGCCTCGGACCATCTCTCTCTCACACAATTTAAGTCTTCTTCCTATGGAAAATGATGTGATTTTTTTAATGTTCAACATACACATTGAATTTTATGCAGCTTTTAGCTTTGATTGGAAGAGGTTTGTTTGGAAAAGAATGAATAGTTTTCATTTACATTTAGATTAAATAGTACATTGCCCAAGAAGGTAAGCTCGCCCAACTTGCAAACAGCAAAAAGAATGAAAAGCTGGAATTGTATCACCCACTCCATAGTTAGAATTATCTGTGTATTTCATCTCTTGCAAATATGTGATTTAGATCTAAGCAGAACAATAATGCACTGGTCAACAAACTATTTAGTAACATATGAAAATGAAGATTAACAGAGGCATCAACATAAATACCCTCAAACCTGCATTAATTCCATCGTAAATAGCTGCTACCAATGTTACTAAATCATCCCCATGCAAACAAAAACCCATCATGCAGTCATGCTTTCTGGCATTAAAGGAATGTTTGATTCATTCTTCATAAAAAGTTACCCAGGAAGCACCACAAATCGCTTGAAGCAAGTTAGTAGCTGATTTAGGCTCAAAACACTGATAGCAGAACGGCATATTTAAACCTGAATCTGCCTAAATCATGTAGAAAGAAGGAAGCAGGGGTTCTCATGGGTGGGAAGTGCAAAACATGCCCTCTGCCTCTGGGTTTATCTACTTGCAGTTTGTTCCCCAAAGCCATCTTCTCCTCAGCCGGGTTTAATACAGGAAATGAGAGAAGAGTGCTTCGGGAGAAGATTGTAAGAAGGTAAAGCAATGCATTTTGAGCGGTGGGAGAAGATTCAGCTCTCCTCACCCATGTATCCCTTATGCTCCTTAAATTGGACTCCCAGTTTCCTTATTCTACAGGATTGGGTCAGATCTGGATGAAAACATTTGGATCAGCCATCTCATGTAGGTTGAGCTGTAGATTTCTGGAACAACTGTACAACTAAAATATTTGAAGATATCTAAATTTATACCACTACTAATTGTTGGTTATTGTTAAAATATTTTTAAAACCCTTAAAACTGGGAAGCCTTGTTACTTAATTCAAAAAATTATGAAAGCTGTAGTTATTAGGAAAGCAAAATTTACAGCCTTAGCTTTTCAAAAAAATTAGTTTAACAATGCATGTAAATATTTGAAAACACAATCAGGGTTTGAATCCCCACACAGTGGTGAAGCTCCCTGGGTGACCTTGGGCCAGTTACTGCCTCTCAGCCTCAGAGGAAGGCAATGGTAAACCACCTCTGAATATCACTTACAATGAAAACCTCTTCATAGGGTCGCCATAAGTCAGAATCGACTTGAAGGGAGTCCATTTTTAAGAATTCTGGATGATAATTATTTGTAAAAATGCTTTAAGATTTCAGATATAATTAAGTTAAGAAAAAAGTATTTGGTTTTTTGTCTGTATCCTGCTATGATGAGTCATGTCTATAAATCTCTCTTTTATGTCTCCTTTGCATCACACCAACATATGCATTGTGTTTGGTTTCAGATATACAAGATGCATTTTGCTGTTGCCTTGCCCAGGCTCTAGAGCTTCCTTCCTAAGGAAGTTTGTTTTGCCCCCTCTTTGATGGTCTTTCCTCATTTGACCTGGTTTTTAATCCCCTGGCTTTTTTGGCTGCTGAAATTTATCTGCTGTCTTTTATCTCTTGCATTTTTTTTATTTTGTTGTTTTATTGTTATGTTTCAGTTAAGTTGTAAGCTACCATGTGCATTTTTAATGGAAAAGTGGACTAAAACTATTTTCAATAATCAAAATCAGTTATTAAGTTATCCACAGTTAGAAATACCATACAAAAGAACAGAGTGTATTTTCAAATTAAATTGATATGCTTGTTCTTTAAATCAATGCATTTTAATGTAAAGAGTTTCAGAAGCTAATGGTTCTAGCGACTCTTTGGAGTTGATCACTATTAGCATTAGCTGTGCCCCATGCCATGTGATTTTACAACAGCAGCAATACCTGGTAACTATCCATATCACCACCACCATCATCATCTCCTTTCTGGTAGAAAAAAATAAACTTTATAAACATACAGAACATGCATTTTTGTTGCTGATAAACTCTAAATAAGAACACACAACATGGACACAAATCAGAACAAAAAACATAAAACCTTATTTTATTACTTTCTATGTTTATATAAAGCCTCAGTACCCACAGGCATGGTGAAGGGGGCAGGTAGGTGCCTCTGCCCTGTACCATACTGTTAAAGGATATGTGAGCCAGGGCTTCCAAGCCAATCCCTTGATCACACAGAAGCCAAATTCATGCAATGACATTCCCTTGCTTTCTAGAGACAGAAATTGTGTAAATGTTATCTTCATGTTGTAAGACATTAGGGTTTTTTCCCCCTTTCTCTCTTCATTTCATTAGTTCATCTTTTGAAGGGCATGCTTGATGGGAGGAGTACCCACCTGTTCTTCCACCACATGAGGAACATTACTGCTAATATACTGGTGGGTCTTTATCATTATGCCCTCAATCTACAGATCTTTGTATATAACAATGGGTATGCAGCGATCACATATTAGCCTGGTTCATGTTTAATGTTAAACCATAGTTTAAAATAAACTATGATTTAATATATACAAACACTGGTTGCTTTCACACATAGGGCTGGTTGCATTAGTTTAATGGATTAAAAAGGTAGCACTTCTGTCCTAATTTCTAAAATTCCTTTCACACTGCAGTACCTTTTGCGTTAAGGAACAGCAGCTTGTTCAGCTGATATACCGGCATTTCGCACAACTGTCTTTCACACGGTTTGTTTTCATCCCTCACTCATTATACACATGCGCACTGTTGCCCACTGTGTAGGAGGTCTAAGATCTTGTCCTGTTGCCATGAGAGCCCTTTCCCTTTATGATCTGACTTTTAAAATTATTTAGTTGTATCAACACAGGGGTGTGTGTGGGAAATGCTGCTGCTATCTGCACCAATGCCAGAATACAGGTACAATTTTCGTCAGGCAAAAAATCCCCATGTGACTAAAGGGCAGGAATGCACTGCATGCTGGGATGCCCGTCACATGAGTGGTTGCAGCTAGCAAAAAACTCCTGCAATTTTCCAGGTTCCCAGCCTTGCTAACAGATTGTTTCTGGTATCATTTATCATGAAAATTTGCACTAAACTTGCACTACATTGCACTAGAATTCCGGAGCTAGCTTGTACATCGTGTGAAAAGTCAAATATAATGCGCAAATTACCATGTAAGAAATCATCAGAATAATGGAATAAAGTGCAGTGTGAAAGCAGCCACTTTCATCCTTCCCCCGGTTCTGCCTTTGCCATACAGAAGAGGAAACAAGCAACAATCTAGCTTGCAATGACATGCAAACTCGGGCTCATGGCTATGTAAATTCTAGGAAAGATGACGACACACATGCTCTTGTGGAAATTAGAGATAGGTTAAAAAGTTAACAGTCTCACACGACTCAAACTAAGTATGATTATGTGCTGTGATTCTTCACATTGATCAGTTTACATAGCCCCTATATCTGTTAAATCTGAAAGTGTCATAAGGCTTGGTTTACTGGATCAGACCAAGAGTGGAATAATATGGATTATATTATATGGATTATAACTAGATAATATGGATAACATGCCTGTAACTCCTCTTTGCCCTGGTAACATGTAGTAAATTTCAGGGTGCAACATGACATCACGCAAGCAGCAGCCAGTGATTGCAGAGGGGATAGGGAAAGTCTCAAATGTAAATTTGTGTCATGTCATGAGCTGGCCTGGTTCAGGTAACAGTGAACAAATCAAGGTGAGCCTCAGGCTTGTGCATTCATTCTACCTTCTTTTCCTTTGTGCTCAAGAAGAGAAAAGTATCTGGTTTTCCTTTTCGAATAAAGCATGATTCCATATTATGTGCAAACTGTAGAAGCTGCAGTTTGGTTCTATAACCCATGGATGGGGAACTGGCCCAGGCCAAAACCAGCTCACCAAGCCTTTCTGAATGGCCTGCCAGCCTCCTACTGTTTTGTTTTGTTTTTCTGTGGTGGTACTAGCAACTGCAATGGACAAAAAAACCCCACAAACCCTCCACCCCACAAACCAATCTGTCAGTGTTCCCTGCCGTTCCTGCCTTTCATGTATGGTGTTGGTACTAGTGGTGGTGACTGGAAAAAAACTCCAAAAAACACACTCCATCCTCTTCATAGGAAGCACTTAGCAAGTTTCCAGTATTCTCAGTGGAATGAAGAGGATCCTTCTGAAGCACTTGGATACCATTGCTAAAGTTCAAGTAACAGTAATCAGAGGAGACTGGTGGAGCTGGTGGACCGGTTGTGGTGGAGTGAGCACTCCCATCAGAAAAGGTGGAAAGGCAAGGAGCTTTGTATATGCTGAGCAGGGGGTAGAATCATAGTGAGAAAAGGTCTCTATAGAGGCCCCTACACTATGGAATGACCTGCCCTTAGAGAACTGACAGACAACTATGGTGCAATTGTTCCACTGGCTTGTAAAAAAATTGCCTGTTCAAATGGCCATTCCCAGGCACTGATCCTTCATAACAAGACCTAAAGTGTCCCATGCACCAGACATTCCCCACCCATCTCCTCTTCATGCATACAGAGGAGGAAGAGAGAGTACATGAACTTGGGGTGCACCAATTCAAGACATGAGGTTACATTTAGCTGTTAAGGCTAATGTCCCTTGATAAACTATCATCCACATATTGCTTAAAGTGCACATACACATTTCTCACACTACCTTAAGAGGCACAACTGAAAACAAAATGTAGCAATTTAGAACTCTAAAGCCAGTTATCCTACCTGGTAACTGTCCAGGCCCCGTTGCAATTTGGTTGATCTGGCAGTCACACAGCCAATGGAAACAGACAGAATGGCTTCTACTATAAGCGGCAATGTTCCCGAATGCTGCACTGGTTTAACCATCACCTGAACTCTACGAGAGTGACCCTAGTCATGTAAGCAGGGAAACATGCAAATTAATGTAAACACACATTAGTATTCTAATTGGGGGGAGGGGGAAGAAAATCAACTGTACCTGTCTAAGCTGGAAAATCCCTCCTGTGTTTACATCCTTTGCCTGGTGGAGTTCCACAGCTGTATAATCCCCCATTTCATTCAGTTCTTGAATTGAAACCCACATTTCTATTTGACGTGTGACTTCATTCCACCTAGACACAATCCAAAAACAGTAAAAATAGCATATATAATGTTCTTTACACTTTAGTGGAAAATCTGTAGAAGGGAATGTTGATTCTTATCTGAAAGAAGTTTCTCCTGGATGGTAGTACTTCAAGTGGGCTATGATTACCATCTACTGTCCAAAGGCAGGAAATTAAGCAAAGTTGAGAAAGTACATTGCCTCGCTGTACATGATACCCCAAGTCCATTTCATGACAAATCTGAAGGTTGACCATCACAGGAACATCACAAGCAACAAATACAGACCAATAAATGCATCAGCTTCCTCTGATCAAAGTCTACATAAGTAGTTGTAACTATACAGATGCAATATTAGAAAAAACATCTGAAACAAGAAAATCTTAGAAACATAATGAAAAGTAGCAGTAAATAAGGCAGCTAGCCTACCCCAGAAATTACAGGGTGGGCCTTGATGGACTATCATCCAGGAGAAACTTCTTTCAGATAAGAACCAATGATCCCTTCTCCCGAGATGACAGTCCATCAAGTGGGATGTATCAAAGCAGCCAACAGTAGGGATGGTAACAGTAGATCAGCTGCCTAGGACTGTTGAAAAAATATTGTAACACACGCCTCCCAAGAGTGGCTTCAGCTGAGGCATATGTATCTATCTTATAAAGAGTAATAAAGGTGTTGGGAGATGCCCAAGTGGCCATTCTGCAGATATCTTACATGGTAGCATTCACAGAAAAAGCAGCTGAGGTCGCTGCTGACCTAATCGAACAAACCATTATGTTTTGGAGGTTGAAGATTTGCCTCACTACTTGCTGTCCTGCCCCTTGTACTCGCATCCTCGAGCCAAATTTTTGTAAAGCCTGTTGGCGTGTTCGCTCTTGGTCCACAAAGACAACAAGATTTCTTATCTTATGTCGGATACGGACCCCTCTGTAACATATAGGGTTTCCCTTTTTGCATTGGCAGCACAAAAGATTTGTGCCAAATTTATTTCAGACCATGGGATTGATTGCCAGGGGGATACCTTATGGTAATAACTCATTTACGCAGGCCCCTGCCTAGGTAGTTTTCTTTGGGTCTCTAGGGGAACTCTATGGTTACCTCATGCAATGGTTTTACTATTGGATTTCAGGTTTTAACCAAAATATTGTAATTGTATTGCCTTATAATTTTCCTTCTTTTAACCCTATTGGTTTTACTGTTTTATATTTATGAATGATGTTTGATATGTGATGGCCTATGTCTAAGCAATAAAGTTATGACTGACTGACTGACTGGAGAACAGGTAATCTTAAAGATTCATACACTAAATTGGTTCAAGCTCTCAGCCAACATGACAAAGCAGAATTGCACACTTCCCCCACAGAGATCTGGGATGAAAGGAAACAAAAGGAATGTCAATCCTAAGTGTTTCATATGGTTAATATAGTCTTCTAACACCCTCTGAAGGGCTGCTACACCACCTCCAAAGGGCAAAAATGGATTCGGGTGAAATGTTGGAAGAATCAAGTCCTGCTGACAATAAAAAGAGGAATTCACTTTGGGCACAATGGAAGTGTTTGTGTGTAGGATGATTCAGTCCTTCTGAAAAATGCTGAGATGTTGTGCAATGGAGATGGCATTCAGCTCAGAGATGCATCTACCAGAAGTGATCACCACCAACAAAAGAACTTTAAATGAGAGGATCCTGAGAGATGCAGATCGTAGAGATTTGGAGCACCCTGAAGAACATTATGAAGATTCCATGAAGGATAGCGGCGCAACACTGGTGGGCAAGGACCCACCCCTCAGGAATCGTTTCACCAGAGAGTGTGAACTAACCAAAGATTGGAGAGAAAGGACACAGGAAATAGCTGAGACCTGATAAATACTGCACCATGGAGAGTGGGATGCCATTATGGTGTTAATCACCACAGTGGAGAGATCTGGTTTCTTTAAACGGTGATGCTTAAGCACTAGGCTGTCAGCTTCAGTCAGCTGGGATCCAGATACCACACTGGACCTTGGGACAGCAAGTTCAGTTGAGGAGGAAGCATCCATGGATTGGCCCTCAAGAGGCAGAGTTCAGAGAACTGGGTCAACATGTGGTTAGAACTGCACTATCAGGATCAGTTCAGATTGCTCCTCCCAAAGCTTCCTCAGAGTCTGGACGATGAGAGTGGTTGGAGGGAAAGCGTACATCAGGCCCCACGGCCAGGGAATTATCACAAGCATCCACCGCCTATACTTGAGGTGTCTGATAGCAGGTGAAGACGTGGGGGACCTGCTGATTGTTGGTAGAGGCAAACATATTCACCAAGAGAGGTGCATATCAAAGGTGGATCTTTGTGAAGACTCTCCTGGTGACACTTCTTGGTAACTGACCCCATCTGCAGTCATGTTCTCCAGGTTGCTCAGGGACTTCCACCAGACAAATGAGCCTCTGAGGGTTGGAGAGAAGGTCATTTGATGTCTGCTGCACATAATGACCTGTTGGTAAGGCAGCAGAGCCCATTGCAAGACTCGTGTCTGATGGCAGGCCCCTGGAGTACTCTGAACTGTGAACATGAGCAGGACCAGAGCCTTGGATAGAACGTGACATCCACTGAGTGCATCAATAAGAGGGAGGAAGTGATCTCTCTGACGGTACCTAATTCTATCGAGAAGTAAATCTGTACCTGGTGAGTGCCCCAAATCACAACCAGATGTTGCAGGTGCTGTGTACAGACTAGGTGACTCTTGCTTTTGTTGATGAGGAAACCATGGATCACCAGAGACACTAGAATCTTCTGAATGTCTCTCTCAGACTGGAAGGCCCACTCTGAGTGAATCAACAGATCATCCATTAAAGGATATACTGGTGCCCATAATATTTGTGAACACCTTCAGCATGGAGAAAAGGCCTAATGGAAATGATTATGACCATAAGCAAAATGCAGGTACTTCTTGTGATGAGGGTGAATAGGCACATGGACTAATGCCTCATTCAGGTCTATCAAGCTGAGTTATTCTGGAGGCTACAAAGATGAAAGAAAGGGCCTCCATTCTAAATTTTTGTTAACATACAAACTGGCTGAAAAAATTAGGTCTAAGATAGCTTTCCAAAACTTGTCACATTTGGGCACAACGAAAAAGATGGAGTAGACCACAGAAGAGTAATCTGAGGGGCTCCACAAGCTCAATAGTCTTAATTTGCAGAAGATGCCATAATGCCTCCACTACTATTTCACGCTTCCTGGAATGTTTGGACACCGGGGAAGGAACAAATCTGGTGGGAGGAGGAGCCTGCAGTTCTATCTTGTAAATGTATTGGACTGCCTCTAGTACGCATCACTAAGAAATAAGATGTTCCCAAGCTGTCAAGAATTGCAGGAGCCTGCCCCCACCAGAGACTGGTGTCAATATTGCTGTTGTTGCTCTTGTGCTCTGCGGCCTTTGAGACCAAACTTCAAAGAGGCGAACTTGCCCCCAGATTGATCCTGAGAATTCCCTTGGAAATGGTTTCTGCCCCAGGACTGATGGTTGAAGTGATAGTCCTGGCCTCTGCCTGAAGCCCTGCTGGCTTGAAAACGCTGAGAGACTGATAAGGAGTGTACCTACAAAAGGAACGCCTGTCATCACATTGCCATCACTAGTTTTCGCTTCTCCTTTTGGGTCCACTAAGGCCTCCTTGAGGGCCTCCTGCCCAAAGAGCTTAGAACCAACATAGGAAGCTGTAGACGGATTACCAGTGTCAGCATCCCAGTGGAGAAGCTACAACGTCCTCCTGCTGATGATCCTGGCAGCCAAAGAACAAGCAAAGAATTGCATAGCATCCAGGGTAGCATCTGCAATGAAAGCAGCTTCCCCATTCAGTTTCAACAGATTCTTCCTGATGCAATCTGGATCCTGATTAGGATCATCTATGAGTTCATCTAGCCAGAGCATTGAGGCCCAAATGAAGACCAATGCTGCACAAACTACTCAAATGGACAGAGCAGTAGTCTCATGAGATTTACAAAGAGCATAATCCAATCTTTGCACCATTGCATCTTTGGGGAGAAGTGAGCGGGAAACAAAGGTGACAAGAAAAAACTTCCTCTAGCACAGCACCAAGCGATGGGCTCTGATTTGGCCCAAAATAACCACTCCAGCTACAATCAACCCAGATGGGGAACAGGGAAGGTTGGCAAGAGGAAGAAAGCATTATAGGAAAGTAAGAGCAGAGGATTTGTTGTTTGTCTGTTTCACTTTAAACACTGACACAAGCGGGAGACAGCAAGTAAGGTAGAGGAGTGGCAAAAAATAGTGTTAGTCCAATGGAAAAGGTATGAGAAAAAATGTAGAGAACTGTGAAGGTTGAGGAGAAACTGTGATCTCACCCTGCCTGAAGGTGGGGAGGGGGGGAGAGGAGGAGGCAAAAAACAACAAGCTGAGGGAAAAAGTAAGAAGAAATCACACCCAGACTCACCCAACACAAGGAAAACAACAGGTGCAGACTCCAAACCAGAAAAAACAGATAGAAATGACCGAGGCAAAAAAGGAATTTACAGAGCTAAAGGATAAGGCCTGGATGACAAGGCAGGAAATGGACTGGGGGGTCACGTGACTGAGGCCACCTAGTCCCCTCAAAATTTGACTGTAATTCTTGCCTGTGGATGCTAGGCAGTGCACAAGATCCACTTGACGGACGATCATCCAGGGAGAAAATCTCTTCTTTGTCCCCAATTTCTCTCTCCTACCACCAATGCATGCTCTCTCACAGGCATACATTTCACAATCACACCCATCACCCTCTTTCTATCCCTCCATTCATCCCTGGCACATGTGCTATAGTCTCCTATTTCCACTCTATATTTGTGGTGATGCTTTAACTGCCACAAGGAATACACAATGGAGGTTTACCTGTCTCTCAAGGTTCTGGTTTTTGCATGAAGAGAATCCAGCTCCCATATGGAACTGCCATTTCCAGCACATCTGTGACCCCATACCTCAATAGCAAGTGCTCCATCTGCAATGAACTCTAGAAATTCTTCTGTTACATTCACCACATAATCCTAGAAAATTGGAATACTTACTGAGGAAGACTTAAAATACGTTTTTTTTATCAGTTCTGCGGTTAACAACAAAAAAAGAGTGCATGTTCAAATGACATTGCGATAACACATCTTTGCTCAGAATTAATATGCTCTCTTGGGCAGAAAGCTCTCCTAATGGAGAGAAATAATTGCATGAAAAGGTAATATTCATTAACATGCATCATCTTGAGGCTTTCAAGCAGTGCTAAACAGATCTCAATTTTATATTAATACTTTTCTCAATTATATGAACTCATGTAGTCAAAATTCCATGTTTTGTGTTGATAAATACAATAAATTTAGTATTTGACTCCCTATTCTATTGAGATGAACTTGAACTTGACATTACTGCCAATCATTTTAAGAATAACAAAGCTCCATTTTTAGAGACCAGGAGGCTTGCCACATTAATCATTGCTAACTGATGTGACTAAACATTTCATTTCCTCCTTCCAATCCCATTTTCCATAATAGTGACTGGCTAATAACACCTTTTCTCTGACTAGGAGTCCTAATGAGCAAGTTGTGTATTCTGTCTGCCTTCCTACTTCCACTGGGATTCACAATTAAAATAACCAACATAACTCCAGTGTCTGATATCACTAGAGATTTGCAGGATTCTGATTAACCTATGCAACTGGAGATATGGAGGTCTGATAACTTATGCAAGAGGTTTTAGGCTTCTTGCACACACACACAAAAACTTTTGGGAACCTTTCTTCATGTTGTTTGGTAGTCCTATTCAAGCAAAAACAAACAAACAGAAGCTACTTTAAGTAATTTTTTTGTTGGTGTTGTTTACTTCCCCCCCTCTAATTTCTGACTTAGATACTCTTTTTATTATTAAATTTATTTAGCAAGAATTTGTCTGCAATTAGTAGTATTATATTCACACTTTACAATAAAAGATTGTCTAGATTTTCCTTTGCTCAAAACAGTCAAGAGTATCCCCCACACTTAAACTGGAACAGACACAGTCTTAAAGCAATTCCTCTTGGCTTGTACTTGTTTTTGGGATGTCCAGGGGGTAATAACTGTTAAAAGCTGTTAAAAATGTTTATGCTAACAGACACAAAAAAGGTTTGGGTAGTCTTTCATTATATGAGCACACACCTTTGGAAGATTTGGTGTTTATTTATTGAAGGCAACAGAATCCCTCTTATCCTCTCCATCTCACTGTACAGTATGATACAGTCAAATATATATACTATGGAGTCAAATATATTTTCATAGTATTCTAAACCAACAAAAATAGTTACCTTACAATGACAGAAAATCACTGTAAATTCAGGATCCTTCATCAGAGGTGAAGGCACATCTGGGTCCACAACTGGTGCTGCAACAGTTGACTCACACTGATCCCAGAAGGTGTATTGACAAAAGACAAAGTTTGAGAGATTCAATGGTAACCCTGTAGCTTCTTTAATTTTTACCTAGACAACAATAAAACTGAAATTCAGTATACTGACATATGTATATTAATATATTCAGCTATATTCAGAAAAGGTAACGGTAAAGGTGTCCCCGCAGTTATAGTGCAAGTAGTTTCCGACTCTTAGGGTGACGTCTTGCGACGTTTACTAGGCAGACCGTATATATGGGGTGGGATTGCCAGTTCCTTCCCCGGCCTTTCTTTACCCCCAGCATATGCCGGGTACTCATTTTACCCCCATGTATTTTGAGGGGTTTTCTATATGAATGCTGCTGATAGAAACTGTCCAGAGGAACTGGATAAAAAATGAACTAATGGAAATGCATCTATCCTGCACCTATTACTTTTCATCCAAGTGAAAATCTGTTAATATATGCTTGAAAAGCCATTGAGAAAGACACACAAGTCGAAACGCGTCTGGCCATAATATATGCATCTTGCTCCATTGAGATACAGATTTAAAGTCTACAAGCAAGAGTACCAGCAGTTTATATAAAAAGCACTATAGCAGCTATGTATGTATTCATTCATGAGTATGGACTAAAAACTTAGATACTTTTGATTCAGGAGACACTCTTCCTGTCTCTTTACAAACCTTATATGTACGAATTTAGTGTTTGTTATTGTATGTATTAAAAAACCTTTTTTAAAAAAATATATATAAAAAATTTTTTTTGCATAAATTGGAATTGTAATGACCACATACCCTAACTTTCTGTAAGACACAGTTGTATCTGTTATGGTTGATTTTGAACTTCAGATCCTAACATTTGGAAGGCTGAGTGGACCTCGACCCCTTTTACTGGAGATTCGACTTCCTTCTTCCGTTGGAATCAAACTCCGGGCGTGAGCAGAGCTTCGGCTGCGTTACCGCCGCTTACCACTCTGCGCCACAGAGGATCTTTATATTCAGAACATTGTTATAAAAATGGAGGATTAAGTTTCAAAAAAGACTAATTTTATCTCACAGGTAGGCTCCTAAAATAATCTCAATACTCTCAATGTATTCAGCATGTTTAACAAACAAATCAGTATAATTTCAATCGATAATCCCTGTCCATACATATGTATTGCTAGACAAGCATTGAAATACCATCGCCTGAGGTAAATTAACCAGCGCCAATAGACTTCTTGCATCTTTTAAATGAAAGTAAATTTGGTTGACTTTACTTGTTAAAAAAAAGTAGGCTTTACTTTTTCTAACACTTCCATCCAAGATGATTATAGTGTGAATATAAGTCAGCTAAAAACAAAGGTGTCTGAAGAGGTATGAAAACCAACTGGGAATTGAACTAGAGACAGAGATATTTCCTAGGTTATGTTTAGAGTATGATATTGGTAAAATATTTATGAATACATATAGGATTGCCCTAACCCTGCAGGTGAGATTTTTTGGTCTGTGAATAATTTCTCCATTGTTGTCCATGATTTCTAAGCTCCCACTTTCACTGGAGTTTTCAGAAGAATCATCTCCTTCCACTACACGTTCTGGGACAATACCAGTGACACGCATCACTTCAACATGCAGACGCCCTGCAACCTGCATTACAAAAATATTAAGATTAAAGACCTTAGGGCACCACATAACGTCAGTAATCCCACTAGATATTTATATAAATAAATACAATTGTACCTTCAACTGAATGGAAGAATAGCATGCACATAAAAATTGTAAGTCACATATTACCATTCTGAAACCTGTCTCAGAACCAACTTGAGCCTACAGACTTTACGTGTAGGACTCATTGCTCTATATCTAACCTTGCTTGCTCAGCAAATTTACACAAAATTAAAAAAAGATATTGATAGTTGTTTTGGGTGGTATTCAATGCTACTCCTACTCAGAATACATCCATTCAAGTTAACAGACATGACTAATTTAGGCTCATTAATTTCACAGGGTCTACTTTGAGTAGGACTTAGCTGAATACCACCCCTTGAATTGCCTTCAGTGTACTCACCAACTTTTCCCTTTGATTTTTCCAGATTAGGAGCACTGGAGCATTACTTGGAGGAGCAAGTAGTATGCAGTCCAAGATTTGGTTGTGAAATTCAGTTGCTCGATCTTTTGCCCTCTGCCCAAAACATTTCCATTGTATGTACACTGCTTCACTGATTTAAGTGGGACAGAACTCCTCCTGTCCCTAGACTGTGGGCCCATCCAGACTGGTGTTTTATTGCAGGGGTATAGAGCAACATTTATTTATTTATTTTATTGTTGTTGTTGTTGTTGTTGTTAGTTTATTTATACCCCACCTTTCGGCCAAAGGCCCTCAAGGCGGCTTACAAGAAAAATAAACACAGGTATAAAAATACAATTATATACAATATAAACAATACAATATACAAAAATTAAATTAAAAGGGAACAACATTATCATTATCTGCACCGCCAGAAAGAGGAGGTGGTGTTAGCGGGGGCAGCAGTTCTTGAGAGGCAGAAGGGCGACAGGCATTTATTACAGCGAAGCTGTTTGCTGGTTCAATATTGTCTTCCTCTCCATGTCCTCGGGCTCGCTCAGCTGCTGTTTCCTCGGCTTCTGCTGCTGCTGCTGCTGCTGGAAGTTTATGTCGGAGGGCAGCTGCAAGAGCTCCAGCTCGAGGATCTGAACCGTGCTTAGAGCAGGAGGAGGAGAAGGACGTGGAGGCGGCAGCTGTTGTCAAGCAGGAGGCCCAACGCCAGGAGGCCCCGCACAAGAGGCCCTGTGCCAGGCTGTTGTTGAGCAGGAGACCCCCAAGCAGGGAGACCCCATGCAGAAAGCCCCACACAGGGCTGTTGTTGAAGAAGCAGCGGCAAGGACCTGGGTTCTTCTGATGTTGTTCTGATGTTCCAGTTGTTGCTGCTAGTCGAACAGTTGCATTATATTTCCTTGTCAGTTGCTAATCCCTTCTGTCGCTGAGGAACTTCTGTATCAGCACATAGTCTCAGCGTGCCATGGTACCCATCACAATCCTAGCCCACAGTCATAATCCTAGCCCACATTAAAATGTTTACATCAAAGTGGCATTACAAAATGCAAAAACATGATAGAATTAAAAACAAATAAAAATATCATTAAAAACAATAATAAAAGCATCAAAAAGTACTGCATTGGTTGGAAAAGAAAATTCATATTAAAAGGCCTGTTCTAAAAGTTTTTTCAGGAGATACCTGAAAGAAAGACAGGATGGTTCCTCCCGAATGTCTATTGGTAGGGAGTTCCATAGGGCAGGGCCTGCCACACTAAAGGTTCAGTCCCTGGTAGAGGCCAACTAAAACCCAGGAGCATGAGGAACCACTAAGATTGCCCCATCAGAAGATCTCAGTGATCAAGATGGAACACAGGGAGTCGGGTGGTCCTTAGGGTACTTTGGGCCCAAGTTGTTGAGGGCTTTGTGAATGAACACAAATACCTTGGGCCTGGCTTGGCAGCAAACTGACAACCAGTGCATCTGTTCCAGCAGCAGAGTAAAATGTTGCCAGTAATCTGCTCCTGTGAGCAGTCTGGCCTCTGCATTCTGTTGATGATGCATTAATAGTGTGTTTGAATTCGATTTATATTGGACCATCCACACATCATCCCATTTTATCAATTATTCTGTGGTGCTTCCCCATTTTTCTGACATAGCATACACACTTTAGCTCTGTCCATGCTCCTGCTATCCCCATTTCGTCCTTTTTCTCCTTGAGCTCATTAGTTGTTCTATGAAGCCATGCCACCATACTTTCCTTTGTACACTTCTAATTTTTTTTTTGTTCAGGCAGTGTTTGTTCAGGCAGAGTTATGGTGCTAAACCATAACTCATTTCCACACACAACCCCCCTGCCACAGGAATGCTGGTATCCCAGCATCAACAAGAAGTATGAGGGAATGGCTGCATCATAAGAAGTGGATATATTTTGGCACATTGCCAAGGCACTCTTGCACTATAGCAGGTTAAGAGCAGGAGTAAAAAAACAACCAAAACATTTGTAGAATAAAAAGTTAAAGGATTTTAGCAGGAAGCTATAAGACATGCACCAATTGCAGCTAAATAAACTTTTGTAGGTGCAAATGGTATTGAAAGCCGTATTGAAACCCTGAAAACTGTCCTGATAGTATAATTAACACAAATGGTGATGAATGCATAATAAAAAGAATGTCTGGAGGGCCCCGTGTGTGGTTTTACCCCATTTTATCAGTAGTCTTCAAAATATTTATTGCTCTTCCTTTCAATCCACATTACTTTCCCTTCTCTTACTCCCATAACTAGCAGATGCTGCAATCAGCACTGCAAATAAGGAAAGGCAGAGTACACCTACTTGCCCTGTGTGTAACTGAGCCCTTTCTTCCATAACACATCTATTGTTCATTGCAAAGATTCATCTACATGAGCAAAACAGGACAGAATTCAACAGGGACTTACCTCCCCCTGCTGGCTAATTATTGGCACTGCATACTGAAGTTTAACATCACAGAAAAGGCACTCCAAAAAGACATTCGCTACGCCAATTAAATTATGGTTTTCTTGTGCTTCATAGAAAGGATCACCTCTTTTCCCAGTAAGTCTATCTGTCTATTTTTTAAAAAACAACACACAATTAACACTTCAAAAACATAAAAGATTCAACACAGTGACTCAACACGGATCTGCAATTATGGAATAATTATGAACAAACACCCTATAAAGTCATTTTCAAACCCCCAGTTAATCATTGTGCAACATATCTATGTAGGGCAGATGAGATAATAGCAGAAGCCAGCAGGAGTATATTTAGAACAGGAATCCATGAGAGGAGAACATCACTCTGAACGCCATCATTTTACATACTGTGCTACGTGTGGTGAAACCCAACCATCATGAATACCAGAAGCTTATTCCTTTTACAAATAAATAGTACTAATACTTTCAAGAACCCAATTCTGGTTTTGGAAAAGATCCAAAGTAAAATTCCCTATGTGCAAACATATATAGCAGAAATAACAAAAGCCCTTGCCATACTTGTTTTTGAAGCAGACAATAAATACTACATTGTATAAATTCATATGTTGATCATTACATTCAAGTAAACAACATTTCATACTGAAACAAACTTACAGCTGAATCCTGAGTTACATAAGCTCTTATCTATTCATTTAAAATAGCGCAACTCACGTTGATGTGCTCTGAAGGAAGAGATTATGGAAAATCATATTTCTATCAGAAAATTTGATATTCCTCATAGGCCAAATATTAACATGCATTTGCATAATAATTTGACAATACTACAAATATTGCAACACTTATGATAAGAAATACACTTCTCTGTAAACATATGCCAAGAGGCCAGGAGCACGCTATATTGAAATCTCATATGTAGAATAAAACAAAATGTGATTCACTAATAGGCAAAAAAAACCCTTGCAGTTTAAAAACATACCTCTAGCCAACAGATATTTCTATCAAACTTTAAAAAGCAGGGAAATTGGGCAGCTACAGTGAATGAACCAGGGGAGCAGGAGACCTGACCTCCTCTCTGAGATCTTGTACTGCCCTACAAATTTGTCAAAAAGGAAACACAGTTTGGGTTGGTCTTTCACAGTCCAATCCACTTCCTGTGTAGCTTGGAAGAATTTGGCAACATGTGCCTCTGAGCATATGGTGAGTGGTAGCAACACCAGCCATCTCAATCTCCAAAGATGGAGAATTACATTTTTGTATGTTTGTTGGTGTTCTTCTTGCTTTCCTTCTACCCTGTGTTACTATTGTTTCTACATAGAATCTAACCTAGAAAATTGTATTTATCTCATTATTCGTCCTAGAAATCTGTGTCAAATTCATTTTTATTAATTTCAAAGCCTTTTTATTGGTCAGTGTCATATGATGGTGAAGACAACCTTCAACACAAAAGGCTATGTTCTATTTCTATTTTGGGTGCATTAACAGTTGAATGTGATACTGCAGTTTGATGTAAAATCAGACTGATCACAATACATTGTTACTTAAGCAATAAATCCTGCTATTGGAAAAAACAAAGTTGACCTGCCCAAGATGCATGTTTTCAGCCTGCTATGCTTCAAACACTTCACTTAAGGAAAGGTGGCCATGGTCAATTAAAAACATAGAGCATACCTAGATTTTTGCTAGAATATATTTCACCTCCCACTGTTTTATCTTGTGCAAATGGAGACACTCCTCATGTCCACTGGAAACTATTCTGCAAAATGGTCAGTGCCATTATTCCATAATTGTTTTTGGAGGTTTTTTTTAGTGTTGCGAAGTGTTGCTGTACTTCACATATTCACAGTAGCGGAAGCAGAAGAGAATGATTTACTACAGGCAACTTCACTAAAATTGCAAAATAAAGCAAACATATTTAAAGTGACTATCTGAACTATATAAACTATCTTAACATTGCTGCTTCTTCCCTGCTAAAACAAGATCAGCACAGCACGTCTTGTTTCTATCATTTCGGCTGATTGCAGGTGTTGCCACCACTCACCATATGCTCAGAGGCACATGTTACCAAATTCTTCCAAGCTACACAGGAAGTGAGTTGGACTGCGAAAGACCAACCCAAACTCAGTTTACATTTTTACAAATTTGTAGGGCAGTACAGTATCTCAGAGAGGAGGTCAGGTCTCCTGCTCCCTTGGTGCATTCACTATAGCTGCCAAATTTCCCTGCTTTTTAAAGTTTGATAGAAATATCTGTAGGCTATAGGTACGTTCTTAAATCACAAGGTGTTTTTTTTTTTTGCCTATTAGTGATTTTCTCTGCTTTTTAATCTGGGAGGTAAGAACTGGGATCCTGTGCTAGTTTGCTGAGAATGGATTGATCATTTGCATTGAGTTCAGTGGGATTTACTCCCCTGTAATTATGCTTAGGATAGGTGAAACTGACTGATGGGGAGGGGAGGAGGGGGAAGGGCAGGGGTAGGGGAGGAGGAGGAGGGAGGGGAGGAGGAGGGCAGGTTTGATCATTTGCATGCTTATTGAATTCCGTGGGATTTACTCCCATGCAATCATGCTTAGGATAGGTGAAACTGACTGATGGGGAGGGGAGGAGGGGGAAGGGCAGGGGTAGGGGAGGAGGAGGAGGGAGGGGAGGAGGAGGGCAGGTTTGATCATTTGCATGCTTATTGAATTCCGTGGGATTTACTCCCATGCAATCATGCTTAGGATAGGTAAAACTGACCATGTGGGTGGAGGAGGAAAAGAGGGAGGGAGGGAGGGAGGAAAAGCTGAAGTGGGCAGGCAATGAGGAAGAAGGAAGAGGGTAGGAGATGTTGCGCTGTGTGTAGTTGTGTTGCTTAATTTCATTTAAAAGCAGCACCACAGCAGCAGAGAGTAACAGCAGATGTTGAAATGCGAGTGTGCCAACGTGTGCGTGTGTTTACCTAAGACAGCAGGCTTTTACCCTGCATCAGCATCACTGAGACTGGAGACTTAGTAAAATAAGATAAGCTACTTTATTTATAGAAATACATTGTAGATAGAAAAGGAAAACCTAGTTCTAACTAGCTAGCTAAGTTGGAGGTGTAACGCCCAGGTGCGGGAGTTAGCCCCATGCTAGGAGAGAGCAGAGACAAAGGGATGTCTCCCTCTCTCCTGGACAGCCGGAGAACAAAGGAGCAGAAAGGGCAGGAGGAGGGGCAGGTAAGCTTCCCTAAAGACGTCACAGTCTAGCAACAGAAGGAAGTCAGTCATAGCATCACAGGTAAAAGGTAAACAAGCCTGTCCACCTGGAGGACCCTAGCTCTATCTTCCTTCTGGAACTTAAACAAAAGAACAAAACAGGAGTTGTTCTTGCCCCACTTCCAACAGGAGGAAGAGAGAGAAGAGGGGAAGGAGGGGAAAGGTAGGTCTAATCATTTGCATGCTTATTGAGTTCAATGGGATTTACTCCTGGTTAATCATGATTAGGCTAGGTAAAACTGACCATGGGAGGGGAGAGGGGAGGGGAGAGGGAAGGAGGAAGGGAGGGGAGCAGAAGGAGGGGCAAGGAGGGGAGGGGGAGGGGCAAAAAGGAGATGATGGGAGGGAGGAGGAGGGGAGGGCAGGTTTGGTCATTTGCATGCTTATTGATTTACTCCTGTGCAATCATGCTAAAGACAGGTAAAACTGACCATGGGGGAAGGGGGAGGGAGGAGACGAAGAGAGCAGTGAGGGGAGGGGGAGGGAGGGAGGGGGAGTGGAGAGGGAGGGGAGGAGATTGGATCGGCGGGCACTGGGCGGAGAGGAAGCCCCTTTCCTTTCCAAAAGGAAAACATTGTGAACAGTATCATTTTTTTCAACGTTTCCCCCACCTTTTTATTCTACAGCAGGCACCTGTAGTCTCCCACCCAAATTTAAACCAAAGCTGTCACTGGCCACATCCACACCAGACCTTTATTTCAGTCAGTCATGACTTCCCCCAAAAGAATCTTGGGACGTATAGTTTGTGAAGGGTGCTGAGAGTTGCTAAGAAATGCCCTGTTCCCCTCACAGACCTTCAATCAGAGCAGCTGACTGTTAAATCACTCTGACCACTGGAGCTCTGTCAGGGGAATAGGAGTCTCCTCTCAGCACCCTTCACAAACTACACTTCCCAGGATTCTTTGGGGGAAGCCATGATTGTCTAAAGCAGCCTTTCCCAACTGGTGTGCCTCCAGATGTTGTTGGACCAGATGTTGTTGCTAATGGTTGAGGCTGATGGGAGTTTAGGTCCAACAACATCTGGAGGCACACTGGTTGGGAAAGGCTGGTCTAAAGTGAAATAAATGTCTTTCGTGGGTGTGACCCAGCAAAGCAGCTCTGAGTCTGGCTTTTAGAACATTGACAGTTGGTTCTTACTGAGCATGCCCGGGCTTATCACTGACTGCAATGCTAAATTTCTTAAATTAATTAAAAATAGGCCAGGCATTTTTTTAACCTTTAAACTGCAGAAGATGAAGGTCAGAGTATGGAGCAAGGTCAGTAATAGGATTACAGGTACTCTGTGAACATGGCTGATGTTTAATTAATTTCAACAAATTATGAGAACTCTGACAGAAAAAAGTCCAAAGGGGATCTGGTTTTTCCCCTCTTTTTACACTTTGAACTCTCGATTCTCTCTGACTGTTTTGTGTATTACCATGAAAATTTAGAGGGTTGTTAAGCAAGAGTTTCTGAGTCCAGGACTATACGTTTTGTAACATTTTGTTTTGAAATGAGCGTATGGGAAGCATCAGAATGGCATCAGGTGTAAAAAATTTTACACTGCAGAACGCAAAAATCCATGCTGGCTATAGTATACAGCTATTCTTGTGGCTGTATAATACAGAAATAGTTTTAGAGAGATACTACTTTTCAATTTAGTCAATGTAGTCTGTTCTCAGACTTGTACAAGGGCATTAATAACAGTTTAGGGATAATTATACAACTGAAATTCAATGTGGCAGCGCTATTTGATAGACAGAGCAGAGATTCCCACATGAACATGCACAACTGTGGTATATAAGGTTTACATATATACTTCTCTTATAAAAAGAGTAACATTTTGGCCACTCTGAAAAACTGTGGTTGAATACCTCATGGACTCTTTCCTTCCATTCTTGATACAGATCTCTCATGTCAATTAACTTGTTTTCCAGCTTCTCAATGGTCCACACTTGAATACCTTTTCCTTTTCTTCTTACTTGAATAGCTGGTTCACTTACTATTGCCCCTCTCTGAACAAAGATGAAATTACACAAATAAAAATACACATTTTAACTAAGTGATTAAGTTTTTCAAATTTGTATTCTAGAACATGTTACACAGCTAATTAATCTTTCTGTATTCCATTCAAATTATTTATATGTGATGGAAATTGATATGTAATGAGAATAGTCTTACTTAAACTCATTTTCTCAGTATAATACTAAGAACCACAACTGACTGGCGGCACTCAAGATAGCACAAGCACAAATACTCTGTTTCTACCATATGTGCACAGGTGTTATACATGCTTCCTGAGACAGAAAGATCAGAGAAGCTATATTAATTCAGATTATGTGTTCACTTACTTTCTATTTCTGGACCCAAATGACTTTGAGGGCTTATGCAAAGTAATTTCAATTACCAATTTTCTTACCTTCCTATTTGCACTCAGGTTAGCAGCAGGAATCTGCAGTGTCACTTGATAATCTGTTAGCTTGCCTATTTCTTCAGCCAAGAAGTTTGCTTCCCTCACTAACGTATTGGCCTTAACTATCTGCTCTCTTAGTTTTGCCAGGCTCTGTCGAAATAACTCATCCCTGGGGTGGGGGAGAAATATGGAGAGCATAAAGAAAAAGAATCTATTTTGTTTAGAGTTTTGATTTTTAAAAAATCTAAAATAATTATGTTCAAAGATTTTAGCAAGAGATAAAAATAGCTGTAAGCGAAAGAATGCTTCCTATTTTTTAAAATACATGTCAAGGCTACCTAGAATATGCTGCTCAGGAACAAAATGAATTCCAGCACATGCTGTTCCAACTTTATAGGCATTCTGAAGAAAATTATATATAACTCTAGATGAAACCTAAATCTCTATGCAGAGCTATAATGTGGTTCCTTTGATAATCTAAAGCATCTAGCTAAGGGCTTTTTTTAGTATTTTTATTTTCTGTTAATAATGAACTATAACTTCAACAAAAATTAGAATACTGATTTTTTTGTCACATTACTCATTTTCTTCTTTGAATTCACATTTGCTTACAACACATTAAAGCATTAACAAATTTGTGGGCACACATCTCTCCACAGTGTCCCATGCACGGAAGATGGGATCAGTGCTTGGGTACCTTTGCCCATAAATATTATGAAATGCATCCAAGTATCTGAACATTTGTCCTTCAACTTTAGGTCCTCTTCTAGTACTACAATGTTTTGTCAACTTCTCATGTATAGAAGTTGGACAGACCTTGGAAATCAAATATTTCACTGAAAAGTCTGCTATCTTCCAGTGGCATGCAATTTCTGCCAAAGCAATTACCAACATGAACACAATCAGATCTTTATGCACCCACTCTCAGCTTTCTTCAACTTTTATATACCTAGCTCATAGGTACACCCTAAGTGTAAATAGATACAGTTCGAAATTGAGTGTATAATCAGCAAATGTCTCCTCACCTTTATCTGCTCCTCAGAATAAATTAGCAATCTTCAATACTAAAATTGTCATCTTACATCGGGATGGCTAACCTATGGCCCTACAGATGTTGCTGAACAACTCCCATCAGTCGCAGCCATCATTGCCATGGACCAGGATGAAGTGAGTTGTAGTTCTAGAGGGCCACAGTAACCATTTGCCTTAAATTATTTGAAGCATGTATCATAATGTTGCCACAAATGCTCAAAAATCCCCCCAAGATAGCACCACTCACTGGTTTTGATAGCAGCATAATTCCAGCTGATCCAAACCTAGCCCCATAAAGCCAGAAATGAGCAAAAAAGTTGTAGTTACAATACTCTACCAAAATATAGTTTAATTAATGGGTACAACAATCCTGAATCAACACATTTATGTATATCATGGTCTGCGCAAGCATACACTATGTAAGTATCATCTGACTTTGACAGATAAGGTGGACATTGCAGGTGGATTTTTTACATTCTAAATGCACAACAAGCAGCTGTAGGCAAGATTATTTTGTATTCCTCTTATCCAAGTATGAATGGAAAAAGAAATCAAGATTCAACGTTTGAATCCTGTTACAATGTCCTATACACTATAAGCTAAGTTGCTAGGGTCATGTGGACAAGAAGTTAGGTACTTCCTGAAGTTCATGGCAGGTCATTCAGATTTTCATATTAGAGGTTTTCAAAAAATAAGTCTGGACAAAGAAATGCCTCTCCCCAAAGAAAACTGTGACTTGCCTGTCTTCTACAACAAACTGAGCATGCTCAGCTTTAATATAAGCCCACATTAAGAATCTAGGAAGCAAGCACACCTAGAGATTTCCTCAGAGATAATTTTGGGGATTATGAATGACTTCCCCACAGCAAGCCCTACAGCAATTCTGCCCATATGGGCACTGCATTATGTCTGTGCCATGATAGGACTGGTCTTTAAGTTTTCATGTCTTTAAGTTTTAATTTCTGTTGTTAAAAATATATATACAATTGTTGTATATAATTTAGTCTGTGAAACTACTTCATGGCAGGTACAGCTTTTTATAGCAAATAACCCAACAGTAGCTATTTTGTTAAGTTTTAATTTACATTTTTTCTATCCTTTCCAGCCAAGAAAAATAAATAAAAAATCCCAAACTGTAAATTGCAGAATTTAACCTTTATTTACGAGAACACAGTGAGAAGAAGATGGGGATGAGACCAAATCAGGCAGAATCACTAGGTAAACAGAACTACGCTCTAGTTACAGAAGGTATGTGCAAAGATACCCTGCCCACCAAAAGTCCTAATTCTGAAGAATTTAATCAATACGAAGTTTAACAACATGCAAGAAGGCTGCTTTAATGTCACTAATGACTCCGATCTGAAAGAATGATTGTCCCTCGACAGATTCACAGAATTATATTTTTCTCCATCATCATCCTCTCTCAGTTACTAATGGATTTAATACCAGTTCTCTCACCTCTCTTCTGACCAGAGGTTCACTTTCTGCTGAGTGGTCTGGGCAACTTCTGAAAGACTGTCACTAGAATGCTGATACCGCCTTTCTGGACAGAGTTGCTGTCGGAGTTGCTCCAGCTCACGCTCATACATCATCCGCTGTTCTTCCAAAGCACTACGTTTTTCTTCCAAGTATTGTTTTTCCAAGATCTGAACCACATTTTGTACTGGATCTAGACAAGGAGAGAGCCACAACTTCCATTGTTGCTAGTAATACTTCTTACTGTGTTATTTCTTAACACAGGAAAGTACACAGTTCTACAGCTACAATGATCCAAAGGTAAAAAGGAGGATGAGAGACAAAAGATTCGAAGTACTATTTTCCACTAGAGGATCCCATGTAAAGAAAAGGAAGGTTGAACAAAGTAGTTAGAAAAAGTTTACAGATTTACAGAGAATTCCTCCACAACCCCCCATAACATGATTAAGAAATAACACGATTAAGACTATAATCCAAAGCAGGAGGTATATCCCATAGAACTCCACTTACTTCCTAGTAAATATAATTGGAATCAGTGTGTCAGAATAGAAATAACCTTAGGCAAACAACATGATTTACTCCACTAAGACCTCTATTCCCAGAAAGTCATGAGCGTTATTCAACATAACAAAAATTATGAGCTGAAGTCCTACCTGATGTCATCTGCATGCGTGGGAGAAAAACCTATTGCCACAATCTAGAAATTTTTGTGCTCATCTCTGGCATTTGCAGTGACCAAGGACCATTTTCTTACCATTGCTATTCAGGGTTTTCATTATCACTTCCATTTGTGCAAATTCATAGTTATAGTCTGGTTCTGACGAAGCTTCGCTATCGGCATCTAGATCATGTTCCGCTATCAGCAGCTCTTTTTCAGAGTCTTTCAACCAATCTCGTCGCTTTCTCTTAGGTAGATTGATTCTATTTAAAAGTTAAGAATGTACTCATTAAAGGTCTTGGCAAAATATATTTTAAAAATGATGGATGAAAATTACTGTTCTGATTCTGTAGATAAGACTTTCTGCACTGAACAAGTCAGGAGTAGGATGGAAAAGGATGAAGGGTTGTTCCAAAACAAAGAAAGCTATAGTGGTGATTGCAGTTCTTGCTCACTGTGTGCATAACCATTCCCAACACAGAGGACCTCACTTACTCAGCTCTCAAGATTTTTGCAGCTGCCCATTGAAACCTTTTGGCTTCATCACACAATATATTTCACTCCTGGTACCGTGTGTTTGTCTCCTATATGACATTCCAAATTCAATGTAGTAATTTAGAACATTTATGTTATTAATAAGCAAGCACACATATATGTACAACATCAATCAACTGAACTGACTTACTAACAAAAACCAACTGAAAAGCCTTGCTCTTAAGATTCTATTCACTTTAAAGATACAGTAACACAGTTATCATCATAACATATATCACCACAACTAACAATGACTCAGATCATACTAAGACATGCTATCCCCAAGAACAATGGTCCATGAAATACAATTTTCTACACTACAATGTAGTATTTGCTTGCATCATGATTTAAAGATTGATAATGTCAGAATGCATGTTGCTTGGTACTTGCTCTAAAGCTTGATATATGTGAACAGAATTTTTAAAAAATACACTCATAAATTCAAGCTCTATCTAACACAGTTATAATTATAGGAGACATATTATAGGAGAAGATATTGCTGGATGAAAACCTAGACAGATTCCTAAAATCTAACTTTAAAACTATATGACACCTCAGAAGTTTGAACTACGAAGTTCATATATTTCAAATAATTCAAATATATTTCAAATAATTCTTTAGAAGTAAAATAATTCACTATTAACATTTGGACATGGATTTCTAAATAAGAAAGAAGAAGAGAGGGAGAAATGGCTACCTGAAGAAGTGGTTGTTTCCCCATAAGATTCTATCTCCATGCCACAACTGTGTCACAGAACATACTAGCGTGCCATTTACGCAGGATCTGAAAACAAAACATAATACCAATAAGACCAAAATTAGCCTTTAGTATCTGAGTTCTCAAACAGCAATTCCTTTCTGCCACAGAATGTTACTCATTTTGGTCCACAGGAGTTGTTCTCAAAGACGGAGAAGCAGAGGGAGACCAATTCTCTCTAACCCATTGGTCACTATTGTGTGTATCACCTGGCTGCCTGGAACAATATTACAGAAAACCTTTTTACTCACATGAAACACATCAGGAGAAGGATGTAGGTATTCTGGCTCATGACTCAACCAAGGCACATACAAATACCTTAGTGGAGGAGGGAAGCAGAAATATGCACATTCAGCTGCATAAACACGTGCTTTTTCCATGGGGCCTAACTCTCATTTCCATGGTTCTAAAAATGTGAGGTGTGCCCCTCTGGAGAAGGCTAAGAGGTTTTCAAGGATAGGAAAAGACCCCTTTACCATAATCCATTCCAACCTGATGATGGGTGTTGAACAGACCAGGTGGTAAAAGTTCTGGTATACTGAGCTTCTACAGGTATAATTAGCATTAGCTGATGATGCTAAGTGTTCAAAAGAGGCTGCAATATTTTCTACCCTTTTGTTTACTAGTTATTTTCTTATGAATCTTAATGAATGTTGTGGGTCCCCCTCAGCTCTGAGATAAACATGTCAACAGATGAATTACCAATTCACTTCGCTTGGAGGGAAATGAAGTGTTTTCTCTTGATTCAGTACTGGAAAGGCCTACTAGGAGAAACCGCTAGTCTAGTTTTTCCTAGACCCACAGGTTAAACATGCATAAGATGCATGAAATAAAAAATGCTAAATCATGAAGGCTGTAAAAAGAGGCTGATTCCTACTGACAAATTATTATTGCTGCAGGAGCACCTCCTTGTTGTAAACAGCAAAGACAGAGTCTCTGTTTTAGCAATGTAACATGGAGTATATACAGTTAAATCACAGGCCATTCATTGTAAGCAGTCTGCACAAACCTAGTTAAAACCTCCTTAATGAGGCACATCTGTTGTTTCTTTAGTTAAAAAAATCTTTCAAAAACTAGGTTACTCTGACTAAAAGAAGTTTATTTCACATTAGCCACAGCAAAAAGACCACATGTGAGGAATATTTGGAGAGGCAGCTTTGTATAAATTATGTTCTGCCCTTAAATGTAGGCATGCAAAAATAGGAAAAGTAATCACTGTGCACCTAATTTTCTCAGAAAGGTAACATTTCTCAGAAAAAAAGATTGTGTTCCAAGTGTGGAAGATTACCACTGAAACATCTCCATATCACAAAGAAGTTACTTTCATTCTCCATGAGAATCAGAAATGAAATGATGCAATTTATTCTTAGTTGTAACTCTGGTAACAAGGTTTGTGTCTATTTAGGCATTTTGGATGAAGCACAAATTTAACAAAGCTTATTTAGTTATTAATTTTTTCCAGTGACATACTTCTTTGTTCTTGCCAGTCAAAATGACTAATTCCTAGCAATGTAATTCTATCATAACACTGAATATCATCTGTTTAGAATTTTCTCTTAAGTCTACAGCATTGCAGTATAACATACTAAGGAACACCGTGCAAAAGGTATAAGTAAATCTTATGTGGAATAAACTGTGCTCATTTCTATACATTTACATTCTTAAGTTATCCTTCAAGCTGTCACCCTGTCTTGCAGAGATTTAAACTGTTCAGATTGTCAAATGGACAACTGTTCAGATTGACAAATTGTCTAAATAATAAAACAACAATAATAAAGGGAAACGTATTTGTGTGGAATTACAAGCTTCATGTTAAAAGGTAGATATGTGATTTAAATATTTTCCAAAAATATTTTGCTCTGTAATCTTTCCACTGTCTTTGACTATGAATATACTTTTGGGAAGTGCCAAAAATATCGCTAAGAAAAACAAGTGTTAAGTGTACAAGTGAACCACAACTAAATCAGTCAGTTTAAACAGTGTCCACACCTTATTGATGCTAGTTACTAGTATTGTCTTAAGCGAAACAGATTTCTTGTACTCAGAAATGCATGCACCAATTAGCAACATACCAATTTTGTGGAATGTATATGGACACTTAAAGGTTTCCCACCAACAGGTCCAAATAAAATCAAATTCTCAGAGGAGATTAAAAGCATCTGTCCCAGTATGCGTATGCATCAAGAACAACACAACCACTTATTTCTTATTGTTCTTATAATTAAGACTGTATCAAAACTGTCTATGTGAACAGTTCCCTCTTTAATTGCCGGGGCCCTTTCCCATAAATTACAAACGAAGTCACCCTTTTGTAAGATGAAACTGATTTCACATTTTCCCTTACCTTGCATTTTCTTTTGGCAAGACAGAAACTTCCCCATCTGGTGCAATGTCTATTTCACAATGCTCTGGCTGGATCCCTATGCCAAACAGCTGTATATCCTGAGAGGTATCTGCACCAACCCTTGTGTGATCCTGTTTCAGGCAGATACAATGAAAATAAAATCTGCTGCTTCTATTATCTAAAGTACAGACTTTTTAATTACAAACTATATGCAGTCCACCCTGAAATCCTATGCCCATATTCATTACACTATTGCTAGCCTGGCAGAGGTAACAAGCTCCCTACACAGAATTCTCTAAAACTGATTTTGCAGAAACATAGACCCACACTTGGTTATATTACAGAAGTACCAAGACACAATGCTATGTGTAAAACTAGTCAACTACCTTGGCAAACTAGGAACGTTTTCATAGCTTAACTGTTCATAATTTCTGTTCATAACACTAACAGGCTTTGTGTTGAGTTCATTACTTAGCTCTAACAAAACATGTTCATATGAACATGAAATGAGCAAAGATAAAAGAGCTAGGTTTTAATTGTCACAATAATTACACAACTGAAGTCTACCGCTAACCATCCCCTATAATAGATGTGAATCTGTACTGTTTACTGTATTTGAGACAGATAAAGTCTGGCTTGAATCTTAGGGATAGAGTTTACTGAAATGCTATCGATATGCACATTTATCAGTGTGCTTATTAATAAGCTGCATACATATAGCTAACTATCCCACCATTTAATTTTTTCTCCTGAGATATATGAATGAACTGATTCTTAAATCTAAATATACACCAGCATAGATTAGGTGCATAAGACACAGCAGAGGTTTAAACAGAATATGGATTTCCCCTTCTTAGACCAAAATAATTATATAGCATTAGAAGAAGCAAGAACATTGAATGCTTTATATTAGCCTTTTTGGCCTCCTACAAAGAGGTGCTAAATTGAGAGAAATCTCAACAAATTATCAGGTCAAAGAACCAAAGAGCAATAGAAGTTTTGCAATGACTTTTAGTTTCAACAAATAAAATATTGACTGATACTGGGGGGTTTTCAGAAACAGTTGCAAAGTTCCCCATTTTGAGAATCAATTTAGATACAGTCCCACAAATTCCAATTTAGCATAATAATTTTTTTAAGGGAAGCTCCAAAACAATATGAAATTAAGATGCTTTTTTACCTTCAAATAGTAAACCAGTAATTCATTGAGTGCAGGATCTGCATTTAGATTCACCAGATAGCACTTGTCTTCCCCAACCTTAATACCAGAAGTTTCAAGAGAAATTCCCATACTCTCTAGTTGCCTTTGTCTCTCCTGTAAAATACACAGAAAATTTTAAATTCATCAGATGTGAGTTGCAATTAATCTAAACTTATGGCCTGAGCCATAATCTTGGGCAGAAGAAAACCACTGTTGATGTTGCTCTACAAATGCTTTCACAACAATTCACAAAGTACTATAATAGGTATGTTCTATATCAATTTCCATGCTTCCACTTTTGCAAAAGGTTGCACAAGTGGATCATCATCTCTTGATTCAGATTCACATTTCTCACACAATGCTCAACTATAATGCATAAAACAAACTCTTCTGTGAGCAATAGCAGCCTTCCTCATGTGGAAGAGTATCAGTGGAAATAAAAGCAGAGTTACCATTCATCTTTACCCACCTAAGATAATACGACTAGAACAGATAACAAAAGAAGTTGCACAAATATGAGCAACACTATCCAGTAAGGATTTCATCTATTATGACTCTTGCTCATCAGTCAAACAGAGACTAGTGAAGACATGCATACAGTCCTACCAGCATCATTTAAAATAATGAAACATTTATTTTTACAGTGTATATCTTTATAAACTGTGCGTTAGTCAATATGTCAGAATAACAATATTTTTAAATATTCATTTAGAATGTAAACTCATGCTTTTCATCTTTTTTCACATTTATTCACAATAGCCAACAGCAACTTAGAATTTAGAAGTACCAATGAACATAAAACTAGTTTTTGACTGGAGTCACCAAACACTCCCACTTAATTTGTTGTTGTTAAGTGCCTTCAAGTCGATTACGACTTATGGCAACCCTATGAATCAGTGACCTCCAATAGCATGAACCACCTTGTTCAGATCTTGTAAGTTCAGGTCTGTGGCTTCCTTTATGGAATCAATCCATCTCTTGTATGGTCTTCTTTTTCTACTCCCTTCGGTTTTTCCCAGCGTTATTGTCTTTTCTAGTGAATTAATAGTCATGGGATAAGAGCAGGAGTTCCCTTATGGATTACTAATTGGTAATAGACCAAGAATAAACGGACAGCCCCCCATGGACTTGTATTGGAACCAGTGCTTTTAAACTTTTCATAAATGATCTGGAGTGAGCAATGAAGTGGCCAATTTTGCTGAGGGCACCAATTTATTTAGCATGGTAAAAACAAAAAGGGATTGTGGAGAGGTCCAAAATGTTCCCTTCAAACTGGGTGAATGGACCATTGGTCTCACCTGAAGGGTGATTTTCCTATGAGGACGGACATCACAACGGTTTTAGCTCCACCTATCGTGCGAAGGCAAGAATGTCTTTGAAGTCAAGACTAGGGGCGTCAGGCCCCTCCCACTCTCCAGTTCATTCGCAGCGAGTCTAAGGAGAAATATCTAAAAATACAAAAACAAGGCCAACAGGCCTGGCAGCAGGAAAATAACACCATAGTACCATGCATAGTAACATGACTCCAACATAGCGGTATAACAGAACTAGAAGTCTTGACTTCACTTTTAAATTTAAATATAATAGCGTAACAGTAATATAGAACACATTAGAAAATATATAGTCATCCTCCAACTGGGAGGGTCGTGATGTCCGTCCTCATAGGAAAATCACCCTTCAGGTGAGACCAATGGTCCATTTTCCGTATGAGTCCGGCCATCACAACGGGATGTACCCCAGCAGCCCAAACAGGGAGGGACCACCCACGTGTTAATCGTCATTAAGAACCTGTTGCAAAACTCGTCTGCCAAAAGAAGCGTCAGCAGAGGCATAGCGATCAATTTTATAATGCCTTATAAATGAGTGTGGGGTAGACCAGACTGCAGCCCTACAAATATCGGCAACAGGAGCATTAGTGGCAAAAGCAGCCGAAGTGGCAGCTGACCTGGTAGAATGAGCCATTATACTAGCTGGAACTGACAGCTTCAGAGACTCATATGCTAAAGTAATACATGCCCTTAACCAACGGGATAAGGTAGGATTGGAAACTTTATGCCCCATAGACCTTGGATGAAAGGATACAAACAGAGACTCAGTTCGTCGTATATCCTGGGTCCTAGACAGGTAGGTCTTGAGAGCCCTCCGGACATCCAACGAATGCCAAGCCTTCTCGAGAGGATGGGTAGGATTCGGGCAAAAGGAAGGCAAAACAATGTCCTGGTTGCAATGGAACACTGAATCAACCTTGGGACGGAAGGAAGGATCAGTTTTCAGTACAACAGAGTCCTTATGGAAGACGCAGAGATGGCGAGCGGAAGACAATGCGCCCAACTCCGAAACTCGTCTACCAGATGTGATTGCGATCAGGAACAAGACCTTGAAGGACAGTATATGAAGAGGCACAGTCCTGATGGGTTCAAACGGAGGGCGTTGCAAAGCCTGCAGAACCTTCGGCAAACTCCATGAGGGAAACCGATGGACAACAGCCGGAGAGCGTAGGGCGACTCCCCTCAAAAAACGTTTGATGAACGGATGTGAGGAAATATGATCTCCAGGAGAGGACACTGAGAGAATGGATGACAGAGTGGACGCATGTCGACGTAGAGTGTTGGGTCGAAGTCCCATCATAAAGCCGCTATGGAGAAATTGGAGCACCTGATGCACAGTGGCCTGGGATGGATCATGGTGGTGGGACTGACACCACTTGGAGAAAGCCACCCAGGTATGTTGATAAATACGGGTGGTAGATGGTCTTCTCGAGGCCAAAATAATATCAATCACAGCGTCAGACAGTCCAGCTGACCTCAAATGTCCCCGTTCAAACGCCACGCTGTTAGATTGAACCAAGTAGGGTCCTGGTGCAGTACCGGACCCTGGGATAGAAGGTCTGGCCTTACTGGAAGTGTCCAAGGATCCATCATTGACATTGCCAGAAGATCTGAAAACCACGGTCGGCGTGGCCAAAATGGTGCTATCAGAACCAGCTGTGCCCTTTCGGTTCGCGCCTTCCTCAAGGTTTTGGCTAACAATGGTATGGGAGGAAAGGCGTACAATAGACCGTCTGGCCACGGTGTTGTCAGAGCATCCACTGCTTCTGCTGTTGAGTCCAGGTATCGGGCAAAGTACCTGGGAAGCTGGCAATTGCGACTGGAGGCAAACAGGTCGACTGATAGGGCGCCGAACCGACACTGGAGACGATGGAAAATGGCTGGATGAAGTTTCCATTCTCCCGGAAAGACCTGTTGTCTGCTGAGCCAGTCTGCTGTCACATTCCAAATCCCTCTGAGGTGCTCTGCTTTCAGGGATTGTAGATGTTGTTCTGCCCAGACAAAGATGAGGGAGGCTAAGTCCTGCAGAGGACGAGACCTGGTGCCCCCCTGTCTGTTCAAATGTGATTTTACACACGTGTTGTCTGTTCGAATGAGCACATGATGCAAAGGGAACAGAGACTGAAAATGACATAGAGCTAAGTGGACAGCCTTTAGTTCCAGCCAGTTGATGCTTTGGAATTGTTCTGTGTTGGACCAAACCCCCTGAACGTACTGGGAGTTGCAGTGGGCTCCCCAACCTATGAGGCTGGCATCTGTGGTTACAACGGTTCTGCGGGGTTCTCTGAACGACGTGCCCTTGGAGAGGTGTTGAACCTTGGTCCACCAGCGGAAGGAGAGGCGCAGTGCGGGGCTCAAGCGAACTTTGCGATGGTTGGAGCTGGCAATGTCTTTTTGAAAAGGCAACAGAATCCATTGAAGGGGCCGAGTGTGGGCTCGAGCCCATGGCACAATGTGGATTGTAGATATAAACATCCCGAGCGCTCTGGCGAGAAGCATGACGTCTGCGGATGTTTGTTGCATCAGGGACCTTGCGATGCTTGTGATGGCAGTGATGCGATCTGGAGCCAAGAAGACCATTGCCTGCAGGGTGTCCAACATTGCCCCTAGATGTAGTAGGCGTTGGGTTGGTTGGAGATGGCTTTTGTCGAAGTTGACAAGCCAGCCGTAGGCCTGCAAAACATTGAGGGTGATCATTAAGTGATGATGAGCCAGTTCCTCCGACTTGGCCCGTATTAGCAAATCATCCAAATATGGGTAGATATGAACCCCTTGGGTCCGGAGGTAAGCCACTAGGATGAGTAGCACCTTGGTAAACACTCTTGGAGCAGAGGAGAGGCCGAATGGCATTGCTCTATATTGAAAATGCTGGTGGCCAAAAGCAAACCGAAGAAACTTTCTGTGGGCTATGCAAATGGGCACATGGAGATACGCTTCCTTAAGGTCGATAGAAGCCAGGAAGTCTCCTTCATGCAGACTGTCCGTAATGGAGTGGAGTGATTCCATTTTGAACCTGCGATATGTTACAAAACGGTTGACAAACTTGAGGTCCAATACCGCCCTCCATGATAAATCTCGTTTTGGCACAGCAAATAGGAGGGAGTACACCCCTTCCGACCTCTCAGTTGTGGGAACTGGCTCTATCGCCGCTATGTCCAAGAGGTGGTGTATAGCTGTCTGCATAATGTTGTGCCTGGCTGGTGCCCTTGGGCAAGGAGACGGGTGGAATCTGTCTGATGGGGTTGCCCAGAACTCTATGTTATAACCATAACTGAAAAGGTCCCTGATCCAGGAGACCTTAGTAAGGCGCAGCCATCGACCTCCAAAATTAAGTAATCTGCCACCTATGGGGAGGGCGTTAAGACTACTTGCGTAGGCGAGGGCCTCCCTTATATGAAGACGATGAGTTGCCCCTGCGCCCTTGGTACTGACCTCTGCCCTGGAAGCGTCGGTTCCAGGAGCCCCTGAATGCGTTGGGGTCATAGGGTCTGAAGTCGCGGCCTCGTCCTCCTGGCCGCGTTCCTCGAAAGGGCTGGTTAGAACGGAAGGAAGGGAATCGCCTGAAAAGCCTGTGGTCGCTGTTCTTGACTGTGGCCAGAACCAGTTTGTGGGCGTCTTTTGGATCAACCAGCACTGCCTTTAGAGCTTCCTCGCCGAAGAGTAGAGATCCGGAGTAAGGAGCCCTGGACAGATTCAATCTGGCCGCTGAATCAGCTTGCCAGTGGCGAAGCCAGAGGGTACGACGAGCGACTATTTGAGCCGTCATGGCTCATGCCCCTAATTGAGTGGCATCCAAAGTGGCATCGGCCACAAAAGCTGCTGTCTTACGCAATTTCAATAGTGCTCTTCTGAGGGTGACAGGATCAGGGTTAGCATCCTCTAGAAGGTCATCCAGCCACATCATAGATGCTCTGGAGAAGATGGAGGCTGAAGCGGAGGCACGCATGGCTAGGGCAGTGGCCTCGTGATTCTTGCGGAGGGCGAAGTCTATTTGTCGCTCAGTAGTGTCTTTTAGGTGGGATTCCCCTTCCCTGGGCAAAAGCGATCGTGAAACGAGGCGAGCGATTGGTTCATCTATGCCAGGGACATCTAACTTGGTGGCAAAGTCCGGGGCTACGGCGTAAAGTCTGTCAGCCAGGTTCTTGAAGCGTCGAGCTTTGAGTGGATGGGCCCATTCTTCAGAGGCTAATTTGGTAATTAGGTCCGGCACCGGGATGTAGTGTTCAGTAGGTGCAGGGGATTTGAGGACCTTGGCCCCTTTGATAGCTGGGGCGGGCGAAGTTGAAGGCGCAGTCTGGAGACCAAGGGTATTAACTACCCTGCGTGCTAGCGGCTGATAGTCTGAGGTATTAAACAAGCGATACGATGTATCCTCCTCATGATCTGAATAGTCGCTCCAGTCGTCTCCTTCAACATGGTCAGTGAAAGTTGACTCCTGCGCATACGAGGCTTCGTCCGTACATCTGCCTCTGGCTACATCAAAGGGATCTGGTGAACCGGAAGAATGAGCTTCATGGCACGCACGTTGGTCCATGTTAAGTGGAGGTATGGCAGGAACTTGTGGTAGTGACTGCATTTGGGTGAAAAATGCCAGCATGGCTTGAAGTTGGGAGAGGAAATCAGGAGACAGCTGCAGACCGGATGTGGCAGATGTATGTGTCTGAGGAACTATTGGAACAGATGTTTGGGGCGGTAAAACGGAGGGAGGTTCGTTAGGCGAACACGGGGGAAAGCCAACAAACTCTTCCTCGTCAGAGGCAGCAGCAGGGGAATGGAGAATATCGCTTATGTGTGCCTGTGCTGTGGTTGGCACAGAGACATAACGTGGGCGCTTTGGTTTACTATGGCTGGAAAGATGTTTTGTCTTAGCCAGTGCTTTGGTATGTCTGGTCTTAGCCGTGTTAGGATGTTGTGGCTTGGCTGATTGTGGCATGCCTGGCTGATCTGGCACCATACGGGTTGATGGCGGCATGCCTGGCTGTTCTGCCATCTTATATTAACTTGGGTGCAGTACACTGCCACGGAGGGGGCAGAATGTAAAGACCCGAACTGGCACAGCGTACTACCACGGAGGGGGTAGAATACACTGGCAGATGGCGAAGTGCACTGCCACAGAGGGGGCAGAATGCACTGAGGTATCAGCGTTAATGTAATATAGGCTGTTTTAGAGTTGGTACACTCAGATTAGTGCTGTAGGCTGGGTTTCAGGTTTGGTTCACGACCTCAGGGGGGGCAGGACCAATATAAATCAGATTTAGTACAAATCAGCCACTAAGAGTAAAGCTCCAGCCTTGATAATACAATCCAGCCACTAGGATTAAAGCTCCAGCCTTGAGAATACAATCCAGCCACTAGGATTAAAGCTCCAGCCTTGATAATATAATCCAGCCCACTAGGATTGGAGCTCCAGCCTTGATAATATAATCCAGCCACTAGGATTACAGCCACAGTAAAATTGTGTGTAAATCAGCCCTGTGTAAGTCTGTCTGCAGCACGTATACAACACACATACGGATAGATAGCCTGCAAGGTAGGTATCCGATGGTTAATAAGGGTAACAAAAAAGGTGGGAAATTTGAATTCTAAAAATGGCGCCCGGAAAAAAGAGCGGGGGAAAAAAAAAGATCCAAAAATGGCGGAGGAAGAAGAAGCAATGGCGGTCATCTGGTAACGAACTGGGGGAATGGCTGCCCAGCACAGTCTCGCAGGGGGAGGCGCGGGGTCGATAGCCGCACTAGCGGCTCTAAAAAACCCCAACAAGAAGATTGCCTAGAGAAGCCTGTGTCGGAAGAGGCAGCAGAAGGCAAGCCGCTGTCGCCGCCGAGTGAAGAGCTCTCCGCGGCGAAATCAAAGCTCTCTGTGGCGAAAATCAAAGCTCTCCGCTGTGAAAATTAAATTCACGGAGAGAGAGGGAGAAAGGGAGCCGTAGCACCAGGCTCCGGTGAGGTAGTACCCCGGCAGGCTAAAGATGGGTGGCGGGGGAAAAACAAAAAAGAGAGCAGGAAGTCGCAGCCGCAAGCTCCCGCAGGGGAGAGAACCGCAGCGGTGGTCTCTCCAAGAGCTCCTCAGAGCGCTGCTTGGGACCGCGCGGCACAGGAAAAAATAGAGCCACGAGCTCCCGATGGATGCAACAGAGCCAGGGGAGAAAGCTCAAAAGCAGCCGAAAAACGAAGAGAACCGCAGCCGCGGTCTCTGTGGGAACCCTCAAATAAGCCTCAAATAAGCCTCAAACAAGTAAGGGAAAAAAGCAGCTTAAAGAAAAGCTCAAAATTGGTCAAAAAACATAGATAACCGCAGCCGCGGTCTCTGTGGGGAACTTCAAACTTAAATGGGAAGTTAAACACAGACAGGGAAAGGAAGGACTTGAAGACAAATAAACAGACAAATACGCAAAACTTAGCTAAATGCTTCTTGCTACGCTATAGATCCAATCTTGTTCGTACGAAGGCAAGAACGAACTGGAGAGTGGGAGGGGCCTGACGCCCCTAGTCTTGACTTCAAAGACATTCTTGCCTTCGCACGATAGGTGGAGCTAAAACCGTTGTGATGGCCGGACTCATAGGGAAAAATAGACCAAGAATAAACGGACAGCTCCCCATGGACTTGTATTGGAACCAGTGCTTTTAAACTTTTCATAAATGATCTGGAGTGAGCAATGAAGTGGCCAATTTTGCTGAGGGCACCAATTTATTTAGCATGGTAAAAACAAAAAGGGATTGTGGAGAGGTCCAAAATGTTCCCTTCAAACTGGGTGAATGGGTATTAAAAAGGGAAATGTGGTCAAACATAAGGGTGTATAAAACATGCTGAGGTGAAAAATCCAAAATTCACATATATGCTGATGGGGCCTGAGTTGTCAGTGACTCACCAGAAAAGAGAGCCTGGAGCTGTGATAAACAGCTCAATGAAAATGTCAACTCAGTGTGTGGAAATTGTGAAAAAGCTGAATTTCATGTTGGTGATAACTGGGAACCAAAGATAAAAATGCCATATATAGATACTGATCTACAGTGCAACCACACCTGAAATAAATACTGTGCACAGTTCTAGTCATTATACTGCAAAAAGTATATTGTAGAGCTGGAAATGGTGCAGATGAGGACACCCAAAATGGTCATGGAGTTGCAGCAACTCCCCTGTAAAAAAAGGCTACAACATTTGGGGCTTTTTAAACTTACAAAAAAGGTCATTAACAAAGCAATCCAACTCAGGGGAAGTCACATAAGTGGAGCCGGCACAAGAGGAGCCAGTGAAAAGGTCCACTGCATCCAATTGCCATTCAGGACCCTTTGGCTTGGCTGACTGCCAGCTCAGCCAGGAGCTGCACAAGAGATCAGAAAGTAAAAGCCTCCTCTCCCAAATACCGCTATTGGGGAGGTAGCCCTCTCTGTTGACTTCGACTGCAATTATTTTCTTAGACCAGCCCTTTTCCTGATGTAACTTTTGCCTGGATTGGAACCTGCAGGAGAGCTCGGAACACGAGTTGGATGTCCCCTGCCCTTGGCCCCTCCTCTGACACGCTCCCAGAGCACCCCTTTTTGGGGCTTTCTACCAGCTCCCCTTATACCAGGCTTGGCTTCCTTGGCGGGTCCCTGGCTGAGCAGGGATGAGGGGCTTCTGCCAGCATAGCCTGGATGAGCTGGGACCCAGCCAGCTCAACCGGGGGTCCACCATATCCAACTCCCCTCAACCCAGCGTAAATGCAAGTTGGATTGTGCCCTAAGAGAGGACAAGATAGAGATGTTTATTTATTTGTTTGTTTGTTTGTTTATTATTTGATTTATATCCAGCCCTTCCTCATAGCAGGAGCCCAGGACGGCAAACAAAAGCACTAAAAACACTTTAAATCATCATAAAAACAGACTTAATGTTAAAAAGTATGCATGCTGAGGAGAAAGTAGATGGGGAAACATTCTTCTGAGTCATATAATATTAGAACCTGGGGCAACCAGTGAAGCTGAACAATGAGCAATTCAGAATAGGCAAAAGATTATTCACCTATTCCACAGTTAAACTATGGCACAGTAAAACTATGGAATTCACTACAAGATGTAGTGCCAGCTTGGACTGCCTTAAAAGGGGATTAGACAAATTCACAGAGGATAAGACTATCAATGAGTACTAATCATGATGGATATATTAGTCATGATGGATACATATTATGTCTAGTATCTGAGGCACTATACCTCTGAATACCAGTTGCTAGAGACCATGAGCAGACCACAAGTCATGCTTGTTGGCTTCCATAGGTATCTGGTTGACCACTGTGGGAAGAGAATGTTAAACTAGATAGGTGCTTCTTCTTATGTTCTTAGTTAATGGGTGCTAACAAATATTAGATTTGAAATGAATTCATAGGTTACTTGACTTATATTCCCTTCCAAATTTTACAAAGAAAATATGAAAGAATACAAAAACACACTAAAACATGACTCATTTGGGCCAAACATAGCCCTAATAAATTAATATCCTGCCCCCAACTTTGGAACACTTCAGCTTTGCTTCAAGTGGACATCCTTAGTATTCACAGGTGCTCATAATAATATAGCGCCATTTGAGCTGTCACAATTATTTGCTTAACAGGGTATGTATGGGCTTCTGCATATTGACAACGAGGACACTGAACCTGTCAAGGATTATCAGTACCTTGGCACAGTCATTAACCAAAAGGGAGACAATAGTCAAGAAATCAGAAGAAGGCTAGGACTGGGGAGGGCAGCTATGAGAGAACTAGAAAAGGTCCTCAAATGCAAAAATGTATCACTGAACACCAAAGTCAGGATCATTCAGACCATGGTATTCCTGATCTCTATGTATGGATGTGAAAGTTGGACAGTGAAAAAAGCGGATAAGACAAAAATCAACTCCTTTGAAATGTGGTGTTGGAGGAGAGCTTTGCGCACACCATGGACTGCGAAAAAGACAAATAATTGGGTGTTAGAACAAATTAAACCAGAACTGTCACTAGAAGCGAAAATGATGAAACTGAGGTTATCATACTTTGGACACATCATGAGAAGACATGATTCATTAGAAAAGACAATAATGCTTGGAAAAACAGAAGGGAGTAGAAGAAGAGGAAGGCCAAACACGAGACGGATTGATTCCATAAAGGAAGCCACAGATCTGAACTTACAAGATCTGAACAGGGTGGTTTACAACAGATGCTCTTGGAGGTCACTGATTCATAGGGTCGCCATAAGCTGTAATCGACTTGAAGGCACATAACAACAACAACAAATGCAGTTTTAATCCAACTGTTATTTTTGTGGCCATTTACATAGTGTGCAGCTTTGTTTAAACCCTGAGCAAAGCCTATGCAACTGCACCAAGTATGCTAAACAACGTGGCAGTACAGTGGTAGCAACCTGGCCATGCAGTGTTAATATAAAGACATGAAAATTAACCTATTTCCTCAGGCATGTTTACAATTTTATTTTATTTTTTGAAATTTTGCCCTTTTTATTTTATGTATTATTAAATTTATGTTGGGCCCTTCCTCCCAAAAGGAGCCCAGGACGGCAAACAAGTGATAAAACACTACAAACCAACCATCTTTTTCTAAACAAAAAACATCTGGAAAAACAATTCCAAGACAGTTGCAGACTGAGATAAGGTATCTACTCAAAAGGCTTGTGGAAAGAGGAAGGTCTTCAATAGGTGCCAAAAAAACAACATGGATGGTGCCTGTCTAATATTTAAGGGGAGTGAATTCCAAAGCATAGATACCACAACACTAAAGGTTTGCTTCTTATGTTGTGCGAAATGGACATCCTGATGAGAGGGTATCTGCAGGAGGCCCTCACCTGCAGAGTGCAGTGATCGACTGGTGTATAAGGGGTGAGGCATTCTTTCAGGTATCCTGGTCCCAGGCTGTATAGGGCTTTGTAAACCAAAACCAGCACCTTGAATTTAGCCCGGGAGCTAATGGGCAGCCAGTGCAATTCTTTCAGCAGCAGGGTAACATGGTGGCAATATTCTGCCCCAGTGAGCAGTCACACCACTGTATTTTGTACCAGCTGCAGTTTCCAGGCAAACCTCAAGGGCAGCCCCACATAGAGCACATTACAGTAATCCAGCCTGGAAGTTACCAGCACATGGATGACAGTGGTCAGGCTATCCCAGTCCAGAAATGGCTGCAATTGTCTTACAAGCCAAAGCTGGTAAAAGGCATTCCAGCCACTCAGCCTCAAGTGACAAAGATGGATCCAGAAGCACACCCAGATTACGAACCTGCTCTTTTAGAAAGAGTATGACCCCATCCAAAGTAGGCAATTGACCAATTGTCCAGATTCAGGAACCTACTCACAGCACCTCTCTCTTGCTAGGATTCAGATCAGTTTATTGGCCCTCATTCAGCCCACCACTGAGTCCAGGCACCGATCTTAGGCACGTCCTCTGCCAATTCAGATGTTACTGAGAAACAGAGCTGGGTATCATCAGTGTACTGCTGACACATTGCCTCAAATCTCCTAATGACCACTCCCAACATCTTAATAAAAATGTAAACAGCACTGGAGATAAGATGGTTCCCTGAAGCACAGCACAATTTCCAGTGGGCAAAAGACAATAACCTGATGCTAATCTCAGAAACTGACTCTGGAGATAGGATTCCATTAGTCTCCAGGGGCATACTAGGGAAGGATCAGAGCCCTAAATTCAAACTTTACCAAAAACTGTACCATTGGTATCACCTGAAGGGTGATTTTCTCAGGTAGACTGACATCATGTGGGTTATAGCTCCACCTAGCGTCCGAAGGCAAGAATGGATTGAAGTCAAGACCTGGGGCATCAAGCCCCTCCCACTCCAGTTTCATTCATGACGAGACCAAATTGAGATATATCTGTGAAAACAGAAACAGCCAACAGGCCTACCAGCAAGGAAAACATTGTCCCAAATAATAGCCTAGAGACTAAATACACTTCAACAGTTCGAAAAGGATTTTGACTTGACTAACTAGTTTAAATAGTATAACTCTGAAGAGTGAGAATTTGAAATATACAAAATACCCAGAAAAACTCCAACAGGGAGGGCCATGATGTCAGTCTACCTGAGAAAATCACCTTTCAGGTGATATCAATGGCACATTTTCCTCAGGTAGCCTGACATCATGTGGGATGTACCAAAGCAGCCCCAAATAGGGAGGGACCGCCCCTTGATTACTTGTCATACAGAACCTGTTGGAGCACATGGCTCCCAAGGAGACATCAGCAGAAGCATAACGGTCTATCTTGTAACGTCCTATGAAGGAATTTGGAGTAGACCATACAGCTGCTCTGCAATCTCTGCAAGAGGTGCATTGGTAGCGAAGGCAGCTGAAGTGGCTGCTGACCTAGTTGAGTGTGCCGTTATATTATGAGTCACTGGCAGCTGAAGTGACTCATAGGCCAATGCAATGCAGGCACGCAATCAACAAGATAACGTAGAACTGGCCAGCCATGTCCCCAGATTAAGAGGGTGAAAGGATACAAACAGTGAATGTTGATTGTATGTCCTGAGTTCATGACTTCGGTCTCGTCACGAATGAAACTGGAGTGGGAGGGGCTTGATGCCCCAGGTCTTGACTTCAATCCATTCTTGCCTGTGGATGCTAGGTAGAGCTATAACCCACAGGATGTCAGGCTACCTGAGGAAAATGATCTGACCATGACAATGGGGTAACATCCACCCCCCATCTCCAGATCACCCCTTTCTCCAACAAATCGAAGGTATGCCCTGCCCTATGTGTTGGAGCAGTGACAACTTGAGACAGCCTCGTGGTAATCATAGAAGTCATGAGTCAGAACACTAGAGGCACCCTCAACATGGATACTATTGTTCTGGGCTCCTCCAGCACCACAGCTCAGACTGCCTTCAACAAGCAGTCGAGACGTCAGTGGTGACAACAGCAGTGGCACACCCACCAACCAAGGGCTGCTGGACTTTTATGCCCCCTGACCCAGCCAGGAACTGATGCAAGGAGATGCAAAATTGCATGCAGCCTATCTCTGGACTTTGGGTCCGGCAGGGGATACCAGTCATTACAGCACTTAGCCAGGACCTCAGCTGTCTCAACAGACAGCACCCAGAAGAGCAAGCAAAGCACTCGGAAGCTCAGATACTAGCTCCCAGGGTACGTCTTCTTCAGTTGCCCAATGCTCTAGCTGTTCCTCTGTTCTTCTCTTTCGTTTTCAGGTTTTTAATTTGCTTCTTTTCTTGTTGTATTTTGTAATGTGTATTTATTGGATTATAAGTTGTATGATATAGTTTTAATCACACTATTGATAATCACCCTGGAATCTTTTAAAGATCAGTAAAAAATATTTTAAATAAATTAATATATAAAAGACGGTTGAATGGTGAGATGCACAGTTTTCGCAGGAAACAACATGATGACAGCTGGAACACTTTTGGGAATACAAAGGTTCTAAAAATGGAAAGATAAAAACTACCTGACCATAATAGAATGGCTAAGAAAAATGTGGGAAACATTAAATTAACATATCAAAGAAAAGCACAAAGTAATGATCAGCCCATTTATTGGGAAATAGGTTTTGTTCATTCAATTTTGGAATGAGAAAGTGACAGGTAATATTTTTCCATATATTTCTCTCTCTCTAGTAAAGTATTGTAACATGAATTTTTCTTTTGCCTCCCTTTTTATTGTGTTATATTTTTCTTTTGTCCCCTTTCTCGCATTATTTTATCTTGTATTACTTTTTTTGCACAAGTGTACTACAAAAATGTGATGATGAAACAAACCATGTTATCTAATATGTTACTGCAGAAAAACAGGTGTTTCTGAGCTAAAAAATAAAATATCAAGCTTCCTCATCTCTGTTATGTAGGCTATGTAAGGCCAACATATACCAACTTAATTATTTAGCAGAAAGAATATCAAAAATACTTAAATACCTGTGCAATTTCTTCTGTTTTCCTTAACTTCTCCTCCCAGGTGACAGTCAGTTCTTTTATTAGTTTTTCAGATTCCTCCAATTTTTCCTTTAATTCTGGTGCCTTCATGGCCTTAATAGTTAAAATATGACAATTACAATCACCTTATAATTTCCAATTCAGCCATGATAATTTTTAATTCTGTTCTGTTAGTCCTTCCATTTCCAAACTATCAGTCAAATAAATTGGAGGAAAGCATAAGGACTGGGAACAGAATCTCCTACTTGAGTGTAAATACTTAACACCCCATACTTCTCTTCATTCTATTTATTTTTGTACACCATGCCTTCCCAAAAGAAGTTCAAAGCATTAATTCATCTTTAAATAAATCCTGTTGTGAAACAAGTTTTATAGTAGCTAATTCAAAACTATTAACCTTATTTTTCTTTGTTGTAAAATCTCTATGGAACTAATCAAAAGCATACACATTGAACACACAGAAAAGTAAAATCTCTTTAAGGTTTTACCTCTGCCTGAGAAAGTTGCACTCTTAGTTTCTCTACTTCTTCACGTAGTTCTCTGATGACCCTGGCATTTGGATCTTCATTTACTATAGCATGATTAACTATCCTTTTAGCTCTGTCTGCATATCTCAGTGTAGAGAGTGTTTCTTCATAATTATCAGCTGCTGGACTAATTGTTGCTATCATGGCTGTTTGGCTATTTCCTCCCAAGTTGTCCTAAAGAGTGTATTAAGGAATGCATAAAGTATGTGAGATAAAATGAAAACATACTCCTGCTCTAAATGTAGAATTTCATTACATTTTAACATAGGGTTGTATCCAACTAAGCCATTGTGTGAGTGGAACTACTTTCCCTCCCCCTCCTCCACCTGCATGCCCTCCTGTCCCCTGTCCCCAAATCTCCAGTGCAGATTTGGGGGTAGATCTGAGGGAGCATGGGGGATGGAGAGGCAGGGGAAATGGACCATTGGTCTCACCTGAAGGGTGATTTCCATAGGAGGTATGCCATCAAGCGGGTAATAGCTCCACCTATCGTCCGAAGGCAAGAATGTTTCTGAAGTCAAGACTAGGGGCGTCAGGCCCCTCCCACTCTCTAGTTCATTCTTGCCTTTGTCCATGCAAGATATATTGCTATAGCGTCTAGATAAGATTTTTGTTTTGTGTGACAGAGTGTGGAGGTTTTTTCTTCTTTGTGTGTCTACTCACGCTGTTCCCTTCCCTCTGTCTTGTCTATATCACTGTGTGTCTTGTTATTCTGGGGTCTTTCCTCGGGGGAGTTTTTCGCCCTTGCCTGGGCCGTTTTTCTCCCCAGCTCTTAGCCTAATGGCTTTTTAGAGAGACCACGGCTGCGGCTCTCTCTCTCTCAGGCGGCGGTCGAACGGGAGCTTGCGGCTGCAGCTCCCTGCCTTACTCCGCCGCTTGTTACGTGCCCAGCTTTTAGCCTAACGGCTGTTTAGAAACACCGCAGCTGCGGTTCTCTCTATCTTCGGCGGCGGTCGAACGGGAGCTTGCGGCTGCAGCTCCTTTACACAATTCCATTGGGTAAGCAGAAGTTGTTTCATTCACACAATGACTTTGTTGAATACAATCCTAATTTCAAAATCAAGGTGCATCTCTTTCAACTGCATTTGACCTACAACAAATTAAATATTTTGTTGTTGTTGTTATGTGCCTTCAAGTCAATCACGACTTATGGCGACCCTATGAATCATTGACCTCCAATAGCATCTATTAAATATTTAGCTGTCAGCATTACAAAGTAACATGTAAAATCAGAATGGCAAGTAAACAGTTGTGTCAAAATCTTAGTATAGCAAGAAAAAACATGCATCATACCAGGAAGAGGTTGTATCTGGAATATTTCTTAATTCAAAGAAGTTTCCACATAGGTGTGCAAGATAGTATGCTATTAGTCTATGATATTTCTACTTAATATGAAACAAGGCCATACTTTACCTTGAGAAGCCAGGTGAGTACAGAGTCTCTGTAAGGCACAAATTTGTTTTTCCCCTTTCCTGCTGCTTGGTCTGCAAGTGACGAGATAACTAAACCTAGTGTTGAGAGTGACCTAGGAGAGCAGCAAATTGTTATCAGCTTGAATATGTTAACATACAATTTGGCAAAATGTTTCACAAAAAGTAATCTTGCAAGAAAGTAGGCTCTGTGATACATAATAAACTCTATAACCTATGAGGATTTAAAAAAGATTTTAAGAGTAGTTGAAATCTGTAGAAGGATAAAATAGCATTGTAAAGCCTATGGATCTACACACTAAGGAGTATTGCACACAGGTCACAATAACCTACTTTTGGTGCTCACTAAGGTGACTGATATGTAGCACTACACACAGTCAAATAAACAACCACCCAATAACAGGGGAAAAAGACCACCCAGGAACTAGGTAGATGTAAGGGAGGCACAAGCAGCAAAGGGCAAGATTTCACAAAGAATGAAATCTTAAGGAAATAGCAAAGCACCTCTTAAATTAAAACTACTCGAATGGGTTAAAAGGAGAGATTAATGTGTACAAATGTATGACAAAGTAGGACTACTATAAAGCTATGTAAATAGTTGATTGTATTTCATTATCTGTCATTTGTTTAAGTAGCAAGAACTTTACTACAAAACAAATGAAGGACCTTTTTATATTCTTATTTTGAAGGCAGTATGGTATAAAAGCAATTATAACTATATGGTGGTGTTGTCATTTAACTTGTTTCTGTGAGAGTCCAGTAGTTATTGTATTTAATTGCCTTGTTACTACTTGTTGCTTCATTTATCGGAGACCAGCACACCTATAAACATTGACCTTTTATCTGTTAATCATTCTTGCATATTTCTAATGGAAAGCAACGTAATTTCTGAGAACTTTGCAACCATGAAAAAAAAAATCACACTCTTTCTTGGTTACTGTTTGATGTGATATCCAACAACTGCCTGAGGAAATGGGTGTGGGAGGAAATTGTAATGTGCAAGCACCTTTTCATTCTATGAATGCTGGCATCACTCCACATTAAAGATCTCACTTTAGTCATATGGCTGGATTATAAATGGAAAAAACCTAGAGAGAAGTGAAGCTAATGCAACATTCAGGATTTTGAATGTTATCTGAATGCAGCCTGATCAGAAGCTTGATTTAAAGGGTCTTTTGATGAGTGCAGCTAAAATAAATGTTTATTTGATTAATTTAAATTCACCAATGCCTTACTTGTTTATATTGCTGCCTTCCTTCAGACGTTCTCCTGCTGCTCCTGTTTTAGATACTCTTTCACTACCAGCCAAATCTACAAGGCTGACTTTGCTCACTTTCTCTCCAGAGTTCTAAACAGAAACACAAAAACAAAGCAACCTACATTAATGGTCCTATTATGATTATACATAGTGCAAAACAAAAAATCCCTGTGAGACAAAAGTTGAAAAACACCTAGACTGGTATAACAGAGATGCATGTGCAACTTTTCCTTATCTTCTCACCCCACATTCCCCAAGAAAAAATAAGGGTTCAACTTGTTTGTAAATGTTATTTGTGTATTCATTCAGATTCCTGTGCGCAGGCATGAGAAAGCCAGTAGAAAACTTTTAGGAGGTTTACAATCTATAGCAGCTCTTTCCTTCTACTTAGGCATATGTTTTTAATGTTCATCTAAACTTCTCCCAAATATTTTAGTTTTCCATGTGTGTGTTAATTTCAATCAGGACACTTTTAAACAAATGATAACCATGTGCATTCTGTTTAAATTTGGAAAGATCTTTATCATATTCCTCTTAAGTAGAAGTCTATGAGCCAACAGTGTGATGTGGCTGCAAAAAAGGCAAATGCTATTTTAGGGTGCATTAACAGAAATATAGTTTTTAAATCGCGTGAAGTACTAGTTCCCCTCTAGTCGGCATTGAGTTAGGCATCATCTTGAGTACTGCATCCAGTTCTGGACACCGCACTATAAGAAGCATGCAGATAAACTGATGCAGGCTCACAGGAGGGTAACAAGGATGACCAGAACACTGGAAACAAAGCCCTGTAAGGAGAGACTGAAAGAACTGGGCATGTTCAGCCTTGAGAGACTGAAGGGAGATATGACAGCATTCTTCAAGTACTTGAAAGGCTGTCACACAAAGGAGGGCCAGGATCTCTTCTTAATCGTCCCAGGGTGCAGGACATGGAATAATGGGCTCAAGTAACAGGACACAAGATTTCAACTGAACACCAGGAAAAACATTTTAACTGTTAGAGCGGTACAACAATTACCTAGGGAGATGGTGGGCTCTCCAACACTGGAGGCATTCAAGAGGCAGCTGGACAGCCACCTGTTGGGTATGCTTCAAGTTGGATTCCTGCTTTGAGCAGGGGGTTGGACACAATGGCCTTACAGGCCCTTCCAACTCTACTATTATATGATTCTATGTCAATCCTCAATAGAGCATATTAAATTGCCTGCTCTGCTGGAACCAGTCTTAAATCTAAATACCAGGCAACAGATCTCTGGTACAGTTTTCCATTCCAACTACTTTACTAACCACATTGTATCTTATTTTTCCTAATGCATAAGGAAAATACACTACTCAATGTGTACTGACCATCATGTTTTGACCAAGCTACTACTTCCATGAGGTTTCCGGTGACTGATTTACACTTGCCCATTCCCATGTATGACAGCACAGAGGCTACAATGAAGACATATTAGACCAAAGTAACATAAGAAATGCCAAACTGGATTTTTAAAATCTTGTATAATCTATATAATAACAATAAAACACAGTATCTAATAGAAATGTGTCTACAAATGACAGTTGAGATTTCACGTACTTTGTCTGAACCAGGTTGGCATGGCATCTTAAGTTTAAGGGTATCAGGTCACCTGGTATCATGTTAGCTCTTCCGTCTCAGATTAAGGAATACTATTTATGTATTACAACTTTTAATTTGAGACTTAACCATTTTCAATACATTTCCATTAACATCCCTTCTACAGTATGAATCTGATACCCCTATTTTAAATGTAAGTATTTGGAAATGAGGTGCCACTGAAATCAATGGAATGGGACTTAGAAGTTCACATGTTAAGGATCACATTGCCAACATAATAATGTTTCAAAAAGCCCTTAAGCTCAGTTTACTTACACCAGAGTGCAGGTCATAAAGTGTCTGAGTTACTATAATATTAAATACAGCATGGGAGCGGCTGCTTTCCTCATTCATGTTGGTTGCTGCAACTGTTCGGGACTTGTTTCCCTCCGACATCAATGATTCAATATCCTGGAGCATGACATATAAAACCATGGATGTGACTATAAACTTGTTCTTCCCATTCACAACATTCCCAGTTTAGCCTATGAAAATAATTACCATGCAAACAAACACAGGGATAATTTAAAGCAGTAAATCTTAAGCGCTTCCATGATTTCCGTTCTCCTTATACAACTCTCCACCACTATAGACTCAAAGTCCAAGGCTAAGTACCTTTCAGAAACATTTCTAAAATGAATCGATTTTGAGCTGGCACTTGGGGCCCTGGTCTCACCCACAAAAGGATAGAGAAATTTCAGTGAATTACAACATTTGTTTTGCTGGGGTGGGAGTGGGGTGGCTTGGTTGCCTGTCCTGGGCCTTCTGGATGGGGTTGGATAGTTAAATAAATAAGTTGAAGTCCAAACATCGTGTCAAAGCCTATATTTCAAAATCTATTTTTAATGACTGAACAGGCAAACACAAATCCATTTGGGCAGAGGAAGACAATGCGTCATCCCACTTACATTAATGCTATCTTCACTTAACTGGATCGAAGAGATGTTTCACCTAGAATCACTACCTTTTATGCATAAAAGCCAAAAACAATTACATCAAGTCTGAATCACAGTCTTACTAATGTTGGAACTTTTCTCACCCCAAAACAGTTTAGAAAATAGAATGTAGCTTAATTAATTTTTCTTCAGATGACTGACATAATTTGTCATCAGAATAGCTGAAATCGATCAATGGCTAATGTACTCCTAATATGATTCCCACATAAGAACTTCTTTAGAAAGTTGTGTCTTACTTTAAAAAACTCATGAGCCCAGAATATATACAAACTCTCTCCTTCAGAATGTATCTCTATGCCATCTGTGCTTTTTCTTCAACCAATCTTTAATATTTATGCATGTATTAATTTATTCAATGTTAAGACAAATTGCTTTCCCCATATGAATTACAGGTATGTGTAGTTCTTTTCTCAGCTAGTGCACATGCACATCCACCCAATTGTTTACCTACCCTAGAACAGAGCTGCTTGCTATGGTTAAGCTCTCTCCCCCTTACTCCAGGAATATTATTAAATTAACTACGTATTTAATCTTTACCTACCTCAAAGCTGGTAACAGCTAGCTGAGACAAACCATCTACATATGGACCCAAAACTTTGTGCTCACGAACTTTGAGGGACTGTCGACTCCTTTGAAAATAAAATGGTCTTAGTCTAAATTTTACCAGTAACCATCAGCCAACCTCTAAACAAACTCATTTATTTGATATGCAAAAGTTGATTACAAAGACAATTAGTCTCTCAAAACATTACAAAATGACTTTCAATGTCATCCCCATCCCACAACTTTTTTAACCCCTAACTTGCCCTCATTTTCACAGTCCCAATGTGAAAAGTCTTCAGACTTTTTACAGACATGGGGAAACAACCGAAAAATGGGATTAACATAAGAAGCGCCTGCTGAATCAGACCAAAGGCCCATCTAGTCCTGCATCCCATTCTCACAGTGGCCAACCAGATGCCTACAGAAAGCCCACAAGCAGGACCTCAGAACAAACGTGCTCTCCCCACTTGTGATTCCCTGCAACTGGTATTCAGAGACAAACTGCATCTGACAGTGGAGGTAGAACATAGCCATTATGGCTAGTAGTTATTGATAGCTTTGTCCTCCATTAATTTGTCTAATCCTCTTTTAAAGCCATCCAAGTTGGTGGCCATCACTGTCTCATGAGGGAGTAGATTCCATAGTTCAACTATGCACTGTGTGAAGAAATACTTTCTTTTGTCTGTCCTGAATCTTCTGACATTCAGCTCCAATGGATGCTCCTGAGTTCTAGTGTTATGAGATAAAAACGTTTCTCTATTCAATTTCTACAAAACATGTATAATTTTATACACCTCTCTTATATCTCCTGTTACATACATACACACCTTTTCCTCTAAACTAAAAGCCTCAAATGTTAACACATTTTTTTATTTATAAATATATTTGTATATTGATATTTTGTTAAAAATGTCAAAGCAGTTTACAACAAGTTAAAACAACCACAACCATACAATAAAAAACATTAAAAATACAATAAAAACAAAGGTCAGCTATTGTGAAAAGACATCTTACTTGCCTGCATAAGCCTGGCAGAACAGAAAGCTTTTCAGCAGGTCTTTAAAAGACAAGAACAATGACAGCCTTTCCCCCAAAAAGCAAGTTCTCTTATTAATTTATTTCTGCTGTTGTACAGATATCAGGCTAGCATATTAGTGGTGCCAAGAAAGAAATCACTCCCATTGCTCCTCAGCAATTATCATTTGTATACATCCCATGAAACAAATTCTGAAAACCAGATTCCCTAATGATCACCACTCATTGGTTCGCATTTCACTTAGTAAACATAGCTTTCTGTAGGAAGGACAATCAAGTTCACACTATACATGACAGTGACAGACCATGAGACTGAGAGAATCTGCCTCATGGGTAGTGAGGTGCTATTTAAAGAAGCATGCAGATAACCAGTGGTGAACCACACACACACACATCTTTTAATTCCAAAGTCTATTCCTCCAAGCACACTTGGTTGGGGCTGGGCAGGGAACTCCTGGGGGAAAGGACTGGAGGTACAAAAGTTGTAGGCAGAAAAGGATTCAGCACACAACTTGGCTCTTTAAATTACACCCTTCCCATCTTTATACATGAATGGGGCAGAGTGATGTTTAGAGATGCAATCAGTGCACAATGTATGCTCTCATTCCTAATCTGCCATGTTGACCAACATTGGTAACAAATTACTTACCCTTTAGGGTCCAGTAAATCTCTGACCTTTTCATTATAGATTTCCATATAAGACACTTCAACTTTAAAACTGTGTGAATCATTTTCTTCTAAAGTTATTCTCTGAAATAATGCACAGCAGAGGCGTGGGATCAAACCCAGTTGCTCTGTGTTGCCCATCATTGAGAAGGATTTTCCTGAGCCTGAAAGGGTATAACATAGAAAACAAACATGGATTTTGAAAACTATCCTTAAGTTTTTGAACAAATTCCTATTTCCCCCCTATGTTTTTAAAAAGTGCAAGCAGTTTACAGGTAAGTCAATGGAACATGAGGGTTCTCCACACAATTGTTTGGTTTGGCCTAAGTGCTTGATGTGACCTGAGAGGAGATCTGAGGGGGGCAATTTAAGTAGCCTTACCTCTGGCCTTTAATATTAACAGTGGTCTACACTGCAGGGCTGCTGGAAGATTCTCTCTCTCTCAGCACAGCCCTTCAATCTACTATAGGGATATAAACAATGAACTACACTACAGGGTTGTTATAAGCTACTCTTTCACCACTCAAATAAATGGTAAAAAATTAAGAAATGAGTCCCCAGTCGCATGTTTGGGTTGAAGGTGGGTTTCAGGTCTGAAGAGGTCGAAGACTATTTATTTATTTAATTTGTATCCCGCCCTTCCTCCCAGCAGGAGCCCAGGGCGGCAAACAAAGCACTAAAACCCTTTAAAACATCATAAAAACAGATCTTAAAATACATTAAAACAAAACAGCATTAAAAGAATTTAAAAAAAACTTTTAAAAAAGGGTTAAAAACATTATTAAAAAACATATTAAACAATTCTGACACAGATGCAGACTGGGATAGGTCTCAACTTAAAAGGCTTGTTGAAAGAGGAAAGTCTTCAAAAGGCGCCAAAAAGATAGCAGAGATGGCGCCTGTCTAATATTCAAAGGGAGGGAATTCCACAGGGTAGGTGCTGCCACACTAAAGGTCCGTTTCCTATGTTGTGCAGAACAAACCTCCTGATATGATGGTATCTGCAGGAGGCCCTCACCTGCAGAGCGCAGTGATCGACTGGGCATATAAGGGGTAAGACAAAAAATTGCTCAGAAGCTGAACTGCAACATTTAGTGTTAACTACACCGCAGGGCTTTCATAAGTCTTTTTTGTTTATCTGCAAACCTTAGGGTTACTCCGAGTGTGCTGATACCTCTCTCTTCTGCAAGGATGGTGCACTTTTGACTTCAGCTCACAAATATAAGACAACTTGCAATGTCATTGGTATGGATGATGATAGTGCAGATTGCTTTCTCATACTTATCGGTTCACCTTATGAATGTAAAGTTATTTATGTTGTAGCTAAAATGTAGTGAAATGATGCAGCTGCTCTACTTGTGGAAAACACGTGCAAAACAAGTAAAGGAAAGGGTAAATGTTGGTAGTTAGATATCTGCATATGACTTATCTTTATGCATTTCCGTCAAGTGCACGAAATTTGCCTCTAAACATGAGTATAAATAGCAAGTAATGTCCTCAGGTCCTCTTAATGATTTGCAAGATAGAGATGCACAAGGATATCTATCAAAACATAGTATAAAAAGTGCAGAAAAACCAGAATGGAACTATCTCCACAAGAGAAGAACTGATGCACTCCTCTTCTGAACTGAGTTTTCAGAAAATTATGTGTACCTGACCAAAGCATAATGGTTTGAGAAAGCATCTGTGTAGTCTCAGATTCCAATGTTTTGATTAGGAACCTGTCTGAATAGAACAGTACTGATCTCACCATTCAGTACTGATCTCACCATTGGTTATCCTTAAACTAAGATTGTTTTTTCAGAATGACAAAAAGAACATGTAACTTTGTCTATTTACTGATCATTTGTCTCAAAGTCAGACAGAATTAAAGTTGACCCACAACCAGATCTTGAGCATATTTATTCAAGAGTATGCCCAATTAAGTTCAGCTAAATATGCATATAATTGTATCTCTAAATGCTATTAGGTTATGAGTTAATTTTTATTTTATTTCTTATTACATTTATATCCCACCTTTCCTCCAAGGAGTTCAAGGTGGCATACACACATGGTTCTCCCCTCCCCCATTTTATCCTCACAACAATCTTGTGAGGTGGCTGAGTTGGGATTTGAACTCTGGTCTCTCAGGACCCAGCCCAACACTAACTGTTACACCACACTATCTACAGCAGACATTTGCAGAGTTTGGTTATGTAAACTTGAAGCAACATACACTTGACTAAAATTTTATAAACCTGAGGCATATATTTTCACTACTGACTTAATCCGAAATTTCAGCTGGCAGCCATAACCAACATCTTTAAAGAACTGCTGTTTAGACTTAGCCTGTCACTGCAAAAGTGGCAGGACATACACACCAAACATAAAACCCATAATGTTACTGCAAAGGATTTGTATATGTGAACATTATGCAAATAAGCCACAAAACTGCAGCTTATTTGGCTCTTAATGCTGAACATGTTGTCCACTCTCAGAGCAATCCAACTCAGGGGAAGCTGGCATAAGTTGTACTGGAGCAAGAGAAACCGGCATAAAGTTCTGCTGCATCCAATTGTCATTCAGGAACCTCTGGGCTGGCTGAATGCTGGCTCACCTGGGAACTGCGCACAGGGGCCAGAAATAAAAACCCTTTAATTAATTACTTAAGTAATTATTTTCTTAGACCAACTCTTTTCCTGGTGTAACTTTTGCTTGGATTGGGACCTGTAGGAGTGCTCTGAACATGAGTTGGATGTGACCTAAGTCCCCTCAGCTGACACGCCCCCAACACACCCATTTTTCAGGCCTTACGCTGGCTTCACTTGCGACAGTCTCGGCTGAGCAGGATGTGCCCTGTCTGAGCTGGGCTGAGGGACTTACACCGGCATAGCCCAGTTGAGCAGAGAACTAAATGGCTAAGCCGGTGTTCCCCCGCATCTAACTCCCTTCAGCCTTGTAAGCATAAGCTGGATTGCACCCTCCATTTAGAAAGAGCTTGTTTTATCTCTATTTGATCTTGAAAAACAATTCTATAATAAGTAGCTACTATTGGGAAAAACTCATTTGTGCTTTGATATGACCTCATAAATAAGATTATGATATTTAGCATTTATATAGTGCATCAAATATTCAAAGCACTTCACATATATTACCATGTATTTGAAACAGCCCTATAAAATAGCCCAGTATTATTCCCATACTGCAAGTAGGAGGATGAAGCTGAGATAGAGCAGGCTATCTACTCAGTAGAATCATTTGACCAGGGATTTCCTACTTCACCGCACATTATTGTTTTCTCTGTACCATCTGCTGATCACCCTGCATCTGAGCTTTATTTCTGTGACAAGATAATAGCCTAAGAATGTATGTTAACTCAATCCACCTTCTGGAAAAATATGCACATTTAAATATGGCTCCCATTGGATGATCCCGTTTCACAGCCATTTCTCAATGATAACATAGCTCTGGCCAGACTCTTGCTAGATGACAAGTACTGAACTTTTCAATGTTAACTTAAAATACAACACATGGGTAGATCTGGTTGTATTGGATCCATTTATTATCTCCTAAAATAGAATAAATTTGGTACCACAAGAAATATACACAAGTTGATCAGTCCAAAGCTTAGGTAGCATTAAGCAAATCCACTAGTGCAATTAACTCAAGGGAGATGTTTTATGTTTACTCAAATACGTTGATTTGAGTTCCAATTCCATAATTAATTTCAAATTGTTTTCAAGTACACATGTATGAATATCCCATTTATTTAAACAGGTTAAAGACACAAGTTCAAGAGACTTGTTTACATAATATGAAATATCAAAAAGTGCTTCAGATGCTGCTTATACATACTAGACTGAGCAAGGTGAACATATTATTTGTAGATATACCAATAATCAAGCAGGGACTTAGACACATGCCCTTACTTATTCTATAATTACTGTGCAGTTTCACTAGATGGTATATTCTGAGGACTTCTACTCTAATGTGATAATGACCTGTGGCTTCTATTTACTAATCCACTGAGTGAAACAGGAGTTCCTTCACTTATTTTGATTATCCCTGGTTTGGGACAACCTTTTTGTTGACAAACAGAAAACATTTGTCTTCAGGAGAGTTAGAAACAACCATGTAGTTCGGGTGTTCCCAAACTGCGGTCCATAGACCACAACGCTCCATGAGCTTCACTCAGGTGGTCCGTGGCATGTCTGTGGATTTGTCATTGAAGACAGGAGATGGAACTCCATCATATTAAATATTCATCTTGACTTTTAATTGTATTTCATTGATTCTTTTATTTCTTACATTGCATTTTATTATTAATAGAAAAAAAACAATCCATAAGAAATAAAAGCAGCAACAAAAATACAATTAAAAATCTTACAGCAGCTAGCACAGTGCATTACAATTACTACAACAGGCAGAAAAATCATTAAGTAGTCCACCAAGACCTCAAGCAATTTTCAAGTGACCATGGAGAACCAATGACCTAGTTCATTCAACAGAATACAATAAAACCAATGAAGTTTTTCTGGTTTCTCTAATATGATTTTAATTTTAAATGCTTAAATTGTAACATGTTCTCTGTAACCATGATGAAAGAAGACATAAAAAGGAACCACAGGCTAAGGGAGCTGTTGTGCAGGGAAAGCAACATGGCTTCATAGGACTACAAATGAGAAATCAAGCAAGATAACTAGGATAGTGAGAACTGAAGTAAGGAGCAGTTGTGTGTGCATATAAACACATGCAGCCATATTAAGGGAGAAGAGAGGTGGGGTAAGAGAGTAACCATGACAAAGGAGAAATTCAGCGCTGAACTCAAGGAGAGGTTCAGTCTGAAGGATATTAGTTAAGTGGTACCTGCTACCCAAGTTAGGGAAGGTGGAATGCCCCTGGAACAATAAAACATTCCCACTTGTAACAAAAAAAACCCAGCCTCTCACCTGTCTGTCCGTAGGCAAAAATGCAAGCATTATAACCCTGAAAGGCCTTCTCAAGAATTCCTTCACCAAGGCACTTGAACACTACTTGCTGACCTATAAAATTTAATACATAATTGAAAAACAAAACCTCAAAATTAAACTAAGTTTTACCATCCCCTCCCAAACCCAAGCAATTTAAAAAAAACATGAAAAAAGCTGATGTGAAGAATCAAGCTTTAGCTGGTTAAAGATGACATCTAAATTCATGCCTAGTTTCTAGCTTATTTCTAACTCTCTTGGCTATGGATATCAAATGCATCAAATTAATATGCAATTATTGCATCCACATTGGTCCAAAATTCATGATTTGGTTGTGTACTGATGTGTACTGATACAAACTCAAGTGCACTCACTAGGCTGAATTCAGATGTAGTCATGCTTAGAAAAGTTCAGCAGATTTCAATGGATCTAAAGTTAGCAAGGACTAACTTTAGTCCTGTTGGGTCTACTCTAAGCAGGATATAGCGTGCGATCCTAACCATGTTTACTCAGAATTACGTCCTAGTGAATTCACTGAGGCTTACTCCCAGGTAAATAAGATTAGGACTGCAGCTCAAGTCTGGATACAACCCTCTGCTGTTACCAGTATTGTTTCTAGAGAGATGATAGCACTGGGTTGTCCTGTATCAACTCACTGTATTATAACACTGCCAGCACAGCTGCTCCTAAAATTATTTATTAGTTTCATAAGATATATAAAACTGTGATGTTTTGAAAACTGTCCTTTTGTCTAAACCAGTATTTTCTTTTCTGGATATTTCAAATCAATATCTCACATACATATAAAAAAGTGGATTATATGATTTTAATTAAATAATGCTAATGTCTGTCTCCTTAGAACTCTTTTGATGAATTTGAATGAATGAATATATGTGAGCATATATTTTAATTCTGTATATTCACAAAGCATAAAAAATACTAGACCAAAGTCATTTTATTATAGACAAAACTTAAAATTGATTTCCCCCTGCATCTGATAACAAGAGAAAGATAATTCTATTTGCTTTACAATATGGAACTAAAGAAGAAAGTTTCATTTTCCTGAAAAGCACATATAGTCAACAACTTGAAACAAGGATTTCCTTATTACAATTCAATATTTCTGCCATCCAATACATTTGTCAAGTAATGTGTTTTAATAGACCATTTGATGTCCTTTAAGTAGATATTTCTGTTACAATAGTCAATTTTCTCTTCCCAGTTTCTATTGCTAAGGAAATATAGAAATGAACACGATGTGAATATTGCTTCATCCCACTGTTTCTTTCTAGTCTGAAGTCATAATCAATTCAATAAGAAAAAATATGAAAGAAATATAATTAGAAAATAATTAGAAAATTAAGATGGGTACAAAGAAAGGACAGGCTGTGGGTGTCAAAGTGTAAGAATACTCAGATGTGCACTAATCAACCTCCAATGGTTTCATCTACAGGTATTAGAACATTCACAAAATACAGGCAAACTAGATTTCCTGCCAAGCACACAAGCAAATCACAATGGAAGGAGAACTCAAAATAAAATTCAGAACTATGTAAACAGAGTAATCAGGAAAATAGAGGCTCCTCTAAATATAAGGAAAGGAGTAAAATTGTATAAGTCATCAGTGAAGGCAAGTCATAATTAAATATACCTGCATATTTTGCAGAGTTTGATTCGTCCATAGACCAGAAGCAGTAATCAAAGGCAAACACCTGCATAAGAACACAAAAGTAAACTAAGAATTTCCAAAAACAATTAAAACTCATACCTCTTTGAATAGCAAATGCAACATTTGCAAATTTGAAAAAGAAACCATTTAATTAAAATATTTTTAGAACTCCCAGATTTTTCTGATTATTTGCAATTAGTTTCTTCTGATCACTAACAACTTTCTATAACTGATATTATGGCCTTGGAGATAGATAGGCAGCAGTAAAAGTAGCATTCTTTGTCATGGTAAACAATAAACTGTTTCCCATGAGGACTGCGGAAACTAGCGCCAAACTAGGCCTTCCCAGTTGGTCTGAGAGACAGTTTTGGGCAAGCCATGCCTACCCACCCTACACCTTATAGCATTCTTGACTTCAGATGTGAGGCGGGTATGGGAAGGGTTTGGCTGAAAGAGACAATGGAAGTCTCATCGATTTCCTACTTTCTGGAAATGGCTCTGGAGTTAACAGCAAAATCACTGAAGTACAGTGACCCCACCCTGAAGAGCCGCTCCAGAAGAATACCACGGTCAATAGTATCAACAGTCTCTGAGAAGTCAAGGAGAACAAGCAGAGTCATACTCCCCCATCTCTCTCAACAAATGTAATCAACTAGAGTGACCAAGGCGCCATGACTGGGCCTGAAACCAGAGTGAAATGGATCCAGATACTGAGTCTCCTACAAGCATGCCAAAAGCTGGACCACCATCACCCTCTTGAGCACCTTGCCCCATAAGAGGAAATTTGCCACAAGGCAATAGTAGTTCAACATAGTCGGGTCTAGGAAAATCATCTTAAGGAGGGTAGTCATCACCTCCTCCTTCAAGGCAGACAGTACCTTCCCCTCCTCCAATGAAGTGATAATCACTTCATTGATCCAGTCGGTGAGTTCCTTCAGCTAGCTCTAATAAGCCAAGATAGGCAGGAGTCTAGGGATCTGGTGGTCAACTGCACTTCTTCATGCAGTTTGTCCACATCATCAGTCCACTGTAATGGAAACTGATCCAGTACAGATGGAACAGACAGTGCTCTGTATGCCTCCACTGGACGTGGTGTCCAACTTTGAATCAAAACAATTTTGTCCCCAAAGTGCCTCACAAAATTGTTACAGCTGGCTGCCGACGATCAGAGCAGTGTTGAAGAAGTGAGCTTTCTTTGTTGCCACCATTGCCACATGGTAGATACAGTAATGCAAACTCACCTGTGTTCCGACCGAGATTTTATGCCACCTGTGCTCTAACGGCTGAACCAGAGATCCTGGTTTGTTTTACTCAAACCATGATTGTCAGTCAAGAACAAATCCTGGCTTAACATTAGGTTGTTTAGGGTTGTTCAGAGTTCGTTGAAATAAGCTATCATATTCACTTCAGATGTAATGCTTAGGCCAGGGATTGTGACTTGTTTTGTCCTACTGAATGAAGTAAGAAACTTTTGTTGTAAGAGACTTGGAGACCTTTGGGTAACAAGCGACTAAAGTCTAGATGATGATGATAAATTGTTCACAGTAAGTCGGCCTTTCCCAACCTTTGGGTCCCAAGATGATGCTGGACTATTATTTATTTATTACATGCATGTCCCATTTTTCCTCCGAGGAGCTCAAGATGGCATACAAACATGGTTCTCCCCCTCCCAATTTTATCTTCACAATAACCCTGTAAGGTAGGTTAGGCTGAGAGACAGTGACTGGCTGAAGGTCACCCAGTGAGCTTCATGGCTGAGTAGAGATTTGAACCCTGGTTTTCCCAGGTCCAGGTCCAACATTAATCACTACACCACGCTACAGTTCCCATAATTCCTGACCATTGGCCATGCTGGCTGAGGCTGATGGGACTAGTAGTCCAGCAACATCTGGGGACCCAAAGGTTGGGAAAGGCTGCAGTAAACCATTTATTGTGGTTTAGCATGATGTGAGAAGGCTGCCATGTAGTAACTCATTCACTCATATGGGCAGCTGGATAACCTGGCCAGTTAGCAGAAACCCATCAATAACCCTCAAACTTGGCAGCAGCCTGAGATACCTGAGGCTATAACCGAGGGAGGGTGCCTTCGTTTGGGAACTGGAGAGAGCAGGGCAGGCACTTGACCATAACTATGGCTGATTTTTCTGACAAGCTTTGCATTACGGATAAGGGAGGCACTGTTGGTGAAGCCCCCATTTAGCACATGGATTGAGGAAATTCACAAGGAAAGCTGTGTTTGTGTGCCTATGATTCACAGCTGGATTAGGGTAATGGTTTCCCATAGAATTATGTTGCTTTTCCAGTCCTGCATTTCAGATTCCTAGGACTTCAAGTGACTTTGTGAAAACTGAACAGTTGCTTCGTAAGTTAGTATGGAAGTATAGAAGCATGGACACATTAACAATTCAGCTCTTTCCTGCTGCTCTACCATAATGTGTAAAGACTTTTTTTATTGCATGTACTTGCTAATCTTCATTGTCCTATGCTTTTTCATGTCAAGAAGCATTGCGATCACTCAGCTATCCACAGCTTCCGCTCTACCTTCACAGAACCATTCAGCATTAGAACATTACAAAAATAAAATTTCTTAGTCTATAGCTTCAGTGGCATCATTCAGATAACCGGTCCATTATTTTTAAAAGGAAACAATAAAACCATGGGGGGTGGCTTTGTCCTCACTTCAGAACCTCAGCTGTCAGGTAGAGCAATATTTGGCTCATTGATATAAATGTGGAGATGGAAAGGAGCACAACTATGTATATCTCTTTCAAAGAAAAACTGGATAGTTCTGTCACCAATCAGACTCTTGATGACACTGACCATTCATGGTTCTGTTGAGATAAATACATACAAAATATTGAAGAAAAAAGTTTCATACTTCTTTAACTCAGTTCTGTTCCAATTATTTGTCACAAGAAAACTTGTGAATATATATGTATTTTATGTGGGTTAACTACAGTATGGCTTTGGTGATGTTAGCGATGCCACCGCATCTCCAAGAAGACCTTTTCCTTTCAATTGTCACCATTTGAATTCTCAAATTCAAAGAAGCTGCTTCAAGGACAGATAATTTCCAAATTTATCTTAAACCCTTAATCTGTATCTGAATAATAATCAACATGTCATTTGAACTGGTTCACTGTCTAAACAGTTCCATAGCGAACATTAACACAATAGACAGAGAGTGTATAAGATAAGCAGCTTTGGAATGACTTTTTAGAGATGGGAAATTGTGCAAGGGAAAGGGTTAACCATCTCCCTACCCCTCAGCTCATGCTCTACTAAAAAAAGGAGATCCCCTTAAAAGCTACTTAAAAAACAAAATCAATGTTGGGAGATCTGATCATGGATAATCATGATCTTGTCTTTGGCCCTCAGCTACCCTTTGTTCATAGAATAGGTCATGGACACAGTATTAAGATGATATGAACCAACCCTCTCCTAGTGGAAGGTTGCAATCCAGGTGTATGGATGTACATATTATTTTACCAATCCTTTTAATCTCCGCAAAAGGAAAAGAAAAGCAGATCTTGGTTTATTCACATAATGTGTGTATACAGACACTACTTCCTACACACAGCAACAAGAATGTGCAACCTTGAGACCAAGATGTGCACCACATGCAGGTCACTACTATGCAACTGAGGGTCACTTCAGATTTCATTAACATGCAAACTGTTCAATATGTACACCAGGCAAAACAGACCTGCTTAATTTGCACCTTGGCCTTATGTGACTATCAACAAAACACACTTGCATGTTACAAATTCATATTACAAAGAAAGACTACTTTTATATCCACTTACTAAATTTTTCTCTGCACCTGATTTTAGAACCCAATTAGATAAAAATTATGCAGTAAGTGGTCCTAACTCCCATTACAATGCAAAGCTAGGGGGGTACTAACATCACCCAGAGAAGATGGAGGCATAATCTGTACGCTCCTTCCCTCACAACTAACCTTTTAGCCATATTGTGCATTAAACTTGTCAAATCTCTGAACTTTTATTATCTTCTGCTAAAATATGCAACAAAGACCACAACCTCAGCAAGAAAAAAGCCTGAAGACTTATTTCGAGCTGAGATAGCAAGCAGCCATATTGAGGTATCTGACATTGATGAGGACAAGCCAAGCATGGCCACCAAGCAAGTGAAACTGTCAAAAAAAGATGAAGCAGTGACAACATTTCTTTTAGCAGAAATGACAGCCAAATTTGATAAACTCTAAAATGATCTTACAGCAGAATGGAAAGCAGCTATTAAGCCTATATAGATGACGGAGTAACTAAGGTAGAGAACACCCTTTCTGAAGTTGTAACTACACTGGGGAAGGCAATGAATTTAACAGTAAAACAATCAGAGAAATTAAAATCCTTATTGCACAATAATCTTACTCTATAACTTCAACTGGAGGAGGCAGAGATTGACAGACGTCGCTTAAATCTGAAAATCCGTGGTCTATTGAAAGCCCTGAACAACAGGATTTACACTCCTTTATGCTCCAATGGCTAAGAGAGACGCTAAATATAGAACGGCTGGTGGAAAACTGAGATTGTGGCTGCCTTCTGAAGCGCCCTGAAAACCCCCAAAATGGGAAACGTCAGAGAGATATTATCCTTTGCTTTCAGAAGCAGCTCACTAAAGATGCCATTCTGAAGCAGGCTCAAAATCTACAATGCATTTCTTGGCAAGACAACATTATTAATTTTCTTCATGACTTAAGCACTGAAACTCTTCAGCGCAGGCATAATTTTTGCCCTTCCACAGAGAAGCTGCAGAAGGCATAGTATAGACGGGGTCTTCCCCTTCTACTTGCTCACCACTATAGATGGTGTAGTTCACCAAGTCTCCAACCATAAGGGCATGAGAAACATCCTCTATCTTCTGAATTGGTGCAGAAAGCCCCAGCACCAGAAGGCACAAAAGAAAATAAGATTCAAACGGACTGAGACATTTTACCCAATGGGAGTCACATACTGCATTTCTACTCCAGACAACGCAGACCTGCCTGAGGAAACTCCTTCCACCTCTCAGAAATCCTAGTTAGCTTATATTTCCTAACTCTTCTTGGGTGTTTTGGCAAAGATTCTGTACTTCTCGTTACTTAACAGTGGTAGTGGGAAGGGATGAGCTTCCATTAGGGATGTGTCTCAATCCCTGCAGGAGTTCCTTATTGGGTCTCCACCTACCTGAGCATTGGTTCTTTTTCCTTTGTCATGGGAGTATCCCTTGTTGGTACTCCCATCCGGCATACTTGTTGAAGGAATATTTTCCTACAAGGTTTAATAGTTTAAATTTCTTTGATCGTTTAAAGTTTCATTGTATAAATACTAAGCCAAATCTAATATCTCTACCTAAGATTCTATTATGGGTCCGGATACTTTAAAAGTTCTGAATCGTTATGTCTGGGCACTAGGCAACCCAATTAAGAAGGGCAAAGTGTTCAATGCCTTATGAAGAGACTCCCCTGATGTGGTATTTCTGCAGGAGACACACCACAGAAAACTCACAGATTGCCTATGGAAACATAGGCAATATCCACTACAATTTACCTCCCCAGGCACTTCTAAATCTAGAGCAGTTGTGCTGGTTTTGCTTTACACGCTTAATTTTAAATCAATCTCTTTCCAAAAAGACAAAAAATGCTGATATATTTTTGTTAAAGGTACCCTGGATGGTAAATTAATCATATTTGCATCGGTTTATGGTCCAAACTCAAATCAGTTCTCCTTCCTGGAGCAGACCCTTACAGATTTGGATCTGTTCAGGGAACATGAGTGGCTTCTTGGGGGAGATTTAAATCTGGTAAATCAATCTAAACTAGGCAGACAAAGATTGAGAGGTTCAGATAGCCAATCCCATCATTTACTTTCAGAACCATTGATCCGATTTCACATGATTGATGTCTGGAGAACTCTTCATCTCACTGATCGTAATTACACTTGTTTTGTCCCGACATTCCAAAATGATGCAAGATTAGATTTTATTCTTGCTTCTACCAGTTGGAGGGATAAATTGGATGACGTGGGAATTAGCTGTATGGAACCAGGGCTGTGGAGTCGGTACACCAGACCTTCAACTCCGACTCCTCTATTTTTCTACTGTCCGACTCCAACTCCGACTCCTTCATAAATGGCAAATGTATATTAACTAGTAATAACAAATTTACTGTAGTAAAACGGTAGCACAAGGCATTTCATCACTACCATGTGAATCCAGAGCTTGGAAAAGTTACTTTTTTGAACTACAACTCCCACGAGCCCAATCCCTGGGGCTGATGGGAGTTGTAGTTCAAAAAAGTAACTTTTCCAAGCTCTGGATTCACGTGGTGGTGATGAAATGCCTTGTGCTACCATTTTACTACAGTAAATTTGTTATTACTAGTTAATATACATTTGCCATTTATGAAGGAGTCAGAGTCGGAGTTGGAATCGGAGTCGGTACATTTCTACCGACTCCGACTGCACCCAAAAGTGCTCCCGACTCCGACTCCACAGCCCTGTATGGAACTATCTGACCATGCCACTGTTTGGACCCTGCTACAACGCCTCTCTACATATCATGATCCCAGTTGGGGACTCTCTCCTTTCTTGTTGCAAAACAAAGTGTCTTGGGACAATTTGGAAAAATTCATTAAGGAATATTTTGACTTGAATTCCCATGATAACTTATCTCCCTCAACTGTATAGGATGCAATGAAATCTGTTATCCGGGGGTTCGTATCAGCGAACTTACAGCACATAAAAGGTTAAATCACTAGAAAGAGATCAGTTACTAAAGAAAATTGCAGACCTAGAGTCAGAAACATTGGGGAAGGTCTAGAATTTACTGTTCTCTCCTCCAAAAAAGGGCAAAACTTGAACTAGACTTGGCAAGAATCTCAGTGCAACTGATGTATACCAAACAAAAATACTTTGAATACTTAAAAATACTTTGAATACTTAAAAATTCCAAACTGCTTGCTAATCATATTCGGAAACAACAGGAGGATAGAAAGATTTACTCTATCCAGTCCAAAGATTGAAGTTTAATCACTGATTCCAAAAACATTTAAGGACCTTTTAGCATCCTACTTGGCCTCTCTTTTCTCTGATGTCCAAGAGGACAAATCCCACCATCCTGAAACCACTCCAGTATTATAGTCCTTCCAAAACAGAGGAAGGACCTGACATTGGCGGAATCCTACAGACCCATTAACCTATTAAATCAAGACAAAAAATTATTTACATCTATTCTAGCTTTTTGTCTAAACACTTTTATTAGTCAATACATCTCCCCAGACCAAACTAGCTTTATGCCAGGTAGACAGATTTCAGACCCAGTTCAAAGGCTTTTAAATGTGCTACATCATAGTAAAACTTCAGGTTCCCCCTTGGCTCTCCTCTCGTTAGACACATGTAAGGCCTTCAACAGACTGGACTGGAATTATCGCCATGCACTAATGTCTAAACTCCACATGGGGCAGCCTTTTATAGATGTCATAATGTGGCTTTATGACAAATCAATGGCAAGGTTAATAGCACTGACTGTAGGGTTTGCAATACGTCGTGGGGTGAAGCAGGGGTGCCCACAGTCCCCACTCCTGTTCACAGTCTCCATAGAGCCACTTGCCATTGCTATTCAGTCTAACCCACATATTTTTGGCCCATTCGTCAATGGATCCTGACATATCATTAGTTTATTTGTGGATGATATAGCTTTGCTGTTGACAAACCCACAAGAGGCAATTGGAGAAATATTGAATATCCTATCTAATTATGGTAATATAACAGGATTCAAAATTACTATGCTCAAATCCAAGATTATGTATCTAGGAGTCTCACTGGAGGAGAGGAGGCAGACTAGGAGAATGTCCAGTTTCAAGGAATGTCCTAAAAAACTTAAATATCTATGAGTTTATCTAACCAAAAATCTAGCACGCTTGGGAACAAAAAACTATACCCCCTTATTATACCAAATTCGTTCAGAACTCAAGAGGTGGACTAAACTGAATATGTCATGGTTGGGTCGAATAGTAGCAGTGAAAATGTCTGTTTTATTTAAATTCTCATTCTTTTTTCAGACTCTTCCTGTGGCTATTCCCAACAAAAAAATACAAATATGGCAATCATTGCTTAATAAATTTATACATGGGGCAAAAAGCTAAGGTTAGTAAGACATTTCAAAATAACATGGGATACAGGGGAGGCTTAGGGATACCACACCTACAATATTATTTTGATGCTTTTCAGTTACAACAGATGCATCCTTTGATACACAATGACGTAAGCAAACTACGGATTGGCATACAACTTGTTAACCCGCTTTACAAGGCCTTGCCATTCCTCCCCAAAGATTGGAAAACAAACAATATAGATAACCCACTTTTTAAATTAACTTTTAAGGTTTGGAACTGTTGGTATAGCAAACTCTCCCCATTAGAGATATGAAGGCCCGGGGGGGGGGAACGGAAAAATTCAGAAAAAACATTTTTTTCCTGTTTTTCCCCAAAGCCTTCTATTGAAGACTTTCCTCTTTCAACAAGCCTTTTAAGTTAAGACCTATCCTAGTCTGCGTCTGTGTTGGAATTGATTTTAATATGTATTTTTTAACCTTTTTTTCTCTAAACAATATGTTTTTAACCCTTTTTATTTAAGATGTTTTCAAAGCTTTTTTAAAGAATGTTTTTAAAGTTGTTTTGTTTTAATGTATTTTAAGATCTGTTTTTATGATGTTTTAAAGTGTTTTTACTGCTTTTGTTTGCCGCTCTGGGCTCCTGCTGGAAGGGCAGGATATAAATTAAATAATAAATAAATAAACAAATAAATAATGCCTTTTTTGTTTTTTTCTGAAAAATTGAAAAAATGAAGAAAATGGATTATGGAATGTTTTATTTTAGCATGATGAACAAAATGTTTCATTGAAACTTGGTCGTCGTCCCCCTTTTTTTTCTCAGTTCTTTTTATGGGAATGGACGCTTTATGTCTGCTTGACACTGTGGAGGACTATTGGAGACTTAAATAATTTTCTTTGTTATTAATGTTGGTGGTTTCTTCTGTGGTTTTTTTTATTGTTTTTTGCCTGCTCCTCATAAACTGGTAAAACGAAAGAGGTCCCTTACATTTCAGGTGTTCCTTACAGTTCAGGAGCTTACAGATCAATTTGTTACAAAAAAAAGTAAAAATTAAAAAAAGTAAATTCAATTTGAAATAATTGTTTGAATAAAATGTACTTTTAATATACCATATGTGATATATTTTATGTTCCTGAAGTAACAAAGTGACTTTCAATCTGTAAAAAGTGCTAATATTGCATTTTTTCAATTTTTCCAAAAATTAAAAAAAAAAACTTTTTCCATGGCTTCAAAATTTCCAGAAATTTTACATCTCTACTCCCCACCAATCTCCCCATTAATATCTTTTGCCTTTCACTCTCTGTTTATTAGGCAGGTGATGGTTTTAAGCTACTTGATTGGGAAACAGGTCGCTTATATAGGTTGAAAGGCCTGTATAAGAACAACTTACCATTGTCGGGAAACTTTATGAAAGAACGCATCCTTGTTTCATTGTAATCAACTGATCCATTTCCTCCTTAAACCTATACTATACTATATTCTTCAAAAGTTATACACAAATGGTGCATGACTCCACGTAAGCTGTCCCACATCACCAACTCTACTAGTCCTGACTGCTGGAGGCAATGTGGCACACGAGAATCATATCTGCATATGTGGTGCGATTGTCCCATGTCCAGGCCTTTTGAGTAATGGTATTCTCAGAGATTGCTCTAATTATAGACAACTTTTGACATTATGCCCAGCATTAGGACTGTTAAACCTTTTCATTAATTCGGATTAAGTTACACTCTTCTACACTAGTTCTACTGCTATTAGTAGCAACTAGGCTTGAGATTGCTCACAAGTGGCAAACGCTCAAAGGGCTTTCTTTGGACACGTGGTATACCTGTGTTTGGTCGATAGCTTTGGCTGAGAACTTGACATCACAAATACGGATAGTGCAAGGTAGAGCACATAAAAATAAATTTAATATCACATGGTACCCCTATATTCAATTTGTTAAATTCCTCAGATCACATACATAAACCTCCAATATGATCAGCTATGGAGATCTACACTAGGAAGGTAGCAAATGAAACAGATAATAGGATTCTTTTCTTTTTCTTCTTTTTTGTAAGCAACTTTATTGCCAGTTTATACTTATGTAATTGCTTAGTATTTTGTATTTTATGCACAATTTGTCACATTTCAAATAAAAGTTATATTAAGAAAGAATGCAAAGCTATTTATTTGAAGGTGGAAAGACATGTTAAATATGATTGTGAGCAAGTTATCTTTATTTTGACAAAAAAGGAGCTGTATTTTTTTAAAAATGAGTCACTTACCTTAGGTGATTTTCTGAGGAATGGAAATACAGCAGCAGCAGAAAAGGATTGTCAATATATTATCCACATAACAGGAAAGCATTAAAAAGAAAGGAAATGCATAGTTAGTGCCTGAAACTATTAGAACACCTTGTATACACTATACATTATTCTGATGAGTTTTAATATTTATCGACTTAGGAAAGCAATATTTTTTCTGTTCCAAAAATAAAAGACACCAATGAGATTTTACGAAGCAACGCACCTGCTCAACTCCCAGGAGAGTATGCAATTACAATATGATTTCAAGGAACAATTAAAAATCCTAATTTTTTAAAAAAATTAGACAAGCTAGGAAGATTTAACTTTGGAAACATTCTATGTCCACATGTAGTAATGTAAAATAAACAAAATCTAAATCCCACAACCATAATTTTGAGAGGAGTCAATGCTACACAAAGTTCGGGAACATAGTTGTAGTTAAATGAATTTTCACTAAACATATCAGGGGGGGTTGCCTTTAGTCAAGCCAAATATTTTAGAGAAGATTTTGAATATCCTAAACACTCGAGGAAGAACCATTCATATACTGAGGAAACTGATAACTACTGCTAAAGCTTTACGCTGCCCTCTGGAAAAGAGTGCACTAGTTTTATTGCTTACTGGAATGATGGCAGGCTCCCTAGGTACATTGATTTTAGGGATAAGGGACAGATTTCTGTTTATGTCTCTCAACATCTGTACCTATGAAAGGATACTAAACACAGTCACCTATTTGAAGGTTAAAGCTGCAGTCCTATGCACACTAAGTTGGGAGCAAGTTCTATACTTTCAATGCATAGAATTCAAGCTTCCAAAACTTCCCAGAGCAAGGACTGGTAGTTACTGAACAAAACAGTATTTTTGTATGATGAAGAAAGTAAATATCCATGCTGTTTGGTTTGGTTCCCTCTGTCACTTCTAAATCCGCGGTAATAGTCTGGTGTTATGTCCAAATCAGGCAAATTATGGTTACCACAAACCACAGTTTGCCCCCAAACTAGGTTTCCTATAAAAAGTGGAAGGGAATCGGAACACATGAGAAGAAATGCACAATCCAATCTGTAGCATGGTTTAGCCATCACGGCCAAATTAGGCCACTGTGTCATTTACAAGCCTAATTTCCCTCCACGATTGTCTCTTGAGTTCGCAACCTTTAACTCAGAGCGTTCAATGGATTGTCCTAGTTTTAAGAAATTATGTCATATTTGTATTAATTTTTAAAAAATTAGGTTATCTTTTTAAGAATAGGGACTTTCAATAACTTATTTAAAACATATCAGTGCACCTTTAAGGGGGAAAATTATCCACTGTGCTATCTCCTAGTGACCTGAGCGGTAGCCTAATGAGTAAAAGAGCTACAATGGAAAACAGAAGACATAACTTGAGAACTCCTGGAAAATGATGGGGTGTCTCACAAAAAATTAAATGTACCTTGATATAAATCTAGGGTGCAGCCAACTTTGTAATATTGTGTAGTTTTGTAATACTGTGTAGTTTGTATAATCACCCAACCTCAAAAAAGATTTCTACACCATTATAATAAACTGGAACTTCATTTTACATTTATCTCTGCAATCAAAACCTGCTTCATGGGGTACAGCATGAATGCCAGTCGCCAATGTTTTGCTCAGTACCTCCAATTAATCTGCTGTTCGTGGCAAATGTAAAAAAAAATACACTTCTACTAACTTCGGTTGGTAGCCCAGCTACGTCCCTATTTGAGTAAAGAGGACCTTACATCAGTGGTACATGCTCTGGTAACCTCACGTTTGGATTACTGTAATGCGCTTTACGTAGGGCTACCTTTGAAGACAGTTCGGAAGCTACAACTAGTGCAAAATGCGGCGGCCAGATTGCTGACAAGGACCAAGCGGTCCGAGCATATAACACCTGTTCTGGCCAGCTTGCACTGGTTGCCAATATGTTTCCGGGCTAGATTCAAAGTGTTGGTATTAACCTATAAAGCCTTATACGGTGCGGGACCACGATACCTTGCGGAACGCCTCTTCCGATATGAACCGGCCCGTGCACTACGTTCTGCTACGAAGGCCCTCCTCCGGGTTCCAACTCACAGGGAGGCCCGGAGGGTGATGACAAGATCTAGGGCCTTCTCAGTGGTGGCCCCCGAACTATGGAACAGTCTCCCTGAGGAAGTACGCCTGGCGCCGACTCTGCTTTCCTTCCGGCGCCAGGTCAAAACCTTCCTATTCTCTGAAGCATTTTAAGTTACATTGATCTAATTTTAATAATGTTTATTGTATTGTTGATTGTATTTTAATATTATTCTGTTATTCATTGTATTTTTATACTATTTTATGTTCACCGCCCAGAGAGCTATCGCTAGTCGGGCGGTATATAAATTAATAAATAATAATAATAATAATAATATACACAAGAGCAGCTCTTGGGATGAACAATCCACACTGTAGTTTTCAGTTGTCTTTTCCTACTACCATTCACTATTTATAAAATACTGTGTACATCATAGATTAATACCAAATTAAATTTTGAGGAAAATAAAATCAAAAACCTTACTGTCATAACGCTATCATATTTTTATTGATAAAGTAAAGAAAAACTGTTTCATGCAGAATGCAAGCTCTTCTAATACATTAAGTGGGATGCTTATGCATCATGGACTAGAAGTGCAGACTCCGGTGTCTCTGTACTATAATCCTCAAAGGCTGAAACTACACAGATTCCTTTACAATGATGATAATTGTTAGTAGTAACATTGTAACTACAATATGAAAAGTTACATCCTACCAGAAGTTGCAACAAGAATAACTTTATTGTTATAACAGAAGCTAATAAAACTATTTTAAAAAATAATGTTGCCTGTTTTAAACAAAACTTAAAATATTCCACTTATCCCTACCCCCCAATTATTTCAAGGTTGAAAATAACCAATAAGTTAACATGCAAACATGCAGTGAGTCATAAATAATTTTGTCATTGTTGAATGCCATGAGATTCTTGTTCCAGTATTGTTGTTATTAATTCCCTCTCACAATCAAGCACTCCACCAGGTCTGCCTTGCAGAGAATTTATTTTTTATTATCAAGATCTTGGTTTTACTTTCTAAGCAACTGTCTTTCAAGTGCGCTTTTCTAAGAAAGTCTTCATGCTGTCATAAATGTTATCAGTCCATTTTGAAAACCAGTCATTTTAACAGTTAATACACTTCTACCCAACTAGTGTTTTTATTCACTAACAGGCAAAAAAACTTTAAGAACGTACCTATAGCCTACAGATATTTCTATCAAACTTTAAAAAGCAGGGAAATTGAGTAGCTATAGTGAATGCACCAGGGGAGAAGAAGACCTGACGTCCTCTCTGAGATATTGCACTGCCCTGCCAATTTGTCAGAATGCAAACACAATTTGGGTTGTTCTTTCACAGTCCAATCCACTTCCTTGGAAGAATTTGGTAACATGTGCCTCTGAGCATATAGTGGGTGGTGGCAACACCTGCAATCAGGACTATATCTCCAAAGATGAAGAATTACATTTTTGTATGTTTGTTGGTGTTCTTCTTGCCTTCCTTCTATCCTGTGTTACTACTGTTTCTACATAAAATCTAACCTAGAAAATTGTATTTATCTCATTATTCGTCCTAGAAATCTGTGTCAAATTTATTTTTTATTCATTTCAAAGCCTTTTTATTGGTCAATGTCACATGATCATGAAGACAGCCTTTTGTGTTTCAAACTGCAGGTTATGTTTTACTTCTGTTTTGGGTGCTTTAACAGTTGGATCTGAAACTGCAGTTTGATGTAAAATCAGACTGACTACAATATGTTGCTACTTAATTACAATGGGTTTGATGCCAATTCAGCCCCATTATCTCATTTTCTTAAAAAACGTATTAATTGCGTTTCTATGCTGTCCTTCCTCCCAAAAGGATGGTATTAAGGCATCATCCACAACTTGGATTGTGAAAGAGGAGGCTGACCTAATGTGTATTACCAAAACCTGGGTTGATGAGCTAGGGAGATTTCTTGACTGCGTCCATGTGCAGCATGAGCACAACCTGAAGGGTCAGTGTATGGGGGGGGGGGAGATATGTCATAATGTTTATGGATACCATCTCCTTCAGATCTGTTCTGTCAAGTGCTGGTCTAGAGTGTTTGCACCTACTGTTGATGGGGAATTTGCTTATCAGTAAATAGTCAAGTGGCTTCTGGTCAAAAGACAAAGGTTGCTCAGGCATTTTAATTTTATTTTATTTTATTTGTCTTTGTCTTGATTTTGTTTCTATATTTTACAGTGTATTGTTATCATGTTTATTGTATTTTAATCTGTTTTTACCTTTTGTACACCGCCCTGAGAGCTAGAAAGCTATAGGGCGGTTTAGAAATCTAATAAAATAAATAAAATAAATAAATAAATAAAATGCTGCAGCTGGATTGGCTTGAGGCATTATTTAGGCCTGCCATATATGCTGCACTGCTGTGTTTTGGAGACCTCCTGAACATTAACATGTGTGCACTACAATTATGGGCATTGGCTACAAACAACAGATTGTTTAGTTGTGGTTGTTTTAAAACATGTTGTAAACCGCTTTGATGTTTTTAACGAAATAGCTGTATACAAATATTTTTACAAATAAATAAGCAATGAATCAAGCTGCTGGAAAAAACAAACTTGGCCTGCCCAAGATGCATGTGTTCAGCCTGCTATGGTTAAACCACTTCACTTAAGGAAGGGTGGACATGGTCAATTAAAAACATAGAGCACATCTAGAAATTTGTTAGAATATATTTCACCTCCCACTGTTTTATCTTGTGCAAAGTGAGACACTCCTGATGTCCACTGGAGACTACTTTGCAGAATAGTCAGTGTCATTTTTCCACAATCATTTTGGAGGTTTTTTAGTGTAAATTATGCAAAATGTTGCTGTATTTCACGTATTCACAGAAACAGAAGCAAAAGAAAATGCTTCACTAAAATTGCAAAGAAAATCAAACATATTTAAAGTGATTATCTGAACTGTATTATCTGTCTTAATGTTGTTGCTTCCTCCCTGCTAAAACAAGATCATCACAGCACATAACTTGTTACTGTTATTTGGGCTGGTTGCAGGTGTTGCCACCACTCCCCATATGCTCAGAGGCACATGTAACCAAATTCTTCCAAGCTACACAGGAAGTGAGTTGGATTGTGAAAGACCAACCCAAATTGTGTTTGCATTGCTACAAATCTGTAGGGTAGTACAATATCTCAGAGAGAACGTCAGGTCTCCTGCTCCCTTGGTGTATTCACTATCGCCTCCCAATTTCCCTGCTTTTTAGAAGTTTGATAAAAATATCTATTGACTATAGGTACGTTCTTAAACCGCAAGGCTTTTTTTTTTTTTGTCTGTTAGTGAATTTCTCTGCTTTTTAATATGGGAGGTAAGAAAAGGGATCCTGCGCAAGTTTGCTGAGAATGGATTGAACAGTTGCATGCTTATTGAATTCAATGGGATTTACTCCTCGGCCATCATGCTTAGGATTGGTGAAAGTGACCATCTGGGAGGAGAGAGACAGGGAGGGCTGGAGTGGCAGGCGAGGAGGAAGAAGGAAGATGGGAGGGGAGGAAGATGGGAGGAGGGGAGGGGAAGGAGAGAGAGGGAAGGAGAGGACAGGGGGAGGGGAAAGAAAGGTCTGAGGGCAGGTCTAAGGGGAGAGGAGGGGAGGAGGAAGGGGATTGGAAGGGGAAGGGTGAGGGGCAGGAGAGGGGCAGGAAGAAGAGGAAGGGGAGGTGCAGGAAGGAGCGGTTAGGAGGGAGAAGGAGGAAAGGGAAGGTTTGATCATTTACATGCTTTTTGAGTTCAGTAGGATTTACTCCTGTACAATCATGCTTAGGATAGGTAAAACTGACCATATGGGAGAAAGAGAAGGGGGGAGAGGAGAGGGAAGTAGGAAAGGAAGGGAGAGGGGAGGGGATTGGAAGGGGGAGGGGCAAACGGGAGGTAATAGGTAGGGGGAGGAGGGGAGGGCAGGTTTTATCATTTGCATGCTTTTTGAATTCAGTAGGATTTGCTCCTGTACAATCATGCTTAGGATAGGTGAAACTGACCTGGGGAGGGGGGGGGAAAGAAGGGTAGGGAGGAAGATGGAGGGGAGAGGAGGAGATTGGATGGGTAGGCACTGGGCAGAGGGAAAGCCCCTTTCCTTTCCAAAAGTAAAACACTGTTAATAGAATCATTATTTTTCGGGGGGGTTCTCCCACCTTTTTATTCTACAGAATGTAGAATAGTCTCCCACCCAAATTTAAGCCAAAGCTGTCCCTGGCAACATCCACACCAGACTTTTATTTCACTTTAAGACAGTCATGGCTTCCCGCAAATAATCGTGGGAAGTGTAGAGTTGCCCTATTCCCCTCACAAAATGGCAATTCCCAGAAAAGGGGCTGACTGTTAAACCACTCTGGACACTGGAGCTCTGTCAGGGAAATAGGAGTCTCCAAAAAGTCTCAGCACCCTTCACAAACTACACTTGCCAGGATTCTTTGTGGAAAGCCATAACTGTCTAAACTGAACTAAATGTCTGGCATGGGTGTGGCTCCGATTAGCCAAGCCAAACAGCTTGTGAGTCTGGCTTTCAGAACACTAGCAGTTGGTTCTTACTGAGCATGTCCGTGCTTATCATTGACTTCAATGTTAAATTTCCTAAATTAATTAAAAATCGGCCAGGCATGTTTGTTTAACTTGTAAACTGCAGAAGATGAGGGTCAGAGTACGGGGCAAGGTCAGTTATAGGATTATAAATACTCTGTGAACATGGATGATTTGTAATTAATTTCAACCAATTATGAGACCAGTGACAGAAAAAAGTCCAACGGGGTCTTGATTTTTTTGTCTTGTTTTACACCTTGAACTCTCAATTCTCTGACTGTTTTGTGTATCGCCATGAAAACTTAGGTTGTTAAGCCAGTGTTTCTGAGTTCAGGACTATAAGCTTTGTAAGGTTTTGTTTTGAAATGAGTTTATGGGAAGCAGCAGAATGACATGGGGACTATTCTCAATTTAAGATTGCCGAATGCGAAAAATCCATGCTGGCTATAGTATATAGCCACTCTTCTGGCTATATAATCACTAGTAACCCACAGATGCCGTTTGTTTCATCATCTGGGGGGCAAGTAAAGACTTCTATGGCAGGCTAGAAAATCTTACCACTAAACCCAGCCTTGCAAATAAGTTCATAGAAGTAACTAGGCCTCACATATACACTAGTCTCTCTTTTCAGACAATGCAATAAAGAAAAGCTATATGCTTTCCTGACTGATCACTTTGATATAACACTTATTGCCCACAGGAGGCTTTTTACAAGCCCGGGTTTGTGAAGTAGGCTAGTTGAAAAGTGTCCCTTTGTCATTGTTGGTCCCTGCTGTCTTCTAAGAATGGTCCTTTGAAGCATTCACACATTTTCATTTTTTTTAATTGGAAACAACTTTAAAACAAATCTATTTCAAATTAAGAGAATTATAAAAGGGATGAGATTTCCTAGAATACAGCCAAATCCATATAGGTTATCTTAAATGTCATAATTATTATGGAAATTGAGTAAAAAATCTCCCAAAACTTACAGTCATTAATCAACAGACAAGTAATTTCTAGCACCTCCTTAAAAATTAACCTTTCACCTGAAAATAATTTGCAGACTAATGGATGTATCCTTCCAAAATTGAAACAAGGAATAATGGAGAAGTCAATATATCAACACCTACAGCTTTGGGGTTTAATTTTTAAGTCTTTTAAGCATCCTGAATAACTGAAATTTCCCTAAAGATATAAAAGAATAAACGTATAGCTTTACATCCTCTCATGTAGTCCTTGCTGCTTATATCATAAACCTTTTCAAAGATTTCATTTGTAATGCCACCACATGGCGAGTTCATACATTCCTTTAATCATAACAGTTCTCTGGTCCAGAAAGGAGATTTGTGTGAAAAAGCAAACTTCCATGTATGCAGATGATGCAGATTTTCACTTGGATGTGTGTTCACATCTGCACTGTAATTAAGGTCCCATTGAACTGGCTGGCCATGTCTTTTGACACAGATGGCAATGCTGAACTGCATCTGGGACCCTTAGTTTATGTGTGAGCAATTTCACATCGTTAGAGAGCTGCACCAAGATGGACAAGTGTATCATTAATTTGTGATTGCATGTACAGTACAAGCAACATATGTTTGCGGTTTCTGTTTGAGATAGTTACACATTGCAGGCACATTTACTGCAGCATGTCGTGCTTAGGTCAGCAACAGCCAGCGCTGTGCACCTGGCTTCCCAACATTGACCATCACTGCTGCTTACTGAGAGGTGGGGAGACGCACGGGGAGATCAACACAGTGCAGGCACAATGGCAGGAACTTTGGATTGGCTCTGCTGCAGTGCCCACATCACGCTGAAATCCCATGCCTCACCCCTCTCTTTTGGAAAGTGACAGTAGCAGTCTGTGTTAGAAAGTCAGGCACACAATGCAATCCCACATCTGCTGCCCTGCCACCTGCTGCTGGCTTAGGTCATATTTGGTCACACAGCCCTCATTTTGTTCTTTATGGTCTACTGAGACCTTAGGCAGCAATTGGTTTCTCTCTTTAAACATAAGACTGTGCATTCTAACTGGCTGAGAGTGTTTCAAAAGCATGTGTTGTGACAAGTCATGGTATTCTTCTATCATCATTATACATGGCCTGGTTATCTTTTGGGACTGCTCTATTTACCTTGATTGTCATTACATGAAAATATGCTTAATGAAATAAAATCTTAGTTTGGGGGGGTGTAAATATAACTTACATGTACAAAACTGCCATCACAGAACACACACCATAGGCAGAGGTTTCATATCCCCTAAACACAGACACTTCAATTAAGTCAGTTCAGATGAATCATTGAGGATGAAATATCTAGTGAGATGTATGCATGCATGGATCTGCCTTTAATGATATTTCCAGAAACTGTTATAACCACAACACAAAAAATACACTTGCCAAGTCTCATGTTTCTATGCAACAATCTCAATTTCCTGAAAGATAATGGAAACAACACTTCATGTGTCACTCCGGATAAACACAGTAACTAGGAATTCTGCTTTGTCAAAGAGAAGGGTATAAGGAGTACTGCTTGAGAAGAACACAACTGCTATTTACATAATTATTTCAACTACATTCACTTTAATAAGTTCAGAAACTACAGCTAGTCCAGAATGCAGCGGCCAGATTGCTGACGCGGACCAGAAGGTCCGCTCATATAACACCCGTTCTGGCCCATCTGCACTGGCTTCCTATTTGTTTCCGGGCTAAATTCAAAGTGCTGGTTTTGACCTATAAAGCCCTACACGGCATGGGACCGCAATACCTGGTGGAACGCCTCTCCCAATACGAACCTACCCGTACACTGCGCTCGACATCTAAGGCCCTCCTCCGAGTGCCATCCCATCGAGAAGCTCGGAGGGTGGTGACCAGAACTAGGGCCTTCTCGGTGGTGGCCCCCGAATTGTGGAATAGTCTCCCCGATGAGGTACGCCTGGCGCCAACACTGCTATCTTTTCGGCGCCAGGTGAAAACCTTTTTATACTCCCAGGCATTTTAAAATGTATCTTAATAATTGTTTTTATCGTGTATTTTAAACAGTATCTTATTATTGTTATATTCTGATGTTGCTTGGTTGTTGTTGTTTGTTGTTCTGACTTTTGATTTTGTTATATTTACTGTATTTATATATTTTGCTTGTTTTATCTTTTATGTACACCGCCCAGAGAGCCTTTTTGGCTTAGGGCGGTATATAAATTAAATTAAATAAATAAATAAATAAAAATAATAAGCTAAATTAACTTTTTCTCACTGTGTAATGTCAACATATGCTTTGTCTATTTTTATAGACTCTTGAACATATGTGTAACAGTACCTAAATAAGGAACTTATTTTAAAGAGGAATTAAATACCTGCATAGGAACTGAATGCAAGTTGCTCAGACATAAAGCACATGCTTTGCATGTATGAAGCCCCAGTTCCAAGAAACAGATCTCAGGCAGCAGGGCTGGGTAAAATTTACAATAACTTCAAGTGCTGCTTCTGAAACACTGAGGTGCTGCTGACAGCAAGAACAGACAATATGGCCCTAGATGGACTCATGGTCTAACTCAGTATATGGCAGTTTCATATGTTCATATGACACAGTTAATAGCTTGCAACATCTGAGTAATCATTTTTAATATTTAGAATAAAAGCAATAGCCGTTCACCAAAAAGGATATTGCTACTTCAAAACAAAACAAAAAATACTTTCCAGCAGCAGCAATGCTAATCTCTCTGCTATACTAGCAACTTCCTGTGTGACTTTTTATAAATCAGGGATGGGTCAATTGAGGTCAACCAATAGACAGTTTATTCTGCTTCCTTGCCCAGAGCCTCTGATCCCATTATTCATTATTACTCGTTTTGCACATGCATGCATACATACCTTCCATGTTTCCTCCTGCCTAGTGCACATACTTTTATGCAACACTGCTTACACAAAGATTTGAAATGTATTTCCCACCTTTCTCTCTCATATTCCTGCATGGGATTTTCATTCTCTAGCTCACTTCCAGACTCCCGTTTTGGAAGTGTGGGGCAAGTGGCTCAGTAGTATCTTGATTGAAGTGCTGTGAATCTTACTTTGGGAACACTAGGTCCCAGGCTATGGTCTGAAGGCACATGAGGCCAGTACCTTGCTGAAGCTAAGCAAGGTCAGGTCTGGTCAGGGCCTGGATGGGAGACCACCTGGGAACCATATGTAAGCCACCTTGGGATTCTAGCATGTAAAGCAAGGCGGGATATAAATGAAATAAACAAATAAACATTTTCATACTTAATTTTTAATCCCCTGGTGTTTCTCATTAAACTATAAAGAACACATTCATAAATTTAATTTCAAAATTAATTTTTTATTTTCTTTTTCAATATTCACAACTGCACTTGCAAAACACACGACTGTAGGCATGTCAAGATAATCAATAATTACTAACTTATTTAATCATATGTTGTACAATAATATTGAGCTTGTTAACTAACTACCAAAAAGGCTTTAGACTAACTCTAGACCCTCAAGGGTTAGAAACTAAGGGTGTTGTTTTTTAAAAAATTCTGACATCTTAATGTTGCTGAATTCTGTGCATAATACCAAAACTATGCAGGATCAGGTTAGCCAAGACACCACCTCTCCACCTACATCCCTGTCATGTTACTATGGTCTGCTGATGAGGCCCTGTTGAAAGTGCTGCATTCTTCATCAAGGGGCACACTTTTTTTTGCTTTTGATCTTTCAGAAGATTTGATAGCCAACCCAAAAGAAAGCCTCCAACTGAAAGGATAAAAGAAAATACTGTCACTTACTAAGAAGGGTTTAATATTTAAATAATAGGAATGATATAATTACACTGGTATCTTGATCTTTCTGCCTCTTGTGTGCAAACTGTCAATCTTAACCTGAAGCTTAATTCATCTAAAACAGTGTTATTCAACCTTAGGTTCCCAGATGTTCTTGGACTACAACTCCTATCACCCTTCACCATTGGCTAAGCTGACAGGGATGCTGGGAATTGTAGGCCAACAACATCTGAAGGCCCAGGTTTCAAGAATAGTGATCTAAAAGACCCTAAATACCTGTGGCAGCAAAATTGTCCCCAGCAACTCCATTGTTGCCATTAATGAAGACAGAGCCACACCACGCCTCTCCAAGGCGCTGCATGATTTGATAGAATGCAGCACTGTGAAAGCTGCATGCAAGTCATCTTCCCATCTAGCCTTATAGACAGCAGTTCAAAGCGTACAGCGAGAGCCATTTAAATTTCATATAACTGGTTCCTGAAGGCAAGAAAGAAAAAAGAAAGCTGTCTATAGAGTCTACACAGCTCTACCACACAGGCAGCAAAGTGGAAGCTTTATGTGTAACTCTGATCTCCTAATGCCAATTCCAAGCTACTAAGAGGAGGACTTATAGAATAGTGATAGCCTTATATAATTCATCCTGAGCGAACTGGCAGCAACAGTAATGCAAATGTACAAAGCACTGGTAATCAGGCCAAGCAGTTATTGCCAAATCCATAAGATAGGAACAATTCATAACAGTTATGAAAGCCATTTCAATTATTAAACACTTCCTACACAAAACACAGCTGCATAGGAGTCAACGGCAACATACAGATCATGTGTGATGTTGATACAAGCAATGGTTGATTTCACTCTTGGATTCAACATGTCTGGTAACCACAGTTCCAAAGGGTCATAATCCATGTGGCCATTGTGCCTGTTGCATAACATCTGCAATACATGCAATATTTTTATTTATTTATTTATAAGATTTATATCCCACCCTTTCTCCCAGTAGGAGCCCAGGGTGGCAAACAAAAGCACTAAAACGTCATAACACTTTAAAATATCATAAAAACAGACTTTAAAATATATTCACTAATACGCAAAAAAAAGTGCGGTTTAAGAATGTATCTATACCGCACAGATATTTCTACCAAACTTTAAAAAGCAGGGAAATTGGGCAGCTATAGTGAATGCACCAGGGCAGCAGGAGACCTGAACTCCTCTCTGAGATATTGTACTGCCCTACAAAGTTGTCCAAATGCAAACACAATTTGGGTTGGTCTTTCACAGTCCAATCCACTTGCTGTGTAGCTTGGAAGAATTTGGTAACATGTGCCTCTGAGCATACGGTGAGTGGTGGCAACACCTGCCATCTCCAAAGATGGAGAATTATATTTGTGTATGTTTGTTGGTGTTCTTCTTACTTTGCTTCTTTCCTGTGTTACTAATGTGTCTACAGAGAATCTAAACCAGAAAATTTCCCCCCTCCTTATTCATCCTAGAAATCTGTGTCAAATGTATTTTTATTAATTTCAAAGCCTTTTTATTGGTCATTGTCATGTGATGGTGAAGACAGCCTTTTGTGTTTTATATTGGAGGTTATGTTCTATTTCTATTTTGGGTGCATTAACAGTTGAATCTGAAACTGCAGTTTGATGTAAAATCAGACTGATCACAATATGTTGCTACTTCAGCAATGACTCTAGCTGTTGGAAAAAAGAGGATGCATGTTTTCAGCCTGCTATGTTTAAACCACTTTATTTAAGGCAAGGTGTTCACGATCAATTAAAAACATAGAGCACATCTAGAATTTTGCTAGAATATATTTCACCTTCCACTGTCTTATCTTGTGCAAATTGAGACACTTCTGAGGTCCACTGGAGACTATTTTGCAGAAGTCAGTGCCATTATTCCACAATTATGTTTGGAGTTTTTTTAGTATAAATTTTGCAAAGTGTTGCTGTACTTCACATATTCATAGAAACAAAAGCAAAAGAAAATGATTTCCTATAGAAAACTTCACTAAAATTGCCAAGTAAATCAGACATATTTAAAGTGACCATCTCAACAATATCAACTGTCTTAATACTGTTGCTTCCTCCCAGCTAAAACAAGATCAGCACAGGACAGGACATATCTTCTTTCTATTATTTGGGCTGATTACAGATGTTGCCACCACTCACCATATGCTCAGAGGCACATGTTACCAAATTCTTCCAAGCCGGGAGGAAAGAAATGGGATCCGGCACAAGTTTGCTGAGAATGGATTGATCATTTGCATGCTTATTGAGTTAAGTGGGATTTACACACACACACGACAATCATGCTTAGGATAGGTGAAAATGACCACAGGGGATGGGGAAGGGAGGAGGGGGAGGAGAGGAAAGGCAGAGGGGAGGACTGGGATGGGAGCAGGCAGGAGGGGGAGGGGAGAAGGATAGATGTGGTCATTTGTATGTTTATTGAGTTCAGTGGGATTTACTCCCGTGCAATCATGCTTAGGATAGGTAAAACTGACCATGGGGAGGGAAGCCTGAAGTGGACAGGGGAGGAGGCAGAAAGAAGAGGGCAGGGGAAGAGAAAGGGAGAGGAAAGGGGAAGGGGGGAAAAGGTAGGTCTGATCATTTGTATGATTATTGAGTTGAATCGGATATACTCCTATGCAATCATGATTAGGATAGGTAAAACTAATCAGGCTGGGCCTGGCAACCAAGATGTCTTCTGTATCTTTCAAAGTTGTGCTGGGGGAAGGGAGAATTCTACCTTGTGGTTTTTCCCATTACAATGCTGCAAGAACACCTGCACTTGGCTGACTTTCTCTTCTACTAAAGATACAGGATCAGTCTCAGACCCTGAACCTGGCAACCCTACCTTCCACCCAAATTTAAAACAAAGCTGTCCCTGGCCACATCCACACCAGGCCTCTATTACACTTTGGACAATCATTATTTATTTATCTATTTATTTCGTGTATTTATATACCACCCCATAGCAAAAGCTACAATAACTAAAAACATTAAAAACAAATATACAAATTTAAAAACACATCTTTTAAAAACAATTTAAAAGAATTTATCATGGCTTCTCTCAAAGCCAATCATGGCTTCTCTCAAAGAATCCTGGAAAGTGTCATTAGTGAAGGGTGCTCAGAGTTGCTAGGAGATGCCCTGTTCCTCTCACAGACCTTCAATCAGAGTGGCTGACTGTTAACCATTCTCTCAGGGGAATAGGAGTCTCCTCTCAGCACCCTTCACAAACTACACTTCCCAGGATTCTTTGGGGGAAGCCATGACTATTTCAAGTGAAATCAAGTCTGGTGTGGGTGTGGCCCTCTTATTAGCCAAGCCCAGCAGCTGTGAGGCTTTTAGAACACTGACAGTTGGTTCTTACTGAGGATGCCCCACGTTATAATAGGCTCCCAGCCAAAATTTCTTAAATTAATTAAAAATCAACCAGGCATTTTTTTAACTTTTAAACTGCAGTAGATGAAGGTCTAGTATTAGGTCAGTATTAGGATTACAGGTACTCTGTGAACATGGCTGATTTTTAATGAATTTCAACAGATTATGAGAACTCTGGCAGAAAAAAGTCCAAAAGGGCTCTGAGGTTTTTCTCTCTCTTTTTAGACTTTGTACTCTCGATTCTCTCTGACTGTTTTATGTATCGCCATGAAAATTGAGAGTGTTGTTAAGCAAGCGTTCTGAGTTCAGAACTATAAGTTTTGTAAGGTTTTGTTTTGAAATGAGCTTATGGGAAGCATCAGAATGGCATGCGGGAGTATTTTCCATTTAACATTGCGGAATGTGAAAAATCCATACTGGCTATAGTATACAGCCACTCTCATGGCTGTAAAATCTAGTTGCCTAGGCGCAATCTTGTGGCTGTATAATTAAAACAAAACAACCATTAAAAATATATTAAAAAAAACATTTTTAAAAGCTTTAAAAACTTTTTTTTTTTTAAGAAGTTTTAAAAATATATTAAAAAGCAATTCCAACACAGACGCAGACTGGGATAAGGTCTCTACTTAAAAGTCTTGTTGAAAGAGGAAGGTCTTCAGTAGGCACCTAAAAGATAACAGATGGCACCTGTCTAATATTTAAGGGGAGGGAATTCCAAAGGGTAGAGGCCACTGGATTAAAGGTCTGTTTCCTATGTTGTGCAGAATAGACCTCCTGATAAGATGGTATATGCAAGAGGCCCTCACCTGCAGAATGCAGTGATCAACAGGGTATATAAGGGATAAAATGATCTTCCAGGTATCCTGGTCCCAAGCTGTATAGGGCTTTGTACACCAAAACCAGAACTTTGAACTTAGCCCGGTAGCTAATAGGTAGCCAATGCAATTCTTTCAGCAGTGTGGTGACATGTTGGTGATGCACAGGTTATGATGTTTTAGTCATACCTGATGAGCCTCACAGCACGCCTTTTGCCACTTGCACTCTAGCCATCATCCAGCTGGTTCCAGCTGATTTGCACCTTGGTGTACCAAGGTGCAAACCGGGCTCCACAAAGCCGGAGAGGGCACTCAGGGCCACCATGTCAAGAGTTCGACATACCTTGCTGTTCCACAGCATGACAAGGGCTTCAACAGGGTCATCTGCTCTATCTACTGGGTACTCCCCAGGGGCATTCAGGAATCCAGGGGATTCCATTAGTCTCTGCGGGTGGACCATCTTAATCTGTCTATCACTCCTGCAGGGAAGGATCAGAGCCATAAGTCTAAACTTCACCAGGAAGTGACAATGGGTGACATTCACCCCCCCATCTCCAGACCACCCCTTTCTCCATCTGGAGCAAAAAAACAAGTCGAGGGTGTGCCTTGCCCTATGTGTCAAGCTGGTGACAACTTGAAACAGCCTCATGGTCATCATGGAGGCCATGAAGTCCCAAGCCGGAACACTGGAGGCAGCCCCAGCATGGGTCTGGTTTCGGGTATCACCAAAATAATGAATGGTTCCATTTAGGATCATTCACTACATGCAGTATCACCACTATGGCATACATTATCCAATGCCCATGTAAGAAATTTTATGTAGAAAAAAAATACTAAAAAGAGCAGAAGAACTAAAAAAGTTCTAAAAATAACAGGAGAACATCTTACAACATCAGGAATAAGAGGATGGGTATATCTGCTGTACAGACTTTCTTAGAAGGAAAGAACATTCAACATCAGACATACATTTTTGGCCAGTAGAGAAATCAGATCAGACAAGTGTAAAATTCTACTCAGAAAAGAAATGTAGTGGATTTTGGAACTGATAATTATAATCCCAACAAAGCTTGAATTAAATACATTCTTCCCCTCCATGCTTTCATAATATATACTATGTATGATGTCACATGGAAGAGTGGGTAATTAATGAATTAATACTTCAGTTTCTGTGAATAAATTTGTTCTTTCGAGATATACCTTGCTTATTATTAAAAATACAAGAACTGAATAACGATCCCCAATTTTTTAAAGAAATGATACCTGAATTTTTCATCCAAGACATATATTCTTGTATTTTTTTTGTGGGTCCTTAGGAGTTCTGTCTTACAGATTTTTTGAAATTTCTATAAGGAATTGTGTAAGTTATGTTTTTATACAGGAAAAAATAATAATTGTGTACTGTTACTGATAGTGGATGGTTATGAGAATAATGGCAATGTGGTTTTATAAATGTGTGTCTTTTGAGATGGCGTTTTGAGGTTTTTATATTTTAAGAGTGTGTATCAATTGTTGTCCCATTTCTTGTAGGAAAGCCCCCAAGAAAGGCATGCACTTGCCACATTGGGCATAATTAGAAATGCAACTCTTCAGTAACTTTTTTAAAAACAACAACAGTATTTTATTGCATTTTTAAGAATAACATAAATACACATCATCAAGATGTAACAAAAACTGACAATGATAGCACTGAATTATTGGATTTTACAGTGTATATTTATATTCCTCTGTTGTACACCACCCAGAGAGCTATGCTAGTCGGGCGGTATAGAAATTCAACAAATAAATAAATAAATAAAATAAGGCAGGTCAGTATGAAAGGATAGTTCCTTCAAGTATTTGGGCCCCAAACCATTTAGGGCTTTAAAGGTAAGCACCAGCACCTTGAATTGGACTTGACAGTGAACAGGGAACCAATGTAGTTCCTTTAGAACTGATGTAACATGCCTCCCGCTAGGCTAACCTGCCAGAATTTTCAGAACCATTTTCAAGGACAGCCCCCTGCATTACAGTAACCCAGCCTGAAGGTTACTAAAACATACATAATTGTGGCCAGACCATCACTATCAAAGAAAGGTTGTAGCCGATGAACCAACTGAAGCTGGTAACAGTGCTTTGAGCCAAGGAAGCCTCAAGTGACAACACTGGATCAAGGAGCACCTCTAATCTAAACTGGTGCTCCTTCAGGGGGAGGGCAACTACATCCAGGAAAGGTAATACACCAACTTCCTGAACACAAGAACCACCAACCTACCATGTGTCCATCTTGTCAGGGTTCAACTTAAGTTTATTGCTTTCATCCAGCCTAGAGTATCTGAAATCTATTTGGACATTGACAACTTGAGTAGTAAATATTTGTTTTGTGCATACAGACTGTTAACATAGCTTGAGTTCCTAAGTATGCAAATAGCAGCATTATTTAATTAAAAATATTTATACGTTGCCTTTCTAGATCATGTTTAAATTAGAGGAAATCAGTATCTCTATAATGCACAGAGACAATAAGTTTGGTTTGATTTTATTTAATTAATTATTTATTTTATTGCATTTATATACCTAGAAAGTGTATTTACAAAAATATTGGCTTGCCCCGTGTTGAAATTCCAGATGATTACATATAATAATATAGATTCAGGAAATTATCAGTTTTGCAAGTCCTGAACAGTTAGAATCTAAAGAACATCCCGAAATCTTACTAGGAAACTATTCCTCAGTCAAAGTTGAATTGGCAATGTTAATTGCTCTTACATTTTTAACAGAAATAAAACTTCACTCTTATTTTCTGGCCTACCATATTTGGAAGTTCACAGGAACCACACTGCAGAACACACAGCTCCTACATCTTCACTTTACTTATACACACAGATATTGTTTTACCAAAGAATCAATTCCATTATATACTCTTCTAAGCCTATTCCCCTCCCCCGTTTCACATCCTCAACTTGTCTTTCCACTCAATACTGTAGGGTTGAGGATTTGACTATAGTCAAATGTCCTTGGTCAACTAAGGAGCCAAATATTTCTAATACAAAGAAAAAACTCCACTACACACCTGTTTGCTGTTCCTTGTTGTTTGCATGCAACACATTCTAACAACTAGAAACCTAGCACAAGAATTCAACAAGCATTTCTCCATGTTTTGTGAATATTTCAGAGAAGAATAAAACTTGCATTGAGCTTTGTAAGTTTCCCAGATACCTTCCACTAAACATGCTTAATAGAAATGGTTTTCCTTTTCCTGACTCTCCATAATTTCAAATCTTACCTTTTCTCAGCCACCACAATGCAAGAAATACAGCACGCCACCAGACACAAGGCCATTCTTAGATTCATGAATATTTGTCTGATCAATAAACTAGTATTACAGCTCTACCATGCTCCTCTTCAAACTTTGCAAATTTTGGCTGGGCTTTGTAGTCATCATTGTCTTTAGTATCTGTGGAGGTTCATTTTTTTTGCTTCCAGTCCCATGGAGGCAAACTAGAATCATAGAGTTGGAAGAGTCCTATAAGGCCATTGAGTCCAACCCCATGCTCAATGCAAGAATCCAAATTAAAGCAAACCTGACAAGTAGCAGTCCAGCTGACTCTTGAATGACTCCAATGTTGAACCCACCACCTCGCTAGGTAATTGGTTCCATTGTCATACTGCTCTAGAAGGTTTTTCCTGATGTTCAGTTGAAATCTGTCTTCCTATAACTTGAGGCCACTATTCTGTGTCCTGCACTCTGGGATAATCAAGAAGGGATCCTGGCCTTCCTCTGTGTGGCAACCTTTAAGTACTTGAAGAATGCTGTCATATCTCCCTTCAGTCTTCTCTTCTCAAGGCTGAACATGCCCAGTTCTTTCAGCCTCTCCTCATAGCGCTTTGTTTCCAGTCCCCTGGTCATTCTTGTTTAACCTCCTCTGAACCCGTTCCAGTTTGTCTGCATCCTTCTTAAAGTGTGGTGTCCCAAACTGGACACACTACTCAAGATGATGCCTAACCAGTGCCAAATAGAGGGCAACCAATGCTCCATGCAATCTGGAAACTATACTTATGTTAATGCAGCCTAAAATAGCATTTGCCTTTTTTTGCAACCACAACACACTATTAGCTCATATTCCACTTGTGATTAACAACAATCCCAAGATCCTTCTTGCATGTAGTATTGCTGAACCAAGTATCCCCCATCTTATAAATGTGCATTTAGTTTCTTTTTCCTAGGTATTGAACTTTGCACTTATCCCTGTTAAATTTAATTCTGTTGTTTTCAGCCCAATGCTCCAGTCTATCAAGATCCCTTTGAATTTTCTTTCTTTCTTTCAAGGTATTAGCTATCCCTCCCAATTTTGCATCATCTGCAAATCTGATAAGCATTCCCTGCACCTCCTCATCCAAATCATTAATAAAAATGTTGAAGAACACTGGGCCCAGAACCAAGCCCTGTGGTACTCCACTCGTTACCTCCCCCAGTTTGGAAAGGAACTGTTGATAAGCACTCTTTGCGTACAATTCTGAAGCCAACTTGGATCCACCTGACAGTTGTTCCATTCAGCCAGCATATAGCTAGCTTGCTAATCGGATTATTATGGGGCACTTTGTCCAAAGCTTTGCTGAAGTCAAGATATATTATGTCCACAGCATTCCCACAGTCTACCAGGGAGGTTACCCGATCAAAACATGAGATAAGATTAGTTTGACAGGATATGTTCTTCATAAACCCATGTTGGCTTCTAGTAATCACTGCATTGTTTTCAAGGTATTTATAGACTGACCGCTTTATAAACTGCTCTGGAATTTTCCCAGGAGCTGATGTCAGGCTAACTGGTCTGTAGATCCCAGGTTCCTCCTTTCTGCCCTTTTTGAAGATAGGAACAACATTAGCCCTCCTCCAGTCATCCAGCAGTTCACCCATCCTCCACAATTTCCCAAAGATAATAGGCAGTGGTTCCTAGAGTTCTTCAGCCAGTTCCTTCAATACCTGAGAAGCAAATAGATTATCTCTGAGCATTAGCAAATTATATTTTCAACTCAAGAATAACCATAAGCAGACTTGTTTTGCCCTCAAATAAACTCCATATTGCATGCAGTTCAAGCTACAGCTTGAGCTACATTCAAGAGACCTAATTAGCTTATGACAATCTCAGAGCATAGAAAAGATAAAACAGACAGAACTGTTCTTTCAAAGGCAAAGGCCACCCTCACAGAGCACAGTCAGCTGACTGAATCATTACCTTAATTTACTGGCACAAAAATGATACAAACAGCAGTTTACAAACATAAAGCACAAGTCTTGCAATATGAAAGTAATGTTTCAATAACTGACTAGCGTTCAATCACCACAAAACTGACCATGGGTTCAGTTCACTAACAGGCAGAAAACCTTGCGGTTTACGAATGTACCTACAGCCAACAGATATTTCTGGCAGGTGTTGCCACCACTCACCATATGCTCAGAGGCACATGTTACCAAATTCTTCCAAGTTACACAGCAAGTGGATTGGACTGTGAAAGACCAACTCAAATTGTGCTTGCATTTTGACCAATTGGTAGGGCAGTACATTATCTCAGAGAAGAGGTCAGCTCTCCTGCTCCCCTGGTGCATTCACTATGGCTGCCCAATTTCCCTGCTTTTTAAAGTTTGATAGAAATATCTGTAGGCTATAGGTACGTTCTTCAACCACAAGGTTTTTTGCCTATTAGTGAATAAAGGTCTGGTGTGGGTGTGGCTCCCTGATAAGGCAAGTCCAGCAGCTGGGAGTTTGGCTTTTAGAACACTGACAGTTGGTTCTTAATGAGTATGCCTGGCCTTATCATTGAGTTCAATGCTAAATTTCTTAAATTAATTAAACATCAGCCACACATTTTTTTAACTTTTATACTGCAGAAGTCAAAAGTCAATAACAGGATTACAGGTACTCTGTGAACATGGCTGATTTTTAATGAATTTCAACAGATTATGAGAACTCTGACAGAAAGAAGTCCAACAGTGGTCTGTTTTCCCCCCCATCTTTTTACACTTTGAACTCTCAATTCTCTCTGACTGTTTTGTGTATTGCCATGAAAATTAGGAGGGTTGTTAAGCAAGCATTTCTGAGTTCTGGACTATACATTTTGTAAGTCTTTGTTCTGAAATGAGCTTATAGGAAGCATCAGAATAGCATGGAGGGTATTTTCAATTTAACATTGCGGAATGCAAAAAATCCATGCTGACTATAGTATACAGCCACTCTCATGGCTGTAAAATCTAGTTGCCTAAGCGCAATTTCTACTTACCAGTGCCAACCAAGGTACATGGGTAATGAGAAGCCTATACATTACTGCTAAAGTGGAATATTCTAGATGCTTTCCCTGATGGGCACTGTACTTAAATTTACAGAAGCTGCTACTTTTCATCTGCCTCTGGAAAGGTATGGGCTCCTGTTTAAAAGGAAAAAATACAATGTCCTACATGAGCAACCATAATGCATTCCCTGATTAAGCAGGACAGTGATATGAACCCTAGGTATGGTGACACTTCCCATTTAACTTTGAAAATAGTCAGACTCAGAAGCTCTTTAAAACTATATAGAACAGGGACTTGCCTAGTCACAGTTTGCAATCCATCAACAGCACAATCCAGATTGCAATATAGCATTTACATACTACTGTCCATTGAACGTGGGACACATTGATTTGCACTCATGCTGACACATCCTTATTTTCACTCCTCAAAGAAAGGAAGCAAATAATTCTGGCTATGAAAGATAGCAGAGTTTAAACAAAATTAGCTCAAGAACCAGATTCTACATATGAGGAAAGCCAAAAAAGGCACTCATTGCATTTCTACAACTAGCATAAAAATAATCTCATCTTGGAAAATCCAGAACCAAGCCAAACTACACAACAACAGAAAGGATAAATAAAAAGAGTACAGCTGTACTTACAGGAGAAGCAAATCCTACTAAAATTGGTAGGACTTCCAAATAAAAGTAGATAAAATTGCATTCCATACTAGGCTAAGACTGTTCACTTCTACAGCAGTTCTATGTTTTTGTTGAGCAATTGTCAGTTCTTATAGGAGGAGTGCCTGGTTTGTTGCCTTAATACATACTAAGAATCTCAACTTTCACAACAACTCTGAAGTACATTCAAAAGTGACAGAAACCATCAAATAAAACACCAATGTGATTGTTTCAGTATTCATTTTCTAAGGCAGACTAACAATGCAATCCAACCCATGTCTATTCAAATGTTAAGGTCCACTGAATTCAATGAGGTTTAATCTCAGGTAAATAGGATCAGGATTACAGCCTGAACTATTAGTGTTGTATCCAACACTGTTCATGCACTTGCACAATGGACTTCAATTTTGCCCACCTGTCAATTGCCTGGAAAGTCCTGAAGTTGGAACTTCAAAGCACCTAAGGTCCTGCTAGAATGAAGGTTTTCCCCTCAGTTTTAGCAGGGTTTTAATGCAAACCCATTCCTGAGGGTTTGCATCAAAAGCTCTCCTAAAATGGAGGGGAAAAAACATTGTTTTAGTAGAGGATTCCATGAAAACTCCTTCCTGAATGAGAAAGGGGTATGCATGGAATCCTGAGCAGGATTTAAGCCCCTCTCATCAGCTGATAAAAGGAAGATGGAAGCAATACACTGAAGAACTCTATAAAAGAGATGCCAGGATGGCAGATTCATTCACAGAGGAACCATATGATGAAGAACCAGAAATTTTAGAATGCGAGGTGAAAACTGCTCTTAAAATACTTGGAACAAACAAATCACCAGGAATAGATGGCATACCAATAGAGTTGCTACAAGCTACTGAGACTGAATCAGTCCAAATTTTGACAAAAATCTGTCAAGAAATATGGAAAACTAAACAATGGCCCACAGACTGGAAGCGTTCCATATACATCCCAATTCCAAAGAAAGGGGATCCCAGGGAATGCAGTAATTATCGAACTTTTGCCTTAATATCCCATGCAAGTAAAGTAATGCTCAAGATTCTATAACAAAGGCTCTTACCATATATGGAGCAAGAAATGCCAGACGTCCAAGCTGGATTTAGAAAGGGAAGAGGTACCAGAGATCATATCGCAAACATACGTTGGATAATGGAACGGACCAAGGAATTTCAGAAGGAAATCACCCTGTGCTTTATAGATTACAGCAAAGCCTTTGACTGTGTAGATCATGAAAAACTATGGAATGCTTTAAAAGAAATGGGAGTGCCACAGCACCTGATTGTCCTGATGCGCAACCTATACTCTGCACAAGAGGCTAATGTAAGGACAGAATATGGAGAAACCGATTGGTTCCCCATCGGAAAGGGGGTGAGATGGGTGAATTTTATCACCCTATTTATTTAATCTATAAACAGAACATATCATACGGAAAGCAGGATTGGACCAAGAAGAAGGAGGTGTGAAAATTGGAGGGAGAAATATCAATAATTTAAGACTGCATATCTTAAAGATACCATACTACTAGCAGAAACCAGTAATGATTTGAAACAAATGCTGATGAAAGTTAAAGAGGAAAGCACAAAAGCAGGACTACAGCTGAACGTCAAAAAGACTAAAGTAATGACAACAGAAGATTTATGCAACTTTACAGTTGACAATGAGGACATTGAACTTGTCAAGGATTATCAATATCTTGGCACAATCATTAACCAAAACAGAGACAATAGTCAAGAAATCAGAAGAAGGCTAGGACTGGGGAGGGCAGCTGTGAGAGAACTAGAAAAGGTCCTCAAATGTAAAGATGTATCACTGAACACTAAAGTCAGGATCATTCAGACCATGGTATTTCCGATCTCTATGTATGGATGTGAAAATTGGACAGTGAAAAAAGCAGATAAGAGAAAAATCAACTCCTTTGAAATGTGGTGTTGGAGAAGAGCTTTGCGGATACCATGGACTGCGAAAAAGACAAATAATTAGGTGTTTGAACAAATTAAACCAGAACTATCACTAGAAGCTAAAATGATGAAATTGAGGTTATCATACTTTGGACACATAATGAGAAGACTTGATTCATTAGAAAAGATAATAATGCTTGGAAAAACAGAAGCAAGTAGAAAAAGAGGAAGGCCAAACAAGAGATGGATTGATTCCATCAAGGAAGCCACAGACCTGAACTTACAAGATCTGAACAGGGTGGTTCATGACAGATGTTCTTGGAGGTCACTGATTCATAGGGTTGCCATAAGTCGTAGTCGACTTGGAGGCACATAACAACAACATCAGCTGATAGGAACAGGGGCACACAGGCAAACGGAGCAGGACTTCACCACCCCCAAGTTGTCACCTGATGACCAGAGGGTTAAATCCTGCTGCTCTGGCTGGGCACCACTATTCTCTGCTGGGAATAGGCACACACAACCAACAGAGGATTTAACCTCGCCGTCCACATGGCGCCAGGGGTAGCACCAGCTGATGCATGCATGAGGGTGGTTTGGGGGAAATGGCCTCAAGGGTCAAGATTGGCCCACAGGTTGGAGGTTCCCCACTCCTAGTTTACACCATTTTACCTAACTGTGAATGTCAGCCACCACTCACACATCGTCCATCACAACTTGCTTTCAAAATAGCAATAATAATGCTACTTAACACTTTCAATAAGCAAGGGAACAGACACAATGGATGGTATTCAACTAAATAAAAGTGAAAAAGCAAGGATTATCACTAGCCTAACAGAACTTCCCCCCACGTACACCCCCCACTGTACCAAAATCTGCTCCAGAGGGTTGGGGAGAAACCCAGAGCAGATTTAGGGGGCATGCGAGGGAAGGAGAGGGGAGGAACATTCTGTTGCGCAAGGAGAAATCTTTGTGCTGATGGAACATTTGTCTTAACACTAGTTGAGCACAACCCACAATCTTAATTATCTGGGCACAGAAATTTTTTAAAATCTTTTCCTAAACCTAATCATGATGATTTTTCCAGACAGGATTACTAAATCCATTTGAAAGAATGTTTTGTTCTGCCAATATATGGGAGAGCCTTTCTTTTTTGTTCGCCACCACCACCATGCACATATGTCTATACTTTATCTCTATACTTTATCTATACTCCCTTATCTGCTTTTACAGAACTGCCACTTGCAAGATGCTATTTTAAGGCATCCTTTACAGGTTATTTAATGATAACAAAAACATGCTCAGCAACCCAGTACACATGTAAAAAGCTTTCTGAAATGAGCTTATGTTCTTCAAACATGCATAATATGGACATTCCTGTGGCCTAGGGGACCCAAGCCCCAGGTCCTTTTGTGCTAAGCCCCAGATGTCCTGCCCTTTCCCCTCTTTTTTTAAAAAGGTTTTCTTTTTTTACTCTGCCAACAGAGCAGCTGGATGCGCCTCAAAGTGTGGTGTTAGAAGACCGAGCCACCTGCAATCTTAATTTGATCAGAGGTACTCAATATATTTATGCATGTTTGTGTTGTATGCCTGTCCCCCAGATCTTTTAAGTACTTAACATCCCTGAAAGAGCATATATTGAGAGCTCATGGTTATGCTTTATTTTCTATGTGCAAACTATTTCACTTATTTTTATTTTGTTGAAGTTTAAAAATATTTTTTCCTTTGAATCCTAAAGGTTACATTCATACCTTTCAATCTAAGACTACCTCAGCCTCCACTTGGCTTCATGGTCAGGAGCTTTATGCTCGTAACTGGCCACTCGGTAGCTAAGACTGCAATCCCTGTTTACCCACACTTATCTGGGAGTAAGCACTATTCAACAATGGGATTTACTTTTGAGTAGAAGTATATTTTAAAAGAGTTCTATGCTTAAAAGAAAGAGGAATTGTTCACAGGCTCACAATGCATATAGACATAAAAACTCCAGACTTGGCTGAATCTAAAGGGCGGTGGTGCAACCTGAGCTATACCAAAATATTGATATTATGTATTAGTTTGGTGTTTTTATGCAATGAGAACAATTCCTCTAATAGTCACAATCGCTTTCATCAATTTTTAGAGCAGGCCGGAAGACTAAAACCAATTTGCACAAATAGAGTAAAAGCTGTGCAACTTTAGCAGGTATAGAAGATACTTTTTTCATAGCCCTTATTTTCACCCTGCAATGAAAGAAGGGATTCTCTCAATGTTATTTTATGGGTAGCATGTAAATGTAAATATTTATACAGTTTACATACAGTAGCATGTAAACAGTATAAATATTTACATTTTGTTTGTGTAATCTTTTCATCAAAAGTGAAGAACAAAGTAACAATCCACACAAACATAATCATCCTGCAAGATTCACAAAATAAAAATGTGTTTTGACAGGCATGAGGATTTTCCAAACGAAAAGCCCTTTGAGCAGTGGAAGATACAAGACATGGAAAGGCCTGGTCATAGGACAGAGACTGCTTTTGTCACCCTGCTTAATGGCCTACACCGGGCATCAGACGGGGGGGTGCGTCCCTGTTGGTGCTGCTGGACCTGTTGCTGCTTTTCAATACCATCAGCCATGGTATCCTTCTGGGCCATCTAGCTGGGATGGAATTGGGAGGTACTATTTTAGGGTGCATCTGATCCTACCTAGCAGACAGGTTCCAGAAAGTGGTACTGGGAGACTACGGCTTAGGTCCAGGCTATTTGTCAGACCGTATCTCCCTATATGAACCTGCCCGGGCCCTCTTCAGGAGAGACCCTTCTCACGATCCCAACACCTTCACAAGTGCGACTGGTGGGGACATGAGATAGGGCCTTTTCGGTGGCTGCCCCTAGGCTCTGGAACTCCCTCCCTAGGGAGGCAAAAATGGCCTTCTCTGTGCAGTCTTTCCGCTGACAGCTAAAGACTTTTTTCTTCCGGCAGGCCTTTGGAACTGAAGGTTTTATGGGTAGTGACTGAAGAGGATGCTGTATGTTATTGTTTTACTTGTATGCTCCTAAACTGGGTTGCAGTATTTTAAGAGTATATCTAATTGGTTTTAACATCTTAATAGTTTAATCCTGTTTTAATGCTGATTTTATATGTTTTATATTTTTATAGGTTCTTAATGATATGTACTTATTTTTATCTGGAGCCGCCTTGAGTTCCAGTTTGGAAAAAGGGCGGGGTATAAATAATAATAATAATAATAATAATAATAATAATAATAATAATAATAATAATAATAATAATACTGCTTGGCCCGCTGGCCTACGGGGTCCTGAAGGGTTCCATTCTGTCTCCCATGCTCTTTAGCATCTATATGAAACCGCTGGGACAGGACTTGCAGAGATTTGGAGTATAATGTCATCAATATGCTGATGACACACAACTCTATCTCTCCCTACCATCTGATTGCAGGGAGGGAGTGCTCATCCTAAACCAGTTCCTGGAGGCTATGAAAGGCTGGATATGGGCTAACAAACTGAAACTTAATCCAGACAAGACAGAAGGGTGGCTGGTCAAGGGAAAGATGCGCCAAGGATAGGGCTGCAACCTGTTCTGGACAGGGTCACGCTCGCCTTGAAGAAGGTCCACAGTTTGGGAGTACTCCTGTATCCTGCCCTGATGCATGAATATCAGGTAACTGCAGTAGCCAGGAGTACTTTTGGTCAACTCAAACTGGTCTACTACTGGCACCTGTTCCTGGAAGTGGTTGCCTTGGCCACAGTGACACACGCATCAGTGACACCAAGGTTTGATTACTGTAATGCACTCTACATGGGGCTCCCTTTGAAAATGGTTCAGAAATTGCAGTTGGTTCAAAATGTGGCAGCCAGAATGTTAACGGGATTATGGCGTGGGGATCATATTGTATGCTTTATTGACTCCACTGGCTCCCTATTTGTTTCCGGGCCCAATTCAAAGTGCTGGTTTTGACCTTTAAAACCCTAAATGGCCTTGGACCAATGTACTCGAGGGATCGCTTGGGCTCATATGTACCGGCCCATGATTTAAGATCATCTACCTCTGGTCTCCTCTGCGTGTCTGGAATGAAAGATGTTAGACTGGCAGACACGCAATACAAGAGCCTTTTCAGCCATGGCCTCCAAGCTCTGGAATATCTTACCCTAAGAAGCCCATTCTACTCCCTCCCCAATGGTGTTCTGGAGATTTTTGAAAAACACCTTGTTCCAGAGAGCCTTTAGGAGGGACTGAAGGCTGAGCCTAAAACTGATTTTACTTCCTCCTTTTTTAACCTCTTTAGTCCCCTTTGAATATCAATCCCCTAGATTTCTTAAGTGTATTTTATGTATTTTTATCTATTTTAATGTTTAATAATGTATTTTTATTGTGAGCTGCCCTGAAAGAAATATTTTAAATAAATAATAATAATAAATAAAAGAGTTAAGATATTTAAGCTATGTTTGCAGCAGCCTATTTCTTCCTAGTCAAGGGGGGTCATGCTTCCTCAAATTTGTCCATTCTTTTATTACAAGTCATGGACATGTTCATGCTTGCTATTCCAGTTTTGCTGATATACTACACTACAATGAACTGATTCTTCCAACATAGATCCTTACACAGCCAAAGCAGTACAATCAACACACAAAAAGGATTTTAGCAGGCTTAGGAGAACTCTGAGATTTAAAAAATCTTTAGGGGAAAAAGCCTTAGAGGGAGTGGGGGTGGCGGAGAGACCCCAAACAGCTCAATGGAGGACTGAGCATGCTCAGTGTGCACAGAATGCTGACAGATTAACAAGGCAGGGGGAGAGATGACAGAAAACCAGGAGACAGGAATGAAATTGAGTGGGAAAAGGCTATAACTGGCTGTCATCTCAAACAGGAAAATTCTACCCTGCAACATTTTATTGCAGATACCCTGGATGGACTATAATATGCTCACTTATTACGCAACCATTACATACTTTCGAAATACACACACAAACCCAATTAGTCTGTATTTCACAAACATGGAGGATGAGATGGTTTTTCATAAATGATTACTATGGCCTGTGATCACATTTATAAGAAATCTCACAGAAAGTTAAGTCACCTGGAAAAAAATACTACCACCTACACCGTGGGGCCTTGAAAGCCATCCCACACTTGTGACTTCAAAATCAAAACAGACCATTTAGTGTGATTTTGCAGCTTCACTGCAAATATCTAACTAAACTTTCTGTAACAAATATTACACGATCTCCACAACAAAGTAAGCGGGGGATGGTCTGCTGTAGATGTACATACATTGGAACAGGGGTGGGGAACCTGCCGCAGGTTGACTAATTTCATGCAGATAGAGGGAGCCTGTAGGGAGAGAAGGGGGGAGGATGAGAAAAACAGAGGGGAGGTCAAAATGGATGGAGTACTAGAAGAAGAGGGGACACTACAAGCAATCAGGTCAGACCTCTGGAAAGAGTGATCTGTCCTTTCCCCAGCACAGCCCACTGAATGGGTAGGGAGTGGAAGAGAGGAAGGAAACAGTGGCCCCAGCCATCATCGGCTTCAGCCTCACCCACCATCAGCATGCAACCTTCAACATACTGCCCATGATGCAGATCTCAACAGAAAAATGGTTACCCACCCCTGCCGTAAAAGCTATTAAGTGTTTCATAAATCAAAACCACACTGAGGTGCTTATAGTACTAGTACCTCACTACTATGACATTAAAATGTCACTGTTGCATTTATTTTAATTTATTTTACTTCTTGCAGTACCTAAGTAATCAAGCAGAATGCTAAATTTAACACTGCTCCACACCTCTCATGACTTCTCTGAACTGCACAGATAACTATCACGTATAAGCATAATCAATTAATTACATTAAAAGGCTTGCTAATCTCTCACATATTAATAGTTAGAGCATCAAATGTACGCTTTGTAACCACTTAACAAAAATGAGATTCTTGCCATTTTTCTATTCAATAATATTTCTAAAATGTGCAAAATTAAGGTAATATTTCAATGGATCAACTTCTGTTATGTGTAGACATTCAAATTTTCAATTACACTAAAGTAATCTGAAAAGGTTTTAACAGGCTTATAACTTCAGCTCGAGGACATGGACAAGGTGCTTGGACAGGTACGTGCAACCACTTCGGTACTGGATCCTTGCCCCTCTTGGCTAATAAAAATCAGCAGGGATGGAACAGTTGGCTGGGCCAAGGAAGTGATAAATGCCTCTTTACGAGAGGGAGTGGTCCCTGGCTGTCTGAAAGAGGCAGTGGTGAGACCACTTCTGAAAAAACCTTCCTTGGACCCAGAAAATGTCAACAGCTACAGACCAGTAGCGAATGTTCCATTCCTGGGCAAGATCTTGGAACGAGTGGTTGCTGGCCAGCTCCAGGCGCTATTGGATGAAACCGATTATCTAGATCCATTTCAATCGGGTTTTAGGCCTGGTTTTGGCACTGAGACAGCCTTGGTCGCCCTGTATGATGACCTATCTCGGGAGAGAGACAGAGGGAGTGTAACTCTGTTGATCCTCCTTGATCTCTCAGCGGCTTTTGATACCATCGACCATGGTATCCTTCTGGAGAGGCTCACGGAGTTGGGAGTTGGAGGTACTGCTTGGCAGTGGTTCCGCTCCTACTTGGCGGGCCGTCTCCAGAAGGTAGTGCTTGGGGAACATTGCTCGACACCGTGGGCTCTCCAATGTGGGGTCCCGCAGGGGTCAGTTTTGTCTCCCATGCTTTTTAATATCTACATGAAGCCGTTGGGTGCGGTCACCAGGAGTTTTGGAGTGCGTTGTCATCAGTATGCTGATGACACGCAGCTCTACTTCTCCTTTTCATCTTCTTCAGGTGAGGCTGTCGATGTGCTGAACCGTTGCCTGGCCGCGACAATGGACTGGATGAGAGCTAACAAACTGAGGCTCAATCCTGACAAGACTGAGATGCTGTTGGTGCATGGTTTCTCTGATCGGATGGTGGATACATACCCTATCCTGGATGGGGTTACACTCCCCCTAAAGGAGCGGGTTCGTAGTCTGGGAGTCTTTTTAGACTCTTCCCTCACACTTGAGGCTCAAGTAGCCTCGGTGGCACGGAATGCGTTCTACCAACTTCGGTTGGTAGCCCAGCTACGTCCCTATTTGAGCAAGGAGGACCTCACATCAGTCGTACATGCTCTGGTAACCTCGCGTTTGGATTACTGCAATGCGCTCTACGTAGGGCTGCCTTTGAAGACAGTTCGGAAGCTTCAGCTAGTGCAAAATGCGGCGGCCAGACTGTTAACAAGGACCAAGCGGTCCGAGCATATAACACCTGTTCTGGCTCGCTTGCACTGGCTGCCAATATGCTTCCGGGCTAGATTCAAAGTGTTGGTATTAACCTATAAAGCCTTATACGGCGCGGGACCACGATACCTGTTGGAACGTCTCTCCCGATACGAACCGGCCCGTACACTACGCTCTACTACGAAGGCCCTCCTCCGGGTTCTGACTCATAGAGAAGCCCGGAGGGTGGTGACAAGATCTAGGGCCTTCTCAGTGGTGGCCCCCAAACTGTGGAACAGTCTCCCCGAGGAGGTGCGCTTGGCGCCGACGTTGCTTTCCTTTAGGTGCCAAGTTAAAACCTTCCTCTTTTCCGAGGCATTTTAATTTAAGTTAACTTAATTTTTAAATTTTGTTGCAATTGATTTCAGATTGTTCTTATTTTTATATGTTTTTGCTGTATTATATTGTGTGATTTTATTGTATCTTGTGTTCACCGCCCAGAGAGCTATAGCTAGTCGGACGGTATAAAAGTCTAATAAATAAATAAATAAACTTGACTGTTTTAATTGTTTAATTGAAAATTGTTTAAACCACTCATTTATATTTTGCTCTGCTATTAATGTGTCTTTTTTGTTTTTCTTTGTTCTGGTCTTTGGCCATGTCTAAATACATTAAAAAAAATAATAAGTTTCTGTGCTACTCAAAAGTGTTTGTAGACCCCATCCCAACAGAAGCTGATCTAATTTTTGAGAGGTCTTATTTTAGCTAAGATCTTCCATTCAAAAACAACATGGAAAATGTTTCCTCAAAAATCTACTTTGATTATTTCCAAATTTGTAGGAGGACTGTCTGGTTTTTCTGAAGAGAAAAAGGAACCTCTGGAAGTTCAACCATCAGTATCTAGAGACACAGAGGGAAAAAGTATTTGTGTAAATGTATTTATTTATTTATTTATTTATTGCACTTGTATACCGCCCCATAGCCAAAGCTCTCTGGGCAGTTTACAGCAACCAAACAGGAACAAATAAGAGTACATTCCACTTTGATTTTATATATATCAGAAACACTGCCACAAACCTGGTAACCTGAACTCTGGGGTTTTAATAATGCACCGTTTGAGAATGGTACTCTACTGAAATAGTATCTAGGTCACTGGCTAGAATGCGATTACTGAAACACTGCTAAAGCAGCTCATAAATGTTTTTTGTTGATTCTACATATAATAATCCTACCTAAATCAGCGCTAGTACTTCATAAACTGAAAAGTAACTTCTATCAAGAAAGGTAATTTAAAAGAGCAAAATCAGGTTTTGTTTTTTTTACGGTTTCCTATATACAAAGACAAGGCTGTTGTCAGCTGTTATCCTATCCACTACCTCGGGCAGGTGATATTAAGAAAGCCTGCAGCAGCTTCTTTCCAGCTGATAATTCCTTTGGACAAAACAGACAGCTGGTAATTGTCTCATTTCACTTGACACTCCATTTAGATAAGTTTCAGTTGAGGCTTTTGCAACAAACACCAACTCCCCAGAGTTGGAACCTTTTCCTCAACTTCCTCTAAGGCAGTGGTAAATAAAAGGACAAACCACATCCACCACTATAAATGCCACCCATTAGCCTGTATTGTCAGTCACAGCCTTCATGTTCTTTGAGAAAAGCCATAATAAAAAAAAATAGTATCATTTTTTAAAACATTATGCAATATTTTAAAAAGCCTATCTTCCTTCTTCACAAACTAATTTATTCATTACAACAATCTTTTTCAATGTTTGGGGGAAAACTGAAGAAATTAGTTTAGAACCTTAATCCTAAAGGTGTATAAAGTGTGACATTGCAGAATCCTGTAAATTCATCCTACTAACAGCTTGATTCTATGCAGAGTTGAGCATGTCCATGTGAACGTAGGTACTACAATTTCATTAGGATGCTAGTCCATATCAAGTGTTGTGATTAAGGCAGCAGAAAGATGATAGTATAGTAGAAGATTCACAGGTTGAGAGTACTCGGGATCCATCATTGCTGTAGATGGGTCAGGTGCTTCTATGGCCAGAAGTACTTTTTCTCAGTTTCAGCTAGTGTGACAACTGCAGCTGCCCTTAAGATAGGTGTGGCCACATGCTTTGGTTATATCTAGCAAGATTATTGCAAAGTACTCTATGTTGGCTGCCTTTGAAAAGCATTCACAACTGCAGCCAGTACAGAATGCTGCGAATCTGGTACTGGGTGATACTTATTTGGAGCACAATACACCAATAATGTTTAATCTTCATTTATTCCTGAAGTGTTTCTGTACCCAATTCAAGGTGCTGAATACTGTTAAAACTCTAAATGGTGGGTCCAGGGTAGTTCTTATTTTTATATATACATCTGAGTATATGGTGCTCTACCAAAAAAAAAAAAAAGGCTTACAATCTAAAAAGCAGATACAAGGGAAACAACAGAGGAACATGAGGGAAATGGGGGGTGTAGAGGAGTAAATAGGGGAAAGTTTATTATTATTTAATCAATTAATTTATTGATTTCCCACCTCTCCTCCCAGGAGGAGCCAAGGGCGGCACACAAAAACACAAAAAACAGTCTAAAAGTTATTCCAACACAGACACAGACTGGCATAAAGTTTCTGCTTTAAAAGCTTGTTGAAAGCAGAAGGTCTTTCAGTAAGAGCTGCAAAGATAACAGAGACGGCACCTGTCTAATATTTAAGGGGAGGGAATTCCAAAGACTAGGTGCCACAACACTAAAGGTCCACTTCCAATGTTTTGTGGAACAGACCTCTTGATAAGATGATATATGCAGGAGGCCCTCACCTGCAAAGTACAGTGACTGACTGGGTATATAAGGAGTAAGACAATTTTGCAGGTATCCTGGTCCCAAGCTGCATAGGGTTTTATACACCAAAACGAGAACCCTGAAATTGGCCAGGCAGCTAACGGGCAGCCAGTGCAATTCTTTCAGCAACAGGGTAACATATTGGCAATATCCTGTCCCAGGGACCACTCACACTGCTGCATTTTGCTCCAGCTGCAGGTTCCAGACCAACCTCAAGGGTAGCCCCACATCGAGTGCATTGCAGTAATCCAACCTGGAGGTTACCAGCAGGGCTGTGGAGGCAGAGTTGTGGAGTTGGAAGCAATTTTGGGTGGAGTCTGAGTCAGTAGAAATGTACCGACTCTGACTTCAAAATAAATTTCGATTGACAAACTTTTTAAAATATAAATTCAAAATGTCAAAGGAGGAGTCAGAGTCAAAGGTTTGGCATACCTACTCCACAGCCCTGGTTACCAGTGCATGGACAACAGTGGCCAGGCTATCCCGGTCGAAAAGCAGCTGCAGCTGCCTTACTGGCCAAATCTGGTAAAAGGCATTCCTAGCCACTGAGGTCACCTGGGCTCTAGCAACAAAGATGGATCCAGGAATACCACCTGATTATGAACCTGCTCTTTCAGAGGGGGAACAACCCCATCCAAAGCAGGCAATTGACTAATTTTCCAAACTTGAGAACAACCAACCCACAGCATCTCCACTTTGCTAGGATTCAGACTCAGTTTATTGGCTCTCATCCAGCCCATCACCAAGTCCAGGCACTAGACCAGGCTTGTACGGTCTCTCCCAATTCAGATGATACAGAAAAATAGAGCTGGGTATCACCAGTGTACTGCTGACACCTCATCCAGATCTCCTGATGAAAGCTACCAAGTGCTTCATATAGATGTTAAACAGCATTGGGGACAAAATGGCACCCTGCAGCACTCCACAGCACAACTGCCAAGGCACCAAAAGACAATCACCCAATGCTATTCTCTAAAACCAAACCTGGAGATAGGATTGGAACCACTGTAAAACAGTGCCTCTAATACCCATCTCACGAAGTCAGCTGAGAAGGATATAATGGTCAATAACATCAAATGCCACCCAGACATCGAGTAAGAATAACAGGGTCACACTGCCCCATCCTCCTCCTGATAAAGTTCATCCATCAGGGCAACCAAGGCCAATTCAGTCCCATAACCAGGCCTGAACACAGATTGGAATGGGTCAGGATAATCTGCTTCATCCAAGAGTACTTGCAATTGCTATGCCACAACCCTCTCAATCGCCTTCTCCAAAAAGGAAGTATTTGCAACTGGGGGTAGTTGTCACAAACCAATTAAGTCCAGGGTGGGTTTTTTCAAGAACGGTCAGATCACTGCCTCTTTCAGGGTGGCTGGGACCACTCCCTCCTGCAAATATGCATTGACCACACCCTAGACCTACTCAGTCACACCCCCTCAACAGGCTGTAATAACCCAAGAAGGGCAAGAGTGCTTTTCCCCCCTTGTTCTTCCCTGTTCCTTTTCCCTCATGTGTTGTGCATTTTACATTGTTAGCCTAAGAGCAGTTATTTAAATTTTGTAAATTGTATTTTGTAAATTGTATTGTTTTATTGATGTGTTTTATATTGTATTTTTATACTTGTGTTTTTTGTAAGCCACCTTGAGGGCCTTTGGCCGAAAGGTGGGGTATAAATAAATAATAATAATTTTAAAAAATTAAAAAGAGTCGAGAAGAAACTTTGCTGGCCACATCGTCGCAAACACCTTGTCAATGTCGTCAGGTTGCATCAACTGAAACCGATCCCAAGAAATTGTACTGGACACCTCACTGGGACTACAGTATATATGGATGGGGCATCAAAACTGCTACAGAGAAAAACAACTTTACCCTCAAAGTGCCTTGCAAACAATTCAATGTGGGCCTCTGAAGGGTCTAAAACTCAATTTCCTGGAGTTGATGTCAACAGATCCCTAACAATACAAAAAAGCTCCACTGGACAGAATGATAGTTCTGGTTTAATCTGATAAGAGAAAAATCAACTCATTTGAAATGTGGTGCTGGAAGAGAGCTTTGCGCATACCATGACTGCAAAAAAGACAAATGTTATAACAAATTATACCAGAACTATCACTAGAAGCTAAAATGATGAAACTGAGGCTATCATACTTGGGACACAACATGAGAAGACCTGATTCACTAGAAAAGACAATAATGCTGGGAAAAACAGAAGGGAGTAGAAAAAGAGGAAGACCAAAAAAGAGATGCATTGATTCCATAAAGGAAGCCACACACCTGAACTTGAAAGATCTGAACAGGGTAGTTCATGACAGATGCTATCGGAGGTTGCTGATTCATAGAGTCACCATAAGTCGTAATCGACCTGAAGGCATATAACACCACCCAATTATTTGTCTTTTTTGTTGTCCATGGTATTTGCAAAGCTCTCCTCCAACACCACATTTCAAATGAGTTGAGTTTTCTGTTATCCGCTTTTTTCACTGTCCAACTTTCACATCCATACATAGAGATTGGGAATACCATGATCTGAATGATCCTGACTTTAGTGTTCAGTGATACATCTTTGCATTTGAGGACCTTTTCTAGCTCTCTCATAGCTGCCCTTCCCAATCCTAGCCTTCTTCTGATTTCTTGACTATTGTCTCCATTTTGGTTAATGACTGTGCCAAGGTACTGATAATACTTCACAAGTTCAATGTCCTTGTTGTCAACGTTAAAGTTACATAAATCTTCTGTTGTCATTACTTCAGCTGTAGTCCTGCTTTTGTGCTTTCCTCTTTAACTTTCAACAGCATTAGTTACAAATCATTACTGGTTTCTGCTAGTAGTATGGTATCATGTGCATATCTTAAATTACTGCTAATTTCAAAAGGGTTCAAAATCCTATAAACCAAGCATATAAATGCCAAAATAAAAACATTGTTTCCACAATTGTTTTTAACTTTCAAACTGTAACCTGTCCTGAACCTTTAGGACAGAGTGACCTATGAATCTAAATGAACAAATATGAAACACACAGGCGTACAACAACACAGATAACTCAGTAAAACATCTTGTGTGCACTGTATAAGGAATCATCCCCAGTTGTGCTCCCATTTTGTCACCACAAAGCCTTGTTTCTGTGCTGTATAATATATGTATAATACATACAGATGACACCAATGCATTGCATCTTTAAGAATGGAGGCTGCTGTCAACTTGAAATTCTAGCACAAGCCACATGTTGCACTGATGAAATCTGTTGTATTGGCATACAGGAATAAGCCTTAACTTAATTGTTTAAAAATGAAATTAGCCAAGTGAGCAGTTTCACACACCAACTGCCCTTTATTTCCTTATGGCAAACTTTAAAATAAATGCCACTGGAATCGGAAGGAAAAGCCCTACAATTAAACAGTTCGTCAACAGCACAAAACATTCTGCTACCCTTCCTCCCTTCCCAACAGATGAATGCTGGTTCTCAACAAACCACTTCTGTAAATAGTACACCCCCACCTATTCTAGGCAAAACAGTATTTTCCTATTAAAAAGTACTTACAACCGAGATACCATTCAAAGAAAACATTTGCAGAGTCAAGTGTTTATGACAATCAGTAACAAACCAAAAACACCAGACACGAATTTTTCCTTCTATGTATTATCTGAACATCGTCTATTCCTGACCCCTTACAAAGAAAAAAATTCTATCTATTTTTACAGTGTGGCACATTGGTATTTTGGATTTTTTCCAACCATTCTTCTCAGGTAGTAACAAATAAATGCCAGATATGAATTATTTCTACACTCTATCTTCATTCAAATAAGCAAAATTAATAGGGAATTCAGGAGATACATCTCATATGAATGTATACTGGAATCAGTAACTGCTGCCTAAGAATCTATAGTATTATCTTGCTCCCAAATCAACCTAGAATGCTACATGGAAAAATGTATTTTACAAGGTAACACTACTTAGAAGTTTTGATTTCCATTATTCTTAGTAGCTTATCTTGTTTACAGTTTATCAACATTATTCAACGTTGTCAGTATCCATAACCAATTATTTTCCATGCAACTAAACACCAGGATTGTTGTAGTTTAACTGCTGTTATACCTTATTTGTACTGTTGTGAATCAGAGGATTGTGCCCCAGAACGTTTTCCCCCTTAGTAGAAGCAAGTTACAGAAACAGTTAATGCTTCCTTAACAAAGCACATGCCATTATCTGGCTTAAGAACATAGATTTGGATTTTTACCTGTTTTCTCCCTGCTTGCTGTTTGAAGGTGGAGGATATAACACAGTCTGATTCCCTTCCATCTCCACAACGCACTTGGTATTCAACTCCAGCTCTGGAACATAATAGCAGTAGAGAATGTCAGACATTCCCTTACAGAATGATATATACAGTTCATCCCTAGTCAGCAGGGCTTTTCCTGTTTCTTCTTGTGTTTAGAAAACAACTCCCATTGCTACTAAGAGTATAGGAAATGGCATGAGCATTGCTCTCCCACATAAATAAAAATTAAACCCTAGAGAAAGAAGCTGGAGACCTACAAATTAGCAGAGATCCTCACCTAATGGGGAAATAGGTGCTTTCTGGAAACAGAAAGCAAATGGGCGCTGCTTTTAACTTAAGATGCACCTATAGCAATTCCTCTATCTGCCTCAGGGCAGAGTGCCATTGCCTGAGTTGTGTGGTACTCATGGCACACATGCGAGATCATACCGTTGTGTGCCATCCCTAATCCCATGTTCACAAATCACTACTGTAGATTACAAGATCCACTTCCCTCATACACCTGCACTAAAAGGGAGAAAAGCTCTAGCTTTCTTTAACCACAGTGTTTGTGACAAGGGCAGCCAAGTTAGAGTGGACTTAAAAATCTATCCCCAAGAATGAAGGAAAGGACCATGACAAACTTTTCAGAGAACTGTCCCAACACTACAAAACAGTACTGTCAGCTCCTCCACTGGAAGGGGGGGAAGATTGAGGGGGAAAGAAGAAAAACAGCCACAGGCTGGGAGGTTATCTAAGGGGAAATCGCTCAGAGAAGCAGCAAGTTTCCCCACCCAAAAAGCGAGAGGACGAGTTCGTAGCAGGCAGCTTTACAAGGACCGACGGGGTTTGCCCTCAACTCCACGCCCCTTATATTAGAAAAGGGAGCTGCGATCCAACGAAAACCTCTGGACTGTTAGTTATAAAACGTAGATAAGAGATTGGATCTTCGTCTTACTACCAGAGGTTTGCACTTAAGCCCCGCTCCCAAGACCTTCTCCGACTAGGAAGACAGAGTTTGTTAAAATCAAACACCCTTCCCTTTATTCCTCACCGACCGGCCAAAAAAAAACAAGGTAGAGGTTCTATAACGCCAATGCGCTGTAATTCTCAACTCTTTTTCCGCTCTCTTCCTTCCCCCAATCCCATCCCAACAATTCTGCAAACTTGGAGGAGGAGGCAAGAGGGGGGAAGATTAAGACGGGGTTAATCAGGGTAGGGCTGCTGGGAGGATTAACGCCTTCGTCAGTTCTTCATTTATTTATTACCTCTCCTGTTCATGGGCCGGACTCTGACGGCCACTTTCACCTTGGTATCCGACATCTTCCCTAGCGAGGGCAGAGGCAGCGTGAGGTCCCACCACCCAGCAGCGAGTTCTCCTGCTTCGCGCGGAGCGAGACACTCAGCCCGCGGAGCCCGCCTCTCCCCCTCAGGAACCAGCGGCAGAAAGGCGGCGTCTCAAGGCAACGGCAGCAAGCCTCGACGAGGAGGACGCTCCCACAGCAAAGCTGCCAACTGGGAAAGCGCAGCGCCGAGGTCCATCCCGGGCCGGTGGGAAAGCGGCGAGTCGAAAGGAGGGGAGCCGCTAAGCAGCTGGGAAGAAGTGTCTGGGGAAATAAAGAGCTTCCAAGAGACGCGGCGGCGGGAACGTTACGTTCCTCAGCCTCGTCGGCGCGACAAGCCCCGCTGCCTTTTTCCCCAGCCCAGTGCCTGCTGCTCGTGCTGCTGCCGCCGCCTCCTCCCCATCCTAACCGCCATCTTCCAGCCCCCGCGACGGCGGTTCCTGCCTTCGTCTCTCTCCCTCTCTCTCCTCAGTCTCTGCTGAGATTCCAGGGTCAGGCAGACGGGGAGGGGGGAGGGGGCGCCTCGGAAAATGACGAAGATAGCCGAGTGAATTGGGAAGGGAGGACGGTAGATGGCGTTAGAAAGTATCCCTAAAAGTCATGCGCGAGCTTTTTGCCCGCTCGTCGGGCTGCGGCGCTTCAATGAGTTCGCGCAAGCGCAAACGGAAGCGATCAGAAGGGGAAATACCGTTTCAGGCTGTTCGCAAAGCCGTGGGGTCCCGTTCTCGCTGCTCTTCTCCTCCTCTCCCGCCCCTTTGCGTCTATGCTTTATGTACGCTGCCGCCGCAAGGCTAAGTTTAAGGCAAAGGGAGGCTGCTGAAGAAGTAATGGGGTAGAATGTGTCGCCATGGAGAACGGCTGGCAGCACTGAGGAAGGAGAAGGAAGGAAGGAGGAGAGTTGCTCATTTTCAGGAAGATCGTAGGAGCCTGAATTGGAAGCCTTCTCTAGATTCACTTTATGTTTAGACAAAATCATGGTTTCATTTGAACCCTGGCTTACCAGGGTTTAAGAGTCATACTTAATAATAGCGATGTAGGGCAATACTGTAGTCCTAATATTTTGAGATCTTGGATGTAGAACGATAGTCCACCTTTTTGATATTTTTAACCCCAATCTGCAATATATATTTGTTATCTGTTTTCCTCCTTTCTCCCCACTCTCCTCTGTCCCCTATCTTTCTCTTGAATGACTCCAAGGTGTGGTGGACCTTCCTCAATAAGTTTCCCACTCCCCAGTTTTTAATCACTGTATTAAAGCCCTATGTAACATGGATTAAGTCCTGCCCCTCCTCTAATCTTTTCCATCCCTTTGCTCTCCCAAACTAGTTTTTCTGGAGCCACCCCTGCTTTAAAAAACAAAAAAAAGACTACATGGCAGTATTATAGCTTGTGCAAGCCATTTTAAAAGTTGGAGCATGATCCAGTTGACATTTCCAGCTCACTTGTTGAAGTCCAGTTGTTCAGCTTGTTCAAAGTGCTGCACCTACATTTGTCTCAGTGAACCTTCAACAACTAAAACAAAACACACATTGCTGGTGGGAGGTGGAAACTGAGGAATCGTGCCTTGCCTGAGATCATGTTGGTCTGAGATTGCAGAGCTCTGGCCTCTGCTATCAGTTAAGGGACTTGGCCTACTGAGAGGCTGCACCCCCTGTCTCCCAGGAAGAATATCATGGTAAAAGCAGGTCAGGCCTGACCCCACCCATTGACTGAGCAGCTGCAGGGAGCTAGCTTCCTCTCTTCCCTGCCAAAAAGGACACTTTCTTCCAACTGTCAGTTGCCTTAGGACTGCAAAAGTGAGGAGAAACACACTCTGGCCCCACCCATTGGTGTCCTGTTCTCACCAGGCTCCTGAAGAGGCAAGAGACTTCCCAACAATAACACAAATGAGGGCAACACAAGGCAACATCCAGAGCCAGTCCAAAGACAAGAGTCCATAACAACAAAGGGGCCAGTCAAGAAGGAAAGTCAGAGTAGTCTAAGGTCAACATCAAGCAGTCTATGAGCAAAGCAGGTCAAGGGCAAAGCAAGAGGCAGGTCCAGGGTAGTCCAAGGTCGGGTCTGGAGACAACAGGAGATCAGTCGACAGGTCAAATACAGAATCAGTATGTAGACATAGTTCCAGCCTAGCACTGGATTTTTTGAGCTGCTGGAACCCCACCCCAAACCTCAGCTGACTCCTTTCAACCACCTTCAGCCAGACTTTACTCCCAAGGAATCCCGGCCTGCAGTTAGGCACTCCTCCAGATGGGCTGGGTCTCCAACTGGTGTTTGAGGTGACATCTCTTCCTTGGACTTGGAATCTGTTCAGCCTCAATGTCTGAATCACCCTGGATGCAGAGAGCCCTTCCTCAGCTTCGTTGCAAGACCCAGGCTCCCCACCCCCAGAAGGAGCCTGACCCGGGGCTGGTCCAAGACCAGAGTCTCTTGATATTCCTCTGATGGGGACTCCTGGCTGGGACCTGACAATTGGCCAGGGGACTAAGGGCTGTTGGGATGTGTGTATATGTGTACCTATAGACAGGGAAACCCATCTATTCAGATCAATCATACTGCTGAGATTAAAGATTAGTGGTTTACGTTGCTTTCTTTATCCCTCCCTGTTTCTTGTTTCTTTTGTATCATGTCAAATAGATGGTGAACCTGCAGACAGGGACTTACCTTTTAATTTCTGCATAGTGGTCAGAATTGTTTTGCTGTTGTTGCACTTTTAAAGTGATAAGACATCACCATATGCTCTCAAGTATATCCGACCATTTCCAAAAGAAAGTGTCACAGAAAAGGTGCCAAATTTGAAAGAAAGAATTGGGAGCACACTTAGAGATTCTTCCTTTGTCGTTTTAATCACCTGATGTCATATGATATGGAGGGTGGGCCACATCTGTTTATGTTTGGCTAATTTGTACATACAAATTAAACAAAATACTGAAGTAGAAATAGTACAAACTACGGTGTGCCATAACAAAGACACTGCAAAGAAAGACAGATGTTACAACTTGAGAATTCAAGGGAAATGAGCCAAATGTTACAGGGGCAGACTTTTACTAATGGAATCTGTTCTTCAGCACAAAATCCACACAAGCAGCATCATACCTGAAAGGCCAAGACTTGTCAAAATCGCTGCTTGTGCCTGCAAACATGGCCCATAAGGATTAGACCCCAGCTCAGTTTTAGAGCATGTGTTTTACAAGTATAAAATCCTAGGTTCTGCTCCTAGTATCTCCAGGTAGTTATTGAAATGTATAGTCTATTCTCAGCCAGTGGTCCTGAGGTGGTTAATGAAAAATACAACACAAAATCCTATACAATTTTAAAGGCTCTTAACAGACCATTAATTTTTGGCAAATTAAATCATCATTCCTTAGTGTTGTGCTGCTTCTTCACTGCCACTTCCAATTTTCAGATAATCTTTTTGGATGTCATTCCAACATTTCAAACAGCAAAGCTGGCTCCAAACTGTTTTTAGCTCATTTCTCTGTCCAACCCCCTTCAGCTCTGATGGGTGTCAGTTTAAAGACCAAGAACATAATCAATTGTATCATTGCCAGTGCTACTCAGAGCAGTCCCATTGAAATTAGTAAACATGACAAACGTAGGACCACTAATTTCAATGAAGTAAAACTTAATTGGCTACAATCCAAAGGTTTCTTAATCAAATTCCCAACCTCTATTAGGCAACTCTCTAGACAAAACCATAGTGATATACCCCTTTACCAAATTCAAGACCATATTTATTTTCTAGAGAAATCTGTAGAGAAATCTGAGGAATGGCCTTCCTATCATTTGGATAAGCCCTGAATGCATCAGTTCTTAAATCCATATGATATTAGCAAAGGCAAATTTCATTTTGTTAAGGCTGAATGTCATTGGAACAATTTGTATAATATCTTTTGTGTTATTTTTTACTGGATATACAGAAGATCCTCTATACAGAGGATTTTGTACAGTTTTGGTTTTGATAATTGAAGGTTTTCATCATTGTAGCTGATCCAGGGTTTACCTACATACTCTGGAATGTTAAAAGCAGCCATTTCAGACTCACCATAATTTTTGAGGCAGTCCATATCCATTTTAATATACTTCTGAGATCATGAGGCAACTACATGTAACTAGATGTAGATCTTTCAATCAATTGGAATGAATTTAATCCATTCTAAGGTCGCAATCCTATGTGCACGTACCCAGGAGTAAGCCTCATTAAACACAATGCAATTTATTTCTGAGGAATGAGATTAAGCATAGGATTGCCCTGCATGTTAGTCAGATATTAGTCCCCATTTAAATCAGTTGGACAAGTTAATCCTTTAGTCCAACTGAAATCAACTATGTTAAATTAGCTATGACTAATAGTGCAATCTAATAGGAATAGACATCTAAATCCCATTGAGCTCAATGGGGCTTACTCCCAGATAAATGGGAAAACAATTGCAGCCTAAGGTAGTCTGGAATGGATCCAAACCATTGTCTTTTGGTTTCTACTATAGAGGATTTTAGTGGTGCCAACTTGTTACCATACAGCACAACACAAAAGGTGCAAAAACAGGTCTTGATGTCTACATTTGTGTGAATAACTTGTTTTAATGACATAGTTAATTACATTAAAATTCTGTAGAAAATAATCCTCTAGTCCCCTGCTTTCAAAATAGTGAGAAGAAAAAATGTTATCCTGTTTTCCTACCTTTACAATTATTATATCTAACAAAATGAGCCAGATATTGCTAGATTATTATGGCACCTGTGAAGTTACACTCTCCTCTCATAAACAAAGTTATTATTTAATCCCAACGCCACAGACAATGTAACATTTGTTCTCAATAGTATGCAGAATAATTCAAATGTATCTCACATTGAGAGAAATGAGGTTTTCCTTATTAGTAAGATGTCATAGTAGAACCAAATATGTACTATACCACCATAAATTCAACAGATAATTTAAGTAGACAGTGGGCCAAGCCATGGATTAATTCAGAGGAAAAGGAGATTTCTGCTTATGAGCAATATATAACAAACATATTCATACACAATATTGATCACAGTGGAAAAGAGACACAGTTAAATACGTAATCCAGCTAAAGTAAAGCATTCTAAAGTTCAATTTTCAATGATGCTTGTTTTAACTTTGGCTGGCTTGCACTATAAGCAGTGTGGGATTACTGTGTATAGCTTTAAAAGTTGTGTAATGTCATCAGAAAGTGGTCCAATAAATTAAACTACCTTACCTGTTTTGCATCAGGCACCCTGATTTACTTACATATTTACTTGGAAGTAAGTGCCACTGATTTCTTCACCATCAACAACAACAAAGCAACTTATTGACATTAAATAGTATTTGAAGGAGAGTTATGTCTCTAAACAGCTTTATAGAGTGGGATTTTTACTGTTTCCAGTGGTTCCAATCCTACCTCTAGGGTCGTTTTCAGAGAATAGCATCAAGTGATTGTCTTTCAGCCCCCTGGCAGTTGTGCTGTGCGGTGCCACAGGGTACCACCTTGTTACCAATACTGTTTAACATCTATATGAAGCCTTTGTGAGTGGTCATCAGGAGATTTGGGGTGAGGCATCAGCAAATACCCAGCTCTATTTCTGTATAACATCTGAATCGGAAGAGGATCTGCAAGCCCTGGACTGGTGCCTGGACTTGATGGTGGGCTGGATGAGGGCCAATAAACTGAGTCTGAATCCTAGCAACACAGGGGCACTATGGGCTGGTGGTTCCTGAGTTCAGATCATTGGTCAGTTGCCTGCTTTGGATGGAGTGTTTTTAGTGTTTTTGTTTGCTGCCCTGGGCTCCTGTTGGGAGGAATGGCGGGACATAAATTTAAGAAAGAAAGAAAGAAAGAAAGAAAAAGAAAGAAAGAAAGAAAAAAAATTGGTTGCCATTTTCTGAACCTTTTCCAGCTTGTAGCTAACCTTGTCTAAGCCACACTAGTGTGTGATTAAAACTATTTCAGGATGTAGCAAGAAGATTATTGTGAAGGATTTAATGAGTTCCCAAAGATAGCGCTGTAGTGTTTTCTCCCCTTCTAAGGCCATTTCCCAAGGCATTAAAAGACTATGGTCAGAGACTATAGTTGGGTCTAAGATTTTCTGATGCCTGCTAACTACACATAAAAAAATCTATCAAGTTTTTGTAGGAACCCCACCATCAAACTTTATTAAAATAAACAGGCACACAATTCTCTCAGACAGTGGGGAAAATACAGGTTTCTTTTGTTTAATCAATAATTTAATCAATCCCACAAATGCCACTGTGAGGGTAACATTTTATGACAGGCAGTCAGGAATCGTAAATGAAGCATTGCATGTGAGAGAAACAAACATATGGATGTTCCCACTTATATTTTCTCCTAATGCAAAACAAAGCGGTTTCCTTTTAAAAAGAGATGAGACATTCCAAGTTCTTATATTTGAGTCACTTTGCCCCACCGCATTCACTTTAGTTTTTGTTTCTGCATGCTCTCACAAATCTGCAAAATGAATTGCTTATCCCTAAAAAGCAATTAACTGCCACAGTCAGTTTGTGAAATGTACAACATAAATGAGCAGGCGCTGCAGAAAGGACAAGCCTTCCATTATTTGCCCCTCCCTAAAAAGCATTCATGCTCTTCATCATTACAATAAAGAATGTCTGGTATGCAAGTATGGCTGAAGCAGATCCCCATACTTCTATTGTGAACATGAATCCTGAATTGAGATGAAGGTCTGGCAAAACAAAGCAGGAGGCTGATTTGAGAATACTGTTAGGTTATTATTTATGTACGCAAAACAAATGTTTTTCTTCAATTGTACTTTTAGGAAGCAATACATGAAGATGGAAATAATACAACTTTGCATGTTAAAAGCAGTGTAAGGATGCAGATAATCTTGAAAGCTATCATTCCAAACTATAATGAATAAGCACCAGCTTTCTATTAAATGGCAGCCCATTTGCCTACCTTCCCAGGTAAGTAAACAAGCAGTAAATTTCACCATAATGGCAGCATCCCAAAATCTGTAAAACCAAAAGTGGCAGTGTGTGTGCATGGATCCACACACACACACAGACATACAATAAAAAAACAGGCATTTGCTCCCATTAGCTGCTTGTAAACTTGGCTTGTTGGTAAGATCTCATAAAATACTAAAACAAATAAATGGCATAATGTAGAGCAACAGAGACCTCTCAGGCTGAGCTGTCAGGAGCTGATGGCACAAACTCCCTGGTGTAGGCACTTTCACTTCTGCCTTCCCTCAGGGGGCGCACAGGTCTTAGGCAGCCCCAGGGAAGCTTGGAGAGGGGCTGCCCTAACAGCACTCTCAGGCCCATTGATGGTTCTGTCAGGAGCACAGGAACATAGGAAGCTGCCTTATACAGAGTCAGAAAGTTGGTCCATTTAATTCAGCATTGTCCACACCAACTGGCAGCAGCTGTCCAGGGTTCAAGGCAGAAAGTCCTACCTAGAGATGCTGGAGATTGAACCTGGGGCTGTCTGCATGCAAGGCAGATGCTCTACCACTGAGCTACGGCGCTTCCCAAAAAGAGACAATGGTATGTGTGCTCCCTGATCTGGATATCCTGGCTTCTATGTCCTGGAAATGAAGAGGGGGACTACTTTTAAAAGAAAGAACAATAACTGTCAGTTGGCAAACCTCTTCCAAAACACAGTTTCCAAGTCCTTTCTGGATCTTTCTCAGATCCCTACTCCTGTTGCAGCTTGAGTAGAATGTATTTTCTATTTCTAATATAAAATTTGCAAACTCCGTAAGAGCTTCATGAACTAAAGGATCATAAGTGAATGGGCAATTGGTCTCAGAGGAGGTGCATCACCAGGCCCTTCTTTGTGTGAAATTTCTCCTTCTCCAGAGGGAAGGCACTAGAGATGTGAAGGGCTGGGGTGAAAAACACTGAAAAAATTTAAGGAAAAAAACATTTTTGTGGGGGAGGGCCTGAAAAATTGGGGGGGGGACAAAAGAAACCCCAGCTTTTCCCCATATCTTTCTAGGTCTTTTCCAGGCCTTCACACCTCTAGGAGGCATTCTCCATGGGCCTTTCCCGATTGGTGTTTTTTTGTGGGTGAATTCTACAGTATGTCATTGATGCAATAATAGTGCATTAGTTGTAGGTTTATACTGGACTGTCCACATACCAGTCTGCTTTATTAGTCCAGCAATGCTCCAGCAGTGTTACCACATTGCTGTCTGGTATGGCACTCTTGCACAGAGATGTGAAGGCCTGAAAAAAACCAGTTGCTCTATACCACAACAAAAGCAGGACAAAAATATCCCCCACCAAACTAGAATATTTGTGGTATGAAAAGTTGCAGGATTTCAGCAAGAAGTTTTGGGACATGCACCAACTGGAAATGAAACGGTATGTCCACCCCAAAACCTTTGCAGGCAGAGAGAGTATTAAAAGCTGGATCACGTATAACCACCCCAATGCCATAATGAGCATACATCATCATGAATGCACAATAAAAAGGAGATCAGGAGGGGTTCTAAGGCAATTTAAAGGATTGAGAGGCAAGTCAAATGTGATCTATGTACAGTGCATTGCTTTCAGTGGTTTCATATTCATACTCCTGCTTGACCATTCAAATGTGCATCTCTATCAAGATGTGTATCTGAGTGCTCATTCCAATTAATGTGGGGAGACAGCATGCATACTTGGAGATGCATTTGGATGCAGATCCTGTTGTGATCCATGGATGCAGCAAATGGTATGTGCAGGGAAGAAATGTGCTTTCTGGAAAATCTCACTAGTTGGATCAGGCGAGGAAGTATGGGTTTCACAGAACATTCAACACATTAGACGAAGTGGCACTTACTGATTTTAATTAAGGTTGAGAAAATAAAGGTCCAGAACTATAACAGACAATTGATGGGCTGCTGTGCCTGTTACTAGCTCATAACACACAACCATGTGATTTTATGCTCAATTAATCATTGTGTGTTGAAGATAATGTAATAATGTGCAGGGGGCAAATTCCTATAGTATGTATCTTGCAACATATAGTATTTTGTTTTTATCTAGGAGTTCCTACTAACCTAGATAACACCAACAATATGGCATGATAAGGATCTTCTTCTGAATAAAGAGAAAGCTGAACATAGATAAGAACATAAGAAGATAAGAAGAGCCTGCTGGATCAACATCTAAATCCAGCATGCTGTTCACACCACGGCCAACCAGATACCTGTGGGAAGCCTGCAAGCATGACCTGAGTGCAAGAGCACTCTACCCTCCTGTGGTTTCCAGCATCTGGTCTTCAGAAGCATACTGCCTCTAACTACTAATAACCATTGATAGCCTTTTCCTCCATGAATCTGTTGTCTCATCCAAGTTGGTGGCATTCATTGCCTCTCCTGGGAGCTAATTCCATAGTTTAATTATGCACTCTGTGAAAAAAAACCTTTATTTTGTCTGACCTGAATCTTCCAATATTCAGCTTCATTGGATGTCCATGAGCTGTAGTGTTATGAGAAAGGGAGAAAAACTTTTCTCTATCCACTTTGTCCATGCCATGCATAATTTTATACACTTCTATCCTGTCACCTCTTACCTATCTTTTCTTTAAACTAATGGAGCATCTGTCAACTCGAGTTGTGGTAGCCACACAGCCTCCATTCATTTCTGTGGGGCATCCACATTACTCCCAAATACACTGGGAGACAAAACTTGGTAGACTATCCTAAGAAAACAAAGCTGCACATACATAAATAAGATACAGAGTGTCGATGGGAAAGGATTACAGATTTCAGAGGAGGAAGGGAAACAGATTTTAACAGCCTTGCAGCCCATTTAAAGGAAAAACAAAGTTGATCCAATCATAGATCTTCTGTATGATGTCTCACTGGGCCCTGAGCTCTTGGACAAGATGTGTTGATAATGTTGCTATAGTTTATCCTATGGGATAGTTAAAAATAACTGAGAAATGCTCTTAAACCACCTTGGGCTGGATCAAGACAAGTTAGTTGTGCTTGGTTCCAGTTCAAATGAGTCAGTAATATGTTAACTCATCCCATTTCAGTGGGAACTAAGTGCAGCTAACTTCAGGCCGTATTCAGCAAAATAATTGCATTTGCACAAGGATTAGTGCTAGGCTAGCACAAGTGGATTGGCGCAACCCCTCCCCATGCGTAACCTGCGCTGTCCCCAAATCTGCTCCCGAGAGTTGAGGTGCATGTGGGGGTGGAAAAGGGGAGAACATTCCATTGCGCAAGGAGAAATCATTATGCTGACAGAACCAGCAACTCAGCATTGCATTGAATTATTATTTATTTATTTTATTTTTATTTTATTAAGCTTATATACCGCCCGACTAGTAACAGCTCTCTGGGCGGTGAACATTAAAAATACAATAAAAATAACACACCACCAGTTGCTTTTTTTTTAAAAAAGTGAAGTTTAATCCTCTATATATCTAAAACTGAGTGCAAATCTTTCCACTTCCTACTGACATTTCAGTGTTGATGTCTGCTTTGGCTCTCAGTGTGTAGAAGATGAGCCAGTGAGTTGGCCCTCCCTACACTGCAAGGCAGAGTTACCCGTTATCATTTAAAATATCACTTTTACAGATGAAAATGAAGACTGATACACCTGCTACACCTCAGTCCATTGTGCCATTTCAATGCTTACTTGATAGCACAGATTCTGGCATGAGGAGATATTGGACTTCCAACACTTTCTCCACAAATGAAATGTATACCTTTATTACTAAATACAACGGGATTTGAACAAAATTTCACATGGTAAATTTTATGTAGACCATATCTTGATGCAATATGCCTTTCCCACCGCAGTCTCAATAATTTTTTTGAATAGTCTCTCATGAGTTTTTCATCAGTTTCTTCCTTAATTTATCGAAGAGCTGTGTAAAGTAACAATTCTACCAGAATAACTAGTGGAGGCAAGGCACTGCATTCGTTTTATTCCAAAGAGCTAAAATACCTGATTTCCCCATAATCAGAGATTCCTTAAGCTCTCAATAGCATTCTAAAACCACTTTTACATTATATTTGAACAAATGGAAATAAACTGCTGTGTGTTGCTTGGAATACACTGTGCCTTCTGTTTACATGGATCTCAGAATTTGCAACAATGCCAAAGACTTTGTGAGAGCCAAGATGCAATCATATGAATCTTTTTTCTGGTTTTTTTAAAACTGAAAGCAGCTTTTGTTGATGCAAATTTCAGAGAAAAATGTCAAGAGGGAGATTTTGTGTAACTTTTCTCTTACAGCCATTCCCCTCACCCCCAGACTCAAAAGTGAAGCTACACAGGGCAGGGACATTATATAGGTATGGGACAAAAAGCAGTAAAGTTGCAGAAGAGCAACTTTGAACTAAAAAATAGCCAGAAGGGAAATAGGTAAGCAGCCCTTCCCTACTGTTCTTTCACTGAAACGCACCCTCTTGGAGGCAGCTTTTGGTAAAATAATAAATAAATAAATAAATAATAGAAAAGAAAAGAAGCACACGGCTGGGTGTAATGTGTAGTTCATTGCTTACATTCATCTAAATAAGAGGTTTCACGCTTTTGTATTTAAAGCAATCCACACAAGTGCAATTAAAACATAGCTTCTTTTAACATCTGCAATGGAAAGAATTATATTAATTTAACCAGCCAAAGAGGCACTCTTTCTATAAATATGTGCAGTTACAATGGTCATTGACAGATTCAGAGGTATCCAGTGCGAAACAGATGAAACAGATCTGTGCTATAAAAGATACGCCCAGCGGAACACCTTTGAAAAGAGTTAGCGCTGTGTCCTGGGAATGCAGGTTTGCACTAGTTTAATGGGCTTCAAAGTGTGTGGAAATAATAATAATATAATGACATGGCAATGAGTCATCTCCGTGCTTCCACCATCCTGAGCATGCCCCTTCTTCGCCCTGTTTTGTTCTGCTTAAATGCTTTGTAGGATGACATGGCCACACATCTGGTGAAGGCATCGCTTCCAGTGTAACAGCTCTGATTAACACTGCTGCCGTAGTGGGACATTCTTGGGTCAGCTCACAATGGCCAGTGCAATGTCAAAAAGCATGACCTGATACCAGCCTTCCCTAACCTGGTGCCCTCCAGATGTTTTGTACTGCGCCTCTCATCAGCGCCAGCCAGCAAGGCCATGCTGGCTAGAGTGGATGGGATTTAGGGTTCAAAACATTTGGAGGGCACCAGGTTGGGGGGAGACTGCACTAGCACAGAAGCTGTCCATTCTCTGAAATATGAATCTGCTTATGCAGGGGATCATACAATCTGGCTGAAGAGGGGCTTTCACATGTATCATCTAAAATCCAGCATTGTAGTGGCAGGGCCCTTCATAATAGTCATGCCACACCCAGAGCTTGGAAAAGTTACTTTTTTGAACTACAACTCCCATCAGCCCAATCCAGTGGCCATGCTGGCTGGGGCTGATGGGAGTTGTAGTTCAAAAAAGTAACTTTTCCAAGCTCTGGCCACAGCCCTTAGAGCCACGTCCCCTTCTAAGATTATGCAACCTTCTAAGAGTATACGATAAAATTAGCTTTCAGACTCTTATTTTGTTTAAAGTTCTATTGAACTATGAATGTAGATGAGGGCATGTCTTTTACAGGTTCAGCAAGAAGACAATTATAGCTTCCAGAAGACTCTTCTCAGTAGCTAACATGCTCCCCTTTCATGCTGATTGACTCGTAGGACACTGGAGACATTGGGACCCTGCTCCAAAAAAGGAAGGGGTCTATGCCCTACCCCGCAACCCCAGATGACTACACCCCTGCTAAAATCCAAGAGAAACACTATCCTGTCCAGACCCTAACACAGAAAATACCAGCATTGTTCACATACAGCTTCCATAATGTTACTGCAATAATTCCTTTGGCAATGGCCAACATAAATGTCCGATACATTGAGTTCCATGGGACGTCCTCACAGGTATATGGATATAGTACTGCAGCCTTAAGGCTGTTTCACATCACCTACACTGAATTCCACTATCGATAACAGGAAACAACTCATATCAGTTACTCATAAACGAGTTGGAGTAGGGTTGCCAGGCTCAGGGCCTGAGTCTGATCCTGTATCTTTAGGAGAAGAGAAAGTCAGCCAAGTGCAGGTGTTCTTGCTACATTGTAATGAGAAAACCCACAAGGTGGAATTCTCCCTTCCCCCTGCACACTTTTTAAAGATACAGAAGACTTATTGGAGGCCGGGCCTGGCAACCAAGAGGTCTTCTGTATCTTTAAAAGTTGTGCAGGGGGGAAGGGAGAATTCCACCTTGTGGTTTTTCCCATTACAGTGTTGCAAGAACACCTGCACTTGGCTGACTTTCTCTTCTCCTAAAGATACAGCATCATTCTCAGGCCCTGAACCTGGCAACCCTAAGTTGGAGAGTTAGGCATGAAGAACTTACATGTATTCTCTCTGTTAAGCTACGGACTGGATCAGGCTGTGTGAAAGCAAAACCTCCCCCCCCCCCAAAAAAAGCACACTTCAGCTAGCACTATATACTTTTAAAGAATGATCTCCACCATCCAAAACAATCAGATAACTATCTTCTGTGTAAGTTAATGCCAATGGGTAAGAAAGACCCTGGGTAATTATCGGCTTACATACAGGGAATTCTTCAGGTTTTCCAAGGCAGAATACTGCTTGGTTATAGCCATCAGTTACTATTATATGGCCTTCCCTGCTGAAGGTTATAGCATTGGCAAATATTTTGGAAGGAAATACTAGATTCAGGCCAAAAGTGTCCACCTGGCTTATGAGCTGCATGTCTGCAGTGAAGATCTTCACTCTTGTGCTGCCATAGCTTGGTCCTTTTGCCATCAAATGCTCTATGACTCCAATGGCTCCAGAGGTCCAAGAAACTGCTACTTTTTTCGGGGTACACAAGTTAGAATAAAGTCTTTTCACTTCCTTTAATTCTCCCTTTTTAAAGTCAGCTGTCAGGCGATACAGAGTACCAGCCTCCGAATCGGTCATTATGATATCATTCTGAGGTGTAGTATCCAGCCCCCATGGTAAACAAAAGGACTGTGAGATGACTAGCTTGCCTCTCCCATTAAAATCGAATACTTTGACTGAACGTTCCCCACTGTCGGTGACTACGATATGACCATCCAATGTGACTGCAACGTCGATCGGGTACCTGATGTCATTTCCTGCCTGTCCTCTTTCTCCAAACTGTTGTACACAGCTCCCATTGAAAGTAAACAGCTTAATCCTTTTCTTGCCATCGTGAGCCACTGCTACACAGCCAGACCTCTGGCACACAGCAGTCCCTGTTGGATTGATCAGGATTCCCCATCCTCCAAAAGAGAGGTGAAATGATAAGATCCGAGATGCTGGTGTACTCATATCCTCACCTGTCCCAATTGTCCTTCCTGAAACTAGAGCATTATTAGTTGAAGAGCTCAAGATTTCCATCAGGTGCAACAACGGCAAGCAGTCACTAGTCTCAGAAGATTTGCAAGCTCTGCGACAGAAAGGGCACTCCAACTTAAAACTCCTGGGATGGGCTAGTGATGTGACACACTCCAGGCACATAACATGCCCACACGGTAAGTTTCTTGGCCGGCGTTTTTTCTGCTGGTTGTATTTTTCAAAGCACACTTTGCATTCAAGCAGACCGTTTTCAGTCTGATCAAGCAGTTCCGTCATAGTTTGCATTTTGTCTGTGGCCTCGGCAGATATTTGTGCAATTCTTAAGAGGATTGTTGCTCTGCTGGTAGTGTGCTATGCCATCTGGTCACATTGGTATAGTCACAAGACCCTCTTACATCAGAGGCCTTCCCAGCAAGCGCAGTGAATTCTACGCTACATTCCACAATGAAAGCTTTGGCTGTAGTTTGCTGCCCTCTTAAGGAAACTCAAAATAAAAGAATCAGTTCACAGAAGGACCTGCAAGAAGCTCCAAGATACCAGGAGTTACTTACATATTCATCTTATCCTTCTGTGTGTTTATCTTTAGCATGAATTAAAATGCAAATAAATATGCACCTGATTCAATTGCAATATGAATCTGAACACTGATAATGCTCCCACATTACCCATGGAATTTAAATCCAGCACATCTGGGGTTTCATCATCAGTCTACTCATCAAGGATCACTGTTAGATTAAAGCCAACTAAAACAAACAAAGTGGGGGTGGAAAGAGAGAGAAAGTTGGTTTCAAACATATTAGCTGTCCCGCAGACTTCAGCACCAGAAACATTTGTAGCTTTACGAAAGACTTTGCCCTCAGTTATATAGTCAAAATCAATCATTTTGGTAGCCTTAAAAAAAAAAAAAGGCTAGGCACTGTTAATTATTTAGTGGGAGATCAGGTAACACTGTTGAGCGAAGGCTACCTTTGTGGCTGCCTCTTATTTGTTGTGCAATGTCCTTCTCTCACTTTCTTCTGGACCTGGCATTTTGTAACCCTGCTCTATTTTGTAACCCTTGCTGCACTTCCTCTGTCCCAGTTGCTGCTCTCTTTTATCCTGATTTCATCATCCTCCCACCCACACAGAGTGGCTCTTACACCTTTAATAATTGTATAGCAAACATTTGCATAGGTGCATTTGTAGCTTGTCATACTATGGGGTCTTTCACGTACATTTTAAAACATTCAAAGAACTTTTAAAAAAAGGGTTTTGAGAGAATTATAATGTCTGAGTAGAAGACCCCTAGTCACTCACCTAGGCCCTTCTAATGCACCTTAAAAATACTATCCCTTTCCAATGGACAAGATGACCATCTTTACTCCTTCCAAGGGGCCTTCATATGAGTGGTACACCATCTTTACCTACTGATAATCAATGGCTTTTTGAAAAGAAGTCCTGCCTTGCCTCATAATATCACATTTAAGTTGCCATTCTTGGCAAAATCTCAGATTTATTTTTTATTTTATTTTTTATTTATTAAATTTCTATACCGCCCCATAGCCAAAGCTCTCTGGGCGGTTCACAACAAGCAAGCAAAACATCAAAATACAATTAAAACCAATATTAAACAATTTAAACACATTAAAATGCCAATATACTAGCATACTAAATAGTAAAATGTAATAGGATGTTAAATGTTAAAATGTTAAAATGCTTAAAATGCCTGGGAGAAGAGGAATGTTTTAACCTGGCGCCGGAAAGATAATAATGTTGGTGCCAGGCATGCCTCAGCAGGGAGATCGTTCCATAATTCAGGGGCCACCACTGAGAAAGCCCTTTTTCTTGTTACCATCCTCCGAGCTTCCCTATATGTGTAGGTACCCGGAGGAGGGCCTTCGATGTTGAACAAAGTGTACGGGTAGCTTCGTATCGGGAGAGGCGTTCCATCAGGTATTGCGGTCCTAGGCCGTGTAAGACTTTATAGGTTAAAACCAGCACCTTGAATCAAGCCCGGAAACATTGCTTTTCACTCCAGTCAACTACCCATTTGTCATTAGTTTCATACAACAGTGTGTCTTTGTTCTTGAGAATGACCAAACAGACTTTTAAAAAACAAACAAAAAACAGCAGTATGAACATCATCCTCACCCTTGATGGGATACCCCTTTACTTTCCCATGGAAAAGCATCTGGAAAAAATAAAGAGGAAAAATGTTTTCTTGCTACATGCACCACCAGCTGCTTCTCCTTGCTGGTGCCTCTCAGTTTCCCCAGAAGCAAAAGAAAGGGTTCTTGTGGTAGCAGCTGTTTCTTCAGCTGCAGGATTTTCTTCATAGTACAAGAAAGTCTCTTACAATAAGGACACAAATGGCTGAAACAGATGGAACAGCTGAATGAGGAAGGATTCATATAAACCCAAGACAACAGCTCAGGTAATGAATGACACCTGCCATTCTGACAATTGAACTAATCATCTTGTTTTTGTCAACACTTGTCTGCAGCCTCATGCCAGAGTTGCGTAAGCACACCATACAGTCCTTTTACAGGGGCATGGTGGCAAAGATATATTTAGATTCAGAGTTTAAGGCCCACTGTGAGGATTTTTCTTTGTTTTAAAAAAATCACATTGATCTGATCCAACTCAGACACTGCTTTTACAGCAGCGTCTGTTTCAGAGGTGTCAAAAGCTTGATGTTAAATTTATTGGATCACTTCAGTGTGCTAATTTTAAAGGATGTGGAGGGGATGCTGGGAATTGTGAAGGACACCACAGGTATCTTGGACATATTCTCCTTCTGACAGGTGAAGGCTGTCCATTCTGCACTTAGGATGTTATTGTCCATGGTTGTCAGTGCTTCATTTGAGGAAGACAATATCTTCTTTAGGAAGCCGTGATCAAACCTGTCCCTAAGAAACCATAATGCCCGCCCCCGCCAATTTGGCATTGCTGCTACATAATGTCAGGTCACTCCACAGTAAAACAACTCTCATCCATGATTTGATCATGGATGATGTGGCTGACTTGGTGTGCATTACCAAGACCTCGGTGGCCTTGACCGTACCCAGTTGTGCCCACCTGGGTATTCCGTGCAGTACCAGTCAAGGTCAGAGGAATGGGGGGAGGGGGTCATAGCAGTCACCAGTTTCACCACCCTCACCAGGAGGCCAGTCTATATGGCAGCTGGATGTGAGGGTTTGTACTTGGTGTTGGGTTACAGAGACGGGACAGGGATCTTGTTGGGGATGGATGTTAGGACTGGACACTCACCCTTCCCTTCTTTTCCGAGCAGAAGAAAGGTGCAGAGAGCTTCTGCTGATGTAGGTGCCTTTTTTCTATGGCACGGTAATGGGGAATTTTATATATCCATACATGTATGATCATAACTATTAAAAGGGGGTATATGTTTTATAATGATAAAGAATTAAGTATTGAATTGCAGGCCTAGTGGGGCCCTGAGTTCATGCTTATAGAAAAAACAGAATCTTCCCATTTTATTCAGACTAATAGCAAAACCCTGTTGCGATGGCAACAGGTCACAGCAGTCTCCTGTTTTCCTGCCAAATCGCCGATATTTGACAAGGCTGAGATTAATTGCTTTATTGTTTAGAATCAAGAAGCTGTGATTGATGAAATGAGTAAGGATTTCCAATGTTTGATCCTTGAATGCCATCTAAAGGAGAAAAGTTTTATAGAATAATCAAAATGTTTTAATGAAAAGAGAAATAGCAATGATTTTAAAACAAATCAGTGTACTAAATTTACAACTTTATAAGTTCATTAAGAAAAAAGTATTTCTGGGGTAGCCTGCTTGTCTGCCTCTATATTTTGAGGCTAAAAAGATGCTAGTTAACCAGAGTCACCCAGCTTTCCTTTGCTTGTGTGACTTCAAAATGAGCCCAAGTGTTTTAAATATAATTCCCTCTCTTGAGCTATGTATTTTATAAGTAAGGAAAAGGGATTTCTGAGAAAATACAAGGACAAGAACCACTATGGCAAAGGAATAGAACTGGGGGTGCTCATACATTCACAAAACACCCTGAGTTAAGTTCCCAAACTTAACTCAGGGAACTTGTCCAAAATATTTCCAGGTGTGCCTGAGTCAGCCTGACCCATCTGAAAACAATGCAACAATGGCATATGCTTGAAACATATTCACAGTAGAAACTGTTCTAACTAGAACCAAAATTCATTAGTCTTGAAGAGACAGTAGGACAATGGTAACATGATATGGACAGAATCTTGGAATCACCAAGGGAGTTAGCTAATGCTTTCTGATTGGTTTGGAATGAATGTAGAGAGGAGGAACTGTTATGTTGGGTGAGCAAGGACTCATAAGATTGGTGAATTACTGTCACATGTTGTAATATTAAAGTATAAAAGAGCTTGCACACAGTGTCTCAGTGCAGTCTCTCCTGGATGTTTCTGGGGAGCTGACCCTGCATATGCTTGTAAAGAAGAAAGGCCTACCTTTTTGCTTCAAGACTGTGTCTTCAAATTTATTTAAGGACCCCCAGCAAAAGATCCCAATGGAGAAGAATTCTCCAACAAGGGCACTCATGAGGGGACATGTCTACACCATTTTGTGGTCCTGTTTCTTAAGAACATAAGAACATAAGAAGAGCCTGCTGGATCAGGCCAGTGGCCCATCTAGTCCAGCATCCTGTTCTCACAGTGGCCAACCAGGTGCCTGGGGGAAGCCCGCAAGCAGGACCTGAGTGCAAGAACACTCTCCCCTCCTGAGGCTTCCGGCAACTGGTTTTCAGAAGCATGCTGCCTCTGACTAGGGTGGCAGAGCACAGCCATCATGGCTAGTAGCCATTGATAGCCCTGTCCTCCATGAATTTGTCTAATCTTCTTTTAAAGCCGTCCAAGCTGGTGGCCATTACTGCATCTTGTGGGAGCAAATTCCATAGTTTAACTATGCGCTGAGTAAAGAAATACTTTCTTTTGTCTGTCCTGAATTTTCCAACATTCAGCTTCTTTGAATGTCCACGAGTTCTAGTATTATGAGAGAGGGAGAAGAAGTTTTCTCTATCCACTTTCTCGATGCCATGCATAATTTTATACACTTCTATCATGTCTCCTCTGACCCGCCTTTTCTCTAAACTAAAAAGCCCCAAATGCTGCAACCTTTCCTCGTAAGGGAGTCGCTCCATCCCCTTGATCATTCTGGTTGCCCTCTTCTGAACCTTTTCCAACTCTATAATATCCTTTTTGAGATGAGGCGACCAGAACTGTACACAGTATTCCAAATGCGGCCGCACCATAGATTTATACAACGGCATTATGATATCGGCTGTTTTATTTTCAATACCTTTCCTAATTATCGCTAGCATGGAATTTGCCTTTTTCACAGCTGCCGCACACTGGGTCGACATTTTCATCGTGCTGTCCACTACAACCCCGAGGTCTCTCTCCTGGTCGGTCACCGCCAGTTCAGACCCCATGAGCGTATATGTGAAATTAAGATTTTTTGCTCCAATATGCATAATTTTACACTTGTTTATATTGAATTGCATTTGCCATTTTTCTGCCCATTCACTCAGTTTGGAGAGGTCTTTTTGGAGCTCTTCGCAATCCCTTTTTGTTTTAACAACCCTGAACAATTTGGTGTCATCAGCAAACTTGGCCACTTCACTGCTCACTCCTAATTCTAGGTCATTAATGAACAAGTTGAAAAGTACAGGTCCCAGTACCGATCCTTGAGGGACTCCACTTTCTACAGCCCTCCATTGGGAGAACTATCCATTTATTCCTACTCTCTGCTTTCTGCTTCTTAACCAATTCCTTATCCACAAGAGGACCTCTCCTCTTATTCCATGACTGCTAAGCTTCCTCAGAAGCCTTTGGTGAGGTACCTTGTCAAACGCTTTTTGAAAGTCTAAGTACACTATGTCCACTGGATCACCTCTATCTATATGCTTGTTGACACTCTCAAAGAATTCTAATAGGTTACTGAGACAGGACTTTCCCTTGCAGAAGCCATGCTGGCTCTGCTTCAGCAAGGCTTGTTCTTCTATGTGCTTAGTTAATCTAGCTTTAATAATACTTTCTACCAGTTTTCCAGGGACAGAAGTTAAGCTAACTGGCCTGTAATTTCCGGGATCCCCTCTGGATCCCTTTTTGAAGATTGGCGTTACATTTGCCACTTTCCAGTCCTCAGGCACGGAGGAGGACCCGAGGGACAAGTTACATATTTTAGTTAGCAGATCAGCAATTTCACCTTTGAGTTCTTTGAGAACTCTCGGGTGGATGCCATCCGGGCCCGGTGATTTGTCAGTTTTTATATTGTCCATTAAGCTTAGAACTTCCTCTCTCATTACCACTATTTGTCTTAGTTCCTCAGAATCCCTTCCTGCAAATGTTAGTTCAGGTTCAGGGATCTGCCCTATATCTTCCACTGTGAAGACAGATGCAAAGAATTCATTTAGCTTCTCTGCAATCTCCTTATCGTTCTTTAGTACACCTTTGACTCCCTTATCATCCAAGGGTCCAATTGTCTCCCTAGATGGTCTCCTGCTTTGAATGTATTTATAGAATTTTTTGTGGTTGGTTTTTATGTTCTCAGCAATGTGCTCCTCAAATTCTTTTTTAGCATCCCTTATTGTCTTCTTGCATTTCTTTTGCCAGAGTGTGTGTTCTTTTTTATTTTCTTCATTCGGACAAGACTTCCATTTTCTGAAGGAAGACTTTTTGCCTCTAAGAGCTTCCTTGACTTTGCTCGTTAACCATGCTGGCATCTTCTTGGCCCTGGCGGTACCTTTTCTGATCTGCGGTATGCACTCCAGTTGAGCTTCTAATATAGTGTTTTTAAACAACTTCCAAGCATTTTCGAGTGATGTGACCCTCTGGACTTTGTTTTTCAGCTTTCTTTTCACCAATCCCCTCATTTTTGTGAAGTTTCCTCTTTTGAAGTCAAATGTGACCATGTTGGATTTTCTTGGCAATTGGCCAGTTACATGTATGTTTAATTTAATAGCACTGTGGTCACTGCTCCCAATCGGTTCAACAACACTTACATCTCACACCAGGTCCCGGTCCCCACTGAGGATTAAGTCCAGGGTTGCCGTCCCTCTGGTCGGTTCCATGACCAACTGATCTAGGGAATAGTCATTTAGAATATCTAGAAACTTTGCTTCTTTGTCATGACTGGAACACATATGCAGCTAGTCTATGTCCAGGTAGTTGAAGTCACCCATTACTACCACCTTTCCTAGTTTGGATGCTTCCTCAATTTCATATCTCATCTCAAGGTCTCCCTGAGCATTTTGATCAGGGGGACGATAGATCGTTCCCAGTATTAAGTCCCTCCTGGGGCATGGTATCACCACCCACAACGATTCTGTGGAGGAGTCTGCCTCTTTTGGGGTTTCGAGCTTGCTGGATTCAATGCCTTCTTTCACGTATAGAGCGACTCCGCCACCAATACGTCCTTCCCTGTCCTTCCGATATAGTTTATCTCCAGGGATAACCGTATCCCACTGGTTTTCTCCATTCCACCAGGTCTCCGTTATGCTCACTATATCAATGCTCTTCTCTAAGACCAAGCACTCCAGTTCTCCCATCTTGGTTCGGAGGCTCCTAGCATTAGCGTACAGGCACTTGTAAGCAGTGTCTCTCTTCAAGTGTCTTTGGCACTTGTGGTTAGGCCTGTGGTAATTTTGCTCTTCTGAATTTATATCCTGTGCCCCTGCTCTCACAATGCCTACTTCTAGGCCTACCCCTTTTAAAATTTCATCATTTCTTTGGTTTTTATCCCAGGGGGGAGGTTTATTCCGAACCGGACCTTTCTCAGCTCCTGTCGGGTTTCCCCCCTCAGTCAGTTTAAAAGCTGCTCTGCCACCTTTTTAATTTTAAGTGCCAGCAGTCTGGTTCCATTCTGGTTCAAGTGGAGCCCGTCCCTTTTGTACAGGCCCGGCTTGTCCCAAAATGTTCCCCAGTGCCTAACAAATCCAAACCCTTCCACCCGACACCATCGTCTCATCCACGCATTGAGACTGCGAAGCTGGGCCTGTCTGGCTGGTCCTGCGCATGGAACCGGTAGCATTTCAGAGAAAGCCATCTTGGAGGTCCTGGCTTTCAGCATCCTACCTAGCAACCTAAATTTTGCTTCCAGGACCTCACGGCTGCATTTCCCCATGTTGTTGGTGCCAACGTGCACCACGACCACTGACTCCTTCCCAGCACTGTCTACCAAACTATCTAAACGACGGGAGATATCCGCAACCTTCGCACCAGGCAGGCAAAACACCTTGCGGTCTACACGCCCATCACACACCCCACTGTCTATGTTCCTAATGATCGAATCACCCACTACAAGGATCCCTCCACCCCCTGGAGATATATCCTCGGCACGAGAGGATAGCTGCTCATCCCCCAAGGAATGGGTCCCTTCTAAGGGATCGTTTCCCTCTTCCTCAGCTGGATGCTCTCCTTCCCTGAGACCATCATTCTCCATAATAGCAGGAGAGCTATCATCGTTGGAGTGGGACACAGCTATAACGTCTCTGAAGGCCTCCTCCACACACCTCTCTGCCTCTCTCAGCTTTTCCAGGTCCGCCACTTTGGCCTCAAGGAAATGAAGTCGTTCCCGGAGAGCCAGGAGCTCATTGCACCGAGAGCACACCCACGACTTCTGTCCAACAGGCAGATAGTCGTACATTCTTATTCTGCTATTTGAGATGTGACAGCCAATTTTTTGTAACACCACACTCCCACAGCAGACATTTTGTGTCTAGCACCCACAGCACTCTCAAATTGCCAAATGTGAAATATTTGTGAAAAAGGTTGGTGACCCCCTGGGTGGATCATCAAATGTTTATTTCACTTAGAACACTGGTTAGGGGTTTCTGGGCTTACTCTTGAGTGCTTCTGGGCCTCACTCAAAAAACTGTAATCAGTGAAGTCAGTCCCTCAGGGTCTATCATGCAAGCTTCACTGTAGGTTGTGTTGCTTTACACCTATAAGAGGTTGTTGGTTAAGATCATCCAGCGTTTTGGAGTTTAGTGTCATCAGTATGCTGATAACATAACAACTCAGTATTTCATGCACTTTGGAACTTAGAGTTGCTGTTTCAGCAAGGCTGGCACCAGGCATGACTGGACGCTTTGCCACCAGCCTACCCTGAGCCCACGTTGCTCACCCGCACACCCCACCTACCTTTCCTGTTGTCTTGAATGCTGTGCATGCTGCTCAAGGGAAGCTGGCAGGTCTTCCCTATGTTACACGCACACAGCATTCAAAACAACAGGAAAGGTAGGTGGAGCATGCAGATGGGCATCGGAGGCCCACAATGGAGTGGGCCTGGGAGGTCCTCTCTGCTATCTATAGCAGGTTTGGGAGTCAATGCTGCCACGGATCGCAGAATGGGAGTGCTATCCTCCCACCCTAAGGAGGTGCCTTCTGGGCTGCAGGGGCCCTTGCCCAGGGCCTAACTTGGCTGCCCTCTGGTGTCAGCCCTGTGTTTCAGCACTAAATCAATGTTTGGAGGCAGTGGTGAAGAGGGTGAGGATGCATCAGTGCTTGAACGATGAGAGGGAATGACCTTAATGAAATTTAGAAAATCCACCCTTCAAATTCCCTCAACTTTATCGAAAGCATGACCCCTTATAAAAGCAATAGCTAATGGGTGCTATTAATATAGCTAAGGAGACTGCTTCCTCCCATCAGAGGACCGTTACAGAAAAGGCTGAGGTTGAATCCAGACAAGATGGAGATTATGTTAAGACCTTTGCTGAAAAAATCCTCCCTTGACCCCTCATTATTAGGTAACTATCGTCCAGTCTCCAATATTCCTTTTTTGGGCAAGATAATAGAACGAGTGGTAACCGCCCAGCTCCAGAGATTTTTGGATGAGACGGATTATCTAGATCCATTTCAATCTGGTTTCAGGCCCGGCTATGGGACTGAGACGGCTTTGGTCGCCTTGGTGGATGACCTACGCAGGGAACTGGACAGGGGGAGTGTGTCCCTGTTGGTTCTACTGGACCTCTCAGCCGCTTTCGATACCATAGACCATGGTATCCTCCTGGGTCGCCTCGCTGGGATGGGACTTGGAGGCATGGTGCTACGGTGGCTCCGATCCTTCCTAGAGGGGTGAACCCAGAAGGTGGTTATGGGGGATACCTGCTCAACCCCTTGGCCACTGACCTATGGGGTCCCCCAGGGTTCAGTCCTGTCCCCCATACTATTTAATATCTACATGAAACCACTGGGAGAGGTTATCCGGAGTTTTGGGGTTCGGTGTCACCAATATGCGGATGACACCCAACTCTATTCCTCCTTTCCACCTAATGAAACCAAGGAAGCTGTCCAGGTCCTAAACCGCTGCCTGGTATCAGTGATGGATTGGATGGGGACGAACAAGTTGAAACTAAATCCTGACAAGACAGAGGTGCTCCTTGTCAGTCGGAGGGCGGATCAGGGAATAGGGATTCAACTTGTGCTGGACGGGGTTACACTCTCCCTGAAATCTCAAGTTCGCAGCTTGGGAGTACTCCTGGACTCGACTTTGAGCTTGGAGGCGCAGGTCTCTGCTGTGGCCGGGAGTGCCTTCGCTCAATTAAGATTAGTGCGCCAGCTGCGCCCGTTCCTTGACCTGTCAAACTTGACTACGGTAACACATGCCTTAGTTACATCCCGATTAGACTACTGTAATGTGCTCTACGTAGGGCTGCCCTTGAAGATTGCTCGGAAACTTAAATTGGTACAAAGAGCGGCAGCCAGAATGTTAACTGGAGCTGGGTTCAAAGAACATACTACTCCTTTGCTATACCAGCTCCACTGGCTGCCAATCTGTTTCTGGGCACAATTCAAAGTGCTGGTTTTGACCTATAAAGCCTTATACGGCTTAGGTCCAGGCTATCTGTTAGACCGTGTCTCCCTCTATGAACCTGTCCGGATTTTAAGATCATCCGGTGAGGCCTTCCTTACTATTCCATCTTTCTCGCAAGTTCTTCTTGCTGAGACACAGAATAGGGCCTTTTCGATGGCTGCCCCTAGATTGTGGAATTCCCTCCCTAGCGAGGTTCGGTTGGCTTCCTCGCTATCATCCTTTCGCGCCCAGGTGAAGACTGTTTTATTTAGGCGGGCTTTTAACTGAAAATGTTATAGTTTTAATCTATTTTGATTTAATCTATTTTAATTGTTTTTAACATGTATATTGGTTGTTCTGATTGTTTATTGTTTTAATTGTGAGCCGCCCTGAGTTCCTCAGAAGAAGGGCGGGGTATAAGTATTTTAAATAATAAAAAATAAAAAATAATATGTTGGCAAGGAGGCTGCATGCGTTAGGAGGGATGATGGGGTTCCTTTTAGCCCATTGGTGGACAAGTTTGTAGTCTGGAGATGGATCCACTGGATACACAGATGGCAGCAACAGCCAGAGATATCTTCCATTAGTAAAGATGTCTTCTATTAGTTACATCTATTATGTAGGCTGTACTCTTCCTTGCCACCTTCACCCACACTTTTGGAACCTCTTGGGCTGACTACTGCCATGTACTCTACATAAGGCTGCCCTGGAAGACTGCTCCAAAGCTGCAGATGGTGCACAATACAGCTGACCACCTGCTGAGAGGATAAGGAGAGGTGGGAGAATATACATCCAGTTTTGCAGTTGTTGCATTGGTTATGGTTATCTTGTAGGCTCAACTCACAGTGTGGTTTTAACCTTTAAATCCTTCATTGTCCAGAAAGTGCATGCCTGTGGGGTATCCTCCCTGCTTCCTCCCAGTAATTAAGATCTGCAATAGATGTTACATAATTGTTTGAGGTAATGTTGGGCAGGAGCAGGACTTTTAAAGAGGTGGGCCCAGGGGTGAAGAACTGCCTTCTGAAGGAGGTCTGTCGTACATCCTTGATGGTTTTGAGAATGGCCTGTGGTATTTAATCTGCTTTTACTTGTTTGTAGCTTTGTTTTTATTAATAAGGGATTATGTAATTTTAATAATGGTTGTAAACCACCCCAAGTGCAGAATAAGGCAGGATAGAAATATCTGAAATAAAATAAATGGGCAGGGAGCTCAGCACGTGCATGATTTTAAAGTGGCTTGCATGCACCCAATGGTCTTGTGAAATTTCCCTTTGTCTTCTGACTACATAACCCAATAGCTGCTGCAGGATATTTACTGAAAACAGGAATTGCCTAGATGTTACAAAAAATCCCTAATCCTTCACAGTGCTGGTGAATTCCAACCTTTACAAAAATCTATGTATAGTGAAATAATTCAGAAAGCATAAAAGACAATTTAAAGTAATTTTTATATAGAAACTCACATAAACTGAATTTAAAATACAGATTTTATAAGTCAAATCAAATATCTAGAGAATGATTCATTTTGAACGTACAAAAGTTGCTATCTCCAGGATTTAACAGCACAATCCTATACATGTCTGCTTAGAAGAAAGTCCCATTCAGTGGGCTTATGTGAGTACAGAATTGCAGTCTAAGAGTCTTGGTATCATCTTGGCTATTTTAACACAATCAAGTATAACATCTCACAAAGGTAATCTAAACCCCACTTCTTATGTCGCTCCAACAAGGCATCGACTTTTTCAAGAAATGTAATTTCACAGAATTTGCCTGAAAGGAAAGTAAGAACAACAAATTGAGGAACAAGTAAAGCTCATTTTGCATTTGCCATGGATTTATTCTGTTAGGGGCAAAGCCTTCTCACCTGGACCATTTTTTTACATAATTATAATGAAGTTGCATTTAGCCAGGGCTGACACCACAGGGCAGCCAGGTCGGGACGTGGCTGAGGGCCCGTCCTTAGGGTGGGAGGGTAGTGCCCCCATTCTGTGATCCGTGGCAGCGGCAGCTCCCGACACTGCCATGAATCACAGAGAGGGAGCTCCCAGGTACCTCCCCCCATATAGTTAGCGTGGGCCACGCATGCCCCACCTACCTCTAAGTGCTCCTGTTAATGATGTGTGCGCTGCACGTGTATGCCTGCATCAGCCCCTTAGGGAAGCCTCCGCTGCCAACTTGATTGATGGCAGGCATGTGCACATAGCACACATCATTGACAGGAATGCTAGAGGTAGGGGGGAGGCATGGTTGCACATGGCCTGTATAGAGGGGTTGCACTCTGGTGCTGCGGGCCTGGGCAGGCTGGTGCCCAAGGGCTCTGGCATTCCTGGCGCTGGCCCTGCATGAGCCCTCAAAAAAGCTATTAGCGACCTGGTTCTGATGTCATGCTAAAACGGTGTAAGGCAATGTGGTGTCCTTTAGATGTTATGGACCAACTCCCATCATCCCTTGCTGCCTGGAGTCGATACAGGAGTTGTAGTCCAGTACCTGGAGGGCACCACGTTGTCTACCTCTGAGCTAAATCATACTTTAGCATGATGAGAATTAGCTACATCAAGGCTAGTACACTCCCTACCTTACCCCTTTTTCTTCTGCACAACCATGATGAGTTTTGAAGCTGTCACCTGCAGTTTAGATTAACCAATGTTTATCATGTCATCTGCACCTGGCAAACTGTGGTTAATCAAAGGCAGATGAAGCACAACCTGTGCTTCCCTTACCAGGGTTCAATTAAACCAACCCCAACCCTGCAAGAGAAGTAAATTGCCACCACCCCTTAAACCTGGTCACCCACTCTGGGCCAAGGGGAAATCCAAAGTGCTAGAAATAAGCCTGCCAAGGATTCCAAAAGACAAGAGCTAAAGATGCACTCCTTGTCTTGGAGCCTTAAGGCACAATACCCAACTATACAGTAGTCTGTGGCTAAATGGCCAAGGTGCTGTATTCAGAGCCAAACTGCCCCTGCAGTGAACACACACTGGTAAAAAGAGGTAGCTTTATTAAAATAAAATGTAAGTGCAAAAATATAGCAACAAAATGATTCCTTAAATCAAACACCCAAAAGACAGATAAAATTATAACAAATAGAGAGAGTTCAAGTCACAAGAAAAATAACAAATCTGTCTGGCCTATTCTGTAGTCACACTATGGGAAGACAGGCAGAATAACGTCATGGTTGCACATCTCCCCCAGAAATATATGGCCTGGATAGCAGATGGAACCCCAACATCAAGTAGTACCAAGAAACATTGGGGAACCAACCATGAGGTGTGTAGGGCAGGTGGGTGTGACTTGGGGAAAATTGCCTCATGGGCCAAATTAAGACCCCTGTCTCACCTAATTAGGCCTTAGGCTGGAGGTTCCTCACTGGTGATCAAAACAATGCCTTGTTTGAAACAAGCCAACTTTAAACCATGGGCAATGAACCTGGTTTGTCTCAACAAACCATAATGAAGTTTAATCACAGCTTAAGACTTGGACATAAGAACATAAGAACATAAGAAGAGCCTGCTGGATCAGGCCAGTGGCCCATCTAGTCCAGCATCCTGTTCTCACAGTGGCCAACCAGGTGCCTGGGGGAAGCCCGCAAGCAGGACCTGAGTGCAAGAACACTCTCCCCTCCTGAGGCTTCCGGCAACTGGTTTTCAGAAGCATGCTGCCTCTGACTAGGGTGGCAGAGCACAGCCATCATGGCTAGTAGCCATTGATAGCCCTGTCCTCCATGAATTTGTCTAATCTTCTTTTAAAGCCGTCCAAGCTGGTGGCCATTACTGCATCTTGTGGGAGCAAATTCCATAGTTTAACTATGCGCTGAGTAAAGAAATACTTTCTTTTGTCTGTCCTGAATTTTCCAACATTCAGCTTCTTTGAATGTCCACGAGTTCTAGTATTATGAGAGAGGGAGAAGAAGTTTTCTCTATCCACTTTCTCGATGCCATGCATAATTTTATACACTTCTATCATGTCTCCTCTGACCCGCCTTTTCTCTAAACTAAAAAGCCCCAAATGCTGCAACCTTTCCTCGTAAGGGAGTCGCTCCATCCCCTTGATCATTCTGGTTGCCCTCTTCTGAACCTTTTCCAACTCTATAATATCCTTTTTGAGATGAGGCGACCAGAACTGTACACAGTATTCCAAATGCGGCCGCACCATAGATTTATACAACGGCATTATGATATCGGCTGTTTTATTTTCAATACCTTTCCTAATTATCGCTAGCATGGAATTTGCCTTTTTCACAGCTGCCGCACACTGGGTCGACATTTTCATCGTGCTGTCCACTACAACCCCGAGGTCTCTCTCCTGGTCGGTCACCGCCAGTTCAGACCCCATGAGCGTATATGTGAAATTAAGATTTTTTGCTCCAATATGCATAATTTTACACTTGTTTATATTGAATTGCATTTGCCATTTTTCTGCCCATTCACTCAGTTTGGAGAGGTCTTTTTGGAGCTCTTCGCAATCCCTTTTTGTTTTAACAACCCTGAACAATTTGGTGTCATCAGCAAACTTGGCCACTTCACTGCTCACTCCTAATTCTAGGTCATTAATGAACAAGTTGAAAAGTACAGGTCCCAGTACCGATCCTTGAGGGACTCCACTTTCTACAGCCCTCCATTGGGAGAACTATCCATTTATTCCTACTCTCTGCTTTCTGCTTCTTAACCAATTCCTTATCCACAAGAGGACCTCTCCTCTTATTCCATGACTGCTAAGCTTCCTCAGAAGCCTTTGGTGAGGTACCTTGTCAAACGCTTTTTGAAAGTCTAAGTACACTATGTCCACTGGATCACCTCTATCTATATGCTTGTTGACACTCTCAAAGAATTCTAATAGGTTACTGAGACAGGACTTTCCCTTGCAGAAGCCATGCTGGCTCTGCTTCAGCAAGGCTTGTTCTTCTATGTGCTTAGTTAATCTAGCTTTAATAATACTTTCTACCAGTTTTCCAGGGACAGAAGTTAAGCTAACTGGCCTGTAATTTCCGGGATCCCCTCTGGATCCCTTTTTGAAGATTGGCGTTACATTTGCCACTTTCCAGTCCTCAGGCATGGAGGAGGACCCAAGGGACAAGTTACATATTTTAGTTAGCAGATCAGCAATTTCACCTTTGAGTTCTTTGAGAACTCTCGGGTGGATGCCATCCGGGCCTGGTGATTTGTCAGTTTTTATATTGTCCATTAAGCTTAGAACTTCCTCTCTCGTTACCACTATTTGTCTTAGTTCCTCAGAATCCCTTCCTGCAAATGTTAGTTCAGGTTCAGGGATCTGCCCTATATCTTCCACTGTGAAGACAGATGCAAAGAATTCATTTAGCTTCTCTGCAATCTCCTTATCGTTCTTTAGTACACCTTTGACTCCCTTATCATCCAAGGGTCCAATTGTCTCCCTAGATGGTCTCCTGCTTTGAATGTATTTATAGAATTTTTTGTGGTTGGTTTTTATGTTCTCAGCAATGTGCTCCTCAAATTCTTTTTTAGCATCCCTTATTGTCTTCTTGCATTTCTTTTGCCAGAGTTTGTGTTCTTTTTTATTTTCTTCATTTGGACAAGACTTCCATTTTCTGAAGGAAGACTTTTTGCCTCTAAGAGCTTCCTTGACTTTGGTCGTTAACCATGCTGGCATCTTCTTGGCCCTGGCGGTACCTTTTCTGATCTGCGGTATGCACTCCAGTTGAGCTTCTAATATAGTGTTTTTAAACAACTTCCAAGCATTTTCGAGTGATGTGACCCTCTGGACTTTGTTTTTCAGCTTTCTTTTTACCAATCCCCTCATTTTTGTGAAGTTTCCTCTTTTGAAGTCAAATGTGACCGTGTTGGATTTTCTTGGCAATTGGCCAGTTACATGTATGTTTAATTTAATAGCACTGTGGTCACTGCTCCCAATCGGTTCAACAACACTTACATCTCGCACCAGGTCCCGGTCCCCACTGAGGATTAAGTCCAGGGTTGCCGTCCCTCTGGTCGGTTCCATGACCAACTGGTCTAGGGAATAGTCATTTAGAATATCTAGAAACTTTGCTTCTTTGTCATGACTGGAACACATATGCAGCCAGTCTATGTCCGGGTAGTTGAAGTCACCCATTACTACCACCTTTCCTAGTTTGGATGCTTCCTCAATTTCATATCTCATCTCAAGGTCTCCCTGAGCATTTTGATCAGGGGGACGATAGATCGTTCCCAGTATTAAGTCCCTCCTGGGGCATGGTATCACCACCCACAACGATTCTGTGGAGGAGTCTGCCTCTTTTGGGGTTTCGAGCTTGCTGGATTCAATGCCTTCTTTCACTTATAGAGCGACTCCGCCACCAATACGTCCTTCCCTGTCCTTCCGATATAGTTTATATCCAGGGATAACCGTATCCCACTGGTTTTCTCCATTCCACCAGGTCTCCGTTATGCTCACTATATCAATGCTCTCCTCTAAGACCAAGCACTCCAGTTCTCCCGTCTTGGTTCGCAGGCTCCTAGCATTAGCGTACAGGCACTTGTAAACAGTGTCTCTCTTGTGGTTAGGCCTGTGGTAATTTTGCTCTTCTGAATTTATATCCTATGCCCCTGCTCTCACAATGCCTACTTCTAGGCCTACCCCTTTTAAAATTTCATCATTTCTTTGGTTTTTATCCCAGGGGGGAGGTTTATTCCGAACCGGACCTTTCTCAGCTCCTGTCGGGTTTCCCCCCTCAGTCAGTTTAAAAGCTGCTCTGCCACCTTTTTAATTTTAAGTGCCAGCAGTCTGGTTCCATTCTGGTTCAAGTGGAGCCCGTCCCTTTTGTACAGGCCCGGCTTGTCCCAAAATGTTCCCCAGTGCCTAACAAATCCAAACCCTTCCACCCGACACCATCGTCTCATCCACGCATTGAGACTGCGAAGCTGGGCCTGGCTGGCTGGTCCTGCGCGTGGAACCGGTAGCATTTCAGAGAAAGCCACCTTGGAGGTCCTGGCTTTCAGCATCCTACCTAGCAACCTAAATTTTGCTTCCAGGACCTCACGGCTGCATTTCCCCATGTCGTTGGTGCCAACGTGCACCACGACCACTGACTCCTTCCCAGCACTGTCTACCAAACTATCTAAACGACGGGCGATATCCGCAACCTTCGCACCAGGCAGGCAAAACACCTTGCGGTCTACAGCAAGACAAACTGCAGTTAATCTAAACTGCAAATGAAAGCTTCCCAAATCCTCCTTGTGGTTGTGCTAGAGAGGAATGGGGATCACATGAACTAGATACCAGCTGAAGCTTTTTGCTTGCGTGCTGCAGGTATAAGGCAAACATATTTCTCAAAGTTTCCCAAGATTAGGCATGCTCAGGCCACAGTTACACAATGAAATACTGCTGGCACATATTTGGTTCATCTGCCTTCTGTTCTGATGTAGCCCAAACTGTTATCCTTTGAATTCTCTCAATAATCTTCCCTATCTGTATTAACATTGTTTTTCCACGAGCTATACCTGATTATTCTAATTCCCTACAGCCTATAATAGCCCAGGGCTTGCCTGGATGAGGTGGGCACTTCATGCAGTAGGGTTTGGGTGTCATGATTTTGTTGCTGTATTCTTACTTTGAGGAAGAGGCATATGTGGGATTTTCTACTTCAGGTGTCAGAATAACTTGGCTGGCCTTGGGTGCTGTGCACCTTGGCTTGGGCTGGCACAGTCTGCTGTACTGGCTCAAGCAGCAAAATGACTTGGGCCAGCCCTACATAACAGACTATTCTGTACAAAAAATTCTAGCCGTTCTTTATGGACTAGGCATCAATCTCCAAAAGGTTGCGCAGAGCTATGCATCAAAACAAAATGAGCTTGAGTGATATAAAGTTTGGATCTCAGATGCATGCCTCTGAGCCTGCTCTCAACACACATTTGGAAAACACATACAGATGGTAAAATGGCTATTGGATGTACACAAACATGGTGATACTGCCTTTTACAGACACTGTGGTACTTGCATATGGTGATCACATTACTCACTGTGCACATATTTTGCAACAGAAAGAGCAGGCAGCCACAGAACTGCTGGAGTGGCAGGGGCAGGAGTACCAATATTTATATGCTGACAACAGTTCAGAGAAGTGTGTGATATGTACTGTATGTGGTGGCACACTGCAAATCACACAGGCTCAGATGTAAGTACAACAGCACAAACATACTCAGGTTCACACAGCAGCCACAGTCCAAAGTAATTACGGAGAGGCAAGATGAAGAACGCCAGATTTATGTGCAGGTGGAATATTTAAATATAATATGAACTGGTCCAATAATATAGGTTAAATTGCTAGGGCTCAGCATTGAAGGTAACCTTGGACCATAAATAGACAGGATCTGTTAGACTAGAAGTGCAGGTTCAAGTTTCTTTTCCCTAGCACAACATAATTAGCACACACAAAAATGGGGAAGTAATGGTTTTTCAGGGCTTTGATACATTTCTGGTGTCTATTTTCAGACTATACATGCCTTCTACATCCTGCTTAGGAAGCAAACATCCACACAAAGCATCACTATCTTTTGTCAGTGGGAAAAGGCCCAATTTGTTCCTACACCAAGAATGCATTTTGATAGAAATTAAATCTGCTGTTCAGCTGACTCACCAAATAAACTTTCAATTTCAGATTCAGGAACATAGAAAGGTGGACCTGGAAAAGGAAACAAATCTAATACTGGAAAATCAAGCTGAGTATGCCCCTAAACACTTTAAGAGTCAATGAGTTTACAGATGTAACCTGTTTAATTTCAATCCAGTTTGGTGATGGTCACTTGTACTGCCAAAATGAGATAAGAGGGATTTGTGAGAAACTGAGAAATCATGTGGGCAAGCCTTGTACAATGGCTTGCTCCTGATACCTAAATCCTAGCCCAGTTTTAGGTTGTACTGGACTCTTAAGAGTTAAGGTGGATTTCCATGATCGCTTTTCCTGAATGGTAGAAAAATGCCCTTTTTTGCAATCAGCTTGTAGTGGAGATCCATAAATACCTGAATTGTGCATTCTTTTGTGTTGTTATTCATTAACAATCTGATCTGTTGCCTTGATTTAAATTAGGAACATAGGAAGCTATGGGTCAGATCATTGGTCCATCTAGCTCAGTATTGTCTATAATGACTGGTAGCAGCTCTTCAGTATGCTTCTGAATGCCAGTTGCTGGAAACCACAGGAGGAGAGAGTGCTCTTGTGCTCAGGTCCTGCTTGCGGGTTTCCCACAGGCATCTGATTGGCTGCTGTGAGAACAGGATGCTGGACTAGATGGGCCACTGGCCTGGTCCAGCAGGCTCTTCTTACGTTCTTGTGTTCTTAGGATTTCAGGTGGAGACATTCTCAGCCCTATCTGGAGATACCAGGGATTGAACTTGGGACCTTCTGAATGCAAAGGAGATGCTTTACCACTGACCTACTGCCTTCTCTGTTGTATTTTAACTGGAATGTTTATAAGTTGCCTGGAGCCCAGTTTTAGAACTGAAAAGTAGGCAAAAATTTAATAAATACAATCAAATAATTGGAAGCATAAATATGTGCTGGGATCACAGACCAACAGGCATTTGGAAAACCTGACTTTTCAGGCTTGCTGAACTTATGTTGCCTGGTAATCTCATGTTGGACTCATAACCCAGTTTCATAATCCTCCATGATCACAAAAGCTCATCTTTTGATGGGAAACCAGGCTGTGTTATTCAACATTAGATTTTTTACAATATCAAGCTGGGGATTCAGCTCTCACTACTTGTGAATGCAATTTGTTTCAAACTGGTTTTGGTACTGTATTTTATGTTGTTGTGACCCACCCTCAGACCTAGTGGTTGGGCGCAGCTAATAAATTTGATGGTGATGATGACAATAACTGCAACTTACCTTTATGTTTGCTTGGGTCATATAAACAGGTCACTAGAAGACAATGGCACCCGCTGTTCATTAGCGATAGCATCGAATGGGCATAGCTAAAGAAAGAAAGAAAAAACACTGTGCCACCTCAGCTAGCAGGTTTTAATACACTCCCCTCTTCCAGTAAGCAGTAAGATGTTCCTGATGCTGTCTGGATTCGGTTTCCTTTGGAGGACAGGGGTCTTACGGCCTTCTTGCAACACTTGGTTTATTTACAAAATATAACTTACAAGCAGCCTATGCACTCCAATTGGCAGCAGATTTGCTACTTTGCATCAGGTCTTCAGTGAGACATACCTGCCCCCACCAGGTGCCCTCAGCTCATGGCTAACTTTCATTTTATTCAAGCAACTGTCAACTTTCCCTGTATTTTTTAACACACACACACCCTACCTGGGAGAGAAGGGGTGGGTCAGTTTCCCAAGTCCCCAGTGAGTGTTTCCCTTGCAAACATTTACAACCTTTAGCTCCTAACTAAGGAAACAGGCTCTACCAACAATTCTAGGTCATTTACAAGCAATCTCCCTAACAAACAGTCACCCTATTATTGTAACGAAACTCCATTGCCATGCCACTGTCATAAAGCTCCATTAAATACCAACTACCAAATTTAGCACAAAAACGTTGGCTTTTTTTTTTTTTTGCGGGGAGAGGAAACCACATTTGGGGGTTCATTGTTAACGGAACTCTGTAACAACAGAGTATTGTTACAGAATTCAACATGATGAGACACAATGCACTGGGATCTTCTCATACGCAAACCCCTTTGAAATCAACAGTGGTATTCTTGGGTGGTGATCTATGTTGATCAGCAAGTATCCTGTTCTTATCCCACAGGGGAGCTGCCAGGGCAAGGCAAGATGGGTGTCGCAGCCCTAATGAGAGTCCCCTAGCAAGGAACTTGTTCTGACAAGGGCTGGAAGCAGTTGTTGTGCCAAAAATTTCTCCATCAATTAATGAGAAGAGGGATTACATTCAAAAATGATCAAAGGAGAGAAAAAATCAGTGTAATTCTCATGGGTGGGGTGTAAGGCTTTTGTTGCACTTCAAGGTGCCCATGGCATATTTGTGAGAGTCCTTTACTTCATTTTACAAATCATCCCTCCAGTGGTCTGCACTCTGTAACCTTCTTGGATGTATGCACTTCCTGGCTTTCCTATAAGTGCAGAAGGCAGAGATACTGCCTATTGTATGCCTGACCACTGTTATTATTATTTTTTACATAAAATCTTTTTTACTTTTAAAGAAATCAGTGTAGAGTAATTTTTAACAAAGGTAAAAAGGACTTATCTTAGACAATATCAGCCACATTCAAGGTACTTGTATTAATTCACAAAGCCCTAAACAACTTGGGCCCCAAATGCCTTAAGGACCACCTGACTCCCTATGTTCCATCTCAAACACTGAGATCTTCTGATGGGGCACTTTTGGTGGTTCCCCACGCCCCTCAGTTTTGGTGTGGCAGGCCCTGTCCCGTGGAACTCCCTACCAATAAAGGTTCGACAGGAACCATCCCTTCTTTCTTTCAGGTATCTCTTGAAAACCAGACTTTTTGGACAGGCCTTATAACATGATTCCCCCCCCCGATACAGTATTATTGCTGCTTTTATTATTATTTTTAATGATATTTTTATTGTTTTTAAACTTGTTATGCCTTCGTATGTTGTAAGCCGCCTTGATGTACTCTATGAAAAATGCAGCCTATAAATACTTTAATAAATAAATAAAATCACTGATCTCAGGTGCTCAGCAGCCACCTCCTCTGGCTTCCCACACTTCTGCTAAAACCCAGGGGAAGACGTCATGAGGTAACTCCTCGCATTAGGTTTTTTGAGATCAGGAAGTGCATGCAGCTGGGAAAGATGCAGAGTGCTGGAGAAATCTTTAATGGAAAGAAAAACAAACACTGCATGGCCACCACACAATGGTAAAGCAAGCTCAATCTTGCACCCAACCAAAGAAATTCCACATCATGTGGAAGAGGCAGAAAAACAGAAGCCTCTTTCGCAGGTGATGGAAGCTTTCAAGAAATCGGCACAGCACTGGTTAGAGGCCTTCTAAGCCTGTGCCTCCAGTCTACCTCTCCTCGGCTCTGCCCCCTTTGGAGAACTAGAGTCTCTTAAAGGGCCAGCCTTCTGGCCTGAAAATGGGCCCTTCTCATGCACTCCATGTGTACTTCCACCTGGTGCACTCCTTGCCCTATTGGACTGGTATGTGAGACACTTGATTTGGGCCTGGGGAAAGATGCCTGGGAGGGTCCCAGCTCTAGATAGGTCCAGCCGGCTCCTGCCTCCACCCTAATGTTCAGTGAGTCCTCAATTATTAGCATCAGGCTCAGAGCCAGGAACTAGGTCCAGGCCCCCAACTGGTGACACTGTTGCCTCAGTTTGGTGTCCTGGTCAGTGCTACACTCCATGACTATGACCATGCTCCTTTCAATTTCCTGAGCCTCTTAGACCTCCTAGCAATGGTGCCACACCAGAAGAAGAAGAGATGCCTTTCCACATCAGAGGGCTAAAGGGACATTAGAAGCAGTTTCATGGGCTTACAGGTTCCCCACCCATGTGCTAATGTTTAAGCATGATGCACACAGTTTATTTAACTTCAATGGCAAACCATTGAATTTCTATTAATATTCAATTTATTATGAAACTGTGCATTCAATTCTTAAGGCAGCCTCAAGTGGCAGAGTGACTAGTGCAAATTATTCAGTGATGTCGAAGAGGAAATTACTGTTTCCTTAAAGCCAGAGGCTTTAGCAGAGAGTAGGTCCAAGCATTAACAGAGCGTAAAATAAAATGCAGTATCAGTTACTAACCGTTCTCTGTCACAGGGGTTAACAGCTACTAGAGATCCCCTGTCCCAAATCCCATCGAATTTGCCAGTAATCGTGCTACAAGGAGAAAGAGGGGAGAAAAGCAGTTGCACATCAGAAACTGTAACAATCATGGTTTTATGACCTAAGAGACAGGAAACGCAGATGTTACGTAAAAGAAGTGTAGGATTTGAAATTGCAGCTCAGAGCTCTCAAACTGCTTAAGCAAGAGCCACCCATATGATGCAATTGTGATATTTGTTCAGAGCATTCTGCAAAGGTGAAAAGAATGTGTATTACCATGTCATGCTAAACAAGTGGGACCTGCAACAAAATGTCACAGTCTAGCGTGCTCTATGTTACTCCACACCATTCTCCCTCCTACCCTGTTTTCTGTTACCTGCCCCTCAACAGCATTTCATTTTATGAGCACTAAGCACTCTCAGTCCTCGGTGAATTGGGGGGTGGGGGGTTTGTACTTCTGCAAACCTTGAGCTTCCCCAAGCCTGCTGATCCCTTTCTCTTCTGCACAGGTGGTGCCATTTTGACTACATAAACAAGAGCACTCCTGCCTGAACATAATAGAGGAAATGCCTAGTTAAAGTTACACAAATTCTGATTTTCGTAATCAACCAAAGGAAAATCAGAGGTCTAACTTCAGTGTAACTTAAACAATCCCAAATTACTAATACGGAATGAGGAAAGAAAATATGTAAACTAAATTATTATTAGTCCAAAAGATATCCATGCCTTGGGCAGGTTAATTTTTAAGTAGGTTGTGGATGCGATGCCTGTCTGCCCTTGTTTCTAAGTTGATTGTTACACTGCAACACAGCAAACTAGGACTGCATTTCAAATTTCTGTATGATCGTATGCCTGTGGAAATTTTCATTCATTCATTTATTCAATTTCTACCCCACCCATTCTCCCAAAGGAACCCATCCTGAGACGTTTTCTGTAAAAACTTGGTATCTACAATGTTTTGCTTCAAAAAAGATCACAATAAGGAGACTGCATCCTATACACACAGGCGACTGCACCATGTAAAAGTGTCTGTGGCTTTCATGATGAAAGGAAGTTTGTGGAAGGAACTTTGTCTGATTATCAGTAATTCCCATCCCTGTTCTCTCAGCAATCCCCTATGCGCCATCCCATATTGTTCAAGAGGATCCTCCTTAGAGGCTTTTTGGTGGTGCAGGTAGCCAAAAGGGTGAAGAGGAGACAGGAAACTTTCCTTCCAGGAATTTCTTTAAGTGAACTTAAGTCACAGAAGTTATGACAGTAAACTTTGGCTTGGATTCAAAGCAACTACTACAAAGTCATTTAAAGGTATATTTTCTGAAACAAAGAAGATGACTAATCCACTCTATTTAGGAGCAAAACTGACCAATCAGAGCCTTAAACTTAGCTAATGAAATTTGCCTGTCAGGTCTGTGGGTGCAAGTCACATGCTACTCAAGTCAGTAGTAAAATTCCCCATGATTATGGGCTGCACCAAGAGTTCCTAGCCAACAGTATTTTAATTCATGTACATGCAAGTGCACTGAAGTACTTTCAATTTTCATAAGAGATATTTAATCTTACAAACTGAAATGTGAATATTAATTAATCACAAAAATACATCCCTGTTCTGGGAATAATGACGAATCAGCAATGCCATATTAAGACGCAGAAAAATATGCCATGCCTAGTATATTTTGAACTCTTGTCCTTATTTCTTAGGAAATCTTTGTTGGGATCTAACTAAACTGAGCTTAACACCGTTATAATTTGTGAACAGATTCAAAGCCATCATTTTGCTCCTACCTGGTCAAATCATAGATATTGCAGCAGTACAAAGAAATATTTCCAGTTGTGCTCTACAGTGAAAAACAAGGAGAACCTTCAATTAATATTTTAAAAATAAAAACATTGAGAAGGAATAATTAATAAGATCTTTTAAATCTGAAATAGCGTTAACTGCCATTTCACTTTATTAAATAACCATAAAGAGATCTAATGCACAGCAGTACTTAATTAATGATCTAGCCTTAAACACGATGTGATGAATCTCCTACAGAGATACGAGTTGAAAATCCTGTGGAAACTTCATGTAAATCAATTGTTTCTGCTCAGTGAATTTATATTGGCAGGATAATAGATCCAGATGTCTTCATCACATTAGCAACATTGCAGGAAAATTTATGCACAGAAATACAGGGTACTTCCAGACAACCTGTTTATTGAGCATTTATTCCAATTTGTTTGCAAGGAGATTAGACAACATTGGCATTCATTGGCATGAATGAGCATTCATTCAGATTTGTTTGTGGGAAGGCTAGATGACGTTGCTATCCCACACTTTCCAGTGCATTTTCCTGTCACTTTTCTTATTGCAAAAAGGTTGATATTTGATTTATGAGGGAATCATGATTCACAGTAACCATGGTTTGTGGCAATATGTTTTTCTAATGTAAACTGCTTTGTGAATGTTTTTAACCTAAAAAGCAGTATAGAAACAGCTAAAATAAATTAATAAAACATGAAACTATGATTACTAATGGGAAAGGAAACAAGGAGGATTTATCCAAAGTAGGAAGGTGGATGGAGAAGGAAGGGAACATGAATTTCTTCCTTAAGATTTTTCTACACTGCCCTTCACCAAAAATGGTCATAGGTTTTGACAATTTGCAAACATAGTTTGCAGGGAGCCACAATCATATCCATACTGGACCTTGGACCGTCCCATGTGCTTAGCTGCATTAATAACACACACACTTTTTATGAAGAAAATTCAACACAAACTAAGGACAGATAAATCTGTCAGATTCAATTTATATCAGTTTCTCATTTTTCTCCAGTCTTAAATTAAGTTCACCCTATTTCTGCATCAGTTTGTGTTATGTGTTTGTGTGCATTTCTCCAATATGCATATTTTTGTATGCAATTTTCCTCACTGTATGCATTTTTGCAAGACATTTTCTCTAATATAATGCATCGCTGTACGTTCTTTTCACTAATCTACACATTTGGGGACACACTTTCATCCTCCAACATTCCTCCCACTCAAAATTAGACAGGCACTGTCTCTGCTGAGTTTCAGATGCCTGGTTAAAACCATTTTATTTTGGGAGACCTTTGCATCATGAATGCTTCTGATATTTTAAATTTTCTGATGTTTTTTGTTTATTTTTTTTTGAGATTTAAATTTTTTGTTTTAATTTAAATTTTTGAGCTTTAATTTATGTTTTAAATTGTATACATTGTGGATTTTTTATTGTTGTAAGACACTTTGAGCCCTAGAGGGTGAAAAGCACGATGTAATTTAAAATAAATAAATAAATGAATTAGCATATCTTTTTTTGTTTGGGTTTGGTTTTTTTTGGATGCATTTTTTGCTTGAAGAACTGCACTGGACATTTTGGAGAAACATACATTTCAAAAAGAAGCTGCCTTTCAACTCAGGAAGTGTGAATTAGAAAGATTCACATGGAAATGAAGATCTCTTGCATCCTCAACACAAACCTTCAATAATTTAGCAGGGATCTCTGGCACTGTTTCTTCTGAAAAGGAAAGCTTTTGTTCTGCAAAAAACTCCTTCAGTGCACTTTCACTGATTTCCACACCGACAACTTGGTGCCCCATGTCGGCTAACCTACATGAAACAATAAAAAGGTAGCAGACTTTATTGTGTTTTTAAAACCAAAGAAGGAAGACCAAAGTTCACTTGGCTAACGATATGCAGGGCCACTCCTCAACTGCTAGGGTCTGAGGTTAGGCAAATATATGCAGGAGAACCCCATCGAAGGATTGTTGCTTTTTAGAACAAAGGAATGTACTTTTGGGAGTGGTAAAATTGAAGTAGAAAAACAATGAGGGAGGGCAGGAAGTGGTGTACCCCCTCTTTTCAGGCTCTCTGGCAAACTGCTTTTCTTTTGTAAAACTTTATGAGGAGGATGCTGAGGCTCTTTTTATGGATTTGCTAGTCATGGTTAGTTAGCGCCTGAGCATTCATGGAAATGGAACAACACTACACACACCAATGCTTGGGAGAAGACGTACAAAGAATTTTAAGCACGCTGGTTCCCCACAGTTGCCTATGGGGAAGGGAAGGCTCCATGTGTACAAATATATTCATATGAGGTAGAATGATGGCATCTACTCTGAATTAAACACCAGAATGAAATGCGGCTGAATCATTCTGGCTTAAATTATGATGATGATGATGTTTGTTTGTTTATACATACCACGCCTTTTGGCCAAAGACCCTCAAGGCGGCTTACAAAAAACACAAATATAAAAATACAATATAGAATACATCAATAAAACAATACAATTTACAAAAGTTAAATAACTACTCCTAGGCTAACAATGTAAATTGTAAAATGAATTCCCATACTGACTAAACCAGCTCAGTCCCAGGATCACTGAAAGAAGTGTGGATACTTCTGTTATAATCCCAACATCATGCATGTTCTTTCCAAGCATTCGTGTGTGTCTTTCAAACATTAACTGAGATGCATACCAAGTTGTGCCAGTTCTAATAAACAAAAGAGGCATGAAAACAGGCATTTTGGTAGAAACTTGATTGTGAACCCAACACAGCCAGACCACCTTAACGCATCAGCAATCTCTATCTAGATGGACTAAACCACAACATCCAGCCATATTCAAACTTACAGGATGCTACCAATTGTTCTAAAGCCCAGGCACCATGCCTCACTATGGTTGTGTCAGGGTTGGCTGAGTCCTATGGATACCTGCAGAGAGCTCAGGCTGAATGCTAGTGCTCTTGCACAGCTCCCATTCATCTCAATAGTGACTGCACAGGAGAACTTCCTTGTGCCTAGCCCATTAGGCTCAGCTTTGAGGCATTTAAAATTGCAATAGCATTTAATCCCTTGGCCTGAGAAGAACTCCTTAAAAAATGAGCTATCGACATGAAGTTTCTGAAAGTGACAGGAGAGGTGTGTTGGGTAAATTACTGTTCAATTACCATTTCATTTCAATGGCTTTGCCACAAAGTGGGAAAAGTATCTTCAGCCTGCTCCGGCCATTGAGAAAATTATCCAGATACTTTCTTAGGAGACTGCAGAAGAAAAGAAAGTTATTTTAACAACATAACTTATTTTTACTTACAGAGTCTGCAAATGGAATGTAATAACAGCTTGGCCAAAAAAGGAAAAAAGCTTATTTACTCAAAGATGAGACTACTTCAGTTTTTCAAATGAGTGCTTCAAACCAACATCACAAACGGACAAAACAAACCAGGGTACCAACGTGGATTCTATTTATGCAGTTGGGCTATTAGGAGAACACTCTGCAACCACACTTGGACACTCAAGTGTGAACATAGGTAGCTGACTTGCACTGGGTCAGGCTAGTTGTCCATCTGGCTCAGTATTGTCGACACTGACTGGCAGCGGCTCTCCAAGGTTTTGGACAGGAGTCTTTCCCAGCCCTACCTGGAGACACCAGGGATTAACCCTGGGGGCCTTCTGCATGCTCTACCACTGTGCTATGAGGGTGGGCTGAAGGTAGGTTGGAAGCTCCTGGGAGACCTGTGTGATTTGATTAGGTTTCTGACTTCTAATTGCTTAACAGTTGGAACAACCAAACATCATCATCATCTTCTAAATGAGCCTGAATTTTTTAAAAAAAGGTTAATGCAACACCAGGAGTTGATTTTTATGTAAAAGGACTGTGAGCTCAGTTCTGGGTTGAGCATGTGCTAAGTCAGTGGTGGGGAATCCTCCAGTCCATAAGCCTAATCCAGTCCATGTGCAAATCCTCTCCATTTGGCCTGTGAGACCCTTTCTGCCAAGCCACACTCTCTAGTCCTACACCTAACATCAAGTATGGGGCAGATAAAGACTCAACTGGACCAAAAACTGATCAGTGGGGCCTGTAAAGCCCTGTGCAATGGGATTTCCAAGCAGTGACAATCAGCTGATCATAAAAACTTGCAAAGCATTGTGCCATTGCCTGCATGGTTTGATTGCAAGCTGCACGGGCAAAAACGGGGCACTAGGTGGTGGCTGGCCCCACCCACCTGTCAAACGTGACCTGCAAGAGGTGGGGAGCTAAATTTCCCCATCCCAGCTCTAAGTGTATGTCTGCCTCTACACCACTATTCTGCACCTGGCTCCAGGTAGACTTTAGGGATCTAGCAAAAACAAAGTAGATCTTGCAAGCCTGATGTCTGCCCACCCCCAACCTAGGACACACAAAGATCTGAGAACAGAGGGTGGAGTCTGTATTTCCAAAACTCCCAAGGAAATCAGCTGAAGTTTGGCCATCACTTTGAGTTTCAGAAACATCCTGAAGAAAATGCTACACTAGATGAACATTTTGCCTGATCCAGACAGGCAGATCCCGATGCAGACAGGCAGTGTGTGAAATACTGCCCCATTGAGCAACCTTTTATTTCTATTAAGTTTAGCAGAAACTGCCCAAGCATTTTCATGTATTTTTCCCATGGCTATTGAAGGGAAATATGTTCTCTGTAACATAAATAACAAATGGAAGCTAATTGTCAAGCTTTTGCAGTAACTTCTTTTTTTAAGGAGAGTAGCATTGCTATCCACATTCTACAGCACACTTATGGTCACATCAGGTTCTCTGCCTTCTCAGCAAGAGTGACCTCAGACTACAATAAGGGGAGTGCAACCAACAGTGTAATTTTATACATGCTTACTCAAAAGTAAACATAATTGAGCAGTATCCAATGAAGTAGTTTCAACATAATTGAGCGGTATCCAATGAAGTAGTTCCGTTAGTGCTAGGACTTCCATTTATTCAGTGGAACTTCCCTTTCCTCTCCTTGCACTCCCCTGCACCCTCCCCAAATCAGCTCTGGAGGGTTGGGGGGAAACCTAGAACAGATTTAGGTGGTGTGCAGGAAGAGGAGAGGGAGGATAAGTTCTGTTGTGTAGCCAGAAGTGCTTGTGCCAAAGGAGCTATTTCACTGGATACTGCTCACTGGGTGCAATGGAACATTCTAAGTAACTAATTAATTTTGAGTAAACATGCAGAGGAGTACACTGTAATGCATCCTGTGATTCAGCAAAGCAAAGAAGGTGATTTGAATTACTCACCTTGAATTAACAGCCATAAAATAAAACAGCTGCAGGAATGCATGTAAATGTCATCAGCATTGCATTTTTTAAAAGCCATTTTTTACAAGAGAGACAAACTCTTCTTTCTACAAACAATATTATTATAAAATGGGGTAAAGTAAAATACAGAATTACATACGGATGTACTTGTTCATTATGAAATCCAATATTGCGAGTCTGCCATTTCTCCAGCCATTCTACTTCACTCAGTACTCTGTCTTCTTGTGACTTGGCATCACCACAGTCGTCCTTTCCAAATGTATCTGAGGGATTTTCCATGGTCTGGACAACCTTTCTACAGAAAAAAATGCATCACAACCACTTGTGAATCATTAGTTAGCATATCCGTCTTGCCATTAAGCAAGAAGCTTTGCACATGTTCACAGCAGAAAGTTTCCCTCCCACCCACTTCAGCTTAAATTCAGTAAAGGTTATGGAATATTCTTAAAATATTGCATTGTAGAACCAGCAGAAAGGCACCATTTGTACCTTGTACCAGTAGAGTCTTACAGCATGATGAGCGTTTATTAGTTGTTCTGCAATGCTTCCCCAATGACCCTCTTGCATTATACCGCCACAAAAGTGGGACAAGAAATAACCCCAGAACATTTGTGGTACGGAAAGTCACAGGATTTCAGCAGGATGTTACAGGGCATGTATTGATTGGAAACAAAGCAGTATGATTGCCCCAAAACATTTATAGGCGCAAACAGTATTGAAAGCGGGATTGTGTATAATCGCCCTGATACTATCATGAGTACAAATAATCTTGAATGAACAATAAAATAGACATTTGGAGGGGTCATGAGGCAGGAGACACTGAACTAGTCTTGTCAACATAGCACAGGTCCCATAGGCAACGTATGAAAAATGTGTTGAGTTCCTGTGTATGGCAGTGTGTGTTTTGTTTGATTATGTCCACATACGTGTTAACACATATCTGCATGAAAGTAAAAGGGGAATGGGACAGCATAACTTATTTTCAGTTGCAACCATGGAATTGGCAGAAATGGGGAACCTGTGGCCTTCTAAATGTTGATGGATTCCAACTCCCATCAGCCCCAGCCTGCGTGGTCAATGGTCAGGGATGATGGAAATTGTTGTCCAACATCTAGAGCAGCCTTTCCCAACTAGTGTGCCTCCAGATGTTGTTGGACCACAACTCCCATCAGCCTCAGCCATTGGCAATGCTGGCTGAGGCTGATGGGGGTTGTGGTCCAACAACATCTGGAGGCACACTGGTTGGGAAAGGCTGATCTAGAGGGCCACAAGTTCCCCACCCTTGTGTTGGGGCAGCCTTTCCCCAACCTTTGGGTCACTGTTGTTCCTGGACTACAATTCCCATCATTCCTGACCATTGGCCATGCTGGCTGGGGCTGATGCGAGTTGTAGTTCAGCAACATCTGGGGACCCAAAGGCTGGAAAAAGCTGTGTTACAGGATTCCTCTGACCATTTCTACTCCCAACTGTGGTGAAAGGAGAGGACATAGTAGCTTTCTACACAGTGATACAAAGCAGTTCCCCACAGTAGGCCAACAACCAGGCAACTAAATGAGATTCCTGTGGTGTTGAAAGGCTTAAACAGGCTTTACACTGTTCTTCATGTCTACTGCTCTCCCATGTTCTTCATGCCTACTGCTGTTTTCACATAATTTCCCTTTTGGTTTGGGTTCTTTCTTCTTCACTGCATTATCCTAGCCAATCAGAGATCCCATAATGAACGTGATGATATCATAATGCTATACAGCCAATCACATTTGGCTCCATTCTGATGTCTCTGAAGGCAAATAAAGCTAAACTAAATGCGAGTGCAATGATTTCTAGGCTGTTCACATAGGTGAAAAAGGTGGGGGACCTTTCAGACAGAGGGCTTCATTCCATAGTGGGAATCTTCTGGCTAGCTGCATGCCAGTGCTGGGTGGGGCAATGGAAGTGTCTCTAATCTTTGTACAGTAGGCAACAATCCAGCCATGCAAAAGTCAGAGGTTTCTATGTGTACATATCTCCATCCAGAGAAGCAAGAGACATCATTACAGTTCAAGGACACATTCCAATCAGGCAAAATAACTGGAGGAGGATGTGGCCTATGGAGGAGGGAAAGAGCAGGTGGGATAGAGAGGACTGGAGGGCTGCGTTTGGCCCCTACGCTTGAGGTTCCCCACCTCTGACATAGATGATCCTAGCCAGTCAGGAAGATGAGGGCAAATGAAGACATTTAGGGCTATGTTTCCTGGACAGGTGAACATGGTCACTTTCATCATCTCTTGGAACAATCCTCAAAAGTTTACGGGAGGAAGGAGTTGTCTTTCATCACTGAAGAGTGTTTGCAAAAGTATTCCCCTTTAACCTCGTACAGCTAGTAACCACCACCTGTTTCTTTCCACCCTCAGAGGCTAGAGAACACTGTGACAGTCATTTGGCCAACCAGAATACACCATCCTTAAGGTAAGTGGTGTGCTGTCTCCGGGTGTATGTGTGTATATCTAAAGATGGGAGTGCATGTATGTTGACAGCAATGTAGACCCACATTCACATACTGTACATACCAAGGCACTCCAAAGACAGATACTGGGCTTGATGGTAGAAAAATACAATTGATGGTTGTCAAGCAACCAACCAGCCCACCAGAGCACTGACTGTGTAAGTCAGCTACCAGGTTCCTCTTGCTTCCCCATTATGAATAAGTTCTCTGGATAAATCTGGCCTTCTAAGTGCTGTAGCGCCAGCACAAATCCCAATGAAGTAGAAGCAATGGAGAAGGGGCATGATAAGTCTCAGGGGATTAATAACAACTGGCACAGTCATTAACCAAAAGGGAGACAATAGTCAAGAAATCAGAAGAAGGCTAGGACTGGGGAGGGCAACTATGAGAGAACTAGAAAAGGTTCTCAAATGCAAAGATGTATCACTGAACACCAAAGTCAGGATCATTCAGACCATGGTATTTCCGATCTCTATGTATGGATGTGAAAGTTGGCCAGTGAAAAAAAGCGGATAAGAGAAAAATAAACTCATTTGAAATGCAGTGTTGGAGGAGAGCTTTGCGTATACCATAGACTGCAAAAAAGACAAATAATTGGGTGTCATAACAAATTAAACCAGAACTATCACTAGAAGCTAAAATGAGGTTATCCTACTTTGGACACATCATGAGAAGACATGATTCACTAGAAAAGACAATAATGCTGGGGAAAACAGAAGGGAGTAGAAAAAGAGGAAAGCCAAACAAGAGATGGATTGATTCCCTAAAGGAAGCCACAGACCTGAACTTACAAGATCTGAACAGGGTAGTTCACGACAGCGACTTGAAGGCACATAACAACAACATTTTTTTAAAAAGTGACCTTAATGAAGAACGACGGTCGAGACAAGTCGGTGGGTGGACTTTGCTGGCTCAGTCAACCCAGATAGGAAGTCGAGCGACGGCGACGGCTTCTGCCACCTTCTAGGCTGCACGCTACCGGCTCTCTCTCCCTCTCTCCGTACGTGGTGTGGAAAGGAAACTAGAGGCTTGCTACATTGTCTCCTCCCCTTGCCTCTCACGCTACGCGCTGAGGACAGCGGAAGCAGCTGCGGCAGCAGGAGGAGAGATTCGACGGGAAGAGCTGGATGGTGGTGATCGTTAGGCGTGCGGTGGCGGCGGTGAGTGAGCGGCTTGCTTGTTTGTTCCTCGGGCTAGATCTCCTTCGGCCGGACAAGTTAACATTTCCCCTGTTGGGAAGGTCGAGGTCAAGGCGGCCCTGTTGCTGCCGTTCTTCTCGCTCCAACCTGCGGCGGCAGCGAGTTAATGACAGCGCAGGCAACAAAAGGAGCGGCGGCGGCGACTCCAGTTTCTGCCCCCGGCACCGGGTCAGGCTTTGCAAGGGTCTTTCCTGGGGTGGGACTTTCCTTTGCGGAATGTGCATCTTGCGTCTGAGTGGATTGGGAGATAGGTGTGGAGTACTTATCAGGAGGAACGTGGGCTATGGAGGAGAGGGTTGCTGATCGTGGACTTCCAGGGAATCTGGGTATGGCTTTATTTGAGGCAGGGACAGCCCCCCCCCCGGCCTGTTTTCAGTGTTCTAGGTCACATATTTATATTTGATTAACAAAATAATCAATACAGCGTGCATCTGGGCCATTGGCAGAGTGCCTTTCCAGCATTAGGGAGGAATAAAATAAATGCATACTAAGCAAATATGGACAAAACCGAGAAATCCTACACAGCCCTCGCCTGTCTGGGAGTAAGCAGAGGGCGAGAGTGTGATTTCAAAACAGACCTGAGAGACCCAGTACCTATTATTTGAGAAACTAAGCATTTGATTTGGGAAGTTTCTTGGAGATGCTTCGCTTGAGATTATCCAGGGGTTTAATTTCCTTTGGTTTGTGGGAAATTCCAGGAAGGCATTGGCTGGAATCCTTCCCTCGATTGCAGAAGACACCTGAAAGATGCCTTATACATAGGAGGGAGTAGCCTCCATCTATGCCAGTCTTCCTTCACCTGCTGCCTCCAGATTTTAAGATTACTACTCCAGTACCCCCAGAGTCGACCACTGGCCATCCAGGTTGGGGTGGCTAGGAGTTGTGGTCCACAATATCTGGAGGGAACCAGGTTGGGGAAGATTGATCAATGCCAGTGGTTCCCAAACTTTTCCCCTCACTGACCACTTTAAAATTGCTGATGGTCTTGGTGGACCACTTAATAATTCTTCTGCCTTTTGTAGCTGTTGTAATGTGCTGTGCTAGATGCTGTATGATTTTTAAATCTATTTTGTTTTTATTTCTTCCATTGCATTTCAATTTGCATCACACAGAATACACATTATGATGCAATAAGAACACAAGAACAGCCTGCTGGATCAGGATCTCATTTGATTTTTACTACAACCCTGAGGTCCATCAACTAGAGCCTGGTCAAAATAATGGCTAGTCAGGGTGGTGGTGTCATAATAACAAGGGCCCTGAAGCTGGGTCATGCCAAAGGGGGCCCCTCTAGTCCAGCGCTCTGTTCTCACAGTGACCAACCAGATGTCCCAACGTGAAGCCAGCAATTGGGACCTGAGAGCAAGAGCACTCTCACCTCTTGCAGTTTCCAGAAACTGGTATTCAGAAGCATACTGCCTCAGACCATGGAGGCCGAGCATAGCCATCACGGCTAGTAGCCATTGATAGCCTTGTTCTCCATTTATTTGTCTAATCCTCTTTTAAAGCCATCCAAGTTTGTGGCCATCACTGCCTCTTCTGCAAGTGAATTCCATAGTTTAACTTTGTGGTGTCTGTCCTGAATCTTCCAACATTCTGCTACAGTAAAATACAATACAAGAAATTAAACAAGCAATAAAAATACAATTAGAAATCAATATGAATATTTAATGTGGACTTGCCACAGACCACCTAAATGAAGCTTGTGGACCACTGGTGGTCCATGGACCACAGTTTGGGAACCTCTGATCTTTGTCATTGTGCCCAACATTATTACCCCTCTGTAGCAATTGGAATTCCCAGAAAAAGAAGGTAACTAGTCCTGGGTGGTGTAAACAGTGTGTTCTGTTTATCTTAAATTGTATTTTAACTGCAGTTTTGGTGGTAGGGTACGGAACTTTAAAGCAGTTCTTGAAAAATAAAAAATTACCCTCCAGCTAGTCAAAAGTGACAAGTAGCCATGTGGTTCCAAATGACACACTGCAAATTTTTCTATTGTCTACTGAATGGCTTCACTCTCTTTTTTAGCTATGGGGGAGAACTGTGGGGTGCCCTCAATATTTGTTTAGGGCAAAGATTCCAAAATTTGTTTTGCCAAACTCATCTTCAGAGTTCTGGACCCTCATTCAAGGGCCTCTGGTTTCAGAATATGGTTGTACAAAATTCCAGGTCCCGGCTGTGATGAGCCAGTCAGGATCAAATGCAGTCTGTCTCTCATCTTTGTGAGACTCACTCTCTGCATTGTGGCTTGGTGTTTTAATTGGAGAGTCAGAAATGGGAGATGCAGCTCCTTCAAAAATGGAAGTTACACATTGGAGGGAAGGGGAGGTTGCTCGCTCAGAACCCTACTTGCAAGCCTAGCCAATGTTGAATCTTTTGAAATCTCCAGCCTGCCTTGTAGAATAGCAGGTATCAAAACAGGTGCCGAAGAGCTTGTGGGGAGCTGGATGCAACATTTCTGTCAAAAGCCCCCTCTTCCCTTTAGGACAAACTCTTTCATCAAGCTGCTTGAGAGATGTGTGCTTACTCCATTGGCATTCCTTGGCCTTTTAAAGGACCAAGTATCTCATTGTGGAAAGTCCTGCTCCGGGGGCGGGGTGGGGGACCATTTCTCATTCCTGTAAAGATAATTCAGAGGCTTTAAAAGGATCCTGTTTCTTTGGACACCATGTTGCTTTCTGAACAAGAGATCAGTGGCTAGAATATCCCTTTCTTTTATCATGCTTCCTCTTTTACAGTTCTGTTTAATTTGACATCCGAAAACTGGGTGATTTGACTCCAAGGTGAACAGAAACCTGCCCTTCCTGCTGTGGAAATTACCCATAATAAACATAATTATCTTCTTTTTTAGCATAATTACAGCCTGCCTTCCTATCTCTAGTCTGGGTGGGTTATTGTGGAGCTGGTAGACTACAGCTGACCCTTGTAAGTGCCTGGTAAGTATGCACTGGTATTAATTCCTTCATATTCTAAATAAATGTAAATTTGTATTCTGCTACATTGAATTGTGTCATTTCATTCCACAAAGAGCTTAAAATAGTGACTTAATACTAGAGAGAAAAAGTTAATATGTATGCATTCAATGGCATGGAAGCTTTGAAATTGTATCCTAAAAAGATAGTTATATTATTTACTAGGGATGTGCACAGCTTCTAACATTTTTTAAAAAATTCTCTTTAAACAAACAAAAACAATCCATGCAACATTTTGGACAGCCTCACTCCTTGCAAACCCCATGGATTTCGAGAAACAGAGAGAAAGAGATAGGAAAGTGTAGAGCTATGCAGTGGAAAATGAGATACTGCCATGAAGCTTTCTGAGCGTCCTGATCCAACTCAGGGAGGGATTTATTGACATTGTATTTCAACTTGGGAAGGAGAAAAGAACCCTGAATAATCCTGATTCGCCTCATTATTTGTCCACTATTCAGAGTTGAATCACACTCCTATTATTTGCCTGGTTACACATTAGACCTCTTGGTTTCCTAAGTATCGCTTGGGAGTTGTTACCCAAAGCTCTCTTTGCATTTCTGTGAAGCCTCTAATCTCAGATGAACTGGTTGCCTCTTGTGCAGGATTACACTTTTGGCAAACTCTGGAAAAGTTTATTAATGTGTGTGCTGAATCCTGGTGCGTGCATCCTCTCCATGCACGGGAGTTGGAGAGTAGTGCAAACTTTTCAGTGGCTACTACCTTGTACCCAGATGGTCCATGTTTAGCACACTGGTGGGGCAAGTCTCTTGGGGTAGTATATAATGGGTTAATAGTTTAAAAAAACACACAACAAAGTTAGAAAAACCAAAGCATTGAAATGTTTAACCAGGATAAACGGGAGGAAAGGAATCTCAATTTATGTCCATCTTTAGAATCAACTATAGTAATGTGCTTATACTTTGTTTTTAAATATGTAAAAGCTTTCCCTAAAGTTCACTTTCACTTTGCATAATGACTTTTCTTGAAAAGACCTGCATTTCAAAAAGTACTGCCTCCCTTGCTATGCTTTTCAAACGAGCTCTTCCTTGCACTTGAAGCAAAAGAATAGCAATGGTTTTAAAATTACTCACTGTCCTACGAAATATCCCATAAAATGTGTTACTTACTGCCATTTGGAATTAAGAGATATCCTCTCTTCCTGTTATCTAAAAGCCACCACTAATCCCACCCTGCTAGGAGTAATAGCAATTTAGTGAAGATGGCAATTGTCAGTGATTCTTGTGTGTTTATAGTTTTCAGTAGCTCATGTTCTTTCATTTTTTGCTCAGTGGGTGGGTGGAATCTCCCCAGCTAGTTAACCTGTATGACTTTTTTTGCTGCATCTGTTTCTTTTATCTACAGTCATAGATGTAGTGTAATTTATATCATACTGTCCTGCCCAGAGAACTCAGACACGGCTGTGTTTTTTTCTTGTATTGTAGTAAGAGAAAGTTTCAATTCATTGTGCTCATCTCTCTAGGTCTAACTAGGCACAACTTCGCTGCACTAAGACATTGACTCAGCAACTCCTCCCCTCCCTCGGCTTAAGTAAGGTTGGCCAGGTACCTTACTTGAATGTCCTAACTGACATTGTTGGGAGCGTGCGCACAGGCAAAGACTCCGCCTCCACTGTGTCCCGCCGCATTTGCCTCCTGGCGTGAGGCAAGGCAGAGCCCCCATCACCTTCCCATCTTCTGCCTCAGAGGGAGGAGGGCTGCCTGCAGGCGATGTGGGCACAAGGAGAGGGGAAGCATCAGGCTGGGAAACAACCAGTTGGTCAGGTTGACTCTCCACAGGGATATCTGGAGCTGCTGGGGTTGAACTGTCAAAGTCCAGACCTGGGGCGCCTTCTGAGTCCAACTCCCAGCTTGGCCCTTTACTGGCTCGACCATCCCACTCTTAAGTCCTCCTCTTCCGCTTTGTTCTCGTCAGTCCACCCCCGTCCAGCAGGGCTCATGACACATGCTTTATTTATTTCATTTGCATGTTTTAAATATTTTAATACCATTTTTCTGAAGCTCAAAGCGACTTATGGAAGAGGGACACCCCCTGCTATTTGAGTAGTGTTCTTTGAAATTTGAACAGTATGTCCTTACTCCTTATTAGGATAGCTAAGCAGCAGTGGCAAGGTGTGCTGAAACTGAAGAGTGATTTGCTCGCATAATTGTGCTGCAGCTGTACTGTTAAGATTACTGAGTTGCTGGTTTTTTTATGTGCTGCAAAATGAACTAGTAAACCATTCTAAATAGCAGAAGCCTTGCTGAAACAAGGCCTGAATTATGCACAGTTCTTGGACTGGAATGACTATTTCGGCTAATTTTTTCACGCAGTCCTATGCATGCCTCCCTGTGTTCAATGGGATTTGCTCCCAGGTAAGCAGGCATGGCACTGCAGCCTCAACATTGCAGGCTTGGAACAAGAGAAATGTGTAGGGAAGGGGGCTGACAGAAGGTGACATTCTCACCACTCCCAGTTTTCGGGGATCCCCATCAGCTTCCCATGCTACAGACCATTCATCGGGGTCCTCCAGCCCTCAGGAATGGCATTTCAATTGGGTGGGCTGAGGGGGAAGAGAGGATCCCTGAAAATGGAGTGGAGGCAACTCCTGCGAGCAGAGCAGCAGCTGTGTCTGCCTGTTTTGGGGGATCCCCCCAACTCCCTCTACCACAGCCCATCCTTTTAAGCAGGGTCCCCTGCCACTCAGGAGAGGCATTTTGGAGGTGGGGTTGCCAGGAAAGGAGGGGGATGGGAAAGTCACTGTTCTCTTGATTAAACCCAGTATTCCCATAAATGAGCCCCTCCTTGTCTTCCTCTTTAAAAAAAAAAAAAAAAATTGGTCACTGCTTCTTCTCGCCTCAGTGAAGATCTTAGCTAACCATGCAGTCCAGTTCTTAGTTTTAGATTCCTTTTCCCCAGATCTGCAATGAGAGTTGGTTCTGATAGCGAAACTGCTGGTCTATCCTGGCGGTGCTGGAATGTTAACCATGGGAAGCCTGAAGTCTGTTTTTTTTCCCCCCACCCCACCTGCTTTGGCGTAAGGAGGCTCTTTAGGATGAAATCTTTGAATTCTAGTTTCAGAGTACTGCCTAATTTCCTCTTGGTTTTCATCCTGCAGCACCATGTCAGCTGGGAGGGTCCGAACAAAGAAAAAAACACCAGCTGTGGATCAGTCTCCTGATAATCTTCCTTTGAGAAGTTCAGGGAGACAGGTACTTTATGGATTTTCAAATGAGATGAAAGTGGTGTGCGTACCATGTGGGAACACCTATTCTAGAGTTAATGTGAATTCATCCAAAATGTATACGGCATATTAGAACTTGAACAATCCAACCACAAACTAAAGGAGTGTTTTTAGATGAAAGATAATCTATTTTATTGAAGAAGAAAAATTGTAGCACTCTTTTCAGTCCAGGGATCTCCAAGGCAGCTTACGGCTTAAAAACAATTCTAAAAAATTCTGATTAAAATAACAGTGAAAATAACAGAGCTAGTGTCCAAGACAATCCTGGCTGTGCAGAACGAGACACTTGTAGGAAAAAATGTTTTTGCTGCTCACTGCAAGCCAAGGAGCAAGGGATCCTTTTAATAGCACTGAAGTCAATAGAACTAATTTGGTTTAAATCCTAAGAATTCAGTTTACAAGGGTGCAGAGATGCGTATTACCTACTTAAAACATGAAGAGTATTGTAGTTCTGTGCATATTGGTCACCAGTGTCCTGTTGATTTCACATCCAGCAAGTGATCTTACTTCCAAACTGATGTGCATAAGAATGTGCAGTGAGTTATTCCGGGGTCAACAAAATTGGTCCTCATTTTCAGTGCCATGGGCCTTAATGTGCAATACTGTTTCCTGTTCTATCTGAGAGCTAGTTGTAATGGTTTCTTTATCTTGGTTTTTACTTTTTCCATAGTTCAGTGTGAATGCTACATGCCTACAACATAGCAAGCCCTTGTTACTTTTTTTAAAAAAAGATGTTTTTCTGGGTCTAGCTAGATCTACTTTGTGCTGTGATGCCTTTATATCAGGGACGAGGAACCTGTGGCCCTCCAGATGCTGTTGGACTCCAACTCCCATCAGTCCCAGCCAGCATGGTCAGTAACCAGGAATGATGGGGGCTGTAGTCCAGCAACATCTGGAGGGCCACAGGTTCCCCATCCTTGTTCCATACGAAAACACAATTCATGTAACTGTCTTCCATCACTATTGCAACAGAAAGTCTTGCCAATAAAGACTTCTCTCAGCATATTGCTGTAAATCTGTGAGGCTATTGTGACCTTTTTAGCCATGCAGTTGTGTTCTATTAGGTGAGGAAGAAGGCTGCAGAGACAGCAGAGGATGATGAAGATGCATCGGAGAAGAAATACCGAAAGTGTGAAAAGGCAGGATGTACAGCAACATGTCCAGTTTGCTTTGCCAGTGCTGCTGAAAGGTTTGGGTTCATCTCTCTTTCCTCTGCCCAGTCTCCAGGTTTCAGCAAGTGATCTTCAGTTTGGTAGATTTTGTTTTCAGTTTGCTTGAATGAATGCTTATGACTATTTATTATTAATGGAGGGAACTGGATGTATATTCCTTGGAGAAGGGCTGTAGCTCAGTTCAAGAGCATTTGCTTTGCATGCAGAAGGTCCCAGGTTCAATCCCAGGTACCTCCAGGTAGGGCTGGGTGAGATCCCTGTATGAAACCCAAGAGAGCTGCTGCAAGTCATTGTCAACAATACTGACCAATGATCTAAGGCAGTTTATTAAGCTCCAGTGATGACACTCTTTGTTTGTTTTTTTCCGGTTGGATTTTGGTGGATTGAACTGGTCTTGTAAATACTTTAGTGGGTCCAAATTATAACTTCACAAGCAGGGACGGAGGAACTTCAAAACGTGAGTCCTATTAGGATGTGAGAAATGGCTAGAATGGTAATCATGAGACTGATTGATTCAGAATGGCCAGCTTGTGTTGATACCGCCATCTGCAGGTGGTTAGAGGTTTGGCACAGAGCCACAGCTGTACATACAGCCTTGTTGGCATGTTACTCTATAATGCCATACTGTTGACCAGGAAGGTCCTCTTGCAGGCATTGCTGCAGAGCCATTATTTATGGCATCCGGAGTTGCAAGAAGAAACTAATTAGAAGGGAACACTAAGAGAGCAAGGCTGCGTGTTCTGAGTTGCTGGCAGCAGCTATCTTTCCAATTCTCTCATTAAAGAATGGTTTTGAGTTTGAACTATTTTAACTGTATGTATGACTGGTTTTAATACTGTAAATAGTTTAATTCGATTTTAATCTAGACTTTTGTGTGTTTTTAATTATATGTGTGCTTTTATCTGGAAGCCGCCGTGAGTTCCAGTTTTGGAAAAAGGGCGGGGTAAAAATAATGATAATAAATAACTAAATATAAATTTGTTCAAGCTGTTATGGAGTTATTCTATTTTTGGCTAGTATATAATGTCATGAAGCAAATTCCAAATGAAATGACATAGCCACCAAGTGGATGTATATTCACAATAACACACCCTCAAAGTAAGGATAGGAGAAGAAAAAGCATTTCATTTTTGGTTCTCCAGAACAAGCCAGCTTAAAAATGGGGGTGGGGGATACTCAATGAAGCTCCCAAATTGCCGCCCTGGGCTCCTGCTGGGAAGAAGGGCGGGATATAAATCAAATAATAAATAAATAAATGAAGGCTAGGATGACCACTTGTCTATTATCAAATCCATTGGCTTTAATCAATTAGCATTATTTGTTAGCATTAATCAATTAGCATTATTCATAATGCTAAGCAATGGCTTTGCATTATGAAGATGAGCTGCAACAGGCCTCAGATTCATATGCTTCCCTTATGTCTCCTTTGGCATAGCCCTGAGAAGTTCAGAAGCTTTCACTTTTACTATCTGCAGTTTGCTGTGATGTCCAAACTCAAGCAAATGGAGGTTAATTTGAACCAATCCTTACCTAACCCTTACCTAGCATCTTAGCCCTTAGGATATTTTAGACTAGAACTCTCATCAGACCCGGTTAGCATGGCCAATGGAGAGGTATGATGGGAGCTGTAGTCCAACAACTTCTGGAGAGCCTCAGGTAGGGGAAGGATTCTCTAAGCTATTATTAGTGTAAACATACCAGGCTCAAACCATTCAATTCTGGCTTATTTGCACTAATCTTAGTTAACACTGACCACAGTTTAGGATTTAGAGGCAAACTAAACTGGGGTTAATCTAAAATGGAAGTGGAAGCTTCTCAGCTTGTCCCTGTGGCTGTCCAGGTGAGTGGAGGGGAGGCATGCAAGCCTATGGCTTGCTGCAGCTTCTCATGATGCTAAACAGTGATTGCAAATAGTGCAAATAAGCCAGAGTTGTATGGTTTGAAGCTGGCTTGTGGCAACTGGGCCATTAAGGGCCAGTTCACTGTTTTTGGGGAAAAGCTGTGGATTGATTCTTTTAAAAAATGTTAAGTCAGAAAAGGGAACAAATACAGCAGAGGATTAAAATGGACAATTAAGGCTGGAATTATGCTACTGGAAAGCCTTCCCTTGCCCCAGCCCCAAATGGCATACTTTCAAGATGGTTGTCATTCCAACATTTTCATTCTGGATTAGATTTATAAATGAATAGATGTGCTGCATTGACTGCTAACATATGTGGTGGTTTGAAGTGTTTTCAAACTGCAGAACAAACGTATCCTTCTGGTAACTTTAGTTTTTGTTTTTTTCTGTTTTAGGTGTGCAAAAAATGGCTATACATCAAGATGGTATCACCTCTCCTGTGGGGAACATTTCTGTAATGAATGTTTTGATCATTACTACAGAAGGTATTCTTTACCTTTTTGAGGCAATTGGGTTGTTGTTGTTGTTGTTTTGTAAAATAAGCCTTGAAATATATTCATGTAATGGCAAACCACTATAATCATAATTTGTGTAAAGAAAGATATATGATAATACACATAATTTTGTGCTTTGCTCTTCCTTCTGATTTAATTTTGAAATGAGGCTGAAAACAGCAATGCTACATTTATAATGGTTTTAAATTGCAAGGGGCTGAATCGACCAAAAGATGCCAACAATGGCTGGGGATTGACACTTGAACAATAGCCTAAAACCTTCCTTTTTTAAAGCAACTCTAGTCAAAAGCAATAAATGCTTTTAAAGTTAAAAACGTAAGTATTATTTACAAAGTATATCTTGGATGATTGTAGGAAGCTGGACCAGCTGAATATTTACGCTCTCACTACAACTTTAATAGGCTTTGCTGATGTGAACTACTGAGCATTATAACAAAATGTTTTCTCAGGTAGAAATTGTGCAACTTCAATACCATGCAAATAGTTTCTTGCAACACAAGCTGTTTGCTCAAGCCCTCTGTGTTGGAAGACCTAGTTAGGGTGGATGGAAGCTATTCCAACAGTGAAGCCATTGTGTAGATTTCAGTATCCATAATCAGGAAGTCATAATTTATCAGATTAAACAAAATAAAAATCATACACAATATTACCTTGAAGGTTGAACTTTAGAACCTGTGCTTATTTAGGAAAAAATAACTTGGCCAGAATCCTGTTGTTTCAATGCCTATTTCTTTTTCTTCACGTTTCATGTTTGAGATAAACTGTAGGTATTAAAATACACCAAACCATGCCCAGCGTGTTCCTTTTCTCTACTTATCGTTTACTTTGTCACTCCTTTTAGTCATAAAGATGGTTACGACAAATACACTGCCTGGAAAAGGATTTGGACCAGTAATGGAAAAAGTGAACCTAGTCCTAAAGCTTTTATGGCTGATCAACAGCTCCCTTACTGGGTAAGGGCTTTATTCATAATGATGTGTCATTGTGAAAGTAGCGCATGTACATTTTGACCTTCCCTTCCTAATAAGAGGTGGATCTTCTGTTCTTAAGGGGAATGTCTGATGGAAAGTAATTTGCAGAGAGCTTAATATTAGAAAACTTCCTTGTGGTTAAATGGGCACTCCCCATGTAATCCTGTTTGTTCCTTAGCAAATCATTACAAAGATTGTCTTGGAGCTTAGTTGATGGATACACCTTGTTACTAGCGCTCACTGCAAGAAATTGTCTCAACTGTGTCGGAACATAGGAATCTGCCCTATACTATTTGGATGTCATCCTACTGGGAGAAAGGGTGGGATATAAATCTAATAATAATAATAATAATGGTAAACCATATTTAATGTTCTACTGTGCACAAGCCTGTCACGCCTGCTTTGCTCCACCCCACTGATGTTGGGGAGAAACAAACTACGATTCCTGGCTTAGAGTTACATACAACCCAAGGGTTGTTGTGTGCTCCAAACAAATCACAGTCAGGAAGCCAAAAATAAACCTTTGCTGAACGTTGTGGGTTTTCTGGAGTGAAGTGAGCCATGATCTCTGGTTTGGACGCATGGACACAATGCTAAGTCAGGGACTCTTTGTATTATTCGCCCTTTCAACCTCCAGGTTAAATCTGCTAATTTAATTCAAGTCTATCTCTTCAGTTAATAAAATTAATTTCCACCTCCAGGACAATGTCAGATGGTTTGATTGGCTGTGTCTACATTTGCCGTGAGGTCAGGAGAGGGCAGATTTGTGTGTGCTTATGGGATGATCAGAGGAGACCTAGGGAACAGGCAAAAATCAGGCAGCAGCCCATTCTTTCAGAAGGGTGGGAAAGAGCTGCTTATTACACACTGAGGATATTCATGCGCCACAGCCTCTTAGTTGCAGTTCTTTTCCTTGTATTGATTTTGTTTGTCCCTCATTTGTGCTTCAGTTTTTGTGTGTACAAGTATGTAGGAGCAGCACAAGGGCAAAGCTTGAAGTGGTGAATTTCCATACCTCTTCTTGAATAAAGCTGTTTGGGAAAAAGCATAACAGTGTCTCTATCTGGAACAGCATACTGTTTCTTTCTTAAAAGGAAGGAGAGTAGTATGACTTTGATTTTTCATGGATGCCGTGCAGTGTGCCTGAATGATGGGGGACAGTGGCCCTACAGATGCTTGTGCAGACATCGTAAAGTATGTTGCAGGAAAGTTAGCATCTTTTTTTAAAAAATGCGACTGTGACTTTCCTGTGATGCAAGTGGAGCTGTAATAATGGATGAGACATAGATGAGGTGCAGACTCTGGTGAAACAGGATTGCTGGGGTATAGCAGGGGTGAGGATGCTGTGGCCTTCCAGATGTTGCTGGATGCCAGTTCCCATCAGCTCCAGCCAACATGACTAACAGTAGGATGATGGGAGCTGTAGTCCAGCAACATCTGGTGTGGCCACAGGTTCCCCATGTCTGAGTTGCTCCTACCTTATTTGCTATCTTCATTGCTATGATTCTACGCCTTATTGAGGGGAAAGTTCCTACTGGTGTGGAAATCATATATCGAACAGATGGAAAGCTTTTTAATCTCAGTAGGCTGAAAGCAAAAAGTAAGGTAATGTCAACCTCTGTTGTAGAACTTCAATATGCCGACAATAACGTAGTCTCTGCACAAGAAAGATCTTCAAACTATCCTAAATGTCTTTGCAGAAGCATATGGAAAGCTTGGGCTCTCACTTAATATTAAAAAAACCAAAGTGCTTCATCAACAGGTGCTAACTAGTCCCTCTGTAGCACCATCAATCCATCTTAATGGTGTGACGCTGGAGAACGTTGATCACTTCCCCTATCTTGGCAGCCATCTCTCTGTAAAAGCGGACATCGATGCTGAAATTCAACATTGTCTGAGCTCTGTGAGTGCTGCATTCTCTCGAATGAAGCGTAGAGTGTTCGAGGATTGGGATATTCACAGGGAGACCAAAATGCTTATTTACAAAGCCATTGTACTACCGACCTTACTGTATGCCTGTGAAACATGGACCATTTATAAACGCCGCTCCCAACTTCTTGAAAGATTCCACCAATGCTGCCTCTGGAAAATTCTGCACATTACTTGGGAAGACAGATGGATTAATGTTAGCATTTTGAAAGAAGCAAAGACTACCAGTGTTGAAAACAATGATCCTTCAACATCAGCTTCACTGGACCAGCCATGTTCGAATGCCTGATCACCGTCTTCCAAAGCAGCTACTTTACTCCCAACTTAAGGATGGAAAATGGAATATTGGTGGACAGCAAAAGAAGTTTAAAGATGTTCTTAAAGCGAATCTTAAAAAATGTAACAAGAACATTGAGAACTGATAAGTCTTGGCCCACGAACGTCCCAAATGGAGGTCGGCTATTATCAAAGGTGCTGTGGACTTTGAAGAAGCACGAATACAGGGCGAATGGGACAAACGAGCTAAGCGGAAGGCACGTCAAACAAATCCTCATCACGACCATCTTCCATCTGGAAACTTATACCCTCACTGTGGGAGGCTGTGTGGATCCAGAATTATCCTCCACAGTCACTTACAGACCCACTGTTAAAGACCTTATCCTGGAAGACAATCTTACTCGGCCACGAGTGATCGCCAATGAATGAGAATGTGTGTGTGTGTGATATATAAAATAAGTTTATATATGAAGAAGTATAAGATAATATATATATTAGAGGTTACGTGTTATTAGAAAAGAAGGCAGGCAAATGTACTGTTTTGATTAGCTGTGGAAATTATAGAACTTGGATATGATTGGATTTCTTTCCTGAGATGGGATTAGACAGTGGGGTTCTGTGAGCTGTTAGAGGAAAGGTAGGATTTTAGTTAGGCCAGTTGGAAGCTGGCGATGGAGGAAAAAGGAAGAATAAGAAAGGTGAGGAGAGAATTACTCCTTTAATAACCTGTATGATTGTAAGGTCTGTGCTTTGTAGTTTAGGGGGAAAGGTAGCATAAATTAGAGGGCCGTGTTTTATCTATTAGGGTTTCATTGCAAACTTGGCTTGGTTGACTTTGTGCAGAATGATACAGAGTTGTTACTGTTGCTTTAAAGGATAATTAAATACATTGCTGCTTATCCAGTGTAACTTGAATTCCCACTTTGTTATTCTTAAGATTCAGAGCTTTCACAGCAACAGCCAAGTTACCCTGTGCCCTCAAGTACACAAAGATAACTGAAGTGGTGGCAGTGGGCTGGTAATACCAGCAATAGACTTCAGACTGCACCGTAGGGAGAGTAGGTCAGCTCAAAACACACACTTGCTTGTACGAGGTTGATGGGGAAAATGTGGGTGCAACCAGCAAATCTGCTCCTTAAGGACATCTGCCTGAAATTTTGAGACCCATCTCTGATCTTATCGATGTGCCTTTTTTTATGATATCAAGAAAAAATGATCACTTTTTCATTTTATTTCCAGGTTCAGTGCACAAAGGCAGAGTGTGGGAAATGGCGTCAGCTGACAAAGGAAATCCAGCTTACCTCACAAATAGCCAAAACATACCGCTGCGGCATGAAACTGAACAATTCCACCAAGGTACCTTCAACCCTCGGATGTACTGAAAATGCTGGTTGGCTTAGCTTTTCTAGAGGCTGACATTTACCCCCGTCTTAAAACATTTGGACAATGTTTGTCTGGAGACACCATTGTGCTGTGGGAGCATATTATTATCAATATGCTTTTTATTATGTTGCAATGATGCAGCTGCACGTGCGTACTGGCCCTATAAGGGACACTCACGCCAGCTTTCACAGGCACTGCTAATGTTGTTTGGACCAAATCTTAGGGTGGGGGTCGTAGAATGCCCTCCTTCCTAGTTTGTTGCAGGAAGGTGAGTCTCCTTAAACAGGAACTCACTTTCTATGTGGAATATCAGAGCTGCTGGCTGGAAGGGTTCAAGCTGCTCACTGCCTGCCCCCCTCCCCAGAAGGGTTCCGTATACTTTCCCAAAGGTATACATGCATTTAAAATCTGTGGGTGGGAATAGCACCAGAAAACTGGCAGGGTGCTAGAAATGCTGAACACCTTCTTCCCTGGCCACTTTCCCAGTCCAAAGTTGCTTTTCTCTTTTTCTTACATGGATTTGAGTATAATGTGTAATTTGGCCTTCAGTGTCACAGTTTTCATTGACAGTGATGCTGTTCCTTTAGAATTTTTCTTGCTTGTGCAGGTTAGAGGGGCTATTCCATTCTCTGAAAGTGTTAATTTGTTTCAGGTGGAAGGATCAGATCAGTGCTCCATGCCTGAGGATCTGGTAAGCAATGTGCTCTAAAAGTCATGTATGTGGTATTAGAATGAACTGTAATTGTCAGAAGCCCATAGGAGCATGTTTAATAACAAATGCTAGATGGTAACAGTCCCGTCTTGGAACTGGAGCCTGTCTGAAAGAGCCTAGCTATTGCTTAAAGGAGAAGATCAAAGGCATCTCAGGCTATCCATCCCAACAGAGTTCTTGTGATTAAGACATACAACTTTGATGTACAGTAAATTAGGGTGTTCATGTGGCTAGTCTTCTGTGTTTATACTGTCAGGGACATCTGTATTTTATTTGTTTCTAAAAAGGCAAAGCAGAAATTTGATTGCAATTTTGTTAGTGCAAATGGCTTCAAACTGAGGGATGGTTGAGAGCCGTATCATTTAGTCCCATATTTAACTTTTACCCAATTGGAGTAGGTCACCTTGGTATGTGAAAGGCATTTTCACATAGAAGCTTCTCCACACTCCTGGGAAACATCTTTTCCTTGGCGTACCCTTGTGCAGAGAGAAGCCCCTGCCCAAATCCTGCATGGAACCTGTTACCCATGCATTCAAGGAATCATGGTAGGAAAATTGCTGTGTTCATAATTCCAATAATGAGGAAGTAAATACCTTTTTTTATTGACTCTCTCTCTCTCTTAAGGCTATGGTTTTTAAGTTGAATCAGCACTGAGAGATAACATGGTGGCTAAAGCTTTAATTATTCTTCCTGACCCTCTTTCTTACCCTCCTTCCTAGAGAGTTGGTGAAGTTTCAGATCACTGGTGGCATTCCATGCTCATCCTCCCACCTTTGCTGAAGGACAGTGTGGCTGCTCCTTTGCTGTCTGCATACTACCCTGATTGTGTGGGCATGAGTCCATCTTGTACCAGTACACACCGGTTGCTTGGTGAATCCATTGCAATAAAAATGGAGCACTCAAAGACTCCACCTACTATAGCTGGTAAGCCAGGAGTGTTTTTTCTGTCCGCTCCGGAATATTCTGCTTTACAGTGTTGAATGGATAGTACTTGTCGGTGTTGTATGCAGCTGCCGTTTCATTTAAAAGGTGCTCAGTGCATGCATTTTGGGTTATTTATGTGAAGTGTAAGCAAGCCAGTGACAAGAATAAGTGCCTTTTAAATGAGATGGCAGCTGTGTTGAACACATAAGTGGGTAAGCACATCTTCCTCACGTTTAAGTTGGGTTTCTCTCAGTCTAATTGTTGATATGCAGCAGTTGTGTTGCAGTCTTTTAATTTTTATATTAAAAATTCAGGACTCATGCTTAAACTCTAGAGGCTTCTAGGGGCAAATTCCATGGCATTTTGCATCCATTTTGTATGCTCCCTTCTCTTGTGCTGTTGCCAGTCCCAATTCTGTGCTTACAATAACTTTGAGCAAGAAGATGAGATCTCTGCTGCTGTCACTGCTGCCACATTCAGGAACAAGGACTAGGAATGTCCTGCCGGATTTCACATCCAGGTCATTTCTTTAAAGTACAATGGTTTTATTTGATTCAGTATATACTACTATTATACAGACAAAACGTATATAGACCTCTCAGTAGAGACAACTCTACTTCAATTAAGCAATAAAAGAAGGCTAGGATTGGGGAGGGCAGCTGTGAGAGAACTAGAAAAGGTCGTCAAATGCAAAGACGTATCACTGATCACCAAAGTCAGGATCATTCAGACCATGGCATTCCCGATCTCTGTGTATGGATGTGAAAGTTGGACAGTGAAAAAAGCAGATAAGAGAAAAATCAACTCCTTTGAAATGTGGTGTTGGAGGAGAGCTTTGCGCATACCAAGGACTGCGAAAAAGACAAATAATTAGGTGTTAGAACCAATTAAACCAGAACTGTCACTAGAAGCTAAAATGATGAAACTGAGGTTATCATACTTTGGACACCTCATGAGAAGACACGATTCACTAGAAAAGACAATAATGCTGGGAAAAACAGAAGGAAGTAGAAAAAGAGGAAGACCAAACAAGAGATGGATTGATTCCATAAAGGAAGCCACAGACCTGAACTTATAAGATCTGAACAGGGTAGTTTATAACAGATGTATTGGAGGTCACTGATTCAGAGTCGCCTAAGTCGAAATCGACTTGAAGGCACATAACAAGGTAAAGAGCAGGTATGAGCCCTCTCTTCAAAGACTGTAAAGGTCCTGTCCCCCTCACTGCTTGATGGACATTTGAACATGTGCTAGCTACAGTATGTAGTTGAGGAATATGTACTGACCCAGATCCTATCAACATTGACTCAATATTTTTGCTGTGTGAAAATGCCTCAGAACTCATAAGTATAGCTAATCTGGCTAATTCATAATGACTTCGCCTTGTTTTAAATTCTGATAGTTTATCTGATGGATTGTCAACCTTTTTGGACTTGTGGCTGCATTTCCAAACCCGATGAACTATCATGGGTACTGTGCATGCACCATAGGCACACACATACACACATGGCAACCAGGCATGTTACACCACACATAGGCATGCTCATTCTCTCCACCATCACCTCTACCCCCAACAGCAATTAGGCTTGTAAAAAGTGATTTTGCTTCTTCATTTTTAAAGTCGAATGGGGCTGATATCCCTAGACAGTGCAGCTGAGGAGGAAGAGTTAATCTTACCTCCCCGGCTGCAGTCTCCAGGAAGATCACCTGCTTCTGTTGGTGTCCATAGAAGGCTTTTCTCAAGCCTAATGGCAGTGGTGGTGGTGAGGAATGGGTCTCTGCAGGCACCAGGGAAGGTCTCTGAGGCTGTATGTTGGCAAGTCATGGCACATGGGTGACCCATGGCTTCTCTGCATGTTTCCTTTCCTTCCTATGAGCACTTTCTCAAATGTGGCTGCAGTATGCCAGACTGTTTAAGGCGGCAATCCTATACATTTACTTGGGAGTGAGCCTCACTGAATTCAGTGGGGCCTACCTTTGAGTAGCTTAGTATATGATTGCACTGTAAGGTAATTGCACAGTAATGCAGACTAGCTGCCCAAGAGCACTTTTTAACCACCCATTATTCCCATTAAATTTGGCTAAAGTGTGGGGAGAGGATGCTGTTTCCTCCTCTTGCAGTGCATGCACCATTTATGTGATTCATGTGTTGCCAGAGCTGTGTGACTGAATCTCATGTGACTCTGGGATCGCTTGATGTATCATGTTAGACAGACATAATGTGGGGAGTAACTACAGCAGTTCCTCTGGCCTCAGTTCTAATATGATTCCTTCAACAAGATGGTACTGGAGCACTGTGGATGCAGCCACCAGAAAGTGGTGCACTACATGCTGTACCAGTGAGGTATGAACTAGGCCTGAGTGAAGTGACAATTCTGTTCCACCTTGGAGATGAACAGAAGAGCCTGCTGGATCAGGCCAAAGGCCCATCAAGGCCAGCACTCTGACCTCACAGTGGCCAATAGGATGCCTATGGGAAGTCCATAAGCAGATCTTGAGTGTAAGAGCACTCTTCTGACTTGCAATTCCCAGCAATTGGTATTTAGAGGAGATAGAACATAGCCACCATGGCTAGTAGCCATTAATAGCCTAATTCTCCATGGTGCGAGTAAGAGAGAAGAGACTTTTCCCATATTAACATGAAGTACAATGTCCAGTCTTCTATATACCAAAATGTGAGACTAACCCTAAACCATGTATACTTTGTAATATCTACATTGTTTGTATATGTGAGCATGTGATGTCAGCACATGTAACACATAGGTGCATATGCTCTACATCATATCAGGTGGTTTGAGTGGAGATCTGTAAGCACCATAAATATTTGGGGTAAATAGAAGTCACTGTACTTATGAGTAAAGTTTTGCCTCTCCTTGCCAGTGTATATTGCAAACACCTGCAATAGAGTTTACATTTCTGTACGCACCCTAGAGTCTGTGCCTTTTTATTGTGCCTACAGTGATAATTCATGGAGATGCTATGTGCAACTCATTCTGTGCTACGTTTATTATCTTCCAGGGATGAACAAGTACTTCCAGCCTTTCTACCAGCCCAATGAATGTGGGAAAGCACTGTGTGTAAGACCAGATGTAATGGAACTAGATGAACTCTATGAGTTTCCGGAATATTCACGAGACCCTACCATGTATCTAGCTCTCAGAAACCTCATTTTGGCTCTGTGGTACACAAACTGCAAAGTAAGCATGGTTTAAAGTTTGACACACTTTCACCACAAAGGTTATCATCATCATACCTCACTTTTAAAATATATTAATCTAAACGTTCTTTGTCTGGATATCTCTTACGTTCTCCTTGAGTGGAGGTGGGTGTCCTCCTTCCACTTGCTCCACAGGCAAGGCCTTGTCAGTCACTGTGTAGTCTTTGCCTTTCGGTGGTGGAGAAGTCACCCTCCCCAGTTCGCCATGCCAGCCCCGCAGCAGTTGGGATTTTCTCAAGTAGGGATGGGGAACCTGTGCCCCTCCAGATGTTACTGGGCTCAAACTCCCATCAGTCCCAGCCGACATCAGGAGCGCTATAGGTTCCCCACCCCTCTTCTACAACTCCTGCTATTGTGGGAGGGGGGGAGCTTCTTGCATGGTAGGACAACAGACTGCCATGACTGCTGTGGAGCAAGAATACCCTCCATCTATTGTGGAGAATAAAGCTTCATGATGAAGTCAGTGTTCTTTTCTGCCCTCCTTAAGTAAGTCTTCATAGCATGATCCAAATTCCCAAGTGTGCAAAGCTTCCTCTCCATTGTAAGAGCAAGGAAACCTGGCCATGTGCAAAGAATGCATGCGCTTAGTTGCCCCTTTCATTGAAATGTATGGGGGCATTTGCAGTTCAAGGTGGAGCTGGACTGGGGAGAGATAGACTTCTCCCCCCTCCCTTGTGTGAGGTGGTGTCTCGAGATTGTTCTAGTGCCCTGTGGCACAACAGTTATAGCAGCCAGATGGAAACATGAGAGAACACCCAGGGAACATGGAGCCACAGAAGTGGACAGCAGCTCTTGCCACATCATGCTTGGCACCTTAGTTACTCTCAATCCCTCCTCCCCTATGCACTTATTTAACTACCTGAGGGTGGAAAGGCTGGTAAACTACAGAGAGACTATTGTGGCACTCAGGTCCTATATGGAGGTTTCTCATAGGCATGTGGTTGACCACTGTGAGAACAGGATGCTGGACTAGATAGGTCTTTGGCCTGATCCAGCAGGGTTTTTCTTACATTCTTAAGACCTTTGTTACAGTAGCCTCTGGGCAAATCCTTGTAAGCACATGCTGAAGTTGAGGAAAGGATACTCCTAGAGGCTGGGTGCTTTGGGCACTTGGGCACTGTCTCTTCTGAAGTTGGTGTGCAGCCACTTATTTAACTCTGAGGACAGACTCCTACTTTCATTTCAGACACTTTTCTTTTGCAGAGTGCTTTTCAGTACATGTGTACATGCTTAAGTGACTGGAAGATTACTCTGAGATGGCCATTTTGACACTTCATCAGTATCGGAGATGTAGATTAGCAGTTGAGCACCACCTGATGGCTTGAGCAGGCCCAACATCTTGACTCTGATAACAGAGTCTCTTTTCTTCTCTCTACTCACAGGAACCTCTAACCCCCCAGAAATGTACACATCACATCATTGTTCGAGGACTTGTGCGCATTCGCTGTGTGCAGGAGACAGAGCGAATACTTCATTTTATGACCAGGAAAGGTCTGATTAATACAGGTGTCTTGTCAGTTAATCCTGACCAACCTCTTCTTCCCAAAGACTACCATGACGTAAGTATTTTAAAATTCAGTGTACTAATAAAATCGTTCCAGGAAATCCTGATGGGACAAAGTGAGGGAGGGCAAAGGGAGAGAGAACTCCTTTTAAGGGCATCTGGTTGGCCACTGTGAGAACAGGATGCTGGACTAGATGGGCCACTGGCCTGATCCAGCAGGGCTCTTCTTATGTTCTTAAGGGTAAAGAGCGAAGAAGAGGGTTGGGCTTCTAGTAACTCTTGCCGGGTGTCAACACTCTTCTTCAGGAACTCACTGCTTCTGAAGAATTGTCAGACATGGGCACAGACAAACTCTTCTGTTGATATTGGGTTCATACGAGGAGAAGAAACTATGCCTCAATCACATCTTTATTTTATTTTATTTATTATACTTGTATACCACCCCATAGCCGAAGTTATAGTAACTAAAAACAAATACAATTTAAAATGCATCTTTTAAAAAACAATTTAAAACACAATTTAAAAATCTTTATGGCTTTTATTTATTTATCTTGCAAAATATTCGATACCACCACCATTAAGATCATGGTGGTGAAGAGCATAAAGTCAACATGGGGTTTCCCACGATCCATATTCTCATCCATGAACATTTTCTTTGAGATAGTAGCACTTCTTGGTAATGACACTCATTTTAGCAGAAGCAGAATTTTCTCGATATGATTATGCAAATTGTGCTGAGACAAAAATAGTCTTACTAGTCTCAAAAGAATGCTAGCATTCCTAGTTTCTTTTTCTTCTTCATTAAAGAAATCTGTAATCGTGGTTGGGGCTGGATCCGCTGGATTAGCAGCTGCAAGGCAACTTCAAAATTTTGGCATTAAGGTAAGACGTTTTCAAATCCAGAATGGTATTCTTGTAGCTCTGTCTCTTTCTCTTCTGGCATATCTGCATTTTGCTCCTGCCACTTGAGCAAGAAAGGGCCTGTTCTCAGGATCTAGGAAGTGCCCTGGAAGAGTGCTTTAGTCTATTGCAAGGAACAGACCTTAGTATCTAAGGCCGATCATGAAGTGTTCTTGGAGGGTGGGGTTTATCACATGATATGCTGCTGCTTATACAGTGCTGGGATGTGGATAATGATAGGTCTGGCTTGTCTGCTCGCAATTCCCTTCTTTTAATAAAGACTTAGTGTTTCAGCTTGGTAGGCTGAATCTCTGCCTGAGGCTCCAAGGTTCAGGTTGCATTGCAGCTTTCAATAATTATAATTCTCTTAAAAGTTTGGTAAACTCTTAGTTATATTATCTGTTGATCTTCATGGCATTTCCAGGTTTATGTGAACTGTTGAAAGATCTATGTTTTGTAGCCGTGTTCCTCACTGCTACTACCCCATTTGTTTGTTGCAGGTTCTTGTGCTTGAAGCAAAGGACAGAATTGGCGGCCGAGTGTGGGACGATAAGACTTTCAAAGGGATCACTGTGGGAAAAGGAGCACAGATAGTTAATGGTTGTGTCAACAATCCCGTTGCACTAATGTGTGAGCAAGTGGGTTTGCATTTTTATTGATGAAGAAATTGCCCTTTTGAAGCTTATGGATGAATATAGACTGATCCTTGTAAACATAAATCTCTGTTCATTTCAGAGAGGTTGTTCAGGTGGCTGTGATTCAGCGGAGAGTCTCATGGGTTTGGATTGAAGATGTTTAAGTCCTATTCAGGTTATACATTTATTGGGCACCTTTGGGAAAGAAGCTGTTCCTTGGCTTTATTTTACCATTTGTGAAAGAGAAACATTAAGGTTTACCTCACAAGGTTGTTTGGAGGAATGAGATAAGGAAAGGTGGTGGCCATCCTCAGGAGCAGAAAGTTCTACAAATTTTATTTTGAAACCTTGGCCAGTGCTGTAAACCAGGCTCTCTGTTTCTACACTTTTCCCCCTCACATGATAGTTCTGATTTAGGTATACAATGGATCTCCTCACAGATTCATGGAAGTTAGTAATGTCTTGTTATAAAGAATAGAACAGTCCTCTTCAGTTGCAAGTTCTTGCTATTTGGAATGGTGGCTCTGTGATTCCCATAATATAAAGCTTTCTGGTTATCTATTTCTCCCACCTTAACCCTCCTCCTTTTAAAGCTGGGCATTAAAATGCATAAAATTGGAGAGAAGTGCGACTTGATCCAGGAAGGTGGAAGGATAACGGACCCTACCATAGATAAGCGCATGGACTTCCATTTCAATTCTATCCTTGATGTTGTAGCAGATTGGAGAAAAGACAAAAATCAGCATCAGGATATTCCTCTTGGAGGTAAGGGGAAACGATGAAGAACCATATTACAAAAAGTGTAATGGGGACAAATGAATATTACAACTGTGGAAGTAGTACCAGATATTTGTACCAGCTCAGCTTTCATTTTGTTGAATTTGAATGATCTTCAACATAGGAACAGAGGAAGCTGCCTTATACCGAGTCAGACCAATGGTCCATCTAGCTCAGTATTGCCTACACGGACTGACAGCAACTGTCCGGGATTTCAGATGGGGTTCTCTCCAAGACCTATCTAGAGATCTTCTGCCTGCAAAACACTGAGCTCTGGCTATTCCCCAGTCTCCCCAAAATTGCCTCCAAAGATTGGGGGCATCTAGAGCAGATTTCATGAGGCATGAAGAAGAAACTGACAAATCATTCATGTGCTCGCATTGATCTCTCTGTATCCCAGCGAGTGTGTTGAAATCCTGTAGGAGAAAGTTCTAATAGGTTGTGCCCTTTGAAATTCAGCATTTGGGGCTTTAAATTATGTTCTTTATCCTTTTTTTATCTTACCAAATATTATGCAAATATAGCATTCAGAATATCAGGGGTAGCCAATGTGGAGCCCTCCGGATGTTGTGACCATTGGTTATGCTGTCTGGGACTTACACACTTCTGGAGGAAACCACTCTGGCTACCCCTGATAGGACGGCAACACTAAATTTATTTAAAATACTTTAATTAAAAGGTGCCCCTGATTAATCAGGCAGCAGGATTTTTTAAATAGTTAATTATTTTTGATATATGGTATGTAACAAGCATCTTAGAAAAGGCATTCTTCCTTCTCTCTTGTATATGCTGTAACTGCTATGACACATACAGGTGTCCTGTATTTATTCATATGCAAACTATTTTAATTGATCAATTAAATCTCCTACAACAAACCAAGTCAGGATTTTTTTAATGAAGTGACATAGAAGAGAGTATACCAAATCACACACTGTTAGCAATAGGTTGAGAGTATTTCTGAGGCCAGGATTGGTTTCCTTTACACAGAATCTGGGAGAGTAGTAAAGAGCCTGCTGAACCCTGAAAATAAAAATGTCTTCTGTTAGGCTTGCTGTGGCCTAGCAATGGTGGAGTTGGTGGGCTGGTTTGCAGTCACTTTAAACCATAGTTAAGTTTAACTGTGCTTTCAAGGCGAATGCATGACATGCTGATGCAAGGGATGAAAATTGTGACTGCTTCATTTCTCCCCCATTCCTGTTGTGTTGCCAGGAGTTAAGCCACAGTTTGGCTTAGCTTTGCATGCAAACATAAGCTAATGGTTTGTCTTTCTCCAGACAAATGACAAACTGTACTTTGTTCTTGGCTTACAGATGTAATGCTAACCCAAGCCATGGTTCCAGCAGTGCAGAGGCATCAAGAGCAGGGGAAGAGTGCTCCCTTTAAACCATAGTTAAGCTTAAGTATAGTTTAAAGTGATGTGCAATCTAGGCCAATGTATGAATGTATGTTTGGTGGTAATTAGCTCTACTGGTAGCCCACCTATTTGTGAGGAAAATGCTGCCAAACATCTAAAATATTTAGCCAAAGTTAGGCACTTTTAAGCCCTAACAGTTTAAAAGGAAAAGATGTTCAGCAATTACCCAACTTTTTTTTTGAATCAGCAGGACAAGTGCTTAACTTTAGCTGGATCATGCCCATTATATTTATTTTTGGGCAACAGAACAAAACTAGATCTGGGAAGGCTTTCACTAATTAGATTGCTGGAAATGATGAAGTAAGCTAAATATTTCTTGCTAACAATTGAATACATTTATTATTTGCAGATAAAATCCAGGAAATCTATAAAGTCTTCATTCAGGAATCTGGTATTCAGTTCAGTGAACTAGAGGAAAAAGTGCTTCAGTTCCATGTCAGTAACCTTGAATACGCCTGTGGCAGTAATCTCCATGAGGTAAGCATGAGATGGGCTCATGTGACACACATATTTTAAACAAATTCTTCTTATCTTCAAGCACCATAAAACTGGTCCAGATCAGTTCCTTACTTAAACATGGTTCTGTTCTTGGTTAGAAGCCCTTTTTACCTTTGGTAAACCTGGAACTACTATCTGGACATGGATTCTGGAAAAAACCAGGAATAACTGTTGAGCAGGTTAGCAAGATAGCTTCACATAGCCAGGGAACCATCATAATACTTTTGTGTTTCCTTTTACTTCTGTGTACAATACTGATACATACCAGCATGTCTATGTTTATTGCAAGATGTGAGGATTTTACTCAGAAGCCACTCAGGGATGGCTGAAAGAGAGTAGCTGTCTTGGAATACTTACTGTGCTAAGTTCTGGGCCATAACCTAGAAGAGACTCCAGAGCTGTGACTTGAAATAATCTCATCCATCTGTCAGTTAGAAGAAGGGTGGAGACTGGCCTTTATACATAAGAGCTGAGAGCACACCACAGAAGAGGGAACACGCAGTTTAGTTTAGTCTCCAAAAAGTCCTATTCCAGTGCTTGTGAGCTGCATGTTGTGACTGCTACGTGAAAATAATTCTGCTCTCTGTAAAGGTTTCTGCACGTTCCTGGGATCACAATGAATTTTTTGCTCAGTTTGCTGGTGATCACACGCTCTTAAACTCAGGATACTCTGCCATAATTGAAAAAATGGCTGAAGGCCTGGACATTCGGTTAAAGGTTCCAGTAAGTATAAAAAATGGAAGAATAGCATTTGCTTTGCTTTGGCTTTGAGTATTTCATCTTACTAGTGTTTGGCTTGGTTTCTCCTTGGAACATGCAGATGGCACTTAACTGCTTGAATTCTCCAAAGTTATTTCCCCCGGTGCCCAATTTATTCATCTGCTTTGGAACATATGAATGCTTTGTCATGTGGCTTGTTATAACTGAGCCTAGAACATTTTCCACATTTGTCATGTTCAGTGTGTGTTACAAAATATATATTTGGATTTTATTATCTCAGGTAATCTGAGAATGGTGGTATGAATAGGTATGAATACAGGAACAAATGTTAATAACGTGTAAAAGAAATGAGGTGAGTCTGAGCAATTGGGTGCTCAGATGCCCACCAGTACATAAAAATCACTAGTGGAACATTGTCTGCATTCTCCCCTCCTGATTGACCCTTCACATAATGAGTTTACCCATAGCAGTTTAACACACCCTTGTTTTTTAAGTTCATTTAATCATCAACCTCACCATGGCTTTCATTGACAGCTCTTCTGCTTTGAAAAATAAAGCTACAAAGGATAGAAAAGGAGTATAGATTAGTAATATCCAATGCTCTGAAAGTGGAATTACCCTTCTTATTCATCCTCCTGCACACTTCCCCGTCCCCATCCCCCAATTGGCTCTGAAGGGTCCATCAGCTCTCCAGAGCTGATTGGAGGAAAATGCAGGCGCCATAGGTGGAAGGAGAGGAAGGGGAAGCCCTATTGTGCAAGCAGAAGGTCTGTTCCACTTGCAGACAAGGCACTACCATATATAAATATTCCCCATCTCTCTTGTTCAACAGGTCCGCAATATTGACTATTCAGGGGAAGAGGTCCAAGTGACTGCAACAGATGGGACCCTTTGGACAGCACAAAAGGTGACATGTCTCATCCTTCCTCTGCTGTATGTTTTCAAAAGTCAAAGACCACATCTTGTGCTTAGAGTGACTTGTACAACTTGATGCCTCATGTTAATGGGCAGCTTTGGCTGCGGCAGTAAACAAGAGGTGCACTTAAAGTGACTTCCTCAACTGCTCAAGCAGGACAGAGTATTTATTGTATTTCAGTTGGCATTTCACCACCTTACACCCCACCCTGTCCCAAATTCTACCATCTATACTTGCCTCTATAAGTTCTTGACACATCCTTCTGTTAGTCCTAAGGAATCTGTTGTGAACTAAGCACCAGACAGGCAGTGAGAAGCCTAGAGCAGAACATCCAGGTGTCCTAGGGCAAGAAACCAAGGTTTTTCATATCCACCCGGCTCCAAACTTTCCCAGCTCATCCATGTGGTGTTGAGTTACTTCAACTCTAGTATCACTAGTGCTGTTCTTCTCCCGCCAGGTTTTAGTTGCTGTACCTCTGACTATTCTTCAAAAAGGTGCCATTCAGTTTAATCCAGCCTTGTCAGAGAGAAAAATGAAAGCTATCAATAGTTTAGGAGCAGGAGTCATTGAAAAGGTAAGAGTTTGACTTTTTATACAATGATGTAACATGCAATATAAGTGGCATTTGGCTTGCATTCTCCCTGATTTGTAGGGAACACCTTGCAGCTACTGAATGTTTTCCACATGTCAGATCTGCACAGAAGTAACATGATTGCGAAGCACAGGTGCAGAGCAATCCTTTGTTAAACCTAAATAAATTATCCTCAAGATTTGTGATGGAGAACAAGTCTGTCCATCCCTTTGCCACCAGGTTGAATCTTGGGCTCCCAACATGCTATCCGCACGCTGCTTTCATATTACATAATTGAGCTGTTGTGACAAGGGTGCATGGACTCATTCCCACAAGAATGGGAAGAACATCTGTGACAATGCACCCATAGTAGAAAAAATGTAACTTAATTTTCTTTCCCTTGATTTTCAAAAACGATCTTGCCAGGCCCAGCTTATCTATCTGTTAGTTTACCACAGTTAGTAACAGCACAGCCCTGTGCCATCTGCATTTGTAAGTAAATCCTGCTAAATGCAGTGGGGCTTTCTTCAAAGTGCATGTGCATAGAATTGCAGCCCAAATCAGCAAAGAGGTAATTCTTGCCCTTTTCCTTTAGATTGCACTACAGTTTCCATACAGATTCTGGGACAGCAAAATTCAAGGAGCTGATTACTTTGGCCATGTTCCACCTAGTTCCAGCAAACGTGGACTGTTCAGTGTTTTCTATGACATGGATCCACAGGTATTTTGTCTGTTTCCTGAAGACTAAATATTGACTGTTTATACTCTTCAGACGAGGAAGAATGCTGAGCTCTCCTTTCCCCCTCTTTTGTTTTCTGTAGGCCTTCCCAATGGAGAAATCCAACTGACTCATAGTGGGATTAATTTTAGACATGTTCCTGACAATGTTACCATCTTAAAAAAATTAATTGCTCATTATAAGGCAGAATCATAAAAATGATAGCAAAATTGCTCTGTTTACACATAAAATGTGATTCTTGCAGTGCAGTTAAAATGTACAAAAAGTGTCAGGAATCTTTCATGTGTTATGGGTTGGCCAACATTAGTTTCAGAATGGCTGTTTAAAGTGTCATTTGGTACAACTATAGTATATGAAATCTAATTGTCCTCCTTTCTGTCTTGTTCTCAGCGTAAATGTAGTGTTCTAATGTCTGTTATTACTGGTGATGCTGTGGCAACTATTAAGAACTTAGATGACAAACAAGTGTTACAGCAGTGCATGATTGTGCTTCGTGAGCTGTTTAAGGAACAGGTAGGTCTGTTTGTTTTTCCTCAAGCAAACATGGATGAGACACACTTTCAGTGCAATCCTAATCATGTCTGCTCTGTGGTAAGTACTACTGAATCTAGTGGGGCTTACTACCAGGTAAGTGGGGTTAGGATTGCAGCCTTAGGGTGGTATCTGGGCAACTCATTCCATCAGCGCAAGGATTTCTGCAACATAATTTTCCTCCCTCTCCTCTCTCCCCAGGCACACACTGCACTTTCCCCAAATCTGATCCAGAGGGATGGAGGGAGCCTCCAGAACAGATTTAGGGGGCACATGGAGGGAGGAGGGGGCAAGTTTCATTGCACATGTGGAAATCCTTGCACTGACAGGATGAGTTAGCTGAATACCACCCAGTGTCTTTGTATTAATATTAAAACATCTAAAATAATTTAATTGTAAACTGTATGTGGCTTTCTGCCTGTCTTTGTAAGGCAGAACAACCAAGTCCGTAGCCAAATACTGAAATGTCAGCTAGCTACAGTGAGATAAATATATCTTGCTTGAGTAGAAATACAAAACCCCAAACAATTCCTTAAAAGTGAATTACTAAAGAGAGTGAAACTGCCCCTTCCATTTCTGTGTACCTCTGGGTTCCCTCCTGCCTATTTGTTTCTCCCACCAAAGTGTGACTGTGGGGAAAGTGTAAATTAGAGAGGACTTACCCCACATCTCAGCTAGAATGCAAGCGGCGAAAGATGAACTGTGAGATAAACTGACTCTCAATCCTAGCAAGATGGAGGCGCTGTGGGTTGGTGGTTCCCGAGTTCGGATAATTAGTCAGTTGCCTGCTTTGGATGGGGTCGTACTCCCTCTGAAAGAGCAGGTTCATAGTCTGAGGGTGTTCCTGGATCCATTTTTGTCGCTAGAGGCCCAGGTGACCTCAGTGGATAGGAGTGCATTTCACCAGCTTCAGATGGTAAGACAACTGCAGTTGTTTCTGGACAGGGATAGCCTGGCCACTGTTGTCCATGCACTGGTAACCTCCAGGTTGGATTGCTGTAATGTGCTCTATGTGGAGCTACCCTTGGGTCTGGAAGCTGCAGCTGGTGCAAAATGCAGCAGCGAGACTGCTCACTGGAGCAGGTTATCGCCAACATGTCACTCCACTACTGAAAGAATTGCACTGGCCACCTATTAGCTACCGGGCTAAGTTCAAGGTTCTTGTTTTGGTATACAAGGCCCAATACAGCTTGGAACGGGATACCTTAAAGACAGGCTTATCCCTTATATACCCAGTCGATCACTACGCTTTTCAGGTGAGGGCCTTCTGGATATATTTATTTATTTATTGCATTTATATACCGCCCCATAGCCGAAGCTCTCTGGGCGGTTTACAACAATTAAAATAGTAAAAACAAATATACAAATTTACAAAACACATTTTTGAAAAGCAATTTAAAAACACATGCTAAAATGCCTGGAAGAAGCAGAAAGTCTTGACCTGGCGCTGAAAAGATAACAGTGTTGGCACCAGGCACACCACATCAGGGAGATCATTCCATAATTTGGGGGCCACCACTGAGAAGGCCCTCTCCTTTGTTGCTATCCTCCCAGCTTACCTCCGAGTAGGCACCCGGAGGAGGGCCTTTAATGTTGAGCTTAGTGTACGGGTGGGTTCGTGTCGGGAGAGGCATTCCATCAGGTATTGTGGTCCCAAGCCGTGTAAGGCTTTATAGGTTAAAACCAGCACCTTGAATCGAGCTCGGAAACATACAGGCAGCCAATGCAAACAGTCTAGAATCGGTTTTATATGTTCGAACCGTCTGGTCCCTGTTACCAATCTGGCTGCTGCATTTTGCACAAGCTGCAGTTTCTGAACCATCTTCAAAGGCAGCTCCACGTAGAGCGCATTGCAGTAATCTAACTTGGACGTTACCAGAGCAAATTCATTACAGCGGGCCTCAGATGGTTCTACCATGTCCTTGGGGCCAGTGTGCAATAGCCCCTGGACAATTCTGAAGAACTCCGCTGGGCAGCAAATTGATGATTTGATAGTGGCAGCAAAATATTGGTTTTTTGCTGCCTTCACTGCCCCCAAATACAGCTTACCAAAAGCACTTACCAGTGTGTAATTGCATCCACCAGGAGTTAGTCTCCATCTGCACTCAAGCCGTCTCCTATATTGTTTCATTGCTCTCAGCTCTGGGGTATACCATGAAGCCGTACGTGCTCTACACAGGAGAGGGCACTCAGGAGCAATCATGTCAACTGCCCGGGTCATTTCTGTATTCCACAGTTCAACCAGGGTTTCGACAGGAGTGCCAGCCCTATCAACCGGAAAACTCCCCAGAGCCCTTTGGAAACCATCCGGATCCATTAGTCTCTGGAGGCGGACCAACTTAATAGGTCCCCCACCCTTGCAGAGAGGAAAAGCTGCTGTAAGTCTAAACTTCAGCAAGCAGTGATCTGTCCATGACAGAGGGACTGATGTAAGGCCCCCCACATTCAGATCACCATCTCCATGTCCAGTTGCAAAAACCAACTCTAGAGTATGCCCTACTACATGTGTTGGGCCAATGGCATATTGGGCCAGTCCCATGGTTGCAATGGAGACCATGAAATCCTGAGCTGCCCTGGATAAGGTGGCCTCGGCATGGATGTTGACATCCCTCAGAACCAACAGTCTGGGGGAATCTCAACAGTACACCCAAGACCACCTCCGTCAGCTCAGCTAGGGAGTCTGTTGGGCAGCGGGGTGGGCGGTACACCAACAGAATACCCAATCTGTCCCGCTGACCCAACATAAGGTGCAAATGCTCCAGACCAGTAGTCACATGAATAGGGTGCTTGCAGAGGGAGATGGAGCTCCTATAAACCACAGCAACCCCCCCTCCCCCAACCTTCATGTCTACCCTGATGCTGAACCAGGTACCCTGGTGGACATAGCTGGAAGAGACTGACTCCTCCCTGCTCACCCACCCAGGTCTCAGGTATACATGCCAATTCGGCTGCCTCATCCACAATTAAATCAACAAGCCTTTTAAGTAGAGACCTTATTCAGTCTGCATCTTTGTTGGAATTGCTTTTTAATATATTTTTAAACCTTTTCTTAAAAAAAGATGTTTTTAAAGCTTTTTTAAAAATGTTTGTAAAGATGTTTTGTTTTAATATATTTTTAATGGTGGTTGTGTTTTAATATATTTTAAAATCTGTTTTTAATGATGTTTTAAAGTGTGTTTTGTGCTTTTGTTTGCCACCCTGGGCTCCTACTGGGAGAAAGGATGGGAAATAAATCAAATAATAAACAAACAAACAAATAAATCTCCATACTTGCCTCGGTGGTGGCATTATTGCAGGCACTAAAGGAACAAAATCCTTGAAGTAGATTTGTAGCTTTCTATTTGAGCCAGAGCACATGTTATGGGCAAAAACTGAGCACTGGCAACAGGGAGGCTTTTTGTTTACTGAGTTAATTGTTTTATTTTTACACTTTTACACAATATCAAGTAGATGAAATGATTTTTTTAAAGTCTTTCTGTAATAGTTAGCTGGTGATCTGTTTTGGGGGTTTTGTGTTGCTTTTATTGAACATATAATTGTTGTAAATTGTTTTTACATTGGTGGTGCACAAGTATTTTTTATAAATAAATAATGTATAATAGATGATATTAACAAAAAGAGAATAAAAGTGATGCTAAGTGTGACATCCAGCTGAGTCATATCCAGAGTAAACCCACTGAAATCAGTAGACTTAAGTCCATTGATTTTAGTTGGTCTACGCTGCATATGACTACTATTGGATATCACAATTGTCATTAAATAAAGCAGGATATAAGTATTTAAATATTAAATGAGATTATATAAATGAAACAGCAGCTGATTGAATTCCCCTGTTTTCAATAGACTCTCCCTGGAACCATAATGGTTGCTGTGGCTTCCTTACATAGAAACCTAGGAAGCTGCTTTATTCTGAGTGAGAGCATTGGTCCATCTAGCTCAGTATTGTCTATACGGACTGGGAGCGGGATACAGACAGGAGTCTTTCCCAGTCCTGAAGAAGTCGGGAATTGAACTTGGGGCCTGTTGCATGCATGGACTCTAAACATGAGGATCTGTAAAATTCACTACTTTAAATTCACCAATTCAAAAAGGGTAAAACCACCCTGGCATATGTTTTACATGGTTATTGGAACATTCCTTGTGTCCTAACCAACAACAATTATAATTCCCTAGCTACTTAAAATGGGACTGTCACATTGACTGTAATGGAACAACTTCAGAGCATGTCATCGTAAGTGTGTTGGGGGGTTGTTCACCTTTGTAATCTGTTTACCTAACTATATAATAATAATAATTGCCCAGCCTTCACCAGTAGGTCCCAGGGCAGGTTATAAAAACTAAAATATAATATTAAAAAGAATTGAAATGCACTTCAATCACAAGAATAGGGTAGGCTCTGACAGTCAACATGGAAGGTTATACATTTTTATGTTCTAATACTGTCATTCAAATGGTTTCCCAAACTGTAGTCTGTGGACCACTGGTGATCCGCAAACCCCATTCAGGTGGTCTGCAGTACTTCTGTGAATTTATGGTTGAAGATGGGATACGGCACATCCATTGTGTTAAATATTCCTATTGATTTTTAATTTAATTTTAATTGCTGCTTTTATTTCTGACATTGTATTTTATTGTATTACAATTTGAATTCTATGCAATGCAATAAAATATGTAAGAAATAAAGGAAGAAAAATTATAATTAAAATCATACAGCATCTAGCACAGCACATTACAATTGCTACAACATGGAGAAAAAATGTTAGATGGTCCACCAAGACCCTCAGCAGTCTTGAAGTAGTCCACGGGGAAAAAGCTTGGAAACCACTGCTCTAGGGGCGATGTATGTTTACAGCACATAAGTTAGTAAAGCAGATAAATACATATGCTCACATTATAGGTTAGAGTATACTTCACAAAGGATTCTTTGCTTATTGTTGTAATGCAGGAAGTGCCAGACCCAGTCAAGTACTTTGTTACACGATGGAATAAAGACCCTTGGATCCAAATGGCCTATAGCTTTGTGAAGACAGGGGGCAGTGGTGAAGCTTATGACATCCTTGCTGAAGATTTACAAGGAAAAATTTTCTTCGCTGGCGAGGTGAAATCTTGGTTCTGTACATTTAAATAAAATTAACTCCAATTCTCTGAAATAAGATACGAGCTAGAATAGACAGAAGGCGTTCAGTGCTGTGCTGTGATGAAGCATTGTGGAAAACCTGTGAAATCCAATGTCTAGTGTGTTTGCCTGACACCTCAGTTCACATAAAGAGCAATTAGACTAGTGGTTCCATACTCTGAGTGGCAGCAGCTCTTCCATGTCTGTGAGGAAGAAAAGCTTTCTCTAGCTCTACAATCTGGAATCCTTTAATTGGAGATGTCAGGAATTATACCTAGGAATATATAGAAACTCATTTCAGCCTCGCAGCCTGGTGTAACTATTGGTGCACCAGTTGCATCCTCTCCTGGTACATGAGGTTGCCTATGAAGAGAGTTTGCAAACGACAGTGATGCCAAACACCATGGCAAGGTTTTTGACTGACACCGGTCAAAGGAAACATTAAACATCTGTTCTCAAAGAGCTACCTGTACGTTTTCAGGAACAATTCATGGTGCTGGTTTTGACCTTTTGGGTATGTTAAAGAATGTATTTATCCAGGACCAAGACCATAAAGGACATATACTCCCTTGTGTGTCCTGAAATCCTCCGGAGATGAGCTGTTGCATCACAGATGCGACATTTGGTTACTAATTTGACGGTCTTCAATGTAGTAATTCTGGGACTTCTTACCTGAGAAAGCCTTAATTCTCTTTGTTTTCAGAAGGAGGATGAAGACCTTCCACTTTTAGCATGGCATTTACCCCTAGACAGTGCATCTATATTCTATTGGTTTTGAATGTTGTAAAAACCCAACATTTTCTGGTTTTGATCATCTGATGGTTTGTTGTTTTAAAGTACAGCTTGCATTTTCATACATTTCTTTTTGTGATTTGTAAGCTGCTTCAAGGGCCATAATAAATAAAAATAATTTTTGCCTGTAAACTCTAGCCTTTCCCCTAATTCTGGATACATTAGTCCCTTCGAGGTAAAATACCATATCCTGTCTTAAGAATTCCAACATTATTTCTGGCCTCTTCCTTCCCGAATTCTATAACCTAGGCAGCTATAATCTCAGGCAACTCTTTGGATACCCTTGGGCAAGTCATAATCTCTCAGCTGTGAAAATGCCCTGTGATCCTAACGTGAATTAAACTTTACTCATGGCTTGTTTTGAGTAAGTTCTAAATATGTAGACTACTTTGTGTGTATCTTTGGTTGAATCAAAACTTGAAGCTTCCTATGTGGGCTTATGTGTATCATGTGTCTAATTAAAGCCTTTTTCAACAAGCCTTTTAAGTTGAGACCTATCCAAGTCTGCGTCTGTGTTGGAATTGCTTTTTAATATGTTCTTAAACCTTTTTAAAAATGTTTTTAATCTCAGATGTTTTGAAAACTATTTTTAAGAAACATTTTTGAAGATGTTTTGTTTTAATGTGTTTTAAAGTTTGTTTTTATGATGTTTTAATGTTTTAGTGCTTTTGTTTGCTGCCCTGGGCTCCTGCTGGGAGGAAGGGTGGGATATAAATCAATCAAACAAATAAATAAATAAAACAATACAGTTCTATTTTCATGTAACAATCTCGCAAATTCTGTTTCTCTTTTTAAACAGGCCACAAACAGGCACTTTCCGCAGACAGTTACAGGAGCTTACTTGAGCGGTGTTCGAGAAGCAAGCAAAATAGCAGCATTTTGAATACTAGACTACTGTTTACAGATTTTCTTTTAACAACTTCCTCCAGTACAAAACTCAACTTTCAGGGTTAATATCATTGCTCAAGTGGTGCTAAAGTCTGTGGTACATAAGGAGACAATCTTAATTTTTTATTCCATTTTTTCATCTTGAACACATTGAGAATGCAATGATTTTGGCTTTTTATCAATACAGTATGCTAAATTAACAATTATTTATAAGCAGTGTGAGCAGAAAGCTCATTAACCTCAAGACTTTCCTTTTGTGGCTTATTTGAGGTAGACATTCTTTATTGTCAAAGGCTGGAATGTAGAGTACTTAAAAATTGTGATAAGTGGACTGTTATCAACAGTTCAAATGATGGATCAACAATATGGCAGGTGTCTCCAATCATGTTTTGAAAAATATATTATTTTAAACTACACTGTTGTAAGTGCTCATAAACACAATCATTGGACTTGTTAATGATGTCCAGTTTTTTTAAAATGAAATATATATATAAAGTCATTTTGAAACCTTTATTATTTTCCTGGAGAAAATGTCATAAAAGCATCTCTTATGTGTATACTAGGATGGGGTTTAGTATTTGCTGATCATGTTAATGAACCAGAAAAAAAGGTAGTTTTGCAGCCATTTCCTTTTTGTGCAGTGTGTAGGTGCTGTCATTTATATAGGTATAATTGTGAAGGCATGATGAAGTTGAGTGAGCTGTTCAATCTTCTTGCTTAAAAATGAGATCAAATGATTGCTTTTTAGTGGTTAGCGTGTTGGACTATGACCTGGGAGACCAGGGTTCGAATCCCCACATAGCCATGAAGCTCACTGGGTGACCTTGGGCCAGTCACTGCCTCTCAGCCTCAGAGGAAAGCAATGGTAAGCCACCTCTGAATACCGCTTACCATGAAAATCCTATTCACAGGGTCACCATAAGTCGGGATCGACTTGAAGGCAGTTCAAAATTATGTGGCATCTTCCAGACTATTAAGCATTCATTTCAATGGGAGAGATAGAACTAGATTCTTATACGTCTCCCACTGGAATCAATGAAACTTGAAAGGCTTAACTGGGGCTGGATTGTACCCTTAAGCTGCAATCCAATACATACTTATCTGGGAGTAAGACCCATTGAACCCAATGGAGCTTAGTTCTGAATATGTATTGGATTGCAGCCTTAGTTGTGAAATTATATGAAAGAAAAGCATAATTAAGCTAAATAATTAAGTTCTAAGTAGTTGAAGATATTAATGTATGCACACAGTTCATCAGCTAAGTTTTAATTTTCATTTTGGAAAAAAATGGAAATTTCAGTATGGAAGCATGGACAGTCTTTTTGTTGTTTCTAAAGAAAATCTTAGAAAATGTGTGATTGAAAAGTATTGCCCTCCTTGTATGCTTTGATATAAGAATGCCAATATTTAGTTATTTTTTAAAAAATAAAGCCCTGAAAAATATATTGGTTTACAAGACTGTAGTAGAGAACAACTGAAAAGTGATCTCCTGGTAAGAAATCTATCCAGGTTTTCTTTATAGTTGAACTGCTGTTATTTCACTAAATTGTTTAATAGGGAGTATAACTGTGAAAGCTTTTAGCAAGAAATGTAAAATACAAAGATGGGATGCTGATTTTTCCCTGCCATTTCCTCCCCTTTAATGTTGAATTCTTCAGATGTTAAAACAATGCGAACACTGAGCTAAAATAAGTTAACTGGCCCACATCTAAGACTAATTTGCTTGGTACATAATAATCCAGCTGTTGGCTGAAGTGCAAAACTGTTTTTTTCAAAAAACTGAAATGGAGAGTTACACAAGGGAATGTCTGAAGGGGACAAACCTGAGCAGAGTTTCAGTAGTGCAGAGCATTTGCATACCTAGAATTAGTCATGACTATAAGCATTTTGTAGTAATTAATAGTAAGACAAGATGGAGAGTCATACTGTAAATGCAAAACCATTTACTGTATAAAATTCCTGTGAATTACTGCATTGTAGAAGTGTTTAAACAGCAGGACCTGTTCTCCGTAAAAAGAAAAAATTGAGTTGAGATGCAGAGACTTTTTTACATGTATTTAAAACATCTAAAATATTCAGAAAAAATTGGTGGGTTCACTTTTAACAATTGATCCCAAAGAATTAAAAAAAAACCTTGTGAAGCTTATTTTTTAAGCATGCTCATTTTTCTATTGTGTATATACAACTTACGCTTTGTAAATCTGGGAAAACATTAAAAAAAGCATTCTTCTTGATGTGGAGCATGATGTTCAAAATGACTTACTGGTAATGTAATAAACTTGTTCAGTTGTGTTGATAATCCCTAATGAAATAGTGAAGAAAACTGTATAGCTCCTCTGAATATAATGCATTTTATATGGATTTATGCCTCATCTTCTCCTAGAATATTCAGACAATCTTATAAAATAACCATCAGTAATGGTAGGTATGTATGGACCTATAAATCATAGTCACCCAAAGAGAAGCTGTTACAGCAAATCCTAGAAAACAGTAATCTGCTTTTAAAAGCTTCAAGGGATTTTAGAGCTGGTGAGCAGCTAGCGACATGGTTCAGACGTTTATAATTACAAGAAAAAACCTTGTAATGTGAGCTTGTAAGTCTCCAGCACAGCTGCAAGATGGTAAGATTTCATTCTCATTTTTCTTAACACCACCTGTTCATTTAGTTTGAACCCAACCTTTTGGTTAACCGTAACTATGGATTATGTCTTTAACAAACCACAGTTAAAATTAATCAGTATAGGATGCAGCGGTAATTCTAAACTGTATTTAATCAAAATTAAAAGCCAAAGTTTCTACTTTCCTCCTTTAGGGCTTTCATTGGAAAGGTGTGCATGACTGCTCAAGGTTCAGTCCTGTCACAATTAAATGTCTGAACTTGCTCACAGACAACTTATTTCTACTCCTCTCCTATCACCATGACCATTATTATAGCAGTTGTAGGGGGGGAAATGTTTTCTTTTATACCAGGGCAGGCAAATGCAGGTCTCCTTATCTTGCCCTTAGGATTGGCACAAGGCTGTGCCCCACACTCATCAGCCCTTTTTGAAGGCTTTTCCCTGGATGAAATGGGTCCTTGAACTACAATAGTGCCTCTTGTTTGTGTATAAATGTGTTTGTGTATAGAAGGGACAGTTTGTTCTTACCATAAACGGTGTTTCCTCATGGATGACAAGAGGTCTCCAAGTGGGTATTGTAGCTCCCCCTACAGCTCAGAGACAGGAAACATTTTAGCAGACATTTGTGCTCCTCCCCTCTTGCTGAAAGCTCCAGAAGTCAGCCTCAGGATAAAACTCAAAGGTGAAACATAGAACATACAAACTTGAAAGTAACTCAGCGTGTTAGTAACATGCTCAACCGACCAACAATGAACCAGACAGAAAAAAGTCATGGCACTCAATGACTTCGTCCCTTCCACCAGATAACTGCAAGGGTGGGCCTTGGAGACCTCTTGTCATCCATGAAGAAACACCATTTACGGTAAGAACAAACTGCCCCTTCTTTCATGGATGACAGAGGTCTCCAAGTGGGACGTACTAAAGCTGCAGACTTAGGGTGGGCCAGAGGCAGACAAGACTTACTGTAGAATCCTGCGACCAAATGAAGCCTCTGACGAGGCATAAATGTCAATTTTGTAGTGCATTGTGAAGTATTAGGAGTGGACTAGGTCACTGCTCTACTGATAGCTACTAGTGGAACATTCGTGTAAAGGCTGTTGATGTGGCCGTGGACCGGGTGGAGTGCGTTGTAATATGTAAAGGTGAGAGTAAGTGAAGGGCCTCGTACATTAATGAGATGCAAGCCTTAATCCAGTGAACTAAAGTTGCAGAAGACACTCGCTTTCTCATAGTGGCAGTATGGAAAGACACCAATAGTGAGTCAGATTGTCAAAAAGGATCAATTCTGCTAATACACACCTTTAGTGCATGCCTGACATCTAAAGAGTGCCATGCCTTCTCTCTGGGGTGAGAAGGGTGAGGACAGAAAGAAGGCAGAATTATTTCCTGTTGCCTGTGGAAGGCCATGTTTACTTTGGTAACAAGGCTGGATTAGTGCGTAGCACCACCCTGTTTTAGTGGAAAATACAAAGGTGCTTTTTGACAGATAGAGCCTGGAGCTCAGACACCCTATGTGCTTTTGTAATAGCCACTAGAAGAACTGTTTTGAAGGAAAGAATCCTTACAGGGACTGATCCCAAAGATCCAAAAGAGATTAGCATCATGATAACATTTGAGGGCCGGATCTGACCAGCGTCTCCTGCTTTCGTATGTTGTGGAACGAAAACATGCGGTAATGAGGTCGTGGTAACATATACCAGAGTGACGTATGGAGACTCAGGACAGCAAATGTCTCAGGTCATTCACTGGTGATCACTCATGACTGAGTAAGATTGTCTTCCAAAATAAATTCTTTAACAATGGGACTGTAAGTAACTGTGGAGGCCTAGAGAGCCCCTTGCACAACTAATAAATGCCCAGCCTTCTCCACAGGATGAGCTGGATTGGAATTAAATGAATTGGGATAAAAGGACCATGAAAACAGCATGGCTAGATGCACTGGAGATGCCATGATGGGAGTAAACTCCAACCTAGTTTCCAGCACTACCTCATACAGTCACCTAGTAGAATTGAAATTCCAATTTGAAGAGGAAACCAGTCGCAAGATTAAACAACCTGATTTCAAAATGAAAGAAACATCTCAAAGGCTATTGCCCCTGGAAACCAATCAGAATTCCTTAAGGATTTTTTGATAGAAAAAGAACCTTGCACCCCCATAGAACCCACGAGTTGCTTCATAACCTTACCAGTGTCTTAAGGCCACCCTGTAGTTACACAGATGAAGAACCGTGGGAGAAAAAAGGTCAGACCATAGTACTTGGGGCAGTTGCTGTGGCAGCATAACCCCTGTCGGATGTTGCCTCTCTGAGGCAGAAAGGGGGGTAAAACTATGTAGCCCATCCATCCCCATCACATACCGCTGCTCCATTTGGTTCTGCCGGCCTTGCGGTAAAGCCCCTGCGCCGCCTTCATCTGAAGAGAGCAGCTCAAGATGCAAAGCGACATTAGGAGTTAGATGTGGCGATTCAGTATATTGCATTCGCCGTGCTGCTGGCAGGGCAGTCACGCATGAGGCAGCGGGTGGATCATATTGCATTTGCCTTGCTGGTGGCAGGGTGGCAGTGCAGGCTGTGAAGAAGCAGGTGGTGCCAGTCTGCTGCCCTTAAATTGGCGGGGGCTGCAGCTCCCCTTTGCACTGACATTGTGGACCTTGCTGCTTCGCCCTGATCCAAAATGGTGGGCACTCTCACTCCAGCATCCAAAATGGGGGGCGTTGCCACCACCGGCCTCATAGTGCCAGGTGCTGCCTTTCTTGCTGCCACGGCTTCCCACAACCCCTCAGGTGAAGGGACCCCCTCCGTGGACTCCCTACCTGGGTACTCTTCCAAACCAGGGCAATGTTTACCGCCAGAGCTGGATGAAGTGCCCTCATCTGGGTCATTAGTAATCAGAGGCACTTTCTCTGCAAAATGGTGGGAAAGTGCGGGATTGGGAGGTGAACATGACTGCAGCCACGTACTGCCCAGATTTTTTAGCCTGCTGTCTCTTAGAATGCCGAGCTTTAACGTTGGGTTTCTCCATTTCGACCAAAAATGAAAGATACAGCAAGTCAGGCAGGACTTAACAGAAACGAAGATCTGAAAACTGACAGACCTCAAGAAATAAAGACAAATCTGACTAGAGCTGAGAGACAAGAGAGTTCTGACAGCTTTAAGGCAGATCTGATAGGAGGAAAAGATAAACAAAGACTATTTTTTTTAAAGGAAGGAAATTGAGAGTAGGCAAAAGAAAACAGAACCTCTTCGGAGAAATAGATCTGATGAACTGACAGGAAAGACGCTCAGTTGATAAGGATTTAAAAGGAGGAAAGGTTTTTCTGAACAGCAGCCACAAACACAAGGGAGGACAGAAGAGGATAAAAACCCATGAATGAAGTATAGGAAAAGACAAAAAAAGGATTCAATCTCCGTGAGAATAGAGAAATCAAACAGGAAACTGTTTCCGAGCTGACAGGAAACTAAATCTGAGCCTCAGCAAGGGGAGGAGCACAAATGTCTGCTGAAGCATTTCCTGTCTCTGGGCTGTAGGGGGAGCTACAATACCCACTTGGAGACCTGTCATCCATGAGAGAAACCTGACTTCTGTATGACTTGAATGTACCCTACTATTAAAATAAGAGTCACATCCATTGCTCCATCTACTTCTACCTTTGGCCCTGCCCACCAATGGCAGGTGGCCCCTGTAAGATTGTGTGTCGGGGAATGTGGGCCCTAGGGCTGAAAAACATTCCCCATCCCTGTTTGTTTGTTTTGTTTTTAAGACTATACCCAGTAAAATGGTTATAGTATCCTGGCTCAAGGTCTATTCTGAAAAAAATTGAAAATATTTTGGAAAAAGGTGTATTTTTTTTCTTCTGGACTGGAGAGGGGAAGTGTTCACAAGTAAAGTATAATTGCATAGCAAGTTGGCTGTTCATGTAGATAGCTGTTGCTGCCGGAGGAAACTGACATGCAAAGGATGGAGTAAGGATAACTCCTGTTTGCCTCCTGAATATCTTCTTCCTCTCTAAAACAGTTTGTAAGATGAGGGAAAGGATTGTTTGTGGTCATATACTGATGTACCCCCTGCCCCCAATAAAACATTTCAGGTAACATGGAAGAGAATGAACAGACTTTTAATCTATTTTGTTCCTTCTGTAGAGGCTGTAATTCTATGCACATTGGTTAGAAAATCTTGTTGAAATCTACAGGATATTCTTCTTTGGATGTTTCCAAGTGGATTTAGCTTCCTATACTGTTCAAAGACAGGAAACTAATTTCAGAGGAAGTTGTTAGAACTCGCTCCCTTGAGGTCTCCATTTGTTTTCTAACTTCACTCAGAGCAGTCCACTTGAGCATAGCTCTCTGTATTATGCCTTTTTTTCTATTCAAGCCTATATTATCTGCTTTGTAGTCTTTATCTGTGATGGGTTTTGTGAGCTGCTTTTCTTCCTAGCCCCACAGCCTCCCTTGTCATCTATAGTCTTATTTGTTGCTCTCTGTCTCTATCAAAAAATCCCTTTGCTTGTCTGCCTTAAGAACATAGTAATCTACCTTATACTGAGTCAGGCCATTCATCCATTTTGCTCAGTATCATTAATACTGACTGGCAGCTGCTGTCCAGGTTTTCAGACAGGGGTCTCTCCCAGTCCTACCTGAAAAATGAACCTGGGACCTTCTGCATGCAACAAAGATGCTCTAACCACTGAATTATGCCCCTCCCCCCATTTTAAAACAAAAGGAAAAAAGATGCTTCTCAGGCTTTTGCTTCAGCCATCCCACACTCTTCTCAGCTTTTTCTGGTCTGTTCCCTTCCTTCTCTTAACGCTCCTACGAGGCTTAAATGGTTGGCAATGGGAAAGGTGGTAGAGAAAAGGACTACTGCATCTCAAATACTGGTGCATGTGCTCCACGCAGTCCTTTCCCTGTTTGATCTTGCCAGTAGCCACAGCCTCAGCAGCACTGCCCAGAAAGGAGGGCACTATGGCCCTGGATACTCTGCCTCCCAACTGAGTTAACCCAAAAAAGCCGTAGTTGCACTCCTGACCCCAAATCTCCTAATAGAGCAGCAGAAGACTGCATCAATCTGTGCTACTGGTGAAGGTGGTAGCCCATGCCACTCAGTTCTGCCTTTCTCCAGGACTGATGAGGACAAATCCCTGCCAATAGGGATGTGCCTAGGCTGCTTTGCTTCCTTCTTTTGAAGATGATGGGGAGGTGTTTCTGAATCCAGAGGTTGCAGAGACAAAAAGGAATGAAGGGCACACATTGCCAGTCAGCATTACCCAGTTCCCAAGGATGTCATTGTCAACCCATTGGAAACTGATGAAAGAGTTAGAAGAAGGATGGGAGAACGCTGAATTGCAGACCTCCACTAGATTATGAGAAGTCTCATAACTTGCTATGACTTACACCTAAATGCCCTTATTGAAGAACCAGCAACCTCAGAGTCTACGGAAGTGTCTGTACTGTCTTAAGCCTTCCTTAAGCCAAGGACAATTCTGCTTCCAGACCCATTTAAGAAAATGATTAAAGCAGAGTGGGATGTGCCTTCACAGAGTAAAAAGCTGTAACCTATGCTAACAAGTTTTCTCATTTACCTCCCTAGCTCTGCTTCCTAAAGATGGAGATGCACAATTCAGAGATTCTATCAAACGTAAGTTAGACCTCACACTAAGGTGGGTCCATGAGGCCACCATGCTGGCTGTCAGAACATGCTGAGCAGCCTTTCTGCTCCAGTATCCTTGCTATGGAGTGATAATCTGGACAACTCCCAACAAGATCTGTACTGATTGTGCAAGATGCTTCTGAAGGTTTCCAGCTTTCCTAGGCGATGCCACCATGGCAGCTGAGGTGGTGTCTCCGAGGACCCTATGGCTTGATAATGGGAAGCAGACATGTTTTCACATTCTAACCTGTCTATAGTGCCATTCATGGGGCACCAAACTCTTTGGAGAGGAGGCATTGAAGAAGGTTCTGGTTGAGTCCAAGGTTACTCACAAAACCATGACTTCAGTTGTGAAGTGGGATAACAAATGCCTGCTGCTCCTTTTAACCATACCAGTCTTTTTGGAGCAACAGGTATTCTGACAGAGTCATAGACTTTAGCGCCAAACACATTCCCTGGAATAGGCCAAGATTCCAGGTCAGAGGGCAGCATCTGTCCAGGGGAGGGAGACAGCAACAATATTGATGTTGCCGTTGTCACTTCTTTCCAGCCTAGCAGGTCATCACATCTGACTTCTGGCCTTAAATACCATCCAACATGGCCACTGTCCAGAGCTGCTGTCACAGTCACTGCATCAGTTTCTTCCATCTTATGGTGTCCACCTGCTCCACCAAGCAAAAAAAAGTGCAAGCAGTTACCAACCATCTGCAAGACATAGCTGCTGTAGAATAAGGGAAGCCTTATCTAGTATCTTCTCATTTTCTTTGTGGTGCTGAAGGATGGCTCCTAGAGGGCAATCTAAAACATCTCAAGAAATTTGATGTATATAGGAAATTTCAGATGGAATGTTGGCATCCCTCAGAGGCACTCTACAAGTCAACTACTGACCCCCACTGATTTGTATTTATTGTGTTACAATTTGAATTCTATGGAATGCAAATTGTAATACATTAAAATGCAATATAAGAAATAAGAGAAGAAATAAAAAATTTAAATTGTTTTAAATTTTTAAATTGTGTTTTAAATTGTTTTTAAAATATGTGTTTTAAATTGTATATTTGTTTTAATGTTTTTGGTTGCTGTAAACCACCCAGAGAGCTTTGGCTACGGGGCGGTATACAAGTGCAATAAATAAAATAAATACAACTCAAAATCATACAGCATCTAGTACAGCACATTACAATTGCAACAACAGGCAGAAAAACAATTATGTGGTCCACCAAGATCGTTAGCAATTTTCAAGTGGTCCATGAGAAAAAAGTTTTACTATTGCTAAGGGAAATATATACTAATCTACATATCTACTCAAGGTGAAGTGTGCATTTGATATGTACATTTCCAAAACAGATTGGACCATTGGTCTCACCTGAAGGGTGATTTTCACAGGTAAACTGCCATCAAGCGGGTATCATAGCTCCACCTAGTGTCTGAAGGCAAGAATGTTCTGAAGTCAAGACTAGGGGCCTCAGGCCCCTCCCACTCTCCAGTTCATTCATGATGAGTCCAGAGAGAGATATTCAAACATGTAGGAAAAAAGGTCAATGGACAAGGAAATAACGAAATTGTGATTCCATAATACAATACTAACATTTCAATATACAGATTCAGAATGTCTTGGCTTCATTACACAGAACCTAAACCTTATGAAGTAAACATGAACATATAGAAACAGATGGAAAATCCCCAGATATCCTCCAACAGGGAGGGTTGTGATGGCAGTCTACCTGTGAAAATCACCCTTCAGGTGAGACCAATGGTCCATTTTCCACAGGTAGCCTGCCATCAAGCAGGATGTACCAAAGCAGCCCATAACAGGGAGGGACCACCCACATCCTAAATACCATTGAGAACCTGTTGCAACACCTGCCTACCAAAGGAGGCATCAGCAGAGGCATAACGGTCAATTTTGTAATGCCTTATAAACGAATCTGGGGTAGACCAAACAGCCGCTCTGCAAATGTCTGCAAGGGGAGTTTTGGTTGCAAAAGCAGCCGTAGTGGCTGTTGACCTAGTAGAGTGCACTGTTATTCTAGAAGGAATAGGAAGCTTAAGAGACTCATAAGCTAAGGTAATACATGTGCGCAACCAGTGAGATAAGGCAGAATTAGCTACTTTCCTCCCCATAGATCGCGGATGAAAGGATACAAACAAGGACTCAGTTAGTCTTATATCCTGGGTACGAGACAAGTAGGTCTTGAGGGCCCTCCAGACATCTAACGAATGCCAAGCCTTCTCCAAGGGATGGTTGGGAGTCGGGCAAAAGGAAGGAAGAACGATGTCCTGGTTGCAATGAGAGGCGGAGTTGACCTTGGCACGGACGGAGGGATCTGTCCGCAGTACAACAGAGTCCTCATGAAAAACACAAAGATGTTGGGCGGAAGACAATGTGCCCAATTCTGAGACTCTTCTCGCAGAGGTGATCACTATCAGGAACAAGACTTTGAACGACAACAGACGTAATTGCATAGTCCTAAGGGGTTCAAATGGAGGGCGTTGGAGAGCCTGCAGAACCTTTGACAAACTCCATGAAGGAAAATGATGGGATACAGCCGGCGAATGTAGGGCGGCCCCCCCTCAGAAAACGCTTGATAAGAGGGTGCGAGGCAATAGGAGTATCAGTGGATGAAACTGAGAGAATGGACGATAAAGTGGATGCATGTCGATGCAAGGTGTTGGGCTTAAGCCCCATCATTAGGCCTTTATGAAGGAATTGCAACACCTGTTGTATTGTGGCTTGAGAAGGGTGGAATTTCTGGGAATCACACCACTTGGAGAATGCCACCAAGTATTCTGATATATACGAGTGCTAGACAGACGTCTAGAGGCCAGTATAATGTCAATAACCTCCTTAGATAGGCCTGTGCGCCTCAAATGTCCCCGTTCAACAGCCAAGCTGTTAGATTGAGCCAATTGGGGTCCTGATGCCATATTGGACCCTGTGATAAGAGGTCCGGCCTGACTGGGAGCATCCAGGGGTCCGTCACTGACATGGCAAGTAGGTCCGAAAAGCACGGTCGGCGGGGCCAATACGGGGCTATTAGAACCAGCTTGGCCCTCTCGCGTCGAACCTTCCTCAGACTTCAGGCCAGAAGTGGTATTGGAGGGAATGTGTACAGCAGGCTGTCTGGCCATGCTATCGATAGCGCATCCACCACTTCCGCTGTTGAGTCCTAGGTACCGTGCGAAATACCTGGGTAGCTGACAATTGAGACTGGAGGCAAACAGATCCACTGAGAGAACGCCCAATTGGCACTGAAGAAGATGGAACGTCGTCAGATGAAGCTTCCATTCTCCCGGAAAGACCTGTTGTCTGCTGAGCCAGTCAGCTGTCACATTCCAAATTCCTCTGAGATGTTCCGCTTTTAAGGATTCCAGATGTGTTTCTGCCCACTCGAATATTTGATAGGCTAGGTTCAGTAGAGAACGAGACCTGGTTCCCCCTTGTCTGTTTAAATGTAATTTCGTACATGTGTTGTCCATTCAAATGAGAACTTAGCTATATCGCTATTCTAGATATCCAACTGCCTCAGACAAAGGCAAGAATGAACTGGAGAGTGGGAGGGGCCTGAGGCCCCTAGTCTTGACTTCAGAACATTCTTGCCTTCAGACACTAGGTGGAGCTATGATACCCGCTTGATGGCAGTCTACCTGTGGAAAACATCTGACCCACATATTATGTCTCAACATATGGGTTTAGAGTACCTTTTGTTATAAAGCAAGGTGACACACAACAGGCACCTTTGGGTTCTGTATCAAGTTTTACTGTACATGTATTAAAATACCAAATATACATTTTTAAAGACATTTATTGAATACAAAACTTAGTTACAGTCAGCCTTAATATAAAGGATTACATGCAAAGAAAGTGGTAAAAATGGTAGCGACTGATCAAGCTTACTAACTGAATATTTTCAGAATATAGATCTGTGACCTTTGATTCCTCAACTACACATTACTACATTATGTAAAATCTGCAGAACTTGTAATCAATACAGTCATGGAGGGATTAGTTACACTTCACATTATGACACATACTTGTTTTGGCATTTATTGGGAGCTTTAATTCATGATCATGCATGTACATCTATGAACAAAAAGGTTTTGGGAAGGTAATTA